>NC_143052.1:94565000-95190000 GCF_052426305.1 Pelodiscus sinensis | reverse complement strand
TTAACATTACAATTTAAAAGCTACTGGACACTCACTTTTGAAAATGTGTGTAACAATTTTTGGTTCATCTCTCCAAAATGGTTTGGTCTAAAAACCTCCAGATTTGTTTTTCCTTCATTAACCTTACTGAGAAGAAATGCTACTTGGTATTCTGGGACAGTTTTTGGAGAAATGACAAAGACAGATAACAAAAGCAACTTGTGATATTTCATACTAAGGTGAGCAGCGAAAGAACTAACGAGGGGCTTAGTGAAACAGGGTTATAAAACTGAGCTTCTGGAAAGCTGAGAGGGGAACTCAGAGAAGAAAAAGGAGACTTTGTTCATCCACGCAAGCAAACAGGAAAAAAGGAAAGTGAAAGATTGTGTCTTGTTAAAGAGGAACTTGGTAAGTTCAAGACTATTTGATTTTTATCCCAAGCAACTTCTAACTGTCCTGGTTTGCCTGGGTTGGTTTTAGGTTTTAAAAGCACATCCTGGGAATTTAAGGCATGTCTACACTGCAGGGCAAAAGTCAAACTAAGATACGTAACTTCAGCTATGTCAATTGCATAAGTGAAGTCGAAATAGCTTAATTTGGCTTTTGGCGCTGTCTACGCAGCAGGAAGTCAAAGGAAGAGCACTTCCTTTGACTTCTCTTACTCCTCGTGAAATGAAGTTTACAGGAGTTGGAGTAAGAAGTCCTCCAGCTCAACATTATTTCAGAATAACAGCTTGCTGTGTAGACGTGCACTGTTATTTCAAAACAATGTCAGTTATTCCAAAATAACGCTGCTGTGTAGATGTACCCTCTCTGCTGCTAGGCTCACTGCTCTCTCCCTGGATGCAACAGCACAGAATAAAACCCATGAGGAAGAGATGATGACAGGTCAATCCTCCAAAGGGAGGAATGTAGGTTTGAACATGATCACAAAAAGGTATGGGAAACCCAATATGGGTCCCAGACACTTCCCTCACTTATGCCATGCCCCCAGCTGCTTCAGACTCCTTTTGCCCCTTGAGCTATTCCAAGCCCCCTTATGTAGAAATACTGAGCATCCATAGCCTCCCTGCCACAACAAACCCTCAAACTACCTAGCTTTCAGGCAACCCTTCTACACACCACTCCCACCCTTGCCAACTGCGCCATATCAACAGTAGGAAAACAGGTATCATTTCAAAATATGTCAGGTGACATGTTTTAAAATAATATATGGAGATATACCTATCTCATAGAGCTGGAAGGGATGGTCACCAAGTCCAGTTCCATGACCTCACAGCAGGACCAAGTACCATCCCTGACAGATTTACCCCAGATCCCTAAATGGCCCCCTCAAAGATTGAACTCACAACCCTGGGTTTAGCAGGCTAATGCTCAAACCACTGAGCTAGCCCTCCCCCCTAAAAAACAGGCTGAACCTCACTTGTCTGGTACCCTTAGGCCTGGAATGGGTCCCAAACAAGGGAATTTGCCAGACCAGGGAAGGTTAGGCATCTGGGGTCTCCCAGGGCTCCCCTCTTGGCTGCTGTTCCAGGAGCACCCAGAGGCCTGGCCTCCTCTGGTTCACCTGCCTGACTCTGCTCTCATGGTTCCCTGGCCCCAGCCCTGTGTGCGCGTGGAGCAGCTATTTCTGGAGTTCCCTGTCCTTGCACGTGTGGTGGCAGCTGCTCCCACGGTTCCCTGTCCCCATCCCCTGCACGGCGGCAGCTGCTCCCGGGGTTCCCTGTTCCTGTGGGCACAGTGGCAGCTGCTCTTGGGGCTATCTACCCTGGGTCACTGACCCTGCAGACAGCCACTGACCAGACCGGCTCAGCTCCCAGCCACTCTCAACTTCTGGGGCTCTCTGGTCCAGCAACATCTGTGGTCCTGCTGGACTAGGGATGTAGCCAGACCAGAGAGTCCAGGACGAGAGAGGTTCAACCTGTAGTAACACAGATGGCATATCATGCCTTTGAAATGCATTAGCTGAACATAGTCAAACTGAAGTGCCTCCCTTTGGAAGATCATGACCAACTAACATTTTAAAAGACATTAAATCATGTCTACATTTGTGCTCAAAATGTGTATTGAAACAGGTTAACCAACATGTTTTAAACACAATCTGTTTTCTTACATGGCCCACACAAAGAGGTAAAGGGGCAGCAGATGAATCCCTACAGCTAGCTAGTTAGATTACACATTTTTACTCCCAGGCAATACATCTTTCCCTGAATGGGATGCATTTTTCTTCACTAACCCATAAGAAGCAGCTACCTTATAAATCACCAATTGGCACTCTAAGCATTCTTCTAATTAGATTCTCTAGTTTTTGCTTTCATTCAGTGAAAAGCAGTCACCCATCTCCATTTTACTGACTGTTTATTAAGAGCTATTGGCAGTGTTGTTGTAGCTATGTTGGTCCCAGGATAGAAAGACAAGGTGGGTGAGGTAATATCTTTTATTGGACCAACTGCTGTTGGGAAGAGAGAAACTTCTGAGCTTACATACAGTTATTCTTCAGTCATGAAGAGCCATGGCTGTTTTTTTCTGGGGCAGATAGACTTTCCTCAATAAAAATCATGAGTTTCCCCTTATCTCTCACGCCCATGATATTAATCCTCCATAGATCATGGCACACGTGGCAAAGACACACGTGGCAAGATATTTCAAATATGAAAAGATCCATCATGTAACATAAGCACATTTCTAGTAAAACTGTAGGAGGCGGCCATCAAATCAAATCAAGTTCTAAAGTTCTTTGATTAACTCTGCACAGTATTAAAAATAATTATATCTTATTCATAGCAGCTGGAGGCGGCTGGCTCCTGCCTTCACATCTCCTACTTAGATGCATTACATCCAACCCACTAAGATTCCTGGAAAGCTTATCTCAGAGAAATGACTGTGCAAAACCCCAGATAAATCAGCCCTTCCTCTTAGTCAAGGGAAGATGTTGTGACCTTGGAAACAGATGAGAGTTTCTGCATTTGACCCTCTTCTGGAATAAAAGTGCTACATCCTAACTTGAATTGCACAGACATTTTTCCTAACTGCAATGCATCTCCTTGCACTGGAGATTTGAAAGGGTTCTCACCCATGCTACACCAGTATTATATTATAGACAAGAATTCTATGAAGAGATGTTATCCCTCCCTACACCAAATCTCAAATCTGAGCAAGTCCCTCTGCAGATTCACAATAGTTTAAAGCCAGCCGGCCTTTTTTTCCCCTTGTGTCCTGTTTGCATAACTGAAACCAGAACGAAGTGATGCTAGGAAATGTGAGAATGTATGGTGTAAACAGAACAAAACAAGGTTCTTATTTGACCAAGAAACTGGATAATTGGACCTAGAAAGGTGGTAATGCTACTGACTTTCATTAGGAATACTCCCTGTCCCCAAAACACACACACAACCAAACCAAGGCAAGCTGTGAGGGAGGGAAGGATAAGTGGAGGGAGAGAAGGAGCAATTATCTATTTGGAAGCCTAGGGAACGCTCTTTAAGATAAAGGCTGTGTATCTGGGAGGTGGAGAAAGGAAGAAGAAAAGAAAACAATTCTTGTTCACTGCAACACAGTGGCTCTTTTTGGGCAAATTTGTGGCCTGGGACCAGTAGAGGGCACTGCATTACCAAGTTATGAGAAATACAGACGAGAAGCTCCTTGCAGCCAGACACCTTCTAACATGAAGAGAAAATGAGACAAGTCACAGTAAGAACTATACTCTGAAAAGTCGGAAACACAGATTAGGGTCACAGACTACATCAGCAGTGCAGTGGGCTCCAAGCAGATGAACCTGGGAGCATCACACAAACTAGACCCTAATCTATAGACACATTTTAAACCGGGGTCACCAACCAGTATATCGGGAGCCTCTGACAGGTGATCTTGTCTGGTTTGGCCAAGAAATTGTCAAGCACAGCACTTCAGCTGCCTCTCCCTGCACTGCTGTACATCTCCTGCCCTTTGCCTTGGAGCTGCCTCCCTCTTCCCAACTGGGAGCCCCTGCTTGCTATGCAGAGAAGGGAAGGGAAAGGAGGGGGCACTGATGTCAGGGTGCCCCCTCCCACCCTTTATTCTGTCTCCACTCAATGGGATGGGGGCACAACAAGGTTTGGGATGCAGGGAGTTTGCAGTCTGATTTTGGGAGCAGTGCAGGGCCAGGGCAGAGGTGAACCTGCCTTAGCCCCACCACCACCCAGTAGCCACCTGAGGATAGCAGTGTCTAGCTGGAGCCAGCTCCAAACCCCTGCCCCAGTCATGAACCCCCCTGGACCCAAACTCCTTTACAGAAGCTGTACCCCCTCCTACATCCCAACCCCCTGCCCCAGGCTCAGCTCAGAGCCCCTCTCACACTACAAATCCCTTAGCCCAAGATCAGAGCCTGCACTCCAACCCTCTGCCTCTGCCTGGTAAAAGAGAGGGAGGATTGGGGAGGAAGGGAGGATGGAGTGAGCAGGACCTTGGAGAAGTGACACAAAGGAGGTAGGACAAGGATATTTGAGTCTGAGGTAGATCCTGGATTGCACTTACATTCAAAAAGTGATCTTGTGCTTAAAAAGGTTGGAGACTGCGGTCTTAAACCACACCTGAGTCAAGAGGAATCCCTGCATATGTCACAGCTCATGCCACAGATGATGGGCACATCTCAACAGACTTTGAGCCTAAAGTCTATTCCAGCCGTGCTAGTGAATGCACTTTCCAGGTGCAAGGCCGTCCTCAGGCCTGCCCTCTTTAGATATGGGCTCTCTGATGCGAGAAATGCCCCTTTAGCCTCCCTATTCTTAGCCATCTCAAAAACCCACCAAATCATCTAACTGTTGTCTCCAGCAGCAGGAAAGCCATTCTGACAAAAGACAGGGAAATCTCAAAGCAGAAGGCTGCCAATTTCCATTCTAAAGCACCCCACACCCACCCAACAAATTTCCATGGGACATGAAAAGAACACCAGCTCTCAACCTCAGAAAGGACACCTTTCCACATATTTATTTCTGGTTTAATCTCAATTGTCAGGAAATGGTCACAAGTATAAATGAAAAATCTCTTCTTTCACTCTCTCTCCATCTTCTACTCTGTGGGATACTGTCCGTCCGGGTGTTTCTGAACTCAAAGAAATCCCCCAGGTATTAAGCAAATTTCTATACCAAGGCCCTCATACTAGTGAGTGAAAGGTTTCCACCTTCTCTCTGTATAGTTGATGGAATGAGTTTGCCAGGATGTGGAAAGGAACTTCGACGTTCTCCATCTCCTTCTGTAAAGAGAGAAGAGAGGTTATGAAAGATGGATGGGAGGAAGCATTAAATTATTTCAGCTTCTAACTGCTCAATAAAAACACCCACATTTATACTGGGAGTCGATTAAATGATAAAGAAATGTAACAGAGCCCCCAAAAGAGAAGACACCCACTTCCACAGATGGAGAAAGACTCACCACTGATGTCTCACAGTATTGCAGGCCCTGGATCTCAGCCCACTCCTCTGCCCGTTTCTGCTCCACAGCTCGTCGACCAATCAAGTCTGTTTTATTCCCCACTAAAACACCTACAGAAAATGTGAAACAAAGGAAAAGAAAAAAGAAAAACTGAATTGATAGCACTGGTGGGTGAGTTAGAAAATGGGAGGAAAAAAACTGGATTGCTAGGCTACGGCTCATTAGATAAGGTACTAGTAAAGACAGTAAGGGAATCACCTAGAATATGCACTTCTCTGGTCTATCCTACTCTCAGACTGGTTGAATTGGAGGAAGCCATGCCTGGCTTGGATTTAAAATAATGCTTTACGCCACATCTCAACGAGACGAGATGCTGCCACAACATAAGAATCAATGCAAAGAATCTCACCATCTCCTACCTGGAAGGTGCATTCCAAGGGTCCGTGCCCTCAGCCTTTCCAGCCATTTGGCACAGTTGCTGAAAGACTGTTCATTGGTGACATCATATATAATACATAAGGCATTGGGCTGCTCCCACTGTACATCAAGAGAGAGATACTGTTAGCTAATGAAATTAATGTGGTCAATGGCCAATACATCCCCAGAAAAGTGTCTGTATGGGATATACATTCCAGGGCAGAAATAAAACGAGTCTGATATAATGGGACCTCACACTTAATTAATTGACCCCAGGCTTCAAAATTAGATCATACAATGGAAAGGCCCCTAATGTATAGGGACCGGGACACACTTGCTGGAGTGGGAGAAGTCAAGAATAACTCTATGTCTCATTTTAAGGTGGAGTCTCTGGGGAACAGAAAGATCAGTATGAAGGCAAAAATCTGTTACATTACAATTGGTGAAATGGAAGTTCTTCTAAAAGCTTGAATACCCCCTCCTCCCCCAAGACATCTGCATAGCTATCTCAGTTTAGTATTCCCATTTCTTTGTAAAAACCAAAGGAACTTCCTTTGGGATCCTACCTTCCTTCCCTAGAAAAGATTCCCTAGATTACTGTTCTAAGTTTCAGAACAGGGGTCAGAGGCAACTGAGACCTATTTCTCCTCCTCCCACTCAGACCAAGGCTTGCTGCATCTGCCAGACTGGGTAGTTCAGATCCTTTTTACAGCAAAGGCACTTTTAGGAACCAGAAGACTATTACATGATACTTGCCAGTTTCTCCATCATCTCAGAAAATAGTTCTTTGCCCGCTGAGTCAAAAATGAAGAGCTCCTGAAAGCAGAAAGGAGGTTTGTGTGGAAGACCATGCAAAGAGGATCTAGGACTTATAGTGGATCACAAACAGAATGAGCCAGTAGTGTGATTCATTTCCAAAAAATGCTAATACCACTCTAGGTTGCATTAACAGGAGTGCTGTCCCTAAGACACAGGCAATAGTTGTCGCACTTTACTTGGCACTGTGAGGCCTCAGCTGGAGTACTGCATCCAGAGAAGAGCAACAAAGATGATCACAGGTTTAAAAAACCTGATTACAAGGAAAGATTAAAAAAACTGGGCATGTTTAGTCTTGAGAAAAGAAGACTAAGGGGGGACCTAATAACTGTCTTCAAATATGTTAAAGACAGCTAGAAAGAGGATGGCAATCAATTGTTCTCCATGTTCATTGAACGTAGGATGAGAAGTAATGGCCTTAATTAGCTGTAAGGGAGATTTAGGTTAAATATTAGGAAAAACTTTCTAACTACAAGGGTTGTAAGATCCTCATCATTGGAGTTTTTAAGAATAGGTTGGACAAATGCCTGTCAAGAATAGTCTAGATTAATGTGGTCCTGCCACAGCACAGGGGACTGAACTTGATAACCTCCTAAGGTCCCTTCCAGCCCTGTATTTCTATGATTCTATGTGGCTTGAGAGGTGCACATTTGAAGCTGTCACACTTGCTTCTTGTTCAACCACATCAAAGTAGCCTCATGCTTTCTTGGCTGAGCTCACAGTCTCCAAAATGCACTTAGCCCAGAGGGCAAGTGCAAAGCAGTAGCTGGATTTCCTACAGAAACAGTGAAAAGATCTACCCCGCAGTGCACCAGGAACAATCTCTGCTCCAAGCACCAATTAGATTAGTGGAACAAGAGACTGGGATGCTAATCTGAGTATATTTATAGCTTAATGGTAGTGCAGAGCATTAACACATAGGATTCTGCACAGCACCCAATCTTCATTGTCCTAGGGAAGGATATCTGAGTATACTACAGGAGCCTATCTAGATTGGTAAGAGCTTCAGTTTAAGAGCTGGTGCAGCTGAATATGTAAACATGTATGTTTTTAAAATATGATCCTATATATGTCTGTTAGTCTCTAAAGTGCCACAGGAGTACTCGTTTTTAAAAACAAATTATCACTGGAAAATCAGCTATTGTACATAATTACTTTTATTATTTGTATTATCTTAGAGCAGTGGTCCCCAACCTTTTGGGGCTGCCGGGCGCAGCGCTGCACATGCGCTGCGCGCCCGGGGTGCAAGAATGGCTTGGGCCGGCCCTGGTCACTTGGTGGGTGCACATAAATGCCCCGGCAGGTGCCATGGTGTCTGCGGGCATCACGTTGGGGACCACTGTCATAGAGCATGAGCATGATCAGGTTTCCTGATGCAAGTTAATCAAGTAAACTTCTGGTGAATCCATCCAAGGCAATGAGACATATCAGACAGACACATAATGATTGGACTTTGTGCACTGAAGAGCTCCTTCTGCTTCTATTTGTGATATAGAAGGACTCACCACGCTATCACTTGTCTCTGGAACAGATACAGTCTTCACCAACAGTTCCACGCCTGTCGTCTGTCAAGCAGAATCAAGAAAACATTAATCAGCAGGGCTTGTTATTGTGTCCATTACACACAATATTCTGGAGTGAAGTAATCCTCTTAGATCACCAGAATCCTACCAATCTGAGATTGTGGAGAACCATCTTCAAAGTAACAATTTTTAAAGTCCTACTGACAAACTATTTTACATATTGTATGTGGTGGTACGGAAACCATGTTAGTCCTAGAATATTAAACACAGAGTGGGTGAGGAAATATCTTCTATGGGACCAATTGCTGTCGGTGAGAGAAAGCTTTCGAGCTTATACAGAGCTTTTCTTCAAGACCCTGTCTCTATACATTTTCTTAAGGTCAAAAATACTGACCTTGTCTCTCTAAATTTTCTTAAAGTAAAAAATACTCTCAACCCCTAGAGACTTGCTCATGTGGGGACAGGCAATGGAAAAGAACTAGTCTCTAGAGATTTGCTCACATACCAGGACATTAGTTGACAACTTTGGATCTAGAGCTGGGTCAAGACTCACTGCTTGGTTGCTCCAAAACGTCTCCCTGAATCTTCTGTACTGACCATGTGATCTTTCATAGGTGCTATGCTACAGCTGGCACATGGAATTCTAACGTCCTTTTTTGTGCCTCTTCCACGTTTTATTTTACTTTCTCTCCCCCACCCCCACCCAGCCCCTCTTGAGTGTCTATTTCTCTTCTTCAGTTTTCCTTTTGGTCTTTATTTGAATGTATAATACATATGACAGGACTTATTTTTCATCCTGCTTCTGTACATCCTTCATCATTAATGTTTTTCACATGGAAGGGATGCAGACTGCATCCTCTTCCACTTAGAATGTTTTTTTTAGATTTCAATAGCTTGGGGCCATAGAGCATATCTTCATGTTTGTACAGTGAAGAACATACATTCTACACTCAGATATTCTGTTTGGAGTAGGGATGTAATAGTATAGTTGATTAACCTATTAACTGATCAGCAAAAGCTTAAAGATTAATGCTATAGACTACCTGCATTTCCCCCCCACCTGTTGCCAATACATTTTTTAGCAGGTTAGTCAGCAGCCCATCTCAGTCCCAGCTTGCACTGGGTCCTGGACCTTCCCCCACTGTGGCTCTGCATTTAAAGTGTATTAGGAGCCAAGTGGGCAGGCAGCCAGGCTCAAGTACCAGATTGTGCCAGGTTCGGGAGCTCAGACCCCTCACCCCGGATAGGTGCTGCCCCGGGACTATAGAATAGTCGACTAACCAATAAGAATCCATGAGGTTAATCAACTATTCAATTAACCGATATTTAACATCCCTAGTTTGGAGTAAACAGTTTCCTCCTGTAGCAAACCCTTTTCACTTTGAGCTCCATGAAAATGGAAAATTGTCTAGGGCCACACAAGCTCGTGAAGATTCTGATATAGAAGGAAACGGTCACAATTAATTTACTCTGTTAAGCTTTGAAGTCAACTCCCTATATACATGGAAACCTACTGTGATGCTAGTCAGTTTATTTTTACTACCTGGTATATATAAGTATTTTGACAGAAAACCCTATAAAACTTTAATGCATCAATGTAAAGGCCAGTCTATAGCTAAAACCAACCTCAATAATTCAGCCGGTCCTAAAATTTCCTGTTCCTCACTCATGGATTTTTAGAGAGGTCACCCAATAGCAAAGCAAGCCTGCTGTCCTCCCTCAGTACATGTCCTCATCATACAAAGCTTACCAGTGTGTAGTTTTTCTGGAAATGAGCTCCATCACTGCAAAACATCTGGGTCAGGGCAGTCTTCCCCACTGCTGAGTCACCTGCATGACCAAAGGACATGACCAACCATGGCTTACAATCTGATTTCAGCTCCCCTCAATCCTGTTCCCACCAAATTCCAAAAAGAGCTTTTTGTTATCTGCATTTACAATTTTACCAGTATCAGTCACTACAGTCAAAACATCTAAGAAAAATCAATAAGACAATTGTCTAAGTGGTGAAATGAGTGTTGCTATTGCATGTGCAGTGCTGGCTTTAGGTGTCTGCAATGTCCATGGCCAAGAGGCACCCTAAACATCAAGACAGGGTTGCCATTTATTCTAAAATTCACAGGTCGGCTCTGTGTCCTTTCTAGCACGGAGAATTAAAGTTTCCCAAACTTATTTTGGTCCTCAGGCATATTTCAGTGTGAAGAATAAAACTGGAATAAAAGGGGAGAAAGGTCTGGATATGAAAACATCCTCTCTCAAGATTATAAATCTCCCAAAATCCAAGTGTGTTTTGTTTGGAGGAAGCAGGTTATTCATGCTGCAGGAGAATTGTAATAGGCTGGTAGTGTTCTCTTATAAACCCTTCCCCAATTAGCAGGTATTTTGCTTGGTAACAGACACTAAGCAACTCCGGCTGCAGATGACCTATTAGCTCCACCCTGAACATAATGGAAGTGTAAACTATGAGTGTCACTCTCTAGAAAAAAAGGAACTCCTGATTCATCACCATACAGGAGAAAAGCCTGGTACAGGGACAGTAGAGAGATGGCTTGTGTCTCCTCTATTCTGGAGCTGCCAGGGGCTTGTTTGGCTCTGATGAGCATGGCTTATCCCATAGGGCTGTCCTAATTTAGGCTCCTGCTGCAATAGTCCCTGTGGGCTATTGCAGTAGCACTGAATTGCTGGTCTTAAAAACGCACACACAGGCCACTCCCTGGAATATGCACTACATCGGGCCCTGTTGTGAAGCTGGTGTGCTTATGCATACTTTCCAGCTCTTTTGTGCTGGCCTGTCCAGAACAAAGGGTTTAGCGGTCAGAGAGTAATTCCTCACAAACTATCTAGGTTGAACAGTGCATATGCAAGGATCCTAGGAAGCAACCAAGCCTACAATTAACATTTTGTGTTATTATTTTGAACCCAGGAAGGGGGTACATTTTGATCCTATCATAGGATGGGTACATTGCATTTTGAGGTAGAGTGGGAATGCTATACAGAAGTCTGGAGCGGGACAGGTGTTCCAGATAACGACTCCCGCTCACAGAATCACAGGCCAAATTTAGGCCTGCTGTAACTATATTTAATACTAGTAGCTGAAAGTCTATATTATTGCATAGGTATAATTCGTAAAGTCAAGTGTGTAAAAAGCTGAAAATAGGGGCCCTTATTTCATAAGCTGTGCTGCAATGGTGCAGTTTGTACATGTTTGTACCCACAGCTGCTCCACCTTGTTATCCCAAGTAGCTGTTACTTCCACTTCTCTGATCAGCTGTCACATTTGGGCTGCCATGGAAACTTTTAATTCCAACATTCCTCCTGGTTCTCAGTGCTGGCTGAACCTGGTGACATTCTGAAGAAGAGCTCTCAACCATGCTTGTCGCTAGTTCCTTTGCTTCACACCGACTCAACAGACATTCTAGGCTTCAGAGTCACAATCCTGTTACAGAGATAGCATCTAGAGATAGAGATCCTATTTACACAGGGGCTGAATGGGGCCAAAATATTAAGGTGGAAATGCCCTGTTTGGTCATTTAGTTCACAACAACTTCTTAAGGAAGTACATGAACCAATAAAGTTTGGGAGCCACTGATCTAGTTCAGCCTTGACAGATTAGGGATTGTTTCCTACAATATGTTCTCTAGTGTTCCGTCCTCTAGTGCACTGTTTCCCTGGGGAGGCTATTGTACAATTTAATATACCATTACCTCCATGTTTCATGACACAATGCTTCTTCACATACTTCCTCAAATTAAAGGAAGTTTTTTGGTTCCAATTTTTGGTGCAAATTTTTGCTTTCTTCTTTCACACTGAATGCCCCATTAGTGAGACAAGGTAGGTGAGATAACATCTTTTATTGTATGAGATTCTGTTGGTGAGAGACAAGCTTTCAAGCTTATGCAGAGGAGCTCTCGGTATGCTCAAAAGCTTGTCTGTCTCACACGGGTCTTGGTTGACACAGTTCTTACGAAAAATTAAGCCTGAACTTACTGCAACTGGAAAAGTAAGCTATGTACATTGATTTGTTGCTCTGGCCTTTGAGTATTAATCCTATTTCATGTATTGAAACAGGATTATTGGATTGCTTAGCAGTAGTGTTGGGAAAATAAATTGTTTTGTAAGGGTATAAAAGGAACAGAAGTTGCCCCAATAAAAAATTACCTCACCCATCTTGTCTTGCTAATATTCTAGGACCAACACCGCTACAACAACACTGCATGCCCCATTAGTGATGCTCTTCTCTTCCCTTACTCCATTCTTTCCCCAATCCATCATTATAATTGTTATTACAGCATTATAATTTTTATTATTGCTAGTTTTTTTCTTTTAGTTTGGTCCTATTCTTCCACCATTGCTCCTCACACTATTCCTAATGTTAATAATTCCATTGCCCTCCTGCACCTTCTCCATTTCTCTAAAAACAAAATATTGTTTGCACCTTCTTTAAATACATTAATTTCAGCCTAACTAATGCCGTATCTTTAATCTTCCCTTTTTTCTTAACAACTAGCTCACACAACAATACTCTTGACTGTAAATCGTGCCTGGAGATAACAAAGGAATCATTGTCCACTGCATAGTTAACAGTTTTTCTGCTAACGGAAGATTTTTTTTTCTCTTTTTCATTCTTGACCTCAGTGCATCTCTCACCAGTGTGACCCACTCTCTCTCCTCCAGATGAGTAGGTACACGACTTTCTTCTTCCCACCTAATTGCATTCCCCCCTTTATTTTGTGGCTCTCTTCATTATGAAGACTCTTCCCCTTTGGTGCTTACTGAATCAAACAGGGAAGTAAGAATCTTTTCTAGTTTTATCTAGTGTCTTTCACAGTGTAATTTGGGGAAGCATAGGGGGTGTCACGTTCCAGACAGGTCACTGCTGCACCCAAGGGGGGTGTTTGCCCCAAAAGTTGGTACAAAGGGGCCATGTGAGATGTCAAATGAGAGCGTATGTTCTACTGATTCTGTATATGCTATCCGTGTACTTGTATTATATCTGTATATGGAGTTATAAACATGTACTCTGTAGGGATGCTGGAAAATTCTCTGCCTGTGGCTGAGCAATGGGGAAGGAATGCTTAGCCAATGGCTATGCTAACTAGCAAGGAGACAATGAAACTCTAGGTGCCAATACACACCTCAGGAATGTGACTGATATCTGTAAACCAGCCAGGGCAGAAGGGCTGCCAGCATGGGACACAGGGATAGGTCGTTGGACCATGTGACCTTCTCTGGCCAGGAAGATGCCGGGGCAGTATACAAATGCCTTGTGGCACCCTCCATCTGGTCTTGAGTTCAGCTCCTGATCCCAGATGCAGCCTTGCAGGGAACAACAAGCCAAGAAGAACTGTGGACCTGTCCTGACATAGGATGTACACCAGAGACTTTTAAGATAGCAGTTTATAACACCTCTGCTAGGAGCCTGTATTGAGAACTGGGTGATTCGATGCATGTAATGTATTTTCTTTAACAACCTTACTCTCATGCTTTTCTTTCTTTTTTAATAAACCTTTAGATTTTAGATTCTAAAGGATTGGCTCCGCGTAATCTTGTGGGTAAGACCCAGAGTGTAAATTGACCTGGGAACTGTGGCTGGTCTTGGGACCAGAAGAACCTGTTCAGGGTAGATAAGATTGGGTTCTAAAACCCCTCACCTGTGTGTTAGGCCTGGGGCTGATTAGGGCACTGGAAGAGCTGGGGTGTCAGAGGGGTTTTGCTAGTGAGGCTTCTGGCTGGCCAGATTGGCAGCTGAAGTGGTCGATGTAACTGGTTTGTGACCTGTTTGTAAGGTCTCCAATCTGGGGCTCTAAGGTGCTCCGAGTTTTGAGCACTTTGCCACACAGGGGAGGACTGGGTTGCGGGTTCAAGACCTGCCTTCACTGGGTCAAGATGGCCAAAACCTGTAAGCGCTTTTGCGGAAAAGTGTCCGTGCCAATCTAGACGCTCTTTTCCGAAAATGCTTTTAACGGAAAACTTTTCCGTTAAAAGCATTTCCGGAAAATCATGCCAGTCTAGACGTAGCCTTCCTGTTTACTGAATCAAATAGGGAAGTAAGAATATTTCATTTTACCTGCTGCCTTTCACAATGTAAACCTCAGATGGTACAGAATTTGCCCTCCATGCATGGTCCTGTTGCCCTGATTGGAGCTGTCTCCTTCCCAAAGACAGAAGTAGAACTATACCTATGCTTTTCAGTTATCTTTACATTTGATGTCTTGCTACTATTGTTTGATGGCATTCAAGTGTACATACTTCACAACTCCTTAACAGTGTCTTGGCCAAACCTGCAGTTTTATCTCTGGTTCTTTCAGGTAATCTTGTGCTTCTCTTGAGCAAGAAGAGCCTCTCCTCAGACACATCTGCCTTTCTCTTATTTTCACACTTGACTAACACCATACTTCCCCCCGCCTCGTTGATTGTAATCATCTTTATTTCACACATACTTTTTCTTTCAGCACAAAAGGGAATGTGCCAGTCTATTTCATGAAACTGGGCTTGGCTCTTCATTCTGTTTCTCTCACCCTTCCTGTCATATCATCTTTCCATTGTTGTGAAGAGAGTGGTCTTTGATCCTGTATCTTTTTCACTGGCTTGCATCATATTTCCTAGCTCATCTGGATACATATTTCCTCATCTGTACCTCTTAGTTTGTTACCCTTTGCTTTTTATACATCTGTATTCACTAGAATACTATTGCTGTGAGGCATGGGTGAGGACTCTATGGGTGTTCCAGGGCTGATAGACAGACCCCTGATCAGCTCCTTCCCCATCTCCCAGCTCCTTCTGCCCATCCTGATCAGCTATCGCATGGCATGCAAGAAGTACTGGAAGGGGGAGGCATGAGAGCCGTGTGTGCTCAGGGAAAGGGGGCAGAACAGGACCAGAAAAAGTGGGAAGGGCAAAGCAAGGGCAGAACCTTTGAGGATAAGGTGTGGGCAGGGTCTGGGGTGCAGCAAGGATCAAGCCCCCCCCTTAGCACATTAGAAAGTGGATTCCTCTGGAATGAAGGTCGCTCTACAAAATGAAGCAGCGTGGCGGGGGCAGGGCGCCGGGGGGATCAGGAAAGGGCAGCGGGCGGATGTTTGAAGCATTGGCCCCTTGGGGGCATTACTGAATCCCTCCGCTGGCCCATCCGTGGGGGTCAGGCCCCGCCCAGCGCGCCGGGGGCTCCAGCCCCGCGTAGTTTGCAGCGCCAGAGTCGCTGGGGCTCGCGCCGCTCTTCTTCCGCCCCAGCGAGCGAGCGAGCCCAGAGGCGCGCGGGGCGCAGCGCGGGCAGTCGAGGCGCGAGGACGAGCTCACCTGCCAGGATGCACTTGGCGGCGAGTTTCACCATGGTCCGGCTGCCGCGAGCCCTGCCCGAGGGGCGGGGTTAAGGCCTCAGTGGGGGAGGTGGGTTAGAGGGGGGGTGGCTATTCGAACTCGGACCACATCAGAGGCTCCACAGCCCTGGCCCCGCTCCTGGTGCTGCCCTAGCAACCCCCCGCCCCCTCAGCCAGTCACCGCCCTCCTTGGCGCCGCCCGCTTCTGCGACAGGCGATTGGCTGGCGGTGCTGCCCATCCCACCGGCCGCTCGGGTGGCTATTGAGTCCCCTTTCCATTTGGCTCCGCCTTGTGAGACGGATGCCTCCTCGAATACTCTGAGGCCATTGGTTCAGGGATGTACTGCTTATTGATACGCGTGTCTGCCAATCAAAGGCCCCGCCCAATGCGAGCGGTTAAGCGGCCTGAGCTGAAGCCGGGGATGAAGTCATCAACGCTGCAATTCTGGGTCAGTGCGCGTGCGCCTGATGCTGTTTCTACCCAGCAACTAATGACATTCCAAGGACCCTGTTTTTAATTGGACAGACCACGGTGGCCCGTACCATCTCTAGGCGGAATTATTCCATGGGGAGAGTTAGGGGAAAAAAAGATGGACCAGAAAGTTTTACCAATAGGTGGGGTCATGTCCTGGTAGAGTTCTGGGGGAAAGAGCGGGGGTGAGATAAAGAACTGTGACGGCTTGAGCCCTTCGGTACATAATGGGCTCTTCCACAAAGCGCGTTCGCTAAACGTTAGCGTAACTGGAGTTTTCTGCGCATGCGCACGATACTTTCCCACCGTCTCGCTCCCTCCCGGTTCTGTTTGCTCGTGGGCCTGCGCGTGCGTCCCTTGGCTTGTTCAGCTGGCTCTTGGGCTGCGCTGCGTGTGTGACTGTGTTGCAGCCCCGGTGCATTGTTGCCGCGACAGCCCCCTCCTCCTGCAAGCTGTTAGGTGGCGGGGGCACAGTAGAGCCCACATCATTAGGTAACCAGGGCCCGATTAAGGTTATGAGGGGCCTGAGTGTGAATTACATATTACAAGGAACTGTGAAGCAGTCAGACGTGTATGCACTTATTTGCATATTCATTATGTAAAATTAGCAAGTTTATAAACTCATATGACTAAATTCTTGAAACCAAATTTTTACCCTAGTTTTAACTGTGGCAAAGCCATGAACGATATCATCATAACTCAAAAGACTTGACGATTTCATTCTTGATGCTCAAGAGGGACAAAGCACTGAAATACTCATAGATCAGAAGACAATTTCAACCCCTGTTGAAAGAGAAAAGGAATGTTCTCAACTGCTGTTAGTAATCTTTAGTGACGAATAAAGCTATAATGCAGTTTCAACTTTTGGGAAACATTCTATCTCATTGAATTCTGTGATGGTACATCCAAATAGATTTGCTTTTGTCATCTTTATATTTGAGAGTGATGTGCATTCAACAAATTGAAGAAATTCTTTTAGTAAAATCTCCTGGGAGATCTTCTGGGAACCTCTGACAGATACTTCAGCTGATTTCAGAACTTGAAATATTAGGTGAAAAATGTGTCAGTACACTAAAGGTTTTGTCAATCTTTTTGCAAGCCTTGATCTGATGTTTTAATGAACTTTTGTGTGTGTCAGTAATTAACTCTGAAGGGATTAACTCTGAAGACCACCTTGTCACAGAATGAGTGGACATTTGGATCATCATGTTTTCTGACTTTTACTGTGGTTGGCTGACTTATATTCATGTTTTAGCAGTTCTTTCAGCCGCCGCCTGAATTTCATACTCATCAAAACTATCTTACATACGTTGAACAGCAGTTCCAAGACTCCTCATTAGATTTACAGCAGTGGAAAGGTCAATTCTAGCACTTTGCAAGCTCAGATTGCACCTGCTGAATGGATGAAGTGTATCATTCCAGACCTCACACAAAATACCAGTTTCCAAAGTGCATATTGCATCATTCAGAATCTTTGCTTCTTTTCTTCTTGCTGATTTTTTATTAGCTTGATCATCCTTGATGCTATCTAGTGTTTCAAGGATGTTGGGGTATCCCAGAACAACTGCATTCACAGCTTTAGCACTGGTGCTTCACTGTGCCCCTGAGAATGATTTGGGCACTGGATATCCCTTTGGTAGTGAATCTTTAAGAATCACCCCCACAACTGGTTGAAACAGAGAGAAATCTGTACAATTCTTGGAGAAAGAAAGAAAAACTGCTTTGACACAACGATTCATGGCAGCCAACAAGGTTGAGTGAGAAAACAGTACGTGGTATATAATCAATCAAAGCACTGCGCTTTTTTTAATCTTTGCCTGCATCCCTGAATATTTGCTACTTCTATTACTTGCATTGTCATAGGTTTGGCCATGACAAAGGCTGATATTAATGTCATTTTTGGTGAGGAAATCAAGTAGGTACAAGGCTAATTTCCCTCCTGCATAGTAGGTGATGTTTATGAAAGTCACTAAATGCTCAAGTGGTCTGCTGAGTATTAGAGAAAAGAAACTGCCCCCCCCCAGTAAAAAAGTTTGGCCAGGCCGCTCTTGTTCTGCAGTACTCCTTGAGAGAAACCGGCCACACCCTTCCTGCATACCATTGCCTTTAGAAAAAGGAAAGGTGTGAAAAGGGGAAAATAGCCTCAGACTCTCCCACCTGTCACCTTGGCGTGAGAACTGCGGGGCTTACCTGGTCACATGAAACCTGCACAGTTTCGGCCCAACCCCTGGGACACAGACCCCCCACTTGGTGACCATTGGGCCATATATGGTAATATGCAAGCACGGGAAAGCGATGTGCAGATTTGGGGATAAATACCCATGACACAGTTCGCTCTAGGAGGTCTTCGCAACACACGTACCACCGTGCGTGTGCCTTCTCGTATACTTCCAAGCGCTACCAGCCTGATCAACCGACCAGCCACCTCCCCCGACTCTCGGGCGTAACCAAGGCCTTCGCAACCGAACCAATATCTGGGAAATGTTCCGTGTGCTGTGTAAGTTGGTATGTATGATTTGATTTTTTCTTGTTGTATAAGCTTAGTGTTGTAGTTGTTTTTGGGTAGTACATAAGAGTTTGTAGTTATCACTGTTATTTTATTACTGTAGCTGGATATTTTAAGATTAGAGACTATTCCCCTTGCCATTCCCATCCCTATATCTCTGACACGTTTTACTAGAAACCATAGAATAAATATAATAAATACTGTAAATTCATTATTAACACGGTCTATTAAAAAATCTCAGAATAATACTATAAATTCATCACTGTCATAAAACTGTCCACCTGGTTCTGTCCTTCCCCCCTTGGGTATTCATTATCGGACCTGTGATTCTCGCGACACTGAGTGGCACATAATGCAAGATGATAGCTGATATAGATGTGACAGATCTGATGTTGACTTGACGGACATGGAAAAATATCCCATATCTTTGAGCTCATCTACAGTGACTGACAGTGTCTTCTTTGCCAACAGTCCAATGAATTCATCACAAATAGTCTTTGATAGGTATGATATATGGCCTTTTCTGTGGTTTGTGTGTTCATTAATATGCTGAGCTAAGAAAGGGTCAAATTTAGCCATTAGCTCTAGAATGCTGAGGTAATTACCATTGTGTTTTGATCCAACAATCTCATCTGAACCATGCAAAGGCAAAGAAAAAAATCTATGGTCTCAATTACACATCTGAGAACATTCTTCCAATAAGCACAAGCTTTCAAAAACTGGTTTTGCATTTGGGTTTCAATTCTGCCACTAACTTTCTTTTGGGTATGATAGCTGCTAACTGACAATGTATGCAGCTCACTCATTGCATGACTGGTAATGTGTTTGTGACATTTTTTCAATCATTGAAGCCTTCACTGAACATTCCTTACATTTTGGTATTTGAAAACAGGTGGCAATAAAAACAATACACTTAGAAGGTGCATAGATGAGCTATTCTCACTTGCCAATGTTGTGTTAGGCTTCACATCTTTAAACATTGATTTGGTCAGATAATCATTCTGATTGATGTACCCTCACTTTGTCAGTGAAAAAGCACGTAGACTCTGGCATTTCTGTGGACTCTTCTCAGTCTAATATGCAATGAGATCTTGACATGTCATGCCCCACTTGCCTAGATCATTGGAGAATGATAATTATATATTACTGTCACTGAAAAGTCTCAGAGGAGTGGAGGACTGCAGCTAGAGAACTCACAGAAAGCGGATTCTTTTTATCAGGTGCAGCAGGTTAACTTGGGCTGGTATTTGGACTTCCTCACCAGCCTTGGTCTGAAGAAAAAAAATGTTAGGAGAGGAGTACCTTTTCATCTTTCTTTAGCCTCCTTCAGTTTCTGCCATTCTCCTTTTTTTCAACGTGGTTTCTATTGTCCAGTCTAGGCCTACTGTATTCAAAGTTCAATATTGCTCAGGCCCATAAACACTTACATAACCCATGAAGACAAAATCACAACCACCATAAATTGAATTCACAATGTCAATGGATTAATTTGTACAAAGCAATATCTAACAAGACAAAAGATTTCTGATGTTCCTGCCACTGTTGCTCTGCTGTTGCCTTGATATGAAATAGAGAGTCTGTGGTAGGGCCTAAACATTAGGAAAGACTAAATATTAGGGCCTAAAAATAAGAGGGCCTAAGGCTATAGCCTACCCTGTTACCCACACAAATGTCTCTATCTCTTCCACACTGTAGGGACACACACCTTTACCCCATTCCTAGGGCTCAAGGTGCAACCCTGTTAATTTACAGACCCACCTGTACCCAATTTCTAGGGCACAGGGCATAACTTCCTGCAGGTTTTGCAGGTTCTTTAGCCACTGAAAGATCCTCACACAGTAATATTCTTATCCTCTATTTATTGACAATTCCCAAACAAGCAGAATACACATGCTACGCACACAGTGTCATGCTCACCAATCCTGATAAAGACAGACAGACTTCCCCTGTTGGCCAGGCAAAATCAGTCTCTCTGGATCTTAGCTGCTGAACGTCACGGTTGTGCAGGAGAATCCTGGCAGCTCTGGTCTTAGGCTGTGTCTTGGAGGTGAATAGTTCTTCCAGGTGTTCCTTGTTTTCCCTTTGGTCTTCTTCCAGCCTTTTGCTTCTATTACTTTTTGGACTCCAGTTTATATAGTGAAACCTGAGTCCTGCTTAGCTATACCTTAACTAATTATTTTAGTATAATTTTATTAACCAAGCATAACAAAATTATCTAACCAATCATACCCCACCACCTTAATTAAGTTACACCTAGCAAAATTAATTACACAGCAGACAGAAACAGTTACACACCAGACAGAGATCATACAGGCAAACAATATAAAAGTGAGGATACATAACCATAGAGTGTGGATTCCACAATCTCAACTATGGATAAGCAGTTTCTTGCCAGACAGAATGGTGTTACTTAAGTTTTCTTTACCCATCTTGAGATCTGTTTCTTTATCTGGTGACAGTGGGAGAGCTATGAGGACAAAATCCCCTTCTCACAACCTGGTGTAACACTATTTTAATACAATTTAGATGGAATGTGAGTATGTGACTCTAGGCCTTACAGCTAATGGCTGCTGCTCTTCAGTCTGGCTGCAGAGGAAAGCTTTGGTTCAGGCCTACCACAAGCCTTCCAACGTGGCTACAGAAAAACCATATTGTTACAACCCTCAGAGAGGAAAAGGAGAAGGTTGTGATTATATTGGTCATTAACTTGGTTGGCTCCCTGCATCCTCCAGTACCCAAAGAAGTGCTCCAGCCCCGCTCTCCCATTACATTCACTGCCTTCCTAGCCAATCTGTCTTAGTCCTTTGTCAGCTCCTCTGGCTGCTCTTAGCCTCTCATTAGCTTTGTGATGGTAAAAATTCAAAAGTCATGTGATGTAGCCATCTGATAACTCTCTTTCCATTCCACTAGTATTTTGTGGTAAACAGTAGCTTTGAAAGTTAGATATTTTAAAATCACCATATCTGGATAAGTTGCCATCAAGAGTTTTAAAAGCTGGCCAAGGAGCTCGCTCAACTGTTAATATTGATTTTCAATAAGTCTGGAAACACTGGGAAAGTTCCAGAAGACTTGAAGAAAGCTAATCTTGTGTCATTAGTGGCAATATTTAAGAAGGGTAAATGAGTTGTTCCAGGTTTTAGAGAACTCCTTTAATGAAGCCAGAGAGGCTCAGTAATGATGTCCATGAGATGTATTGATCTTGTCTGTAATGTAGTTAGAATCCACCCAGCATTCATCAAAGTCCCAAAGATTTATACCACCCTGTGTTGTTTTCTGGTGGTTCCAACGTCCTAGTCAGGAATCTAGAAGGGACAGTCCATCCTTACACTATCCATCCTTTGTCATCTTTGCAAGTTTTCTATCCACCACATGATCCTCTGTCCCATTCATTAGTTTCCTGTTTATGTTGCCTGAAAGTTAGAACTCTTCTTGGACTTACTGCCCTCTGTCTCTCTCTTCCCTCCCTTTGCCCAGTCACTCTGTTCCTCCAGTTTTACCTCTTTTCATCTCTTTGACTCCTCACAGGTGGAAGCTGTTCTTTCACTTATGTTGTCAGTGGTAGATTAAGGGTGCGGTTGCCTGTGTGGGCCCTATGATCCAAGCAGAAGCTCATGCCCCAGACCTTGCCCCTACTCCGCTTTTTCCTTTCCTTTCCCTGCCTCTCTGCCCCCATTCCATCCTTCCCCAAGCCCTGCACCCACTCTGCCTCTTCCCACCCCTGCTCCACTTCTACCCTCCCATTTCCCACTCCCCCACAAGCCCTGTCCTCTGAGCAATGTGGCCCAGGGTATTAGCAGGGGACTTGGGTGCAGGCAGCAGCGGTTGAGTCCCTCCCTGCACTCTCTGGTGGTGGGGAGAAGTGGAGCAACCTGGCCCCAGCCTCTTCCATTCCCCTGGCTCCCAGATGTGTTACTCTGCTTCTTGCTGTTGGTGAGGGTGGGGAGGGGGCGCAGTGCCTCCCCTACTCCCACCCTCCTCCCCTGAGCATTGCAACTGGAACCTGGGGGATTAGCGTGAACTGGGGCTGGGTTGATTTGCTTCCTGCTGCTAATGAGTATGGGGTAGGCATGACCCCTACTGCTGGTGCCAGGTCTGCTGCTAGTGTTCTGGGCTGCTCTGGGCCCCAGGGGCCTCCCCAAAACACGGGGCTGCGGGAAGTTGGATGAACTGTCCAGTGGATGGGATGGCTCTGATTGCCAGGCTCTGGGGCAGTCGCCTCTTTTGCTCCCTATTGTTGGTAGCTCTGATGGTAGGGTACAGTGCTGCCACGACAGTGCTTTAACCTCTCTGCCTCTTTTACCACCAGGCAAAAGGGCAGTGAAGCCCTGCTGAGACAAAACTGCTGAAGCCTCCTGGAAGGGCTACCTATGGAGGGGAGCAAAAAGTCAGCCTTGTGCGTGCTGGGCCAGCGACTGGTTCTTTGCGCTAGCACGCACCATGCCACTTTCACCTCTGTTAGTAATCGTGTTTGTTTTGAACTGTATGTAATGATCAGCGGGTCCAGGAAGGATTCAGTATGGAGAGAGCACTACAGGGAGTGGAAACTCCCTAGTTCCTGTCCTAAGTGAACATGGCGAAGTTGGGTGTCGAGCCCTCTCCCTCCCCCTCCCAGGAAACTTGGAACCAGTCTTGTTGGAATTATGAGGATTCTGCCACACAGGAGATTGGAGGGGGGCCCTCGAAGTCAGGTAGGCCTCCGGACAAAGGAAGTGGGAGTGAGGATTCAGATCCTTTCATTAGCCTATTTTCCTGAGGTAATTTATAAGTCAGAAAAGTTCTCCACAATAGCAAGACTGTTCCCCCGGTTACAGAAAGAGCAAAGGTGCCCAAGGGAAAAAAGTGAAAAAAGAAGGGATTCCCTCATTCTCCCATCAGGCAACAAGCTAGTTGAATGCAGGGGTGGTCCGAGGCGGGCTGCGGCAGCTGGCGCCCCAGGCGGAATGTGCAATTGGCACCCCCGCCTGCACAGCCATCAATGGCTGTGACATCATCATTGGGCAACCAGGTGCCCCGTTGAAGACGGTGCCCTAGGCGACTGCCGAGTCGTCCTATGCCAGGGGTGCCCAAACTTTTTTCAAAGAGGGCCAGATTTGATGAAGTGAACAAGCGTGAGGGCCGACCATTTTGCCTGACATTCTTTGAACCATTAAAATTAAATGCAAATTAACTATTTTATGCAAAGTTTATTGCAAACGGCATACTTTTCATTTCGTCACATGGATGACAAATCTAAACAGGTGTTAAATCACTCTGCCTTTCATATCTGAAGGCCAGATGAAAAAAAAATCCAGGAAGCTGAAATATATGTCAGGAACATTGTAAAGTACATTACATATTATTGGTAATAAAGGTTGTCTGTCAACTTTTAAGTTCAAAAAATATGAACAGGAACATGACACCAAGTATACATGTTGTGTCCAAACATATTTATAACTGATTTAGACCAACTGACATTGAGATTTTACAATGTATTCATCTCAATACATATGGATTTGTTGGGGGCCATAAAAGATAGATATTGCCAAATTACCTGGGGGGCCGTATTAAACCGGAACACGGGCCGCAATTGCCCCCCGGGCCGGACTTTGGACATGCCTGTCCTATGCTCACGGGCCGCCCCTGGTTGAATGAAGTCCCCATTCAGCAGCTGGGGAGAAGTAGAGCGTCTATTTGTCCCCATATCCTTCTCTCTCTCTCTTTCTGTCTTTCCCACCACCTTACTTGTTAGGTGGGATTGGTAAGTGGCAGGCCCTGTCTAGCGAAATGAAGAAGGAAAGCACACTGCACCCAGCAGCTGTAAGAAGCCTTGTTACTTGTAGTCATACAACTCTTACAGGCAGGAAGACATTGTGAGTTGTGAGTAATGAAGGGAATTGGGATCGGCAGTTGTCATATCAACACATAGACCGTGCTCTGCCTGTGGCTCAGTAGGTGGGTCACGCTTCGTCAGGCTGCAGAAAACATGAATGATACTGATGGTGCGTGGGAGCAGTGGTAGGTAGCAAAGTAAGGTTTTAAATTCTGAAACCTGAATATCATCCTAGATAAACTGGTATCATCCTGTGTAATCTTGATGAAGGAGAGATCAAAGTGTGGTTGCAAGGAGTCTAATGTGGGAGACAAAACTAAAGTAGGTTTCTAGGGACATTACTGAATAGGAGCTGGAAGACTTAAGCAAACTAATTCTAGAGTGGATGGGAAAGATACAAGAGCCTAGTTGTTCCTATGCAGAGGGAAAGTGGGAGACACTTGATTTAAAACAAAACTGTTGTATTATTTTTTATTTATTTTACAACAGTATCCAATGACCATTACTAGATCAGGGCCCCAAAGTGTTGGGCATAGTACAAACATATACTAAGAGTCCTAAAGAGTTTAAGTTAAGCATGCACATAAATGTCCAAAACAACTTCAGCAATGTTTGGATCATTTGCACCTTTTTTATTTCAGTCAGGGCCTGGGTGAAATTTAGAAACCGTGTGGGTGGTATTGGCCAATGATTTCTCTTTGGTGAATGAGGAAAATCAAGTGTCCCTTCTGTTTCTTTTAGATCTGTAGCTACCTTTGATAACATTAACCATGAGTATTTCCCAGTGTTCAGAAACTGATAGAGGGTTTATTACATGAATAAATTATCTTTCTTTAGGGTGGCACTTTCCCTTTATTTGATTACAGAGGTTGTATTAGACTGCCATTTATTTGCTCAGAGGGCTGTCTAGTGGACTTCTACAAGATTCCATTTTGTCATTCCTCTTGTCCAAAGTTCAGGTGAGGTTGTTAGTAAGGAAATACACGTTATGATGCCTCAATATACTGATGATATCCAGCCACATATTTCTCTCTCTTCAAGTTCTAATCCTGCCTGTGCAGTAGGATAACTTACTCAGCACCTCAGAGAGACTGAGGCATGGATGAAAGCTATTTGGCTGAGACTTGAGCCAGTGAAAATTGAGATGATTCTAGGGTGAGGGAAGCAGCCAGAGAAATTAGAGGCTGTGATCTCAGCACTTTTGATTGCCTTGCTACGTCTGCCATTTTTTCTAAGGGAGAACAGTTGGGTGGGTGAGAGCTACAAAGTGAGTTAGGTGTTGCAACACTGATGTCGTGGCACCTAACTTGGAGGTGTTTAGAAAATCCCAAGAACAAAACTGTGATCTACAAGGTCTAACTTAGGCATTTGAGCTCCCTCTGCAACGAATGGGGAGAGACGGGTGCCTACAATGGGATTCACAAAAGCCAGCATGCTGGATGGCATAGGTGGTGTGTATCAAGGCCGGGAGAGGCTGTGCCTCCTCAAACTGCTCTGTGTGGTCCTGCCCATTCCTTCTTCCTGCTTCCTTCTGTCACCCTGCAGCTCTTGTGGATAGAGTCTAGGGCTGTCTGGGCGGCTCATGCTGCCTGTCCGGGTGTGTTTATGGGCCGAGGGGAACCATGCCTCTCACTCTCCCTCCTGACACTCTAGGGCTGGGGGTCATGCTGCCTGCCTGACTCTCTGGGCCAGGGGAGACTGCATTGTGTGGTGCTGTGGGATGGAGAGGGGTGCTCGGGCATGGTGGAGAAAGGACGCAGCAGGGACACACAGCAATGCTGCATGAAAATAAAGGAGCTCAAGCAAGTGTACCAGAAGACAAAGTAGGCAAATGGTTGCTCTGGGTCAGAACCTCAGACATGCTGCTTCCATGAGCAGCTGCATGGGATTCAACCCAACTACTGTCCCAAAACTGTCTGTGGATACCTCACAAGTAACTCTTCAGGCAGCCTCGGGCAGCAATGAGGAGGACATTGGAGATGAGGAAGAGGAGAGGAGGAGAAAGCTCAGCAGGCAAGCGGAGGATCCGATCTCACTGACAGCCAGGGCTGTTTTCTAACTTTCCCTCCCAGGACTTATTGGTGCTGAACCCAGATGGTGCGGAGGGCACTTGTGGTGAGTTGAAATCTGTAATAATGCTCCAGTGGTTAAATGTAATTGAGTTGAATCTTTTTGTTCTGCAGGGGATACAGTGGCAGCCAGTCCACTACACAGTGGGAACTTCCCCCAAAAGTTTGTTAATGTGTCTGGAAATGGAGCGGCAACCCTCCCTGAACAGCTCTACAAAGCTCTCATTGAGGTACTCTTCAATCCTTCTGAGAAGGTTTCTGGGGAGGGCTGTCTTATTCCATCTTCCACGGTAAAACACCTTACCATGCCAAGCAAGCAGTAATCATAGCAGCACAAAGAATTGCAGCATAAGGTCCAGGTTTCTGGGCACATTCAGTCAGCATCCACTCCCTGTCATTCTGTGTGATTCAGAGAAGACTGATATCGTGCATGACCACCCGGATGAAAGGAGGAAGTTCTGTAATTGATAGCACTGAGGCAATCCACCTCCATTTGCTTATCCCTAACAAATCATGACTCCAGGTTTGCTACCCTGTTTGCAGTAGGCTTGAAGGGATCATCCTGAAGAATGGATATTTTGTACAGGAGATGGGGGCTGACTAGAGGGGAGGTGACCACGTATTGACTATGAGCCCATATGCCCCTGCCCTCTGCCCCCCATTCAAGTCATTGTGGGAAAGGAGAACAGAAACCATGTTGTGTGGGGGGAGGGAAGCCCTTCACAAATACCCCCCTCCGTTGCAAACACAGATGCCTGAACAACAAGGGCTGTAGTTTTCAAGCACCCTTTCTCACATTTTCAAAGCAAAAGCGAAATAGCTCTCCTAACATGTTGCTTACCATGCCTGCCGGCAACCGGAGTTTAGCTGTCATGTGTCATACCTTACTGGTAGGTGCTTAGTTTAAAATGAAAAATCCAGCCTTGTACATAACATGTCTTTTTTGCAGCACAGTGCTTCATTCACTGTAAAAGAGTTAACCTTCTGGTTTTTACAATATATCTTCTCCAAAGTCTACCATTGTTCTCCCCCTCCTCCCCCCAATCCAGCTTGAACAATCAATCTGTTACTTGCTATCCCTGTTCCTTCCACATTTAGACTATCACAAATTAGAAGAGGAAAAAACATACACGGGATGAAATGCTTAATGAGCTCATGCAATCTGCCTGCACTGACAGGGCTCAACTGAATGCACTGAAGCAATTTCTATTAGAGGTCATCTGCACTGAAAAGAAGGACAGGAAAGCATGCAGGGAACATGAGCATAAGATGGAGGACAAAATGTTGAGGCTCATGGGGAGCAAACAGAGCTGATGAGGCACCTGGTAAAGTGCAGGAAAAGCAGCTGGAGCACAAAGTCCTCTGACGTGAGAGAGAGAGATCTACTCCTCATGAGGAAGGAAGAAGAGACTAAAACCTCCCTTCCAGCCTAAAATTTAAAGTGTCTAGTCACCTAGGGGAAATAGGGAGAAGCACAGTCTACCCTGCCCCTCACAGGCAAGTTCCTTCCTGGCATCACATCGAAACAGCACAATCAGGGTAGTCTAAACATAACTTAACATATTAACCTTCCTTAAATCTAGGAATCAACATCTATTCTAATTTCTCCTATAGTGTCTATTCCATGTTTTATTGCAAACATACCATACTGCTGTCAAGCTGTATAATGGCTGTAGCGTGTATTTACTGTTTATTTTCCAACATCATACCTTTATTTGGATGATAACATCTGCTTTACTATATCTGGGGGAAATGTATCATGAGCTTTCATGGACACAACCCACTTTTTTAGATGAATGGAGTTTAAGGGGTCCAGGTTCCAAATAAATAGCAGAGAAAGAGAGGGGATGGGGAGGGAAAGGAAGGGAAAGGAGAAAAAATGGGAAAAGAATAGTCAGAGTGTTCTTGCTAAATGAAGTTGGTAGCGCTTGCACTCTGAGTGCTCCAACCCCTGCGCTTGCAGGGAGCGCAAAACACGGCCTACCACTTGCGCCGCTTGCTTGCGTGCCGTGGTACAGCTGAGTGGCGCCGCAGCTCAGGGCGGGGGGGGGGGAGGGGTGCCGCGGCCACGTCACGATCATGCGGGAAGTGACATCAGGGACGGGGAGCGGGGCGGGAGATACAAAAGGGGCGTTAGGATGGGAGAAAGGGGGAAGGCGAGGGAGCGAGCAAGGGAGGTGTAGCAGCAAGCGAGCGAGAGGGAGAAGGAGAGGGAGGGAACAGGGGAAGGAGAGAAGGCAGGCCTGGGAACAGACAAACAGGGCCAGATCCTCCCTACGAGCGGGAGAGGAGGGGTGGCCGTGGCGTGGAGGCTGTGACGGCTGAGGAGTCCTTCAGCTGGAGCCAGGGTAGGAAGTAGCCCAGGGCGGGGCTCCCCTGCCTGGGCCTGCGGGCTGGCGAGTTGCGGCAAGAGTCCCCGTCAGCCAGACAGGAACGTGTCTAAACCTGTCCTTAGGGCCCTGGGCTGGGACCTGTGAGAGAGAGCGGGTCCGGGTCTCCCTACCCTGTCCCCCTAGGCGGTGGTGAGTGCACAGACTTTTGTGGGCTGGGACTTACACGGATTGCCGGAGAGGCAGACTGGATGTGAAAAACTCTAAATAGAGGAAAGTTGAGGGCCTGAACGGGACTCCCAAAAGGAGGGGGACTTTTGCGCCCCTTCATAGTATCCGTAAGTACTTGGTGTTTGGCTTTTTATGTCATTAGTATGTGGAAAGTAGTGGGTAATCCAGTTAAGGCAGTGGTCCCCAACCTTTTGGGGCTGCTGGGCGCCTGGGGGCAGGGCCACTCATGTGCCGGGCCCCCGGGGGCAGGGCCGCACACCCATATGCTGCGTGCCCAGTGCCGGTGCTACCCATGTGCTGCACTCCCGGGGCCGGGGACGACGCCGGCGCCGCTCCTGTGTTGCACACCCAGGAGCCAGCATCACCCACGCGCTGCGCGCCTGGGGCCGGCGCTGCTCCTGTGCTGCGTACCCAGGGGCGGGGACACCCATACGCTGCGTGCCCGGGGCCAGCACAGCCCATGCACTGTGCACCCAGGGGCGGGGACACCCATGTGCTGAGCGCCCGGGGATGGCTCCTCCCCTGTGCCGCGTACCCAGGGCCGGCGCCATGCCTGTGCTGCGTGCCCAGGGCCGGCATGGCCCTTGCGCCATGCACTCGGGGGCGGGACCACCCATATGCTGCGCGCCCAGGGGCCGGCACTGCCCATGCACCATGTGCCCGGGGGAGGAGCCGGCCCCAATCACTTGGCAGGCACATAGAAATGGCCCAGCGGGCGCCATGGAGCCCACGGACACCATGTTGGGGACCACTGAGTTAAGGTCTTTGTTTAAACCTTTATTGTAGGTATCAAACTTGTAGAGGAAATTAAGTTCTGCAGATTCCCTTTCAAATGGCTTTTTAAAATTGGCTTGGAAACTTTGAGATCCATTAACGAGTGTCCAGAAAACTCCTGATTGGGGATTACCCCACATTCCACATCCTAATGACATAAAAAGCCAAACCCCAGGTACTTAAGAGTACTTAGAACCCACTCAATCAGCTTCAATTAGCATGGACATTCTAATTGACTATTCTTTTCCCATTTTTTTTCTCCTTTCCTTTCCCTCCCCATTCCCTCTCTTTCTCTGCTATTTATTTGGAACCTGGACCTCTTAAACTCCATTCATCTGAAGAAGTGCGTTGATTCCATCTACATGTTTTGTTAGTCTCTAACATGCTGCAGGACTGTTTGTTTTTTTTAAAGTTTTTTTTCAATTACAGACTAACACATCTACCCCTCTGAAAGTTTTGTATCTCAGGGGAGAAGATTATAGAGATCTTAACTTTCAGGACAGAGAAAATGGTTTTATCTGCAAAATCAGGAAGCTAAGAGGGGCTGTGTCTAGACTGGCCAGTTTTTCCGGAAAATCAGCCACTTTCCCGGAAAAACTTGCCAGCTGTCTACACTGGCCGCTTGAATTTCCGCAAAAGCACTGACTTCCTACTGTAAGAAGTCAGTGCTTCTTGCGGAAATACTATGCTGCTCCCGTTCAGGCAAAAGTCCTTTTGCGCGAAACTTTTGCTCAAAAGGGCCAGTGTAGACAGCTCAGATTTGTTTTCTGCAAAAAAGCCCCGATCGCGAAAATGGCGATCGGGGTTTTTTTGTGGAAAAGCACGTCTAGATTGGCATGGACGCTTTTCCGCAAAACGTGCTTTCGCGGAAAAGCGTCCGTGCCAATCTAGACGCTCTTTTCCGAAAATGCTTTTAACGGAAAACTTTTCCGTTAAAAGCATTTCTGGAAAATCATGCCAGTCTAGACGTAGCCAGGGAGTTTAACTCTGCTGTCTTGCAAAGGCACATAACAATTGGTAGGGGTTGTTATTTTGAGTATGTGACCTTACACTACAGGTCTATTTTATGTATGTAACAAGCATAGTATAATGTATACCCTGTGTACTCTGTTGCAAGGCTGGCTGTGGTCTCCAATCTGTACAGTAAATTGCATGTCAGCATTAGACACAGTCAACAATTGAAGGCTTTATTGAAGTAAATCTGAAAAAATATTAATTCAGTCAGTACTGTATCCCCTCTAATTTAATGTGAGGTTCAGTTTATTTGATGGTGCCCCAAATGTTTATTTACAGCTGAAAACTTCTGTGTCAAAATTGCATAACTGAATAATAGAAGGTGCTGGGAATTTTGTCAATTGAAGGGTGAATAATTGGGGCTGTTGCCTCTTGCAAAAATGTGGGTGCAGTTTGAGCAAGAACATTAGCTAAGATAAAACTTAAAAAACAATTAATAGTCCTGTAGCACCTGAGGGTATGTCTACACTACCCCGCTAGTTCAAACTAGTAGACATACCCTTAGAGACTAACGAAACATGTAGATGGCATCATGAGCTTTCTTGGGCACAGCCCACTTCTTCAGATGGCACAACCTACTTCTTTTCCAGTTACAGACTAACTCAGTAAGATTTTTGAATCTTAGCTAATTCAGAAGCTACTCCTTTGAAGCTTTTGAATTAGCTAAGATGTTAAGAGTTCAGCAGTGAAATCATTAACAATAGTTTGATAGTGAAATTTGAAAACTAGCACACTTTATTGTTTAAGACCTTTCAGACTGAAGAGGCTATTGATTCATATTTGATTCATCTTTGGAACATTTTTCATCACCACCAGACAGGTTAGAAACTTTGTTTGAAATGGAACTTTGATGGAACCCAGCTGAGCAACCATAGGCTGATTGTGCAACAAACTTTTGTAAAAGTAAGTTTCTAACCTTCATAGTTCCAGAAAAAGATGGAATCCTAAACACTCACAAACAAGAAGGCAAATAGAAAGGCTCCAAAATGAAATTCATTTTTACTTTTAAAAAAATCTCATGGTTTTAAGTCAGTTTCACAATTTTTGGAGGGGCTGTGACCTGACCCTTAGTTTTTTAATACTTGTGGCTTTCCTGCTCTTTCACAGTTTGTGCAGTAGAGCTTCATGTGTTAAAGTCCAGAGGGCACAGGTTTGAGCTTGGCCAAAAATGACTAACCTGTGAGTGCTACGCTTGCTTAATGCTCTTTCACACATATCCTGTGATTATTATCCATGCAATTACATCTTATTGCCACTTGAGGTCAGCAGTTGCTGAGTAAAAGCCATCAAATTAGCAAACACCATCTTGCTTTATTACTCCATTTTCATTTACTTTACTTCACACTCATTCATCCATTAGCTTTGTCGTTCTTCAAAAGCAGAGGACTTCTTTAGTAGGAACACAAACTTCAGCAAGTATTCTGCCTTCTGAGTCAACACAGAGCAATGTCCTGGCATGGAGCTATGGATTGCTGACTTGCTACATTGAGTGATGTTGGTGCCCATCATGGTGCTGGGAAATAATTTTTGATGGGGGGAGGGAGACACTCCAAGAATTTGGTAATTGGTCAAGGGTCAAATTCTTCCATGATAGTAATAGAGGAAGTGCGGGATCTGGGATGGAGGTTGGTTGCAGAAGAGAAATTGGGCTAGTGGATTTGGGTGCAGAAGAGGGTGTGGGTCTGGGAAGGAGTTTGGGGAAGAAGGGGGTTTTGATCTGGGGGAGGGTGTAGGGTCCAGGAAGATGTATAGGTGCAGGAGAGGATTCTGACCTGGAGGAAGGGTATTTGACGGGGTGCAGAGTCTGGGAAGGAGTTGTGACTGGGGTGTGCATGAGCGAGGGTGCAGGAGGGGATGCAGAGGGCTTGGGTTGTGACTTAGGGTAGGGAGTTGAGGTATGGGAGGGGGTGGGGTGCTAGGTGCAAGCTCTGGTCAGGAGGTGCTTACTCAGGGCAGCTCCCAGCCAGCAGCCCAGCAGAATCCTTGGGCAGGCTCCCTGCCTGCCCCATCCCCACATGCTATTCAATGTGGTCAGCTGCTGGGGCCAACGTGTGTGTCTTTGCACAGCACGTCGCATGGGGGAGAGGAAGGCTCCATGAAGTGTGTGTGCCCACAGGGACAGCTCAGGCAGCTCCCATTGACCAGTTTTTGGCCAATGGGAGTTGCAAGGATTGTGTTGAAAGTGGCAGGATGCAGAACCCCTCCTCCCCCACCACAGGGAGCTCATGGCACAGAGATACACAAGCTGGCCCCGGCAGCCAGCTGCTTTAAGTGGTGTGTGGGGGCACAGCAGGCAGGGAGGCTGCTCTAGGGTTCCACTGGGCCATGGGCCATTGGTAACCCAGAGGATCATGGTGGGCGAGATTAAGCCCATGGGCTGTATTTTGCCTGCACCTGTGGTAGGGAGTGGTGTTCTGTATGATGCAATGGTGGTGACTCAGTAACCAGTAGTATTAACATTTCCATGATATTTTTCACAACAAATAGAAATTTTAACACAAGTATCATGGCTGAATCTCAGCACATGTGTTTACTTTTTTCTCCTTTTCAAAAATTCCCCCAGTGGTTTCATTTAGTGAATTGTTCTTCATTCCAGGCCTACGTAGGTGTGTAGTGTTGCTAGTAAATACACACTGCACTCCATCTCAGAAATGACTATGTTTCAGTAGTGTGAAATTAGCCTCCTGCATGACAGATGCCAACTGATATTCCTATAGAACCTTTCCTCCAAAGATCTCCAGGCCCTGTACACGATTTAACAAACAATAAAGGTGGAGAGCAGTGTCTTGACCATTGACATGACTCAAGGAAAACATAGGTTAAATATTAGAAATGCATAGCTATAAGAATAGTTAAATCAGAGGAACAAGCTGCCAAATAATGTTGTGTATTTGCCATTGCTGGATATTTTTCAAGGCTTTGCCTATGCATCCATCTATCAGAGATGGTTAAGGACAGTAAAATTAGTCTTACCTGAATGCAGGGATGTTGACTGAATGAATCACTCTGGCTGTGTCTAGACTTGCCAGTTTTTCCGGAAAATCAGCCGCTTTTCCGGAAAAACTTGCCAGGTGTCTACACTGTCCGCTTGAATTTCTGCAAAAGCACTGACTTCCTACTGTAAGAAATCAGTACTTTGCTGCTCCCATTCGGGCAAAAGTCTTTTTCCGAAAGACGTTTGCGCAAAAGCGCCAGTGTAGACAGCAGAGATTTCTTTTCTGCAAAAAAGCCCCAATCGCGAAAATGGCAATTGGGGCTTTTTTGCGGAAAAGCGCGTCTAGATTGGCCATGGACGCTTTTCCGCAAACAGTGCTTTTGCGGAAAAGCGTCCTGCCAATCTAGACGCTCTGTTCCGAAAATGCTTTTAACGGAAAACTTTTCTGTTAAAAGCATTTCCGGAAAATCATGCCAGTCTAGACGTAGCCTCTGGGTATATTTCACACCAAATAATTATTTAAAATGCTTCCTACCTTACTCTAATCAGAGATACAAAGCAGGCATGGTTTCTGCAAAAAACCCGTACAATATCCCCTTCCTCTTAAATATATTCCACACCTAAATGAAGGAAGGAACATGTGATAGTCAGAAAGTAGAGCCCAAATTGATGTGACCTTTATTATTTTAACAGCATCTTTCAGCACAGTTAAAGAGTTACAGGGCTGCAGAGAACAGAGTGGGAGTATAAAATAATATAAATAAATAGAACAGGAGCCAAGGAGGTCAGCAGAAGGAGGTTGGAATCAGGCGATGAAGGGCAGATGGAGGGTTCAGATTGGTCAAAGGCTTTATGATTCAGCCACCAAAGTTATGAATTCTGGAGAAGAGAAAATTTGTTTAAAAATGGCAAAAAAAAAGTAAGTAAAGAAGCAGCACATTAAAAGAGGTTCATAAAGTCACCAAGTCAGCGGATCAACTTCATTGACAACTTTTTTAAATAACTGAATGGCTCATAAACCTGAATCATCAGAGGGTCAGAAAACCTCATAGTGAAGCAAAAATATTTTTGAGAAGCCAGAGAGGGAATTCAGGATACGTCAGTCCACCTAGACTGCCCATTGATGCCTGGCTGGCCAGCCGCTTTAACTGCTAAGTCACTATATCTGTTTCCTTTTTTAACCCAACAGACATCACATAACAGAAAGAAGGCATGCACTGCAGAGTTTTGTAGTGCAATGAATTCCACTATGTCATTGGCTGGCACCATGTCAGAAAGACTTTTCATTTGTGCCCCCAGTATTATAAATATATTAAATATAATTCATAATGATATTTGGCAAACTGACCGAAGCCAGTACGTTTTTAAAGTCTAAGGCTGCGATTCCGTCTGCTTTAAAATCACTAGGGGAAAACTTGGCCCCATTGAAGTCAATGGCAAAATTCCCATTGATTCATAGGGCCAGAATTTCACCCTGTGGCTTTTATTGCTATTTATTTACAACTGTAGCAGTTTAAAAAAATCAATGTACTTGCATTTAGTTTCCTTGTGTTTTGGGTAAACAATAAATCTTGAAGCAAAGATTATAAAGCAGAGGAAAGGTGTAATGGCATCTCAATAACTCTCTCCCACATTGAGCTTTGAATAATGTATTACCCAAGGAACTCATAATTTCTCTCTCTATACAGACTTGGAATGGTGACAAGTGAGAATACTGTGTAAAGTTTTGAGTACCTCAGTATATTAAAAAAGACACTGATAAAGTGAAGGGAATCTAAAGAAAGGCAACAAAGCTGATGAACAGTTTAGAAGGCAAGTCCTCAAAAGGAAAGACTTAGGGGATTTTAATATTTCAACTTAGAGTAACTTTGACAAATGTGGGATGTAACTAGCTGTAAATACATGAGAAGACTTTACTGACAGGTGAAATAATGAGGAGCAATGCCTTGAAATGTAAAAGTATGGAAAATGGATCTTAGATGTTAGGAAACAATTACTAGCAATGAGGTCAATCATATAACCACAGTGACATAATGAATGCCTACAGTAGAGTGTTCCAGAATATTTTTTTGATAAACCCTAGTAGGCCATCCTGTTCAGAGATGCCAGTAGAGATTAAAGTGAATTAACACTCATCAGTTCTTCATTCTATAGCACGGGTACAGTACCTTTTTGGGGTTAGGGGCTGCTGACCCACAGAAAAATCACTCTCACTGATGTGACCCCGGACTGAAAGGGAGAAAGACACTCCCTACATTCCCTTTGCACAAGAGGGACCCAGGCTAGTAGATTTTGTGTGACCCAGCCCCATGGTGAGATGACAGGGGGCTGGAGCACTAGCTCGTGCTTCCCAATGCTGGGGGGTGGGGTGGCCTGAGTTTCAGGAGCTGTATCCATGCAAGATGGGGGCTGCAACTGGCCTCCAGGCCTTATATTCCCCATTCCCTGTTTTATAGGATGTAAATCGAAACTAGGATTAGTGGTGCAGAATATGCTGTGTAGACTGGCAAGTTTTTCCGCAAAAGCACGTGCTTTTGCGGAAAAACTTGCCAGCTGTCTACACTGGCCGCTTGAATTTCCGCAAGAACACTGACAATCTCATGTAAGAAATCAGTGCTTCTTGCGGAAATACTATGCTGCTCCCGTTCGGGCAAAAGTCCTTTTGCGCAAAAGCTTTTGTGCAAAAGGGCCAGTGTAGACAGCTCAGATTTGTTTTGTGCAAAAATGCATCTAGATTGGCCACGGATACTTTTGTGCAAAAGCATCCGTGCCAATCTAGATACTCTTTTCCGCGAATGCTTTTAACAGAAAAGCTTTTCCGTTAAAAGCATTTGCAGAAAATCATGCCAGTCTAGACGTAGCCCTTGTGTTTAATGTATATCAGATAGCACATTTCAATGCATTGGCAACAATAGTTTAATCTTTTTTCTAACATCTGCTGTATATGGAATAAAATGTAAACATGGTTATAGCCAGATATTTTCTAAAGTATAGTTATATTGATGCTATAATGGTACATTGTCAGTGTAGTTTAAAGTTATTTATTTAATAAAATATATTTATGTATATGAATAACTTATCTATATGTTCCAAAGATGTGTATGAATGATTCCTATATTTTCAATATCTCAGGTTTAAGAATTCCAGAGTTATAATTATATAAAACTTATTTTCACTTTATTCTGAAATGCTCTTTGGCCCACCAGCAGACTTTCCCTCAACATTGCAGGGGGACAAAGAACAAACCTGTGGTATTTTATTTTATGTGTGTGAACTTATTATAGACTAATCATTTCTTCTCCCCCAACTTGTAATACATTATTTTGGGACACATAGAAGTGCAACAGTGAGAAAAACTCATCAGAGCATTTTCTAACCTCTCCTGATTTTTCTCCTAATTTTTTTAACTTGGGCCAACATATAGTGCATTTGAATTCTGACCATCTTTATGACATAGTTGTGAGAAAAAGATTGGTAGAATTAGAAGTATTCCCAAAACCTCAGATAGCATGGGGCCTGAATTAATGTATTAGATACATGCTGTGATCTGTTGGGAAAAGTCTGGATCTCCCTATTCTGGTTCTGGAATCATTCATATTGTAAGACAGAGCAAACTGTCTCAAACATGTCACTGATCACTATTTCCCCTCGCTCTTTTGCTCTGTCTTCCACAGCAGGTAAATTGCCACACACTCCAAACCTCACTTGTGCATGAGTTTGCTGGAAAAGTGAGGCTTGGGAGGGAGGAGAGTTCTAGTATGTTGCTTGGTGAAGATGTGACCAGGAATGTGCTGAAGAAAAGAATAAGAAGCTTGATTCCCTTCACACACTCGTGTGAATCTACAGTAACTCCAAAGAATTCAGTGGATTTTTACACAGATGTAAAACTGATTGGAGAAGAGACTCAGACAAAGGAAATACTTCTGCTGCTCTCATACAACAGATCTGCATTGTTTCACTTGTTTTTCACTATTTTTGAATGTTTGCCACAGCATTAATTTAAGTGACTCCAACACTGTTCTCTTTCATATAAACTAAGATGAGTCTGAAATATAGGCTAACACGGCTATTCCACTGAGTCTGAAATAGTTTATAAGTAGAGTGTTCTTTCAACTCTACTGAGATTGCTCCTGTTTCATGGCTGTGGAGGTATCAACTTGGATAGTCAACTCTGAGCATCCTTACAAGGATCTTCAGAGGACTTGACTACTGAAAATTCAACTCCTGTTCAGAGCTCTGGGAGTTGAGCCACTGATCTGAGTGGGACTAGGAAGGGTCTGTAAGTAATCAAGCAAGTGAAAGTATCTGAGATTTTGAACATAGAACCCTGAGTTCAAGACTGCTGATACTAATCAGCAACCGCTTGGTTTGCTCATATGCCACTGTGACATAATCAGGGGCTGAGGACATAAGAGGCTGTAGCCTAGAAATAGGCTCATAGACACTCTTCTACTGGTGTGCCTTACACAGGCAGCTGAGCTTATGTCATCTCTCATTGGGTAATTTTGTAAGTCATCCCTAGTGATTTTCTATTTTTGAGCTGACATAATGCTCCAGATAGAGCCCCTGCCTTCCCCCTCTTCTCTTATAATGGGGAAAGGTTTCATTTGGATCTGCACATCTTCATAGCTGTTTGAAGAACCTCAGTAATGTGGAAGAGAGAAAAGAAGAAGGAAAAGGAGAAATGTAGTTGGTGGGCTAGTTTAAGATGCCAGGAAGAGCAAAAGATCAGTTTCCAAATTTCTTAGCCATGCATGGGTCAAGAATGTGCCCCTTTCTTGTAAACCTGATGATATCATCTTGATAGTTAATGAAATTGGATGACAGGTTTCTTCATCTTTCCCATGAAGATAAATACTATAATATACATGTAGGCTACGTCTACACTGGCATGATTTTCCGGAAATGCTTTTAACGGAAAAGTTTTCCGTTAAAAGCATTTTCGGAAAAGCGCGTCTAGATTGGCAGGACACTTTTCCGCAAAAGCACTTTTTGCAGAAAAGCGTCTGTGGCCAGCTAGATGCGCTTTTCCGCAAAAAAGCCCCGATCGCCATTTTCGCGATCCGGGTTTTTTTGCGGAAAACAAATCTCTGCTGTCTACACTGGCCCTTTTGCGCAAAAGTTTTTCAGAAAAAGACTTTTGCCCGTATGGGAGCAGCATAGTATTTTCGCAAAAACACTGACAATCTTACATGAGATTGTCAGTGCTTTTGCGGAAATTCAAGCGGCCAGTGTAGACAGCTGGCAAGTTTTTCCGCAAAAGCAGATGATTTTGCGGAAAAACTTGCCAGTCTAGACACAGCCATTGTGGGAACTTGGATACACAATGATGGCATGAAGGCCATACATTGGACTTAAATAGAATTTGCTTTGCTAACCCATCAAAACTCAATGCATTATATTCTCATTGAAATGCAACAGCATTTTTAATGGAGCTTAGCTCCTGCTTGCTCTCTCTGTCAGCCCTGTGTCCAAATTCAGCTCCTATAAACTCTGAGGGCCTGATCCTGAGACCATTGCTATCTATGGAAAGACTCCCACTGACACAAGTGGGAGTTGTATGGAGCCCTTTAGCTCTCTGTTGTGTGAGTCTGCCTTTGCTTTCTCCCAACTTGTGCTAAATCTGGGTTTCTGTGAACTCCTGCTCCCACTAGTGTTGGGACTCAGTTTCTGCACGAGGAAGGCACTGCACATTTAACAAGTCCTAAATCCTAATCTGCCCTCCAGAAAACTACAGCCGGCAATGAAACCTAAGGTGGAATTTATGTACTAGGGGTAGAATTTGACCTTTCCCGGAGCCACGTACCATCTATGCCGATTTTGCCATCGCCATCCTTGTCTCCAGCACTCAGGAGTGTCTTGGTTTCTTTATCAGATAGGTCTCTGCCATCGGGGGTGAAGCCCTTCAGTATAAATCTAATGAAAAGGCACAGGACAAAGAGGAGGCTGGTTCAGCAGCAGCGTTTAATCTTTCTGTTTTTTTGAGATTATGGGCAGGGGTTTTGAGACATGCAATGGAACCCAAAGGCAAAGCTAGTGACCTTTACCACACGGCAAGGAGTGCTGTCCCCTGACAGTTTAAGATGGTGTAGTTGTTAGACAACACACCGCCCACATAAAGTTAGATGTGATCCTTTTAACTGTTTACTCCCCCCTTGGAACCATGCAAAGAGCCGGATGCTTTCCAAGACAGGGCAGGCAGGGGACTGGATAGGACCCCGCTGTACTAGGGTGTGATTTACTCAAATGAAAATATCAAGGACACGGGGAGGACTCGTCTCGCTTACTTCAGCTCGTCCTCCTCTATGAAGCCACTTCGATCTTTGTCGAGAATGTGGAAAACCTTCTTTACATCTTCCTGGTTCTTCTTTTTCAGTCCCACCATGTCAAAGAACTTCTTATGGCAGAAGGACTCGGCAGCTGCGGGGGAAGATGAGTGAGGCTGGGTTAGTTAGGGGCTGCTGCACATTGGTATGTAGATGCAGGCTCCAGGTTTTCTCCTTCTCCCCCTAGAGGCTGCTCAGTCAGGGCCCCAGTGTGGTAGGCCTTGTACATAGGCTGAGCCCTAGGCAGTCACTGCCCCAGAGCTTAAATCCTGAATAGACAAAAGGTGGGAGACACGCAATGCTCCCACTGTGCAGAAGGGGAAAGGAAGTGACTTACCCAAGGTCACATAAAGAGGCACTGTGGGAAGTAAGCCCCGCTCTCCTCCCTTCTCTCTAGTGCTTACACAGCGGGATCTCCCCAAGGGAAGTACCAGCCTTCCCCTGAAACCTGAGCAGGACTCAGACTGCACCCAACACGTTTTAAAATGTCCGCTTTCAGAAATCAGAGCTCTGGCCTGCTCAGCCTGATCGGCCTTGCCTCTAGGTCAGGCTGACACCTCCCGGTTCCTCTATCCCCACACAGCACCTTGGAACTCCCAGTGGCCATAGGGATGAATAGTTTGTACTCCGAGGCAGGTCTCTGCTGCACTGGTACCACTGATAGGAAAGGGGAGAAGGAGGATGGAGTTCTGGTCCAATGCTCCCTCCCCCCCCAGCACCCCTGCCCATATGGGCCCCTATAATGTTAGGGGCAATCAAAGTGCAGCGGGCTTTCATGGTTGCAAAGCACCCTCCTCCCAGCAGCAGTGCCTCGGATAAAAGGGGGGGCAGTCTGGGGGGAGATGCTTGAGTCCTAAACCGCGGTTAATGTCACTTTGTGGTGGGACTACAAGTCCTGGTCCCAGGTCCCCTACTGTGTGTGTGTGTGTGTGTGTGTGTGTGTGTAGGATGGCAGCAGCTGTGTGTGTGTGGGTATGGCAGCAGTGTGTGTGTGTGTGTGTGTGTGCGTGTGTAGGATAGCAGCAAGAGGAAAGGGGCTTTCCCCTCGGCAGCCGGAAAGGCAGGGTTAGTTCTGGGGGCTCGCAAGGCGTTCACCTGAGAACACAGAGCCCGGCCGTGCTCGACAGAAGCCGGGGGTCAGCCGGCGCCCGAAGGACGCTGCGGTTTGTTTGGGGGTCACCTGTCGAGCGCGGGCTGAGAGTTTGAACCTGGAGGCATCTGTGCCTGAAGCATGGACCACTGCAGCCATCTGCGCGGCGGGAAGCCAGTGCAACTCAGCAGGCTGAGCCCCGCGCTCACTCATCCCCAGCCCGAAGAGCAAACCCCGAACGGACAGACAGGCTGCAGCAGCTGACTGTGCCACTGAAACGAGAACCCCGCAACGCTCGGGGCTGGGTTTGGGGGCGATTAGGACGGGGTGGGGATGTCCCCTAGGCTCTGCTCCCCACCCGCAAGGTGGCTATAGCTTTGCTCCAGCTGTGCGTACCCCCGCCCTAAGAACAGTGTCCGCCTGTGCTGCCCAGGGGGGAAGGGAGCGGGTCAGGCTCTGCAGCGCCGGGGAAGTTTGCAGAGGACACATCCCGGGTGTAAGAAGCCCGACAGGCTCCCGCTGCACTTCTCTCCCCATCTCCGTCGGATGCTTGATCCAGCCGGCGCCTCTGCCCTTCCCCAAAGCGGAGCAAAATCGCCCCAGAGCCCCGAGGGGAGGCGAGGGAGCAAAGCCACTCACCTGCAAAGGCTCCCACCGCCTTCTTGATGTCCGCCGCGCTGAGCAGGTCCGTCATAGCCATCCTGCCACTGTGGGAAGAGAGGGGCGAGTGCGCACAGATTCAAAAGTGCCTTTCTGCTCATTGCCGCTCATATGACCAGAGCTGCAGTGCCGGGTGGGGATGGCACACCGGGAAGGGCTGGACCCGCGCCAGCTGGCGCTCTCGGGGGAGAAAGTGGCGGGCTGGCGCTAGCCCGGTTGCGGAAAGACGCCGGGGGTGCCGGTGTGTGTGTGTGGGGGGGGGGGGGGGGTTTGGAAGGCTGGAGACTAAGCCCCGCTGGAGCCGCGCCAGGGGCTGCTCGAGGCTGGCGAAGGAGGCGTGTCAAGGGCAGGCGCCCGGGGGCGGGGGAGGAGAGGTAGTGGTGCAGCGCGGGCCCCTCTCTGCGCCCGCCAGTCGGCAGGGAGCTGTCCCAGTGACAGCGGAGAGCGGCACTGCAGCATATGCCGCGCTCTCCAGGGTGGGCGCCAAACGAGCACCTGCCCGCGCGGAGACGCGTCCCCCCCCCCCCCCCCCGCTCCTCCCAGTCCTGGGTGCTCAGCGGCGCAAGTCAGCCACCTGGCCCTCCCAGGGACACACGACACGCTGTGGACACGAGGCAAGCGGAGGGGGGGGGGGACACTAAAGGCACGAGGCTGATGCGCAGCCCTGCGCCCGCAGCAGCCTCAGGCGTGATCTTGCTTTGCTCCCAGAGCTGCGGGCTGGCCCCGTGTCTGAATTTCCTGCCAAGCGCCTTGCCCCCACCGCCGCCCCGCCATGCCCTCATATAAATAGCCATCGGAGAGTCCACCACCCTCCGGGGCAGCGCAGGGTGCTGGCGCCGAAAGGTTGGGACAGCCACTGTCAGGGCTCGCTAGGGCAGATCCCGACCATGTGGCAGGTGCCCGCGCCTTTGCTGCGCATCGGAGTGACTCCAACAAGGGCCGGGGAGTGTGACAGATCCTGCTTCTGGCAGCAGGATCCCATCACAGCTCCTGGCCCGACCCCGCCGCTTCTTCCTCTCGAAGGCAATGGGATTGCCGGGCCTGCTGAAGATTTGGAAGGATCGGGCCCAGAGACAGGAGAAACTTTGTTCAGCCTCCATGGTTCCTCAGCAGCTGAGTCTTAAGGGAACACGCCCCTCTCCATCCCAGTGCAGGTAGAACTTGTCCCACACGCCGCTGAGCGCACGGGAGATGGGTGGATACAATACTGGGGTCCTTAACACTAGAAGCCCCTCACTGCGGGCAGGATGGCGGTTCTTGACTCTTTGGCATCGTCTCCTCCCCGTTTGGGGTATTGCTCCGGGCAGGAGGGAGTTCCTCTTTCATAGCAGCCCGGTGCGCAGAGGATGCCTGGGTCGGCTCTCCCTTAAGCAGAGGCTAAAGCGGACCCTACCTAGAGCAGGGCGCAACGCGAACCGGACTCAGTTCGGTTTCTCTGTCCTGTGCTCCAAGCGAATGCTCTTGCGCCCTCGTCTCCCCTTTGAGGAGCCAGGGGTGGATGGATCGCGGCGCCTTTTGGCCCTGAGTAAAGAGCCAGAGGGTGACACAACCTTCCCCGAAGATGGCGTGCGGAGCTCCGGACCCACTCTCATCAGCCCAGGGCCATGCCCCATGTCCCTGCCATGGCCAGCTACTCAAGAGGCACCCACACCCTGGCATGATCTTCGGGATTCAGCAACTGTTCACATCCGCTCCTCATCAGGGGGACGCCCCTGCTTGCGCCCAGGAGGAGAGGACCCTATTGTAATCCCCCCGCCCCCCACGAAGCAGCCTGGTGTGAAGCAGCTGCTGCTCCCTGCCTGGCCTCTCTCATCGCCGTGCTGAGGCTCGCTGGCCCTGGACTCACCGAAACCGCATGGTGCGCCCAGCCTTCCCTGCGCATCAGGGCGAGAAAGAGACTCTCTGGGCGCAGGGGCTCGTGTTTCGGTCTCGGACCCCTTTCGCTGACAGCCCAGGACTCGCGGCACAGCTTTGGGGGGGGGGTCACTCAAGCAGCGGGCCGGTCTCGGCTCACTCGGGGCCACCCCAAACGCGTTAGCCTCATGCCAGCGTCTCTGACGCGCTCCCCAGCAACCCCCGAACCTCCCCGCTCTCCAACTCTGCTCCCCGGGGCTGGAGACCTGGCCCGAGAGCGAGAAACAAGGGAAATCGTTGCTCGGGAGGCTTCCGAGCGGATGGCTCCATTACTGCGGAGCGCATCTACCCTCCCCCCCCCACCTCGCAGTATCGCGGCTGCTAGAAGGCGGCTAGTGTAGCCGGAAAAGTGAGCGGGCACCGGCTAATGGGGGCAGGCGGAGGGCAGAGGCCAGGGTGGCCCTGCGATGGGGTCCCAGCTGGGTGCCCAGGACCAGCACTGAGCGCACCGCTCCGCAAGCGGCCGGGGATCGGCCGAAAACGCGGGGACAGTTTTTCACACGAGACCCTGGTCTAAAGCGGGCTCCCCGTCTAACACCAGCTGGAGCCACAACGCGGCCCTTCAGCCCCCCTCCCCCATCCACCCGCCTCTTCCGCTGCCCCGTTCATTGCTTTGCCCCCTTGCCACTGTCCTGGCTGCCACGTGAGCCCGGGCCAGCGGCCGGCAGACAGCCCCACCGGGAGGGACAGCTAAAGTGCCACTAACCCCCCACCGCCAAGCAGTGCAGACAGCACCCTTCCCCCCCCCCACAGCCGCCAGCGGGAGCCGCCTGCGAGCCCGGGCCAGGCGCACTCTCCAGAGCAGCCCCGAGGGGGTGGGGAGGGAGCGGGCGTTACAGCCCGTCCCTTTCTTCAGCAGGGTGGGTGGGTGCGGGTCTGGCGGGAGATGCTGCTGCTTGCACCACCCTTTCCTGGCCACGTCCCTCCCCCACGGCTGGGGGCACGGGGACCTGGGGGCACGGGCCTGTCTCTCTCCTCCTCGGGGCTCTGCCAGCTGCCGGCCGTTCGCTCGCAAGCGGGGCTCCCGGCGGTCTCCCCCGGCTGTTCCTTGCGCGCCCCCCCTTGCGTTCCTTCAGGCTGCAGTCCCGGTCTCTCTGCCAGGGCGAGCCCATCCCTGCAGTAGCACTGGGCCGAGCTGTTCGCTACTTACCTTCTGATTGCTCCTAAGCGCTGGGCTGCTGGGTTTGGAGGTGGCCAAGGGGGAGGTGACAGCCGGGGTGGCATCCCCACTTATATAGGCTCCTGGCCTTTTCTATTTTCGGCGGGCCATACCCCCTCCTCACCGGTGTCAGTTGCCCAGGGACATACTCAGTATCACATTCACTTTCCCCCTCCCCGCTAATCAAGGGGCGCTATTAATAATCCTTGGCACCCAACTTCCCCTAGCTCCCGAAACCTGTCCCCTTGGCCGGCCGGTGCAACGCTTTCCTTGCGGAGTTTGTGGTGCGCTCTCGCCAGGGGTTCGGTTTGGCATCTGGGGCGGATGGCTGTCTGGGTGATCGCGCGGCAGGGAGCCCCAGGTGAAAGGGGGCCGCGAGCTGGGAAAGAAGGGGTGGGAAGACGCCCTCTACTCTAGGGAGCATCAGAGACTAAGGGGGAGCAAGTTTAGGGACCGGGGAGCCTGCCCCTTCCTTGTGTGCTGCCTTGGCTCATGCCCTCTGGTTAGGAGAGAGAATAAGGGTCAAGAGTCCCGCTGGAGCCTTGGTCAGGGGGAATTCTGCGCTCAGACTGCACTGGGCCACCAGTGAATTAGATGATTTAAAGAGACAAGGCGGGTGAGGTAATATCTGTTATTAGTCCCACTTCTGGGGTGAGACAAGCTCTTCCTTCACACTCAAGGGCCAGGAAATGGAGCTGTCTCATCTCCAGCCACCGCTAGCTTCTGGTCCACACCCATGACTATAGGGATGTGGGTTGCTTTCTATCACAAAAGGAATAACAAGGAAGAGCCACTGAGCCCCAGGTGCCTTTCAGCATTTTGGGGAGGGCCCTTCCCTTTGCTTTCTTCATTCCCCCCCCCCCCCCCGAGTTCATAGCGCCTGGCTAGTCTCACTGATCTACCGGCTGGGTGCCTGTTCTCTTTTCTTTTGTTCACAAACGGCTCTCCAGTGCACTCGCCACACAGGGCGCACTACACAGACACACCTGCGCTATACCCGGAGCTGTTCTCTGGGGCGTGATTTTCCCGGGGTGATGGCTGGATCCCAGCTGGGAGGAAACCATGCGTAGAGCTGCGGACTTGAACATCGCAATAAAGATCTTTAGTTTCACCACCCTCCGTGCTGGATTTTGTGACACTGGAAATTCTCCGGCAGCAGCTGGAAGCAGTTTCAAAATCGGAGGGTGTATCCAACCCACTCTGCAAACCAGGAGAGTATTCCGTGGGTTATTGTGTAGCCAGTTTCTTGTACATCCAGTTGTCATGGGATAAGAGGGAAGGTCCTTTCCTGGATTGATAACTGGTTAAAAGATAGGAAACAAAGGGTAGAAATAAATGGTTACCTTTTCAGAATGGAGAGAGGTAACTAGTAGGGTCCCCCAAGGGTCTGCCCTGGGACCAATCTTATTCAACTTATTTATCAATAATCTAGAGAAAGGGGTAAACAGTGAGATGGCAAAATTTGCAGATGATACCAAACTGCTCAAGATAGTTAAGACCAAAACAGGCTGTGAAGAGCTTCAAAAAGATCTCACCAAACTAAGTGATTGGGCAACAAAATGGCAAATTAAATTTAATATTGATAAATGTAAACTAATGGACATTGGAAAACATAATCTCAACTATAGATACAATATGAATGGGACTAATTTTGCTACAACTACTCAAGAGAGAGATCTTGGAGTCACTGTGGATAGTTCTCTGAAAACATCCACTCAATGTGCAGAAACAGGCAAAAAAGCAAATAGAATGTTAGGAATCATTAAAAAAGGGGTAGCGAATAAGACAGAAAATATATTATTGTCTCTATATAAAACCATGGTATGCCCACATCCTGAATACTGCATATGTGGTTGCCTCATCTCAAAAAAGATATATTGACATTGAAAAAGGTTCAGAAAAGGGCAACAAAATGATTAGGGGTTTGAAATGGGTTCCATATGAAGAGAAATTAAAAAGAAGTGGACTTTTCCACTTAGAAAAGAGAAGACCAAGGGGGGATATGATAGATGTCTATAAAATCATGACTGGTGTGGAAAAAGTAAAAAAGGAAAAGTTATTTACTTAGTCCCACAGTATAAGAACTAGGGGTGAACAAATGAAATTAATAGGCAGGAGGTTTAAAAAAAACAAAAGGAAGTTTTTCTTCACTCAGTGCACAGTCAACCTGTGGAACTCCTTGCCAGAGGATGTGATGGAGGCTAGGACTTTAACAGTGTTCAAAAAAGAGCTAGATAGATTCATGGCTATTAGCTAGGATGGGTAGGAATGGTACCCCTCGCCTCTGTTTGTCTGGAAATGAGTGACAGGAGAGGGATCACGTGAGGATTACCTGTTGTGATCCCTCCATCTGGGGCATCTGGCATTGGCCACTGTCAGCAGTCAGGATACTGGGCTAGATTGACCTTTGGTATGACCCAGTATGGCCGTTCTTATGTTCTTACATGCCTGTGCATTCCAGTGCGCCACAGGATTTACTTCCAAAATGCTATTACTGTCATGTTACTGGATTTTGAGGGGAGCATCTAGATCAATACTGCACCCAAGGGGGGAGGTGTGGTATTTGTCCCAAACTGTAAACAAAGGGCGCCATGTGAGGTGTCACATGAAAGTTTCTGTTCTACTGATTCTGTATATGCTATTCATATAATTGTATAAATCTGTATGTGGAGTTATAAACATGTACTCTGTGTGGATGCTGGAAAATTGTCTGTGGCTGAGCAATGGGCAAAGAATGCTCAGCCAATGGCTATGCTAATTAGCAAGGGGACAATGAATCTCTAAGTGCCAATACTCACCTCAGGAATGTGACTGATATCTGGAAACCAATATAAGATGCAAGGATAAGTTGTTGGACCATATGACCTTCTCTGACCAGGAAGATGCCATGGCGGTATATAAATGCTTTGTGGCACCCTCCATCTGGTCTTGAGTTCAGCTCCTGATCCCAGATGCAGCCTTGCAGGGAACAACAAGCTGAGAAGAACTGTGGACCTGTCCTGACATAGGATGTACACCAGAGACTTTTAAGATAGCAGTTTATAACACCTCTGCTAAGAGCCTGTATTGAGAACTGGGTGATTCGATGCATGTAATGTATTTTCTTTAACAACATTACTCTCATGCTTTTCTTTCTTTTTTTAATAAACCTTTAGATTTTAGATTCTAAAGGATTGGCTCCGCGTAATCTTGTGGGTAAGATCCAGAGTGTAAATTGACCTGGGAACTGTGGCTGGTTTCTTGGGACCGGAAGAACCCGTTCGGGGTAGGTGAGATTGGGTTCTAAAACCCCTCACCTGTGTGCAGGCCTGGGGCTGATTGGGGCACAGGAAGAGCTGGGGTGTCAGAGGGGTTTTGCTCGTGAGGCTTCTGGCTGGCCAGATTGGCAGCTGAAGCGCTCGGTGTGACTGGTTTGTGGCCTATTTGGGAAGGTCTCCAGTCTGGGGCTGTAAAGAGCCCTGAGTTTGAGCAATTTGCCCTGAATGGATGGTCTCAGCCATGCCCAGACCCAGCCCGGTCCATCACAATTACCTTTTGGGGATCATCCTGACCTCCTTATTCTTCACTCCAGCACCCAGCTGCCCCATTGCCCTTGCTCTGGGTGGACAGGAGCTGGCTGATGTTTTTTGCCCTTGGATGTTTCACTCAGGTAGGATGGGTGTGAAAGCAGCGTGGACCCACAATGTGCCCTTTACTGACACCTGTAGGGTGGAGTTCGCTGCCCACCTCACAAATTCCTACCGACTGATATGGGAGCAAGTGTATATGTTGGTTTAGGGATGGCAGAATCTTCTTGGTAGGGGGCTGTATTCCCCTTGGCACATACCAGGATGGGCTTTCCCTCTTGTTTTCCTCTTTTAACTGATTTGAGAAGGTGGGGGCTGTACCTTTCCCCCTGGCTGCTAGCCTGAGGCTTACCTGCCTTGCGCCAATGCATGTGTGTTTGTCCACCAGTGGGACAGAGAGCCAGCAGCTAATGTAGAACAAGTGGAGCGCTAGTCAATGCGACTGCCTTGTGTAGTCCGGCAGTGAAAGCCCCAAGTATTAGAGGGAGAGACTGAAATCCTACTGAATCTATTCGCAAAAGGGAATGAGAACCTGTGCCCCTCAACAGACAGAGAGCAAGGGCTCCGTCAGATGCTACCTGACAATAGTTCATTAGCTAATGGCTTTTCCATTTGGTGAGATAGAGACACAGAACCAGACTCTTCTGGGTCACTGCTCTGAATCCAGTTCAGGCCCAGAATCACTGAATGTTGTTAGAACGAGACACCGGATCAGAGGAGTTCGCATTTATAAAAGGGTCAGTAGGGAGGGTGTCTCACCAGGCTAATGAATAGACATGCAGCCACCACCTCAGTTGGCTATTTTAGGAGAGGCCAAGAACTGAATGGGCCTTAGGAACATTCTCCAGTTTTATAGCTGTCTTGCTGACAGGAACTGTTTCCTAATTCTCAACTTACTTTTTCCTTTCTCATCTTTATCCCATTGCTCCCAATTCTATCTCCTTGAGCAATTCCCCTCTCTCCCCTGGGCCTATTTCCCTTCAGATATTTTTATAGACAGTTATATTATCCCCTGTCATCAGTTAGCCACGCTATACATAATTAGCTTTTTTAATCATTCCTCATAAATCAGTCCCTTTAGCCCCTTAATCATTTTTGTTGCTCATCTCGGAATTCCCTCCAGTTTTGCTGGCATCTTTCCAATTGCAGGACAGTGTAGGGTTGCTTTGCTCTCTGAGCTCCAGGACTATCCTCAACTATCTGTGGCAGTTTCCAACCTGCTCCCAGGAAATAATCCAAGAATAATAAATCAGGTTGAAGTTTCTGGGGGTATGGGCACGCATCAGACGCAGTGACAGGGCACAATGCAAATTAGAGCTGAAAGCCATCTCCATGGGAATTGCCAGCCTTAAAAGAACACCTTGCAGGTCTGGAGCACATTTCAATTAGAAGGGCCTCAAAGCTCTTTGTAGGGCACATGCTGTCTATAGGGATCTCTTCATGCGTTGCTCTGAGCTATTGTTAGAGGAAGGACAGGACTCTGCTAGGCGGCACCGTTCTCTTCCATGTCCTCATTATGGGTCTTGAGCGGCATCCAGCCACTTCCTCCTGCTGCTCATGTGGATGGCAGCCCTGCTTGAATATTTATTAATTTCTGCTACTTCTTTGTCAGGCTGTGTAATAGTCCACCAGCTAGAACCCTCTGCTCCTGGAATCCAGAGCTATGTCTAGACTGCAGGCTTCTTTTGGAAGAAGCTTGTTTTGGAAGAGATCTTCCGAACAAATTTCTTCCGAAAGAGCACGTCCACACACAAACGCGCATCGAAAAAGTGATGCACTTTTTTGAAAGAGAGCGTCCAGACTGATTGGATTCTCTCTCGCATAAAAGGCCACCCGGAACCAGTTCAAGCAGGGCTTTAGGTCACCAGTTGCTTCCAAGTGCTGGTGCTGGGGCCTTGCAGAGACATGCCCTTAAAGGGACCCCCCCATGGACAGCTGTTTCTCTGCTTCTGCTGCCTGCTTGCTACCTCTTCAAGGGACAGCAAAGCTCTCGCAATGCCTGCTGCAGTTGCCCTGTTTTTTTGTATGCCACAACTTTTCTCTTGGTGCCATGGAGCCAGAGCTGCCCCTGGGCATGCGATGGCCCCACACGGCCATGCTGCGGTTTTTGCAGCACTTCGTGCCAGCTGCCTTCCCCAAGCTTATTCTGGGGACCTTCTCCCTGGGTGCAGGAGCTACAATCTGGCAACTGCAACCCACTGTGGAGAGGCATTTCTGAAGGCTCAACACCAGCTCGGAGTGGTGGGACTGGCTGGTCATGGAGCGATGGGACGACCAGCAGTGGCTCTAAAACTTACGCATGCGGAAGGCCACCTTTTTGGAGCTTTGTGCCTGGCTCGCCCTCACCCTCCAGAGATGTGACACCCATCTGTGGCCTGCCATCCCCCTGGAGAAGTGGGACACAATCACCCTCTGGAAGCTTACCACCCCTGACAGCTACCGGTCAGTGGGCAACCAGTTCGGCATGGGGAAGTCCACTGTTGGGGCCCTCCTCATGAAGGTAAGGAACTGTGGAGCTGCAGTCCCTGTAGGGGAGGTGGAGTCCTGGAAAAGGGGGAACCCTAGAGAAAGGGAGGGGTTGGGACTGCGGGGGTGGGAGGAAGCTCCATCTGCAGGGGGTTGTGCCATCCTGCCTTCACACATTCCTGCTGCTGGGGCCTCATAGGGGGTGGCTCCTGGGGTGTATGAGGTGGGGAGAGAATGGGAGGGGGGTGGGCACCTCCCAAGGGCTCAGGCACCCTCTCTCTCATTCTCTGTTTTATGTGTTTCTTTGTCTCCTTCTCCAGGTTGTGTGAGCCATCAACTCGATCCTGCTGCAGAAGGTCATCTGCCTGGGAGACCTGGACCCGATCCTGGCTGGATTTGGAGCCCGGGGGTTCCTGAACTGTGCTGGAGCCATAGCTGGGACCCACATCCCGATCTGAGCACCAGAACATCGAGTGGCCCAGTATATTAATAGGAAGGGCTACTTCTCAGTGATGCTGTAGGCCCTGGTCAACAACCATGGACACTTCACGGACATTTTTTCAGGGTGGTCGGGCAGAGCACACGATGCCTGCATCTTTAGAAACTCGAGATTCTACAGCAAGGTGGAGATGGGTCCCCCACCATGAACTTGCCATTGGGGATGTGCAGATGCCACTGTGCATCATAAGGGATGCAGCCTACCCCCTCAAGCCATGGCTTATGAAACCCTATCATGGCTGCCTGGACCCAAGCAGGGATCAATGTAATGCCTGCCTGAACTGGGCCCAGATCCAGGCGGAGTGTGCCATCATCTGACTCAAGGCACATTTCAGGTGCCTGCTGACTCGCCTCGACATGGGAGAGCACAACATCCCTGAGGTGGCTGCAGCATGTTGCGTACTCCACAAGATTGTAGAGAGGAAAGGGGAGGCCTTCCTCCCGGGGTGGGGGGCAGATGCCTGCTGTGAGGGGTGAGCGTTCAAGCAGCCGAGGACAGCTGCCATCCGACAGGCTCATCAGGCCAGGGTGCGCATCTGGGAGGCCCTGAGGGAGAGGTTCTCTCAAGGACCCCAATAACTCTCCCCAGGGCCTCCCCAATAGGGGCCTCTGGCTTGCAGCCCTATCCCTTCCCCATCACACCCCCTCTCTTTGCCCTTTCCCTGACCTCAGAATAAAGACACCTGTTTGGTTTTGAACATGACGAAGTCTGTATTTATCTTACATTAAAAAAGGTGGGCGGGGGGGGGGGAGGCTCATAACCTGGAGCAGGAGGAGGGCGGCTAGATGTGTCACCTCGGGTTCAGGGACCTCATTGGAATTGGGATTGGGTGGGTCCAGGGACCACAGGTGGGTGAATAGGAGGCAGGGTCTGGAGCTGGGTCAGGGATGGCAGCGGGGGCAGGGAGAGTGGGCATGGGCATCACTTGGGGAGGGGGCATGGGCATTGCTTGGGGAGGGAGCAGAGGCATAGCAGGGGGGTAGGCGGAGGGGGAATGGGAATAGCAGGGCGGGCAGGAGGGTGGTAGCCAGGAGCAGTGGTGGCTGGCGGGTGTACCATCATGTGTGACATGATGGCACACATAGTATCACACCACTGCATGAGCTGGTCCCAAGTGTGGTACCGCCACTCTGAGCCCTCGCAGACCTTCTGTGCCAGGGTCTGCTGCATGTTGTGCAGGATGCTGACATGCTGGTGCATGAGATCTTCCCGGACTCTGGCGTGCTTTCAGGTTCCCAGGGCTCTGGTGATGTGGCTTGCCCCGCAGTCCCGGCTGGTCCGGCTGTGGAGAACACAATGACGGAGAGGCAGTCAGTCATCCATGCAGACACCGCCCCTGAGGCCAGGCCCTCCTCTGTGAGCAGCAACCAACAGTCCTCAGCGCAGAGGAGGGGAATGTCCCGGGAGCAAGGCCATGTGTGGCCTGCACAGTGGGCCTTGCCTCACCAGGGCCCAGAGGTGCCCAGGAGACTATGCTGCCCTCTTCCCTCCCCTGTACCACCAGCCCACGGACAAGCAGGCAAGGGAAGTGTCCAGCCACAGTGGGATCCCCTCATGGGTGGCAGAAGAGCCAGGAGCAGCCTGGCCCTCCCTGGTGTCTGCACACTCACGTGCGGCTTGCAGTGCCGCCCACGGGAACGGGTGGTTCCTCGCACGTGCAGGCATGTCTGTGTGCTTTGTGTGGCACTCCTTGGTGTGTCTAGGGTTGTGCCTGCGCCCTTGTGGCCAGCCTGCTTCCAGCTGTGGAAGGTGCTGGGAGGGCCCTGCCCCTCCCCCCCGTGGCAAGACACGTGTGGCCTCCCCTGAGCCTGGCAGCAGGATCCCACCCATGCTCAGGGGCTGCTCCTGAGTCCGTGTGCCCACACTAACGCTGCATGTGGTTCCATGTGCACGGACTGTAGCTGATGTCCATCCCCAGCAGCCTGGGTCATGCTCACATCCCCCCACTCCCCGTGCACCTGCCTCCCCCTGCACTGTGTGTGTGTCAAACTAAGACCACTCACCTGAAGATCCCTCCCTGGCAATTGACAAGGCCTGGGAAACATCTTGGATGACAGGCACCAGCTCCAGGGACAGGTTGATGGTGTCCATCTCCTCTTTCTTCTCTGGCTGGCCCTGGTCCTCCTGCTCCTCCTCCGCCGTGACCTCCAGCTGGGCAACGACGGGGGTCTGGAGGCCAGAGTCCACCATGATGGGTGGGGAAGATGTTTCCCCACCACCCAGGATCTGGTGGAGGTCCTGGTAATAGAGGCAGGTATGGGGTCCTGAGCGCGAGCTGCGCTCTCTGGCCCAGATGTATCCCTGGCGGAGCTCCTTAACTTTACTCCGGACCTGTTCTAAGGTCCAGGGTGGGTGTCAGCACTCTGCCATGGACTCGGTCATGCGCTCATAGGTGTCCGTGTTGTGGCACTTGGAGCAGAGATCCTGCACTGTCTCCTCCTCACCTCACAGCTCGGGGTGGGACAGGATCTCCACTCCGGACCAGGAGGGTGCCCCCCTCTTGGTCCCCTTGATGGGTCCTGGGACCCCTGGGACTGCTCCCTGCAAGGGCCAGGGGAGTCGCGGGGGGCTTGTGGCTCCACCATGGGTGGCAAGGCCTGTGGCGGGGAGAGCTGCGTGGTGAGGTGCTTCTCTCATGCCGGCTTCCTGCCACAAGGCTTGTCTAGAGTGTCTGCTGCTTTAAGAGGGGCCAGGAGACAGGAACTATAGAGTCCTGATTAATTTGGATGGAGGGGCCACCAGGGCACCTGTGTTATTTCCTGGAGGCCTCCTCCACCTCCTCCCCCTCCACATGTGCCTTTTTCTGAAAGAGCTCTTTCAGGAAAAGGCTTCTTCCTCATAGAAAGAAGATTACCAACGCTGGAAAACCCCCTCTGTTCTTTCGATTTACTTTCAAAAGAACGCGATTGCAGTATGGATGTAATTGATGTTTTTTCCGGAAAAACAGCTGTTTGTTCATCACAACTCTGTAGTGTAGACATACCCCTAGGCTGGGTCTAGACTGGCAAGTTTTTCCACAAAATCAGATGATTTTGCGGAAAAACTTTTCAGCTGTCTACACTGGCTGCTTGAATTTCCGGAAAAGCACTGACGATCTCACGTAAAATCATCAGTGCTTTTCCGGAAATACTATGCTGCTCCCGTTCGGGCAAAAGTCTTTTTCCGAAAGACTTTTGCGCAAAAGGGCCAGTGTAGACAGCACAATACTGTTTTCCGCAAAAAGCCCCGATCACGAAAATGGCGACCGGGGCTTTTTTTGCGGAAAAGCGCGTCTAGATTGGCCTGGACGCTTTTCCGCAAAAAGTGCTTTTGCAGAAAAGCATCCTGCCAATCTAGATGCGATTTTTCCGAAAATTATGTTAATGGAAAACTTTTCCGTTAAAAGCATTTCCGGAAAATCATGCCAGTGTAGACGTAGCCCCTAGTGTGTGAGTTCTATTCCCTGAACCTGCTTCTGTGGCAATGGACTCCAAATCTAGTAACTGTAAACATATACCTCTGCCGCTGGAAGTAGGTCACCGGCTGGCCACTCCAGTGGTGGGATTTGGGAGCTTTGCTGCTCTTAACATGCTGTAAATGATGTGGGAAAGAAAGTGAAAGGTCTTGAGAGGTATCAGCAGAAGGAGAGAATACAAATCAAAACCAGAGAGACCAATTTCTGTAGAAACCCCTGGCGAGAGCTGGACTCAGCTCACTAAACAAGAAAAACAAAAATAGAGTGAAAGAAATAGGTGTTTCTCCAGCAACTCTCAAATGGGTATCTATACAGGAAAAATAGCAGTTATCCCCAGTGGGAAATTCTGACCCTCAGGTTAGGGGAATGGAAAGAATCAGTTTTCTCTACAATAGATAGTTGGATCTCTCAGGCATTTGTCGTAATTGCCACTGTGGTGTTATTTACACTGGTGTGGAAAAACCCATATAATTATTTCTGCAGAGGGTTACATACCGGTGTAAACTAGCTCAGCAGAAAGGTGGCTACATGATTGAGCCACACTTGGAGTGGGGGAGATGGGAAAACTGAAAGGCTTCGGATTTGGGTAAGTGGCCGGTTGTGAGCTTTGCCTTCACTTTTAGCAATTGGGGGGTGGGTGTCCCATGATAATCCAGATCCCCAGATTATGTCCCCCAAATTAGGATCATGAGCATGCTTCCAAGTGAAAGGATTCTGGTTTAGTAAAGATCTGTTGGCTGTTCAGACAAATGTACTTGCTGTGCACTTGTTTTATGTCTGCTAACACCAAGTGCAAAATGAGATGACTTTTAATAGTCAGAAATTTGTACTCAGCTGTCCTGAGGCTGGGCAGGGTGGAATGAGAGGAACCAACATAGCATTGATCCCAGAACTTCATTCTGGGTTTTTTTCCGGCCAACATCCCAGGGGAAAAGTGCTGGCTCTGATAGTCTATAACTAGCATCAGACAAGGCGTGAGGTTCTGTCAGCTGCTAACCTACCTGGCAATATTTCATTATCTAATGGTTTTCCTGAGAATGGGTTACAGACCCAGCTATCTTTAGGTCACTGGTTTGAATTCAGTCCAAGACAGTAGTAACAACTAAAAATCATTATTCTGTATACCTGGTGAATTCAATAGCCTATGTGAAATGAGTTGGAGGGCCTCCGCCCCGTTACTTCTGGACAGATGTCCACATCACAAACATGGCCACCTGAACGGACACTAATTGGGAGTTCAAGGATGGAATAGGCCATGTCCTTGGAAATCCTCTTATGCCTAACTTTTGTCTCTCCAGGTCTGATGGCAGCAGGCAATGAGGGAGGGAGGTTTGCCCTGCTGCTGCATATGCTCGTCTAGCTGTAATGCAATGTCAGAGGCCCTCAGTCTCCAAGGCTTCCTGTCCAGCACCATTCTTCCCTTCTTCATCTGGGAGTCCTCCAGGTGACTCTCAGACTGGAGATGTGAAATCTTCAGCAGCATCCCTCTGATGCCCTTTCTTCTGAAGAGACGATTTGTTCAAGAGCGATTCTCTAGCTGTCTCAGTATATGCTCCTCTGGTTGTTCACTATTCCGTAGTCTCCCCTTACAAATCTGCAGAACCCATGCCACATGCTCCAGCCAGCTCTGAGATCTGGGTGGGGGATGTCTGCCTCCACCCTGGCCCTTCTGCATGAGCTTCTCTCCCTGCCCCCCCACCTTCTGGGAGTGCAGAGCTGCCCCACCCCACATTGCCCAGGGACCCGGCGATCCTGTTGGCCCCACTGATCACATGTACAGTGGTCACCCTCTCTCTCTTGAGGTGGCTTCCTTTGCCTTACTCACGTAGAGTGGGACTTGATTCTCCTTAGTTCTTCATAAGCATGTATTTCACGGCAGGACCCAAAAGCCACAGTCAGGATGGGAGGGTGTCTTCTCTGAAAAGCAGAGGCTTTGCTACTGCCTTAGGATGGTGTGGGCAAAGGGTTCTATTTCAGGTTACACACTGTTAATGCTCAAAAACCCTTTTCCCCCAATGGCAGGCAGACAGCTCACTGGCTGACTGCATTCTTTACACTGGACAGCCTTTATTACTCCTGTGGATACAAGCAGGTGACTTGTTCTCTGTTTGTCCTATTTCTTGAATGACATACATTCCTGAAAGGGATACTTGTCCTGAGCACCTGGCTTTGGCTAGACCCCTGCTGTTGATTTTTCTGCTCAGCATGGTATGTGAGGGCAGGGATGACTAGTATCTGTAGGGGGAGGGGGTGCATGGAGGGCCACCCAGAGGGGCAGAGGGATGTGGAGGCACTTTGTTTAGTAATTACAATTTTGGTGGGGGCATAGGCAGGTAGGGCACCTCCTAAGTGCCACCATAGGTCATTTGTGTGTGGGGGGGCGGGCGGTGTTAATGGGGGGAGGAAGGCAATGAACTAGCACCTGTTTTTCTGAGCTGTTGTATCTGGGTCTGATCACCTGCCCGTTCTATGCTGTGTTTTGTCCCAATTTCCTTCCTAGTTCTGTGTCTGGTAGCTGTGGGGACATAGGATGGCAGAATTTCAAATTTCTCATGCCTTCCCTTTTCCTTTCCTAAGAAAACGCAAATACCACGCTCAGCAAAAAAAAAAAAAGACTGATAGTCTCAGAGAGAAAAATCTTCCATTCTCTGCAGAGGAAGAACTGCGTGGCTCCTGGCAGCACAAGCTCCTCCATACTGGTCTTTCAACGTACCCCATCCTTGCCTGCAGTGACCACTTCTAGGTCATGGGATGGGAGTTCTTTCTCCCTTGGCCGCTCAGGGGTTAAACCATCTCCCACTAATGTCAATGGGAGTCAATCCATTGTCTTCAATGGGAGTTGGATTAGGCCCTCAGTTATTGAAACAATCAACAAAGGGACTGCTTAGCACCAAGGAGTGCTTATTTTGTGATCAGAAGATCTGTCTGCTAGCAAGTTGGCCATTTACATGGCCACTGAGCAACTGTTAGATGGATAATGATTTTTGAAAACTATTGACCTGGCTTGAACAAGTGATGTATAAGTGAAGGGTCTGAATCCTATTCCACTTCCTCTTAAACTTTAATATCTATTTGATGTATTTTGTAATGGATAAGTCCTCTGCTGTACCTTGCCTGCTTTTGTGGCATATATGGATCAGTAGCTGTCCCTCTTTGGTCATTGGGATAGCACAGAACTGCACTAGTGCTTCTTCTAATTTTTTCCATCCATGTGCAGAATAAATGTTGTTATGTGCACCAAAGTATGTGTGGAGGTGCACCACCAGTAGAAACACATGCTGACTGCTGTGGTTGCTCTGCTAATCAGCTGAGCAGCACCTGAATCTCTCCTGTGTGGTTGCCCAAGCGCTCAGCTTACAGGGAACACTCAACTGCACTGTTCTGGAAGGTGGGCGAACAGGTGTCACAAAAAACACCCAATTTTTTATGTGGATTATGTAATTTTTGTGAGACTCCTTTTGTCTCACTGCCTGGTCTGTGCAGATGTGGGGCTTGCAGAGGTGACAGCTGTGACAGATGCTTAGAGTGCAAGAGAAAGAGAATACCTGCAGGTAAGTAATGGAGAGCAGACGCGCGCACAGAGATGTCCATTACATGTGTACATATTGGCGCAGACACCTCAAACGTGCACACAGCCATCGTACCCATCCCCTCAACACATGCATGCAACTGCAGAAGTATGTATAAAGGTACACACACGCCTGCACGCATACTCACTCTTGCTGTGTAGCAGGGGTTCTAGTGGAAGATTGTGTCCTTGTATTGGTTGTCAGTGGTGAATGTGGCATCTGGTTGGAATAGGTGAAAGTGCCCTGAGAAACATCCTGTTAGAAGGACAGGTCTCCTGGCATTTGGTAACTGGGACATTCAGTGGCTCACAGCTCCACCGAACTTAAGTGCATCTGATACACTGTACATGGGATTCCAAAGTTTAATTTAGCTTAACTCTTGGCTGCAATCAACAGCTGATAAATTTAGTTGGGGGATTAAGGAACCTTTAAGACTAATAGCTCCTTAAAAGGAGCCTGAAGATGGGAGAGCAAAACACTGACATCTTCTCAAAACCTGCCTTGAAAAGTGATGCACAAAGCTATCCTATCTTCCTGAAGGAAAGGGGTTGTTCTGGGGGACTTTGCAGGAGGCCAGCATGCTCACAGAGGGGGAGGGAAAGGGAGGTTTCGAAGTATGGACCTTTAAGCCAATTGTTTCCTTTGCAAAGCTAAGCCAAGGGCATTCCAAGTGGAATGGGCTGGATATAGTAAACATCCTCCTCCCAAAGGCACTCCAGCCAACACTTTGCAAGTCAGCTGTTTCCTTCAGTATCAGCCCAACCATGATCATGTTATATCAGGGCTGATCTTACCCTACTTGCCCATTGTAACATCTAAGCAGTCTGGCCTGTCTGGGGAATGTCTTTCTCTGCCCTCCTTCTGGGGCAGCATTGAGACAGGTGTGCGTGAGTGAGTTCTCAGCAGAGTGGCTGAACCCTCTGAACACTGCTGGTGTGTAGCAGTGACTAGCACTGCGTGTGTGCCATCAAAAGTAAGGACACTCACTACATCAGATCTAGGGGGAGGCTCAGCCAGACAGTTCATAGGCAAAGGGACTGTCTTTGATCAGAGATCTCTGTGCTGCTGTTTTTGCTATTTTTATTATGTTATAGTGGGACTTGGAGGTGGCAAGCAAGAACAGGAACCTGTTGTGCTAATCATTGTACAAACACATAAGAGACAGTCTCCACCATGAAGAGGCCCCCAGCCTGCACAGACTCACACACATGCGCTATGAATGGCCCTTTGAAGTAGGAGATAGGGCCTAAATGATAAATTAAGGATTGTTCCATGGTTTGATATTATCTCTTTGCTTGTGTTCACTCTCAGTCTGTATCACCCAAAGGAAGAAGGAAAGGAGCTGGGTGAGAGGGGAGATTCTAGAAATGTATAAAATAGTTAATGGAAGTGAGACGACTGACTAAACTCTTCCTATTTAGCCCTAGCCAAAAAAAGGAGGGACACTTGACAAAATTTCAATTTGCATGAAAGGAAATGCATTTTCCTCACAATGCTTAGTTAGCTTGTGGAACTCACTGCTGCATGATTCTATTGCAGCATGCAACCTAGTGATATTTGAAAAGGATGATACATTTATATGTGGACATATAGTAACTGTCATTGACACTAGTGGGAGGTATCCAGTCTTTAAGGCATAAGCCGATTGCCAGCAAGGATTAGAAATTTACTCTCATGTATAAATGTACCCTCTATTGTACTGCAGAAGTGTGTAGATGCATTTTGTTCTTACCCTTGCTCTGAAACATCTGGCATAAATCACTGTTGGAAGGGGGGTACCAGAGAAAGAGAAGAGATCTGCTTTGAAATGTCAAAAAGGGACATACTGGACTGCTTGCACCAAAAGCATGTTTTGATGTAAGAATTCCTGTGCAATTAAACTAGTTGTCTGATTACATGGATCACAAAACTGCACTGGTCAGTCCTAGCTATGCTATTCAGCTGTGTGCAATAATAACTTTTCCATAAGTGACAACAAAATCTCAAGAATCTCTCAGCCAGGAACTTGGAAGTAGAATTCCTATTTAACAGGACAGCTGGCTGGTGCATGTATTGATGTCCTTATGCTTCTTGTTGCCTGATCAATATATATGTGTGACCCTCTGCTGCTATCCTGTGCCTCACGGATCACTGGGCATGAGAGGTCAGATCACATGGAATTTTCGCCACCTCTTTTCTGCTTCACGGTTGGAGTAGGCATGTAATTTGACATAGCCAGACTCCATAGAAACAATTAAGGAGCAGTGTCTTCAAATGTGGCAGTTTATTTTGGCCCTTTGAGGGCTGGGTGCAATGGGTTTAAGATGGATCTGTGAGTGGCGTGGGTGGTGGCTAAGCTCCTGAGACAAAAGAGAGCCACACTCACTGCTGGTAAAAATAAAGCACTTCTCTGCTTGCACTAGCAATAAGTTTGGTCCAAGGCTTCATGTTTGTTGTGTCTGTTCCCCTATTCTCTCTCTCATTTACCAGCATTGAACATGTGCAGTACTGAGCAGTATTTCAGGGCATAGGGGACAAGATGCTCCAGACACTGAAGTCTGCTGCTTATTTTACAAGACTCACTAATGCATACCCAGCTTTCACTAAGATTACCAGGTCAGCCTGTGGATTTCCTGGCTCTCATTCCAGAAGCTTCCTCCCATGCTTGGCATGCCAGATGACAAGAGAGAGCCATCAGGGCAGGACTCGGACAAAAGCCAAGTCATTAGCTGCTGTTAGGGAAGGTGCCTTGAGGAATTCCATTCTCTCTTTCAGGGTACGTCTAGACTACATGGCTCTGTCGACCGAGCCATGTAAAGTAGTTTACTCGGCATAGTCAAAGAAGTGGGGATTTAAATAATCCTCGCTTCATTAAAATAAAATGGGTGCCGCGCTGTGCCGACGATCAGCTAATCTGGCACAGTGCGGCAGTCTAGACGTGGTGCGGTTGACAAGGGAAGCCTTTGTCGACCGCTCCAGTAAGCCTCGTTTCACGAGGCATACCGGAGTGGCCGACAAAGGCTTCCTTTGTTGACCGCGCCATGTCTAGACTACCACGCTGTGCCAGATCAGCCGATCGTCGGCACAGCGCAGCACCCATTTTTATTTTAATGAAGCGAGGATTATTTAAATCCCTGCTTCTTCGATTATGCCGAGTAAACTACTTTACATGGTTCCGTCAATAGAGCCATGTAGTCTAGACGTACCCTAAGGGTCAAAGATACAGTACGGCGTGGAGAGATGGGTAGGATGGGTAGGGTGGAGAGGGGAGGAATCAATGATAGAAAGGAAGGAGTGTGGGGAGGAAAGTAGGTCAGGAGGAGGAGGATGTGGGAAGGGAGCAGGAAAAGGGGAAAGGGGAGATAGTAAGGAGGGAGAAGATTAGACTGGGGGAAAGTTCTTGGAAGCCTAGAGGATATATTCAAAGCAATGATTCAAAGTGAGGGAGGGTCTGGGTTCTGACTCATTCAGCTCTCCCCCTCCCTCTTTGCACAAGGAGTTCCGCATGGCTCAAAACCAGAAGTGATTTACAGCCTAGTTGCTACCTGGTCCAACTTCATGCCTCTCATAAATTAGAAGTCGAGACATATCTAGTTTGGTTTGGAAGTGCATCACATGCCTTTGGAGAAGTGGATGGATTCTCCACTTCCTTCTCTGTTCTTTACCTTCCCCCACATCATGGTCTTTCTTCTCCATTCATGTTCTTCTTTCCTGCTTCCCAAGGTTTTTCCTTTCTCCCTGTCTCTCCTTCTCTGTCTTCTTTTATTCATTTGTGGACAAGGTAGTAGGCACAAGCATTTATCTGTCTAATCTACTCCACTCTGCTCCACTCTAATCAAATCTATCTCAGACCAGAACGAGTAACGATATTCTTCACCCTAACCCTCTTCTCCCTTGTCACCAGTCCCGGTTCAAAGTTCACAATAAGGGGAATTACAATGACTGTGTTTTGAACTCTAAAATTCATTACAATACCTTTGATCCCCACAGATGCACTACGTCTCACTTAGAGAATGGTCAGGGGAGAGTGTGTTTGGTCTGTCAGCTCCCTGTACTCTAATTCCTCTTCTGTATTGATGCCTGGGACGCAGTTTTCTAAGGCCTTGGTGCCACAGGATGGCATCAACCCTGGTATAAGCTATGCTGGCAAAAGAACTCTTTTGCTGGTATAAACTGCATCTCCACTACAAGGTCTTGCCAGTATAGCGATACTAGCAAACCCTGCCTAGTGCAGACAGGGCCTAAGTGATCGCCACTTTTTCCACGTTCCAGCATGATGGCTGAGACCAGCTGGGGGAATTTTCCTTCATGGTTCTTGGGTATTATTTATTCATGGCCAGTGGCAGGGCATTGTCAATTGATGGTTCTGCTTTTACAATTCACTTCCCTGATAATCTGTCAGAGTCTGCCTGGGATGCTCTTCAGATAAAACTGCAAAACAGCCAAGCCTTTTCTGGGATTTATTTCTTTTGGGAGGGATGTTTGTGGTAGGTGAATTCTTAGTAACTTTGGGACACTGATGGCTTAGTGGGTTTGTGATGGATAAGAGGAGTGCTGGCCAGCACCCGCTGACTAAGGGGTTAAACTAAGGTAGCTAGCAAGGGTGTCAGAAGGGGCCAGAAGAACCAATGGGGATACAGTGCTGAAATTTGTATTGTATTTAGATATCTTGCCTGCTCTTTTTGAAAGAGCATTCTAAGTTAAGGGCTGGAGGGAACAGATGCAGTAATCAGAATTACCATGCCTATAAGAAATTGAACATGGGAATGAACTGGGCCTTGAAGTACGGATCAGCACGGATCATGAGTAGAGGGAAAAAATGTACTCAGTTGCAATCAGGCTATTTTTCTTGTTTTGGTTGTTTGGTTATACTTCTCTGTGTGAATCTATGCCTTCCTTCCCCCATTCTCTATCGAAGAGCGTACCCAGAGACGTTCTCTGTGTTTTCTTTTCATCAGTTGATCTGAAACACCTAGCAACCAAGTATGCTTTATCAAGTATATATTTTTGTTTTGTTAATAAAATCACCTTTTCTAAGGTGGTGATTTGAGTCCTGTGTCCTGGAAAGAAACAGGTGGTTTCTCTGTGTGTGTGCATGCATGCCTCAAACTAAGAGGTCAGCTACCACAAACTGCAGTTTTCTCTTTGTTTTCAAGCTCTCTTGTGGTAAAGGAGCTTGGGGGTATCCCTCTGGAAGAAGTCCAAGTGCTTTCCTCCTGGGTTCAAGAAGAAAAGGGTAATTCTTTTATTTCACTTGGTGGTGGCAGGTACCCTTCCCCCCCCAAAAAAACCCAGTGAATGTGTGACTCTGGGGAGTTGTTGTAAGCAGAGCCTATAGAGGCAAGATATTTAAGGTCTCTTGTAGGGCCCCCATCTTCTGCACTCGGAGTGCCAGTGTGGGGAACAGCCCTTAAAGGGTCAATGCCTGATGATTTATGGATTTTATGGAAAGTGCTTATCTATTATGCTAAGCTCTTTTGAAGTCAACAAATAAGTAAAAAAAAATACTTGGTAGGATTTTCTCATACTCATTAGTTTCATCCAAGGGATATCTCACCATCTTTCCTTTTCCTTGAGCAAAAGTTTGCACTAGGTATTACTATTTATTTATTTGTATTACGGTAGCACCTAGGAGCCCGAGTCATGAGCCAGGACTTCATTAGGCTCTGTTCAAACACAGAACAACAACAACAAAAAAAGTCTCAGCCCCCAAAACCTTCTAATCTAATCATAACACAAGTGGCAACAGATGGATATAGAGAGACGGGGCAGTACAAGGTAACAATGAGACCATATTGGTTGGTCAGCATGATAGACAATGGTTTCAGTGCAAGTGGCCTAACTGTTGTCAAGTTTTTTGTAGGTGTCACAGCACAGAAGAATTTTGAGGAGGGATTTAAAGGTGGCTGATGAGGTGGTTTTGCAAATGTTTATGGGGAGCTTCTCCCAAATGTGAGGACAGTATGGGAGAAAACACAAAGGCGCTTGATTGAAAACTTAACAAGTGGGTGATGGAGGCTGGTGTCTTGGGCCAGTCAGAGGTCGGAGTTGACATTTCAACACCAAATGAGAGATGGTAGGTAGGTTGGGGGAAAGGCAGTGAAAGACCTTGACAGTGAAGACAAGCAGCTCATGTCTGAGGCAATAGAAAAAGGTGATCCAGCAAAGGGACGCCAATAGAGGAGAAACATCATCAAGGCAACAGGCAAAGAAAATGATCATCAAGGCAGAATTTTGAATGACTATGAGCAATACAAGTTTGCATTTGTGAAAGCCAGGGAGAAGGATGATGCAGTAATCAAGATGCTGAGAGCAAGGGGAGAGTTTTAGCTGTGTGGTTGGATAGGAAAATCTATACTTTTGAGATGTTAGAGAGAAAAATGGGCAAGGTTTAGCTGCAGCATAGGTTCTAGTTAAAGATGAGGGCCAGGTTATGGAGGTGCTGTCCACAGTGCTACAGAAAGAAGGTTGGGGGAAGCTTGTGGGGAGGAATTGTCATCACAAAGACGTTGTCTTATTGCAGAGGATTCACTGGGATGGAAAAAGCAGGAATAGGTTGGTGTTTTGCCTCAGAAGTACATTAATTTGATTTGATTTTTCTCCTGTGAAGATGGGGAAAGGAGAGGCAGGGTGGATGTGCCTGGGCATGGCAGCTTGCAAAAGAGGCTGGCTGAGAAAGAATAAGAGAGATGATCTCCTTCCGCCATTTCTGCTGGCTTAGCTGCAACACTGTTGTGTCTGCGGTGCTCAGATCTGTTTTTGGATTGGCAGGGCCTAAAAGGCCACTGGCTAGCCTGGAGGTAGCAGGTCAGAGCCCTTGTAAAGCCCTGTAATCCACTTAATACTTGGTTGATCACCCTCTGAAAAGTGACTCCTGCATTTATTAACTCAAATGGTATCACTTGCAATGCACAGCCCCATATCGATAAAAAAGCAGATATTTTCTGTGCATCATCATCATTTAAAAGAATTTGCCAGAATGCCTTAACTAAATCAAAAGAGCTGAGATATTTAGTTTTGCTTAGGAGATCCAGAATATAATCAGCACTAGGCACAGGATAAGCATCTGGCACGGTGACAATGTTGCTTTTCTTACAATCAACACAAAACCTTACAGTGTTGTCTTTCTAGGGATCAAGACCACAGGTGCTGCACAAGAGCTAGAAGAGTCTTTAATTACTCTCTGGTCCAGTATGCTTTGTATTTCTGTGTGAATTTGCTCTTGCACCTTGCTCTGCTGGGAGAGGTCTGTGATCCTCCAGTAATGATTTTATGACAAGTGGGTCTTCCTTAGCTTGCTAAAAAACACTTCTCTGGGTTCTTGTGGCACACGGAACGCCTCTGCCTTTTCAACTGGTGTTTGCTCACTGCAGATATCCATGCTTTCCAGAGATGAGTCAGTTTGGCATTTAGCCATTAAATCAACGAGGTGACATACATCAGTTTACCTGTCAGTTTAGAACAGATGATATTTACCATGGCTTCCCTGCTGTGATAATCTTTGTTTGTTTACATATACCAGCGGAGGGTCAGCATTAACATGAAGCCTTTTAATGTGATATGTATTTTCATTCACCTCTTCTTTCACCTGTAAAGATCCTTCCCAAGAATTTTGCATTTTGAATTTTTTCCCCTCAGGGCTTAATACTAACACTAAGTCCCCTAATTCAAAAGAGTGTTTACAAGTATGTTGGTCATACCACCCCTCTTGTTTGGACTGACTATTCTTGAGGCTAGTCTCAACGATGCCGGTAATGTCTTTTAACTCTTTTCTTAACCTTTGCACATATTCAGTTACTGGCTCTCCCTGAGCCTCAGTGTCCCCTTTTTAGGAGGCTGAAGAGATCTAGGGGCTCCCTCACTTTCCCTTCTGTGCAGGAGATCAAATTGGGGAGAACATGGCTGATTCTTGGGTCACCTCCTATAAGTGAATAGCAGCTAGGGCAGCATTTCACCCCAGTCTTCAATTTTCTTATTTGCATAGATTTCAGCGTTTCATGGAACTAATCCATTTGTCTCTGGGTGATGTGTGGCAGCTTTTAGTTCTTTCACCTCACACAACTTCCATAACTCACTGAACAGCTGAGACATGAAATTTGACCCACCGTCAGATAACATCTCATTAGGGAAACCCACTGTGCTAAAAATAGTGAAAGGGGCTTTTGCCACAGAATTAGTCCTTGTGTTAGTTAGGGCAAGTGCTTCAGGATATGTAGTGCCAAAGTGTGCTACCATGAGGATATATTTCTTCCCCTTTTCAGTAGGATGTGGCTCCCTGTGATACTTCACATAACCTTTCTTTAATACAGTCTTCATTGTATGAAGGGCATGATTTGCCCCAGATGGGGGTTTCTTGGGTATGATGGAACTTTTCTTGAGGTTTGTCCAGCCTTAGTTCCCCTGTCTTGTTTCCACATTGGCATTTCTTTTTGTTCTCTTCCACTTTCTCTTCTCATTCATTTAAAACAATGAATAGTCCTGCAGCAGCTTAGAGACTACCAAAAAATGTAGATGGTATCAGGAGCTTTCCTGGGCACAACCCACTTCTTCAGTTGGAGTTAAGGGGTCTAGGGTACAAATAAATAGCTGAGAAAGAGAGGGGATGGAGAGGGAAAGAGAAGGAAAAAAATGCTGAAACATATTGGCTGTGTCTACATTGGCACCCCTTTCCGGAAAAGGGATGCTAATGAGACACTTCGGAATTGCAAATGCCGCGGGGGATTTAAATATCCCCCGCGGCATTTGCATGAACATGGCTGCCGCTTTTTTCCGGCTCGGGGTTTTCCTACTTTCAAGTAGGAATAAGGGATCTTCCGGAAAAGGGCTTATTTTCCGCAAGATCCCATCTTGACTGGAGCTTTTCTCTGGCAAAACCCCGAGCTGGAAAAAAGCAGCAGCCATGTTCATGCAAATGCCACGGGGGATATTTAAATCCCCCACAGCATTTGCAATTCCGAAGTGTCTCATTAGCATCCCTTTTCTGGAAAGGGGTGCCAATGTAGACACAGCCATTGTCAATTAGAGTGTCCGTGCTACACGAGTCTAATAGAGTGGGCTCTAAGTACCCAGTGCTTAGCTTTTAATGTCATTAGAATGTGGAATGTAGCAGCCCATCCAGCTCAGGTCTTTGTTCAGACCTTGATTCCAGGTGTCAAACTTATAAATGAAGCCAAATTCTGCAGCTTCTCTCTCAAGATGGATTTTGAAATTGCTTTGTAATAATATAGTCTTTTTAGATCTATTAGTGAGTGCCTGTTGGAAAACATTAGTGAAATGTTTTCCAACGGGTGTCTGTTTGTTACCATGTCGAATATCTGATTTGTGTCCATTAATCCCATGTCATAGAGATGGTCCAGTTTGGCCAATATACATGGCAGAGGGGCACTGCTGGCACTGGATGGCATAGATCACATCGGTGGATGTGCGGTTATATGAGCCTCTGATGTGGTGGCTTATGTGGTTAGGTCCTGTGATGACATTTCTTGTATAGATGTGTGGACAGAATTGTTACTGGGTTTGATTGCAGAGGTGGGTTCCTGGATGATTATGATGGAGGTATGTGCGTGGTTGCTGGAAAGAATTTGTTTCAGGTTAGGGGGTTAGGGGCAGTGATAGCGTAAGTGGGGCAGTTTGAGGACAGCAGTGTTACTGCAGCAAATTGGGGAGGACCAACCTCATCCATCCTCCCCCCTACATCACCGCTTTCCAGGGGTGACTAAAGCACTGCAAAACTCTAGGGGGTTTTGGCAGATAATTTAGCAATTAACCAATGGGAGCACTGTATCTAGTTCCTATATAAAAGAAATACAATTAAATAAATATTAGACCCACTCAGCTCCAATATTAACATATTCTGACATCTTGTGGCAGCTCACTTAGGGGAAGCTGTTTCTTACCCCTAATAATTTCTGTTGCCCTTTCTGTACCTTTTAAAAATCCAATATATCTTTTTTTTAGATGGGGTGACCAGATTTGCACGCAGTATGGAAGATGAGAGCATACCATGACTTTCTGTGGAGGCAATATCATATTTTCTGTCTTAGTATCTACTCCTTTCCTAATGATTCCCAATATTCGGTTAGCTTTTTAGACTGCCTCTGCACATTGAGCAGCCAAACGTTTATCACTGATGGAGCAGGAGACCTGTCAGGATGCCACACCAGGGAATCCTGAATTTACTACATCACTGTCCTGACGTACTACACTATCCACCATGATTCCAAGATCTCTCTCTTGAGTGGTAACAGCTAATTTAGAACCCATTGTTTTGCATATATGGTTGGGATTATATTTTCCATGTGCATTACTTTGCATTTATCAACACACAAACTCATCTCCTAAATGCTTCAGAATGAAGCTGATGATGGTGGCTAAGTTGGGTGAGAGACTGCATGTGAGGGTAGTACCTGCAAGTGAATTGATAGTTTAAGTGAGAGAGCGCTGTGGTCACTCCTTGAAGGACACCTGCCCAATCCAGCTTGGTTAGTCAGCTGGTTAGTCTGGTGGCTCCTCAGGACTCGCTTTGGGTACAAAGAGGCCTCCTGAGGAAAATGAAAAAGACATACTCCCCGTGCAAAGCTGTAGCTGCAATGATATAAATGCTACTACTTGCCAGTTGCTCCCATATTTCCTCCTCATACTGTGAAAAGGGCTTTGTGGCCACAATCCTAAGTGTGCCTTACAGCCGCCTGATGGAACCTGCCCTGAAAACAAAAGGTGATGATGTGTATGGAGGGGGAGGTGATTAGCTAGGCTGCTGCCAGGTGATCTGGGCCAGATCCACTTAGCTAGCTGGACACAGTCAGAGGAGGTGGAGGCAGAGTGAGGGCAAAGGAGGATCCCCAGGCAGAGGAACGGGAGGCAAAAGAGGGGACACCGGGGGACTCCCCTGGCAAACGATAGACTGTAATCAGCCATACAACCCTACACAAATGTAGAGGCTTATCTCTGTCTCGCTCCTTCCCCTCCCCCACTCTTCAGCAGCAGGAGCCGCCTTGGAAGTGGTGTGCACCCTGGCTGGCAGGCTGCTGAGAAGTCTGTGGCCTCAAGTTACACAGCAACAGAAGCCTGGGCATAAAATTAGCAGCAGAGTTTTGTGTGAGGCACCAGGCAAAAATGTCACATTCAGCAGAACTCTGGGCAGAGGGAGAGCGAGAGAGGGAGGGAGCTGAAGGGAGTGGGGGAGGGGAGAGACCATATGCCTGTCCCTCAACTCTCACTTCCTTGTGCTAGGTGTGACCACTTCCCAGACTCGAGAACCCACTGGTTTGGAATAAAGCACTTTTGGGGAGGAGTCGTTTCCCTGTGTGCTTAGAAACAGGATTATTTTGCCTTTTCTTTCATTTTCCCTCCACCCCATTCATTTCTCTCTTATGCTGAAAGCCTCTCTCTCTATTCACATACCTGCTGTACAAAGGCTGCCCAGCACCAGCATGGAAGCGTGTGCTCCATGGGAACTCAGACTCCACAAGCTGTTTGCCATGAAATCTAGAAAACTAAATAAAGCATTGGCAAGAGGGGTGAAGGCACCAAAGCAGAGACTGGCAGCCACTCAAGGACCGGTTCTTCAGATACTGTGCCAACTACAGATGCCTCATTCAGAAAATGTCCTGGTTTGAGTGGCAAATTCCACTCCAGCTCATCTGATGAAATAGGTTTTACCCATGAAAGCTCATGATACTACATGTTTTTGTTAGTCTCTAAGGTGCCACAGGACTACTCGTTGTTCATCTAAAGCTCAGTTTCCATGGTAGTGGCTCAGTGAGTCTGGTGCTCCAAAGACAGTCCATTCCTTCTTTTGAACTGAAGGTCACTATGAGTGTGTCCACACTACATCCCTTTTTCAAGAAAGGGATGTAAATTAGGCACATTGACATTGCAAATGAAGCCGGGATTTGAATTTCATTTTTTGAGGAGTACAGTGTCTTTCAAAAAAGGGTTTTATTTTCGAAAGATCCCCGTCTAAACTGCCAGGGAAAAATAGGGGGAGGGGTGGGAGAGGAAGGGGATTGTGCTGAGGGGAGGGGGGCAGGTCAGGAGAAGAAAGGGGAAGGCACCAAGGGACAGTGTGGAGGAGAGACAAATGCCAGGGGGCCAAGTAGAGACAATGAGGAAAAGGGCAGGAAGGGAGGTACAAGTGGGAGGGGGCACAGGGTGATGCTGGGAGAGGAGAGGGGAAGGGCATTGGGGGCTAGAGGGAGGGGGGGGAAGTGCTGGGAGGAAGCTTGAATGAAGGGGTGGGCATGAGGAAGGTGGGGATGGAGCAAGTCATGTGTGAGGCCATAGGGGCATGAGGGGAACGGGGGGCAGAGGGTGGTGAGGAGGTGGGCATCAGGGAAAAAGGGGGCAAAGGGGGCAGAGGCAGTGAGGGAAGGGGGGCACCAGAAGGGTGCAGAGGTAAGGGAAGGTGCAGGTGCCAGAGGATGCTGTGGGTGAAGCCAAAGGGCAGACACCTGCAGGGGAGGGACCAGCACCAGAGGAGAGAGGCAGGGCAGATGTATAGAGGGAGGTGTTAGGAGAGGGGATGAGGAGGAGTAGCTCACATGATCACAGTGGGGCCACTGGAAGAGTGGGCACAGGAGGGAGAGAAGGGCTGGTGGAGGGGGGCAGGTCTCAGGAGGGCTGAGGGCAGTGAGAAGGGCAGGAGTCCGAGTCAGGACAGCAGAGACTCCCGAGAAAATGCAAGCCACTAAGGATTATTGTTCAAAGAGTGTTTGGTTGTTTCCATATTCAAAAGAGTATTAATAATGTTGATATTCTTAGTTAAATAATTTTTTCTTACGATAGTGATATTGTGCAATAAAGGGAAACAGTTAAACGCTTACGGTTTCCAGTCTATTTTTACATTATTTAATAAAATATATATTGGCTTACAGGGTGGGTGGGCGAGTGGTGGAGTGGGGGGGGGGGGAACGACTAGACCCATTCTGGGCACCACCAAAAATTACACAAACCTGCCAGCCCTGCCACTAGCTGCATTGCACGCTGTCAAAGCGATCTTGGAAACTGTGCCCTATCTCAACCCAAAGCAAAATTCCATCTTTAGTATTAGTCAATATTCCATCATGTTTCCTCCTCTTCCCTGAATAAAATATAAGATGGAAAGGATAATGCACTGATGTGATTAGAGTCATTAAACATTACTTGGTGAGGACAAAACCATTCAGCTTGCTTGATCAGCTCTTTGTCTCTTTTGGAGCAGCATAAAGAAAATAAAGCAGCTTCAAAAGCATGGAATCACTGGAAATCTTTAAATCAAGATTGGATGTTTTTCTAAAAGATATGCTGCCTAGGCACAGATTTCCCCCCGGTCCCACCCCCACTCCACTCCTCCTAAGCTCTGCCCCTGCCCTACCTCTTCCTGCCCCCATTTCACCCCTATTCTACCCCTTTCCTTCAACCCCATCCCCAAACTAACTGCCTCTTTCTCGCTTCCTACCCGAAGCATGTTCCATCTCTGCTCCGAATGCCTCAAAACAGCTGTTTATGGTGCGGAGCTGTGGGGGAGGGAGAAGAGTTGGTTAGTGGGGAGGTGCTGGGGAAAGGGGGGAGATTGGCTGCCAGTGGGTGCTGCACACTTGCTGTTTTTTCCCCATGGGTGCTCCAGCCCGAGAGCACCCACAGAGTTGGCACCTATGAAATGCTGTAGTTCAAATGGGAATGGACTCAGGAAAAGTGTTTTACAGAAGATCAGACTAGAAGCAACAGTGGTCCCTTCTGGCTTTAGGCTATATGAATGTGTGATTTCTTGGTGGACATTTTCAGCTTACCAGTGTACCAGTGAAAGCCTATCAGACCAGCAGTCCTGGGCAGAATGTGGTGCAGCTTCTATTGAAGCAACTTGCAAAGCAGCCAGCTGGCAAGACACCTACTCCTGTACAGAGTATTGGAAGGTAGGCATTGGCACCTGGGCTAATGCAGCTTTTCTCCAACACATGCATAAAGGTGTAATTCAGTGATCAAATAAAACAACAATAATAAAGATCTTCTATACCTAGTTGGATGTGAAAGACCTTTTATATATTTCATGGAACAGTAGCTTTGGGAGCTAAGGCTATCTGTAGCTAGAAAGTACAAAGTATGGGAGATGAATGGCTTGTGGGAACGTAGTTCCAAATCTCAGGACAGAGGGAAAAAACATAGTAATTGAGGTAAATCAGAGGTGACTTATAGGAAATGATTAATCTCTGAATGTATGCTGACAGCACAATGTGCTATATCTCATAGGGTACGTCTACACTACAGCGCTAGTTCGAACTAACTTAGTTCGAATTAGTTAATTCGAACTAAGCTAGTTCAAACTAACGCGTCTAGAACTAAAAACTAGTTCAAACTAGCGTTTTGCTAGTTCGAACTAGCAAGTCCACATTGAGTGGACTCTGAACAGGGCTTAAGGATGGCCGGAAGCAGTGCCGGCAGGGCATAAAAGGAGGACTTAGAGCATGGAGATGCTGTCTCAGGCTAGCCGAGGGCTGCGCTTAAAGGGTCCCGACCCCCACCCCGGACACACAGTTCTAAGGGGTGCCCCGCTTGCAAAGAAGTTCTGGCTTGGAGTGCCCTGAGTGCCCACACTGGGCACATCACACCACTCGGCCATCAGCCCAGCTGCACTTGCCGCAGGCTGCCATCTGGGGAGAGGGAGTAATTGGGGGGCTGCAGGAGAACTTCCACCCCCAGAAGCCCGCAGAGCCAGCCCAGTCCTCCCCATCGGGGGCTCGTACCCCATTCCTCCCTCACCTCCTTCCACTTACCCTTCCTTAGCCCCCCTTCTTATTGATGTACAAAATAAAGATAACGTTTCTTCCAACATTGACTTTGTCTTTATTGAAAAAAAACTGGGGGAGACTGGGAAAAGGAGGTGGGAGAGGGGAAGAGAAAGGCTGGGAGAGGGGAGGGCAACTAACATGATCAGGGGTTGGGAACAGGTCCCAGATGAAGAGAGGCTACAGAGACTGGGACTGTTCAGCTTAGAAAAGAGGAGACGGAGGGGGGACAGGATAGAGGTCTCTAAAAGCAGGGGTTGGGTGGAGAGGGTGCATTCATAAAAGTTCTTCCTGAGTTCCCATAAAGAAGGACTAGAGGACACCAAAGGAAAGGAATGGGTATCAGGCTTGAAACTAGTAAGAGAAAGTTGTTGTTCTTCCCAAAGCAAATAGTTAACCTGCGGAACTCCTTGCTGCAGGAGGCTGTGAAGGCTACAACTAGAACAGAGTTGAAAGGGAAGTGAGATCAAGTCATGGAGGTTGGGTCCATGGAGTCCTATTAGCCAGAGGGTAGGAGTGGTGTCCTGCCCAAAGTTCGTGGAAGGCTGGAGAGGGATGGCATGAGACAAATGGCTTGGTCATTGTCTTCGGTCCATCCCCTCCAGGGTCCCTAGGGTTGGCCGCTGTTGGCAGACAGGCTACTGGGCTAGATGGACCTTTGGTCTGACCCAGTACGGCCATTGTAAGCTCAGGGCTCAGTGTTGGGGGTCTCAGTGGACCCCCTTGATTTTCATGCACACCTGGTCCTGGGTGGCCAGGCTGGCAGCTCTCCTGCCCTAGACGGCCACTTTCCTGTGCCTAGTGCGGAGATCGTGGACGAGGTCCACGATGTCCGCACTAGCCCAGGAAGGTGCCCGCCTCTTGCGGTCCAGGGCAAACTCCCGGGAGCCGCCAGCCTGGTCCCGGCAAGAGGGGGTGGGCTGGGGGGCATCGGGTGGGTGGCTCTGTGCCGTGCCAGGTGCAGGGTCTGCTAGCTGGGTGCTGGCAGGCTTGCACCTGGCACGGGCACCGTAGCCAGCCCGTGCCCCTTTAAGGGGTCCGGGGCCGGGAGGGGGGCATAGAGTTTCCCTGGTGTTGGCCAGAGTGGCCACCAGGGAAACCTGGGGAGGGCTAGCCTCCCACTAGTTCGAACTAAAGGGCTACACAGCCCTTAGTTCGAACTAGCTAGTTCGAACTAGGCGTTAGTCCTCGTAAAATGAGGTTTACCTAGTTCGAACTAAGCGCTCCGCTAGTTCGATTCAAATTCGAACTAGCGGAGCGCTAGTGTAGCACCTATTAAAGTTAGTTCGAACTAACTTTGTAGTGTAGACATACCCATAGTGTGGTAGATGAGATATTATTTTGGCCATGCATGCTAGTGAGTGCTGGGATGGTGGCTTCTCTCTGCACCTGTTGTTAGAAAAGCAGCATGTGGCTATATTCAATCACCCCATAAAGAGTCAATATGCTCAGCAACAGAATAAATGAACAGGGATCACATTCATAAAAGAAAGGCGACCCATTCAGAGACCAAGCTGTAAAGAGAACAGTGCTCCCACATTCAGTTCCGTATAGGTGGCATATATCCAAATGAATAGTGGTTCCTTGTCATATGCTTAGTCAGTAGGATATCAGATTGACAAGGGAAACTTAGGTGATATTAACCACCATACATCCTGTAAGTACTCAGTCTACGAAGGACCCCAAGCTAGCATTGATAGTGGCGGCAGAGCCATATACAGAGTAGTAAAGGTGCAGACTACAGCTGCTTTGAGTATCCTTGTCTTGTTTTTCTTTTTCATTTACACTATGGCCAGAGATTATTATATTGAGTAACAGATTTGGCCCTGATCTCACTCTGCTCTTGTAAGGCAACAGGCTCGCCAATAGGGGAATAAAGGGTATAATTATCCTGGGGTCCAGCAATTCACGGTAGTAGTGGTGGTGGCCGGAGTTCTGGGCCCTTTCAATTGCTGCTTGGGTGCTATGGTGACGCACCGGACCACGTGTTCCGAGAAGAGCTATGGATTGGGGTTGGGCACTGTGCTTCGGGCAGTACTGAGGGCTGGCTGCCTTCAGTCCCGCCCCTTTCACATTCAGTCCTGCCCCTTCTGGGAGGGCAGAGACCCTCGGAGGCTGTTGGCTCCGCTGGAAGGCAACACCCTACCGCACCGGTGAAAACTGAGCAAGCCATCATGCCCTCATCAAGCTCCTTTGTTCCCCTATCTTACATGTCTCTTTTACATACCCTTTGAGAGGATAAGATGTGACTTGTATGGATTTTTTTTTGCTAAGCATGGTGCATTCACCAGATGAGGCCCAATGATCTAAAAAATACTCCATCAGCCCGCTCATTCCTACCAATGGAGAATGCCCTCTGCTGGTGTCACTCCCATTCTTTGCACTCAGCCCTGGGGGTTCCTTTCCCAGTGTACACTATGGCCAACTTAGGTGCCCCTTTCATTTTTCCTGAGCCAGCAGAGGTTGGGTCTTGTGACTAAGGCTTGTGTTCAAGGTGACCTGGCCTCATTTCCCTCCAGCTATGAGGAAGAAGCAAGAAGATGGTACTGAAGAAGCTCTATTAACAGGCGCCTCGGGGGAAGGGGAGGGAATGCTGTGTCTGCCTCTTCGGGTTACATGAGCGCTACACACGCAGCAGGGCTTGCAGAGAAAATGGAGCAAGCAGCAGAGCATGAAGTTCCAGAGGGATCCTTATGTCCAACATCTCTCCCCTGTAGTCATTGTACTCTCTGCTCGTGGGAGCGAATGTCAGGGAGAACTCAGCAATGAACCTGGGGGTCTCCTTTTGCAGTCCCCAGGGATTAGCGGCCATCACCCTCTTCTAGCTAAAATACAGCACAGTCCAGCTCAAACTCTTTGTAATGATGTTTCCGCATTCATCTCTGGGAACTGCACACAGAGTTCTCTACAAGGCAGATTCAGGCTTGACTGTACCAGAGTTGAGCAGGTTTCTACCCTAAAGCAAGCGGGCTGGGTCCATGCAAACCACATGCTTCCTGTCAGCTGGCCGGACGAGAATGAGAAGGAGCCAGATTTGTACTGAATTGGGAGGGAACAGAGAGATCAGGGTTGAAACAGAAAGGGAGGCGGATGCGGGGTGAGAGAGGCTATGCGAGGAAGCTGCTCAGTCAGAGAAGGTCCAGCATATGCCTCCTGCTGCTGGAGTATTATTGAATGACAGTATCTTCCTTCTCTTTTCTTGCTAAGGCTTTGCCAATCCACTGACTGCAGGTGGTGTGTCAGTATCCTGTGTGTGGCAGCCACAGTCGTCTTGGGGTGACAGGAATCCTTGTGGCTAGGAGTCTCAGCAACAATTGTTGCATTAGGCCTACGCAACTGCTTAGTTCCCTGCCCTCCTGGAGATCCTATTTCACTCCCACCAACCCATCATCCCAGGCCCCATCCCTGGTCCCCTGTCCGTGGTCCTGTTTGAGTCCTGCACCAAGGACTGTGGAAGAGGGTGAATTTCTAATGGCTCTTCCTACCCTTGCTCAGAAAGCTGCGCGTTGGCTCCATCTCCTGGACCCTACAAGGGAGAGTCCCTAGGAGGTGCAGCATCTCACTCAGAGGGAGGGATTTACTAGCGCCTGAGGGGGTCACAGGCAGGAGGAAGTGTCTGGCTGGGGTGCAGCAGACACAGGGTTGTGTGGGAATTTGGACATCAGTAGGAAGGGAGCTGGACTGGCCCCTACTGGGTTATTTCTTCTTCGAGTGCTTGCTCCTATCTGCTCCACGTGAGGTGTGTGTGTGCGGTGTGCATGACTGCCGGACAGTTTTTACCCTAGCTGCTGTCCATTGTGTCGGCTGTGGAGCCTCCTGGAGTGGCACCGGTGTGGTGCACTGTATATGACCCTGCCCCTCAGTTCCTTCTTACCTCCAGCGATGGCTGTTGGAACACATGGCTCTCTTGCTTTGCCAATGCTGCGTCTCCCTAGAGGTTAGTGCTTCCAGCTCTTTTTTTATGGAATTAGTTAGATTAGTAGTTGTTAAAATGGTGTTAGAGTTAGGAGTGGGGGGGGGAGGGGAGGGTTCCTTTCCTCCTGCCCATGTTCCCTTTGACCCTGGGGCATGCCAAACTCCCAGGGCTTCAAACCCTGCAGGCAGAGCTGGCCCACAACATTTTGGCATCTGAGGTGGGAAGCTCAAATGACGCCCCTGTGATGACGCAGTCGGGGTTCCCCCAATCCTGCACCCCTGTAGCAGCAAGAACAGACTCTGTCAGCAGTAGACTAGAGAGGGTTTTTTGCCACTCCAGGATACAGCACAGCACAGGCATGGTAAGATTACAGGATTCGGGGGCAGGATGTTTCAGACCCCTTGGGTTATGGGTCCATCATCCCTGGCCCTCAGCCCCAGCAACCTTAGTCTCTCTCTCTCATGGTTCCAGCCCAAGACTCACCCTTCCCCTGAACACTCACTTCCCTAGTTCCCTGGCTCCCCAACTCGTCTGACCGGTTGGGTCTTTGTCTACGTCTCACAGGCAGAGGCCAGTAGGGGTCATTCACAGCCCACAACCCAAGCATAGCAACTAGCAAGATACTAACACTACATCACAACATGTGGGTGAGTCAGTGGGGATCACACATCACAGTGCAGGGGGACCCCAGGATACAGAGCAGACAGAACCCCCACTATACCACAGCCCCCATATCCCCTTTTTTCCTGCCTGCCTGTTATGTCTCTTGTGCCCTCCTTCCTCCAGCACAGCACTCCACCATCTCTGTGCATCTAGAGCAGAGAGAATACAGATGCACCAGCAGCAGACACAATTTTCTACACTCTGGGTCCTAGTGGCGCTCCCTTCCCTCCCCCCCAGTCTGGCAACTGAGACGGCCGCCTCAGTTCACCTCATGGTAAGGCCAGCCCTGCCTGCAGGTCTCGTCTTAGCTCAATGCCCTCGAGTGACCCCCCCACAACTCGTGTCTCCAGTGCCTGGGGGAAGTGCCACTCCAGGGGACTCCACAGCTGACCCAATGGGTAGCAGCTGAGGAAAAACTGTCCGGCAGTCGGGCATGCAGTGCGCGCGCACCTCAGCTGGTATAGCGATGAGCAACACATCTCGAAGAACAACAGTTACAAAGTTTTTTGTACAGAGTAACTGGTTTTTCACACAGAGCCACACCAACCTAGGCCCAGCTCTGTTCTCTGGGTTGCATGTGTCATTATCCAGGGAGGCATGCTGGGAGTGGGGAGCTGGATTGCCTTTTGCCAGGCCTTGCCATCCAGATTTCTGCACAGTGCCAGTCAGCCTTGCCCTGGGGTTTTTATCAGGCCTGCTTCCCCCACTACGCTGCACTCGATTGGCAAGGATACCGGTGCAAAGAGTGTAAAATGCCACCAGCCCAGCCTGGCAGCGTGTGACCGTTCCTTTGCACAGGGGCTGAGCTGCAGTGCCTGTGCAGTGTCTGGCCGTAATGAATCTGGCTTGTTGTTCCTTTTGACGATCTGTCTCTCACTTCTCTAATGAGGGGGGAGGAGGGCGGGGCAATTTCGCCACACATGCTGCAATCACAAAGCTGCCCATCTTACCGGCACTCTTTTGCTAGCACTTCCTCAATCTGGTGGGAGCAGGAAACGACAGGCTAACGCTGACATATTCAGAGTGAAATCCCTGAGGCCCTGCAGAGAAGTCCCAGTACATCCAGACTCACAGAGTCAGAGGGTGCTCCCAGTCCGCTTGCACTGCCTGAGGAAAAACGGAGAGAAAGGGCTGGCCCTTTCCGCGGCTCCCCTGAACTCCAAGGAGCTGAAAGGATGTCTCTTCCCCGTCAGCTGCGCGACAAGAGGTGAGTTCCCCAGACACTACTGCATGAACACTCTACTCCTCCCTTTTGCTAGGACACAGGTCTCTTAGCAGGGCCCCACGAGACACTGGCTGGGTGTGACTGCAGCCACCAAAATATTGGGCTTCCCTTGTGTACGTTTTTGAATAGGAACGAGCCCCTTTGTGCTATCACATGGAAGGCTCCACATCCCGAGGACAGCAGATATTTGCCTCTCTGTCCTCCCGGCAGTTCCACCACAGGAGAGTATCTGTAAACTGCGGTGGAGGCTCCTCAGCATCGGCATGTCCCACGGCTGCTCTTGCCACCTCCCTCCCACAGCAGGTGGTGGTGCCTCCCAAGTTTGGATTGGCACTGACTAACTCCAGTGGGACAAAGGGTCGTGGGCAACTTCTACCCACAACACCTTTCTGGATGGGCTCTCCATTGCCAGAGGAGGCTCCCTTGTTCAAGAGTCTGACGGTGGAAGAGTAAATTGATCCCCCTTCCATACTCTTTGTGGAATGGGAAACTTCCATATACTAGAATTGGAAACCACCTTCTTCCCATTCCTGCTGCTCCTACACTTCCTCCTCCAGCACTTTTCCTTGAGGATTAATGCAGAGCGAGCCCTCACAGGTGAGGCAAAGTGACTTTGTGCATCTCTGTTTAGGTCAAAAGGGTCGGGCAGAGAAGGGTCTGAAAAGAAAGTGAAAAGGATCTGGTCAGCTCTGTGAGCCTATTGCTATTTATTGTGTATACAGACAAAAGTGAGATAGACACCCAGGCTTGCCTCAGGCTGGTCTATAGGTATTATCCTAATGTAAGCAGGGGAATGGTCCTGCTATTGTTGGGAACTTTCTTGGCTTATATACTATCCCAGTGGACTTAGCAGAAGGATCAGAGTCCCTGCTCCCACCTCCTTTACTCAGGATGATTTGAAGACTCCCGGTGTACCCACAGCTCACACTGATGTCAGTTGGTGTTACTGTATATATATTCAGTGCTCCTAAAAATCAGACTTCAGAGTTCTATACTAAGGGTGGGGAAACTTAGGCCCAGGGGCTGGATGCAGCCCCTGGCTTGCTTGGATCCAGCCCACAAGGCTCAGGACCACCCTCCAGTATTGGGGAGGCTACACTAGCACTCCAGCCCTTCGCCATCCCACAGCGGGGCTGGAGCGCACAAAATCTACTAGCTGGGGCCCCTGTAGGCTCTGGTGTGTGAGGGGAATGTGGGGAGTGTCTATTTGCTTCTTGGTTAGGGCCCATGTCAGTGAGGGTTTGTGATTTTTTTCTTCACTTCTCACGTGTGTGCAGCCCCTGGCTGATTTTTCTGTGGGTCAGTGGCCCCTGAACCAAAAAAGGTTCTTCACCCCTGGTATTAGAATCAGCCTTGTAGTTTGTGGGGGACCCCAGACAACCAAAAACATAGAAATCGAGTCATGAGTTGCCTTCTTCTTGCCTCTGGTGCCTGCAGCAAGATGCTGCCTCTCCTCCCTGGCTTTACTGCCTGCGAGGGAGATAGGATCAGCCATGGGGTTGCAGAGCTTACCTGGAACACAGAGCTTAATGGAGTTGTGAGCTTGTGTGTACCAAAGCCCAACCCCATCTGCAATAACCCAAGTCTTTTTTTTTTCTTTCTTGCCTTTCAGTGACTTTGACCAGCTTCCAAACGACGTGCCCATCTCCGCTAACATTGCCGATGTCCAAGAGAAGAGTGGCTTCTCCAGTTACTATGTAAGAGAGGGGCATCCGCGAGGTGCTCTCAGGTGTGACTGGCCCAGCATTGGGCTGGGAAATAGGATGCAACCTGCCTGGCCTTATGCTGGTAGGCATGGTCCTGCTGCCTATCTAGCCCTTTCTGGTCTCTGGGTACGTCTAAACTACATTGCTCCGTCAACGGAGCCATGTAGATTTGTTGTTTTGGCAAAGGCAAATGAAGCCGCGATTTAAATGATCGCGGCTTAATTTAAATTTACATGGCTGCCGCGCTGAGCGGACAAACAGCTGATCAGCTGTTTGTCCGCTCAGCGCGCCAGTCTGGATGCTCCCCTGCCGACATCAAAGCCCTTTGTCGGCAGCCCCGGTAAACCTCATCCCACGAGGAATAACGGGGCTGCCGTCAAAGGGCTTTGATGTCGGCAGGGGAGCGTCCAGACTAGCGCGCTGAGCGGACAAACAGCTGATCAGCTGTTTGTCGGCTCAGCGCGGCAGCTATGTAAATGCAAATGAAGCCGCGATCATTTAAATCGCGGCTTCATTTGCCTTTGCCTATGTGTCTAATCTACATGCCTCTGACGACAGAGGCATGTAGTCTAGACACAGCCTCTGCGTTGCTATGTGGAACCTGCCTTCCTCTGGAGTGGAGAGGTGGCTGTCACAGGTGTCTCCCAACAAGCCTAGTACTGGTGGGCGTGGCCTGACAGTGATGGGCTTTTTGGCGCTGCCTGTTTCTTAAGTCTTTCCATAGCCTTGTTTAGGAGATGCGATGGGGATTGAGAGTCTGAAAGGGAAAAGCCCCTCTTGGCACGTGCAAATTAGGAAGCTCCCTCCTCCGCAGAAGAGGATGTCAGATCTGGAGAGTGAATCAATGGAGCTTCAAGGAAGAGAACAGGAGGGAAGGAGAAAAGAGGGGCATGAGATGAGTAAAGAGTGAGTTCTGGATGGAGCCTGCTCATTGTGCCCTCTTCTGGGTAGACTCTTCTCACCAAAGGTCTTAAGACACCAGTTTCCCACAGGGGGCTGTAGGGTTCAGACTCGGCTGTAAAATGTTCTGGCTGCTGTAGCTTAACTCTCCTTGGAGTATCTGGGTGACACTTGGCACAGGATTCAGTGCTTGGGGGTCAGGCCATCCATTAATCACAGCCAACCAATCTGTTTGGGAAATGGGCCAGAGTATGGTTTGGTAGTTAGAGCAGGGAACCTGGAATCAAGAGGTCTGGCTACTGTTCCTGCTTTGCAGCTGACTTGCTGGGTGACCACTGACAGGTCCCTCTAGGCCAGAATGTGTGTTGAAATCAGCAAACATTATGAGTGCTTAGCACCTCTGAACAGCAGGACCCTAAATTAGGGGCCTAAATGTGGATATAAGATGTTCAAGGCACCCAAGCTTGAAGATCTTGGCTTTAACCTCTTGGGGCATTAATGTCCCCCTGTGTCAAATGGCAATACGATGAAAAGGGGTTCTATGAGAGTAAAGTATTATTGTTAGCATTATCAAATGCCTCAAATCCTCCCAGAAACAATGAGTAGTCCTGAGGCACTTTAGAAACTTACAACAATATATATATCATGAGCTTTTGTGGGCAAAACTGAAGAAGTAGGTTGTGCCCATGAAAACTCATGATACCATCTACATGTTTTGTTAGTCGTTAAGGTGCTGTTAGACTTTTCGTTGTTTTTTAAGTTTTTCCAGTTACAGACTAACTTGGCTATCTCCTGAAGCTTTTTCTTCAGATCATGATTATATATGTTAGTCTCTAAAGGTATGTCTACACTTGCCCCCTAGTTTGGACTAGGGAGGCAAATGAAGCATACCGAAGTTGCTAATGAAGTGTGGGATTTAAATATCCCGCGCTTTATTAGCATATTCGCAGCTGGTCGCCATTTTGAAATGCCGATCGCTTGATTTAACTTGCCGCGTGTAGACGCGGTAGTCCGATCCAAAACCCTTCCCTCGAATTAACTGTTACTCCTCCTGCAATGAGGTTTACATGATCTTTTGAAAAAGGCTATATTTTTCAAAAGATCAGCCTCTAGACTGCTGCTTTTTCTTGGCAAAGCTCTGAGCCGAAAAAAAGCGGTGGCCATGTTTATGCTAATGAGGCACAGGATATTTAAATCCCCACTTCATTAGCAATTTTGACATGTCTAATTTACATCTCTCTGCCAATAGAAAGACGTAATTTAGGCATACCCTAAGATGCCACAGGACTTCTTGTTGTTTCTAAAGTTACAGGCTAACATGGCTACCCCTCTGAGACTTTCAAATCCTCCCAGGTTTGCTGGTCATGGCAGGAAACAACCACAGAGACTTGATCCATGGGAAACTTGGTGACAAAGGCAAAATCAGACTGATGGGGTTATTATTTTATGGCAACCAAAAGTGTGCCAGGTTTTTAACAGAAGGCTTACTTTCTACTCCAGTCTCCTAAGAAAGCAGCTCAGACACTGGATAGCTGGCTGTATGCATCCGCATTATGCCTCACTTGCAATTTTATATATCTGTGTGATCCTCACTCCCTGTTCTCCTTCAGGTGTTTGTCATTGAGGTGAAGACAAAAGGAAGTGGCAGATACTTGATCTTCCGCCGTTACCGTCAGTTCCACGCCCTGCATGGCAAGCTAGAGGAGAGATATGGAACAGAGAACAAAAGCAACATCTTTGCCTTCACCCTCCCCATGCTGCCAGGTAGGCTGTCAAATGCAGCCCTGTGCCTGCCCCCAGACATCCTTGATACTAATTATTCCAGTCCTAGCTCCTCTGAGTGGGGCTTGCTGTAGGGAAGGGTACAGGAGTACTGGCTGCGTTCTCAGCAATGGGTGTTGTAGAGACCTGTGCTGGGCAGAGGTGAAAGTAAGCAGGTGCACCCTGGTGCGCAGCTCTGGCAAAAGATGGCAGAGCTGTGGCAAAAGCCAGCAGGGAGCTATTTAAAGAGCTGGTAGGGACCTGGGTTGCAATAAGACAGTACCTGTAAGAAATTATATATATATATATATATATATATATATATATATATATATATATATATATAAATTTCACTGCTTGTGCTGGTTCATTGGCTGGGGAATCTCCTCCAGCAGAGGACAGGAAAGGTGGGAACTTGAAATCCTTTTGCTTGTATTTCTTGTCCTGGATGCTATGGACATGTTGCAACCTTCCCATTTTCTTTTGGTATCTCTTATGCTTTGTTGGTTTTATGCTTTCCAGGAAAGGTTTATGTTGGTGCAAAAAAGGAGATTGCAGAGAGCCGGATCCCTATCCTCAATATGTACATGAAGGTAAAGCTACAGTAGCTGTGGCCATATAGAGTCCATAGTTTGGCTAGTTACCATTTGAAATCATCTTGGATAGCTGTGTTCCTCCCAGCAGGGGGTCCTTGGTGCTCTCTATGGCACTCACAAACACCCAGACACCCCACGCACACCATAACACTGGGGAGAGAACTCCTTTGTGTGCAGGTTGATTATGGCCCCTGTATTAAATGAGTGACTGATTGGGACCCCAGCAGCTGAATGAGTGAGAGGCAGTGGGTGGGGAACCTTCCACGGCCTGGGTCTGCCCTCTCCCCACAGGGATCACTATGATTCTGGGGTGGGAGGATGGCAGGGAGAGGGAGAACATCCCTGGAGTAAATCAGACACACAGGCGACACATTGGCCAAGGCCAGCAATGAACGCTCTACCCTGTCTCATCTAGTGAGGGATTTCTGACACACGCCTCCGTGTGTCAGTAGTTTGGAGAGGTGTTTCCATTACCCCAGTAATACACACAGGGGCTCTCCCACACTGCTTGCTACTCTGTTCCCTTGTCTCCCCTGCTACAGAAGCTGCTCTGCCTGCCCAGCTGGGTGCTGATGGATGAAGACCTACGGCTGTTTTTCTACCAGTCAGAGTTTGACCTTGAGCAGGTGCCGCGGGGGCTGCGGCGGCTTCGCCCACGCACCCGACGAGTGTAAGCCTCAGATGCGTTTTCTCCTGCCTCAGCCTGGCTTGAGGGGAGGGCGTCAGACCCCTTGTGCCAAGCCCCTTGGGGACAGGGAATTGGGGATTCACAGTGTGTGTCCTAAATGAGTCAGGCAAGTCCTATTCCACTGCCTGTTTGTGCTATGAAACCTAGACTTTTCCCACTCCCCATAGCTAAAAACTCTGCAGTATCCAGAGCACATTCCATCTAGGCACGGGAAATGCTGGAAGGCCATTAGCACTGCTTGAAAATGGGGCCTTGCTCACTGCACTAGTGACTCTGTATGGCTGGTGTCATAGGGAGCTGGGTATGGAGGGGGCAGGTCAGGCCTCAGGCCTACTGAATTCAATGGGAGTTTTGCCATTGACCTCAACAGCAGCTGGATCAGATCTTAAATGAATGTGGAGACTCAATTGGTTCCCATACCTCACCTGAGCAGGGGACTATCCTACAGAGCAGCACTATCCCACTGGATAACTGTGCTGGGAAGAACAAAGAAAGGAGAATGAAGCCCAGCAGAGAGAGAGAGAGAGTGTGGGGATGGCAGGATGCCTAGATTGAATTAACACAATCCTTAAGGCTGAAATTTTTCAAGGGAACTAACCAATGTTTCCTCTAATCTTTTCCATCCACGTGCAGAATAATTTTCTCTATATGCACTGAGGCATGTGTGGCTGTGCACCACCAATAGAAACACAAAACCTAGCTGTGGGCACTCTGCTAATCAGCTGGGAAGCATTGGAATTTCTCCTGAGTGGTCACGTAAGCGCACAGCTTAAAGGGAACACTGGAACTAACTAGCTCCCCCCAGATTCCCCAGGGCAAATCTGACTTCCCTGCTCAGCACAGCAGGAGGGAGGTGTTCCTCCAAGGTTCATTGTTTTAATTCCCCCCTGTGGTCAGCAGAGGGCTTTATCAGGGAGAGTTTGCTGCTGCGACACATGAGAACTAAGAACTCTGAGGTTAATGGCGTCATGTCTGTGTCTATTTGCTCGACTTGCATGTCATGCACAGATTCTCTGGCACTTTGTAAAGTGACTTGTGTCTTGGATCACCTCGACACCTGCCTCCTAGATGGTGAGGAAGCAAAGACTGTGCTGCTGAGCTGCTTTGTCACTAGAGAGGGGTGTTTACTTTCTTGTCTCCTTCCTTTGCAGCAAAAGCATTTCACCCCAAGAGCGTGGTTTTGATCGCCTGGCTGCTCCACGGGCTGAGGTGGGTATTATGTGCAGCAGGGAGCAGGTTGTAAACAAGGGGGCATTTCCACTGAGGGATCTCTCTGATTACAGCTGTGGCTTTCTTAGGAGAGGTTCATTGTGGGAGGAGGGAAAATGGAATAAGCCAAAGTAAGAAATTCCTTTTACTCCAGAGCAAGAGAGGAGAAGGGCCTGAGAGACAAGTGGTGGGGCGAAGCAGAGGACTGAAACTATATATAGATGGTCTCCCCTTCTCACCTGAATAACAGGGGCTTATTGGAGGATCAGTATGAGCTGAATCTCAGAACTGTCTGAACATAGGGAACTCACTGCCAGCATGTCTGCATTTGGACGGGGACACCCACAGACTCACTTTCAGGCCCCGATTCAGCAAAGCACTTGAGCACATGCTTAGCTAGAAGTATGTATGTAAGTCCTATTGTGTGCAGTAAATTAAGTATGTGCTTAAGTGCTTTGTATCAGGGCTTGCAGCATTCTCACCCCCAGGACTGGACAAATGAAAAGAAACAACATGATGCTCCTGTTCTGACCCTGGAAGACCCGAGTTGGGAGACGGAAGCTCTTATGAGCGGAAAGGGGAGCGGGGAGAGAATGTGAAAGGGTGGGGGAAAGGATGGAGTGAGAGAAAACGTGGAAGGTAGAAATAGATAGAACAAGACTGAATCAGCCAACTGTTGGGTGTGTCAGCCAACAGATCTCAAGGAGAGTGTAGCGTGGGGAGAAAGAGGAGAACTTTCCAATAATCTGCAACATTTTTAAAGGGGGAACACTTACAGAGTGAATAGGCCCAGGGACAAATGGGGCATGGGGAAAGATAAGTTCTGCATCAGGGAAGCTAAATGGAAAATAAGAAATGCCAAGGAAAAGGATGGAGAAGAACACAGGAGAGGGCAAGGTTCTATTCCCAACCCAGCCCCTTGAATTGGATAAAATGTTTGTTTGACACAAGATTTTGAATCTGTCATTTGATGGCGGTTTGGATATTTCTGGCTGATTTAAAAATAAACTTTCCCGGCTTTAGGAATGAAGAGTTGACGCCCATAGCCGCAGGCTCCTTTGGGTCCTTGTAAAGCTGATTGCAATCCCTTCTGTTAATTACAGGAAGGAAGTGTATGTTGGGGGGAGGAGGACGGGACTCTCCAGGGCATGTGTCTGAAATCCTGCACTTTCCTATTTGAGTAAGCAGAATTGGCTCAGAGTCTTCCTGAGTGGAAGTGGTTATTTCCGTTATGTGAGACACTTGCACTCTGAAGCTGGTTTGGGAGCTCCTTTTTGTGAGATCCACTAAGCTCTGCTTTTGGGGCCTGTAACTGGGTTGGTCGTTCAGGAGTCCTGGGGCACCCCCAGTTTGTGAGCCCTGGCCGCAATGGGTCCTGAGCTGCCCCTGCTCCCGGCCTCTACCTCACTGCTCCCACGGTCCTCTCTCTGCTGTCGGCTCCCACCGAGCTTGCTACTCTGCTGTCCACTCCGGTCGTCCCCTGGATCGCGGGGCCACTGGCCCCCAACTAGCTGCCCGGCGACCGCTACTGGCCCGGGACTGCGCTGTCCCGTCCCGCTCCTCCCTGGTCCGGCCGTCCGCCTTGAGTGCTGGGATTCTGGCTCTGGGTGCCGCACTGCCTCCCACGGAGTCTCTGGTGTGCCCTGCGGAGGAGGCTGAGAGCAGAAACTCCCCTCCTCTCCCCAGTCCTTCCCCCTTCCTGTTCCTCCCGCCGCCCTTTTGAATTCCCCGCTCGGCGTCCGGCCCGCCCCTCCGTTGGCCGCCCTGCCGCCCTGGGGTCTTAGTGCCCCCCGGCTATCTCCTGGGCCGCCCTGCGCATGTGCGCCAGCTGTGCCGGTTTCCCCCGGCTCCTCTGCCTGTGCCGCCGCGCCGCGCCTGACTCCCAGCACCAGCTGATCGGCTGCACAGGGTGCGGGGCCTCGGCTCCTGGGGCCGAGAGTGCAGGGGTGAGTCCCCCCGTCACAGGGCCTAAGATTGGAATATATGGGTATATTCCTGTCTTTTGTTTGGGTATCCTTTTGTTTCTCTAAGACACAGGAAAGGCTACAGACAAGGGGAAACGCCATGGAAAGTGTCCCCCAGACTGTGTTCTGCAACATAGAGCTTCCATCCAGACTTTGCCCTTAAACGGCCTTGTCTGCGGATGCACACTTGCATTCTGGGGCACTAACAGGTTGGAATTGTCTCAAATGCAGAAATTGGTAGGCCACAGTTTTCTCTCTGGCAAATCTGAATGTTCAATGCAAGGCAATTAGAAACTATGGGCTCAGTTGCTTTGAGTTCCCTTGAAGACAGCTGCTCTTGCATCAGTCATTCTCCACTGCATCTATACCCTTTTTCTGATAATAGTTACTGTAGGTTTATCAAAGCTTATTAAAAGAGCTATTTATATCCATCCCTGGGTAGGGTTGCCAGGTGTCCGGTATTGACCCAGACAGTCCAGTATTTTCGCCTCCTATCCAGTAAAAAAATTCAGAAAATACCAGACACCTAAAATGTCTGGTATTTTCTGATTTTTTTCCCGGCCAGGAGGCGAAAATCCCGGGTGCTTACTGGGTTCCGCAGAGGAGCTGTCCAACACAGAGCAGGGAGACAAGATGGTGGATGGCAGCCTATTAGGGCCAAAAAGACTCAAAAGAATTTCTTAAAGGGGCCATGCTGTTTTTTACAATTTAAAAAATTTTTTTGCTTAACAACTCTTAGGGTACTTTTTTTGCTCAACAACTTTGGTCTCCCCCCTTTTTTTTCTCAATAGATTTTTTTCCCGGTGTTTTTTTTTGGGGGGAGGGAGGGAGTGGGGAAGGGTGTTTGGTATTTTTGGTTAAACCATCTGGCAACCCTATCCCTGGCGAGAGGGGATCTGGTATCTATCCTCCATCTTCTGAGCTTTCAGTCTTTATTTGCTATTCTAAATATCTGAAAGGAGCAGAGGGTTCTGGGTTTTGGGTTCAATTTCCTATTTGGCTTCGCACAAACATTTGAAATCTGTGACTGGAAGTACACGATGCTCCAACTCTTACTGCTTTCCTGATTGCTTGGGCACTCAGTGTGCCTCTGAGCAGCAGGAATCTGTTTACGCAATGTACTTCAAGAATGTGAGCACCGGAAGTAGCCAGTCCCCATGGGTTAGCAGGACAGGAAAGCAGGATCCTAGAATTCTGAATTCATCATTTGAATGGTGATTACTTTCCCCAGGCATTGTTTGACTTTCTTGGAACCAGTACCCTGGAGCTGAACTTCAAGAAGGGAGACTTGATCTATCTACTCAGCAGGATCAATAAAGACTGGCTAGAGGTAAGACTGAAGTTATTAGGGTCATGCCAGTTTCTGAGCAGGCAGGTACATCCAGCATTAGTCTTTTAGGGTATGTCTACACTGCCACCCTAGTTCGAACTAGGGTGGTTAATGTAGGCATTCGAAGTTGCAAAATGAAGCCCGGGATTTAAATATCCCGGGCTTCATTTGCATCTTGCCGGGCGCTGCCATTTTTAAATCCCCGTTAGTGTGGACTCCATGCCCGCGGCTACACGTGGCACGGAGTAGGTAGTTCCACGAGGAGTAACGGTAGTTCGAATTAGAAAGCCTAATTCGAACTACCTACTCCGTGCTGCGTGTAGCCGCAGGCACGGAGTCGGCACTAATGGGGATTTAAAAATGGCGGCGCCCGGCAAGATGCAAATGAAGCCTGGGATATTTAAATCCCAGGCTTCATTTGCAACTTCGAATGCCTACATTAGCCACCCTAGTTCGAACTAGGGTGGCAGTGTAGACATACCCTTAGAGACTAAGGCCCAGATCCTCAAAGTTATTTCATCTCCTGACTTCCAGTGAGTTCAATGGAACTTAGAAGTCTAAATCAATGCCCTCTCTATTTTTTTCCATCCATGTGTGGAATAAATTTTATGTGCACCAAGGCATGTGCAGATGTGCGTCACCAATAGAAACACATCCTGCCAGCTGTGGGAGGCTGTGGGCACTCAGCTAATCATCTGGGCAGCATCTGAATCTCTCCTGACTGGCTGCTAAGCACTCAGCTTACAGGGACCTCTGGTCTGAATACTTTTGAGGAACTGGGCCCAAGCATCTATTCCAGAGTCCTTCCTTTCTGGATTCTGTTTGGATATCTGGTCTCTTCTCCTCTGACATTTGGGCTTTTCACATGTACGCTCCTTATCTATAATGAACTCTGGAATATGTAGATGTGAATAGAACACTTGCAGGCCATAGAAATGAGAAGGAAACCACTGTTCAGATGCAATGTCTTGTGTTTGCATGACTTGTGACACACTGTACTCCATCCCTGCCTGCCCTGCCTTATTTTGGGGGAACTTGGGCACTATGATGAAATTATGAGAATGGGTTGCAGGATCATGTGGGATATCAGCTGCTGTGGTATCACTGCTTTCTAAAAGAGGAGAGCCTTCATGGGGAAGTATCTGATGTTTATATATCGTACAGTACTCCAGTCCTCCTGTAGCCAGCCACCCAATCCAATATTCCTGTTACAGGTATGACATCAACTCATGCCCATGACACACATCTCCTTATCTTGATATAGTACACTTGGATTTTCAGAAAGTCTTTGACAAGGTCCCACATGTAAACAGTCAGGATAATGAGGGACAGTCCTCTCATGGATCAGTAGCGAGTTAAATGGTAGGAAACAAAGGATAGGAATAAATGATCAATTTTCACAATAGAGAGAGGTCAATAGCGAGATCCCCCCAAGGAGCTGTACTGGGACCAGATCAGATCAGCATATTCATAAATGATTTGGAAAAGGGGGCAAACAGTGAGGTGACAAGTTTGAAAATGATACAAAATTATTCAAGAGATTGAAGTGCAAAGCTGATTGTGAATCTCACAAAACGGGGTGATTAGGTGACAAGTTAGCAGATGAAATTCAGTGTTGATAAATGCAAAGTAATGCACACTCTGGAAAACATATCTCCAACTATTCATAGAAACAGAAGGTCTAAATTAGCTGTTACCATTCAAGAAAGAGCTTTTGGATATCCTCATGGATAGTTCTCTGAAACCATCTGCTCAATGCAGCAGCAGTCAAAAAAGAGAACAGAATGTTAGGAACCATTAAGGAAGGGATAGATAATAAGACAGAAAACATCATAATGGCATTATGCAAATCCATAGCATGCCCACCCCTGGAATCCTGCTTGCCATTCTGGTCACCCCATCTCAAAAAAGAAATATTAGATCTGAAAAAGCTTCAGAGAAGGGCAACAAAAATGAGGCAAGATTAGACTGAAGAGACAACTAAGGGATGATATGGTCTATACAATCATGAAACACATGGAGAAAGTGCATAGGGAAGTGTTAATTACCTATTCACAGAACATAAGAACTGGGGGTCGGGGTGGTCAACCAATTACATTAATAGACAGCAGATTTAAAGGGGGGGAAAAAGGAAGTACGGACTTTGGCAGGGGAAGGAGGAAGTGGCTCTGCATGCTGTTGCTCCCCCTTCCCCATAGCTGGGGGAACAGCAATGCAGCCATGTGCTGCTATGGAAGCTTTTCCCTGCTGCTCCCATAGCAGGGGGAAGGGGGCAATGCCTTGGAACCCCACGGGTGCAGAGCCGTGTGTCCCCAAAAGCAAGACACGAAGTAAGTGCTCATCTCCATTCCCCTCATGCACTTTCTCACCCTGCATCATCCAAAAAATTCCATAGTCTGTCATGCCCTGTTTCCCAGGCTTGCCGGATTACAGAGGTTCAAATGTATTTCCCACAACGCACAGTTAATCTGTGGAACTCACTTCTAGGGCATGTGATGAAAAAGTACAACTGGCTTCAGAAAAGAATTAGATAATTTCATGGAGGATGGGGTCATCAGCCAAGATGGCCAGGGGTGCAACCCCATGCTCTCAGTGTCCATAAATTTCTGACTGCCATAATTTGACAGTGGATGACAGAGGATGGCTTTCATCTCAATAATTGCCTTGTTCTCATCATTCCCTCTGAAACTGTCCCTGGGCACTGCTAGAGACAGGAGACTGGACCATATGGGCCATTCATCTGACCCATCATGGCCATTCTCACATGACCACATCTGGGGACTTCTGGTGCTCATCTTCAGAAGATCACATGTAACAAAAACAGTTCCCCTTTTATCATTGCCTTCCTTCCTCTTGTCCCAGGGAACTGTCCATGATGCCACTGGAATCTTCCCGGGTGCTTTTGTGTCGATCATTAAAGACTTACCACAGGAGGAGAGCACTCTCAATTGTCTGCGCTGCTATTTCCATGATGACACTGTCAGCATCATCAGGTAATGAGATGATGCTTTCGGGTGACGACTGGAAAGATGGTCTGACTCCTGCAGCCCAATCAGGGATCATCTCTGTGCATGTCACGTGATGCTGTCTTTTCTCTCTTTTAGGGATATAACAGTGGAAGAGGACCTGAACAGCACCCCTTTGCTCATGGACCTCCTGGGATTAATGAGGTACAGCACAGACAGATGGAGGTATAGGCACTGTTGCAGGCCTGGGCAAAATATAACCCGTGAGCCAGATGTGGCCCGCTAAGCCACTGGATCCAGTCCACAGATACAACGGGGAACCCTAGCAGGCTTCCCTGCTTGCCCCGCAGCCCTGCACACCGCTTACAAAAGTGGCTGTGGCACTGCTTCTTTTTAAAAACGGTGACCCCAAAGGGGAGGGGGGAAGGCTTAAGGCATAACTCCCACCCCCAGCACAATCCCATTGGCCAGCTTCTGGCCAGCAGTTGGCCAATGGGAGCTGCCTGTTTGAATAACAGGAAGCACAGAAAGCACCACACCTCCCTCCCCTCCACCTTAGTTATTCAGAAAAGCACATGGCCCTGCAGTCTGTTCAGGCATGGGGCAGGCAGGCTGGCTGAGACACTTTTTAAGTTCTGCAAGCATTTAGCTCAGCAGCTAGGCAGGCTGGCTGGACTGCTGGCTAGTAAGTCTCCTGGCCAGAGCCTGTCTCTGGCACCCCAGCCCCTCCCTTCCCCAACTCTCTGCACCTACTCAACATACCCAACCCCCCTGCCCACTTCCTGCACCCATATCCCCTGCCAGATCTGGCACCCAAATCCCCTGCCCCAGATCACAATCCCCTCTCTAGGCCACAACCCAAACTCCTGCACCTCTGTCCCCTCCCCTAGGTCCCAACTGCCTCCTTCACTCAAACTCCCTCTCAGACCCCACTCTCCCTCCTGCACCCCAATCCCTTACCCCAAGCTCTCTTCTGCACCCAATCTCCATCCCAGACCCCGCATCTTCTCCATTAATATCATGGAAGAGTGCGGCCCTCGACCACTTTTCAAAATCTTGGAGTGGCTCCCCATATTGCCCACCCCTGCACTACTGGATGTAGCGATTCACTGCCAGGCGTATTTCCTGAGTTTGTCCCACTCCTGGCTGTGTCAGGGTCTGTCCAGCCATCCCACTATTCTAGCCTGACATACACTTCCCTGTGACCCTGGGAGTTGGCAGTTGTCATAACCTGGCCCTGTAGCACTTTATATGGTCCCCAGTCTATTGTGAATGGACCCAGTGTCTGGGTCCCACTCCCATGTGCTTCCAAGCCAGCTGGGCCTGGGCAGAGTCTAGTCATTGCTTCTAGCTCTGAGACTCTAGGACTCACTGGCAGGCTCAGTCCTGCACAGATCACCATCCTGCTTTCAGGCAGACCTCTGTCTCCCTCCCATGTGCTCCACTGGGAAGTTCCAGCTCCTCTCAGTTGCTCTTGTCCCACCCCCACGTAGGCCCTTGCGTAGAATTCCCACTGTTCCATTGGCTAGGCCAGAAGTTGAGAGGTTATCAGCATGGGTGGCTACAGATTGCAGTTTGGATGGCTTCTCAGTGGTGATCCTCCAATAAGATGTCCAGGCCCCTTCCTGAGCAGGGCAGTTTTCGAGTGGAGGGAAAGAGACCCCAGCCTCAGCTTCATATCAGTATAATGTTAATACACCGCATAGTATGGGGACAGCAGATACAGAAATTCTTGTTAATGATCTGACACCTCTCATTCACTAGCTGGGGCAGGGTTATATAACTTCACAAAGCTGGGTCTGCTCTCATTCTAGGGCTGCTGTCTCTAGTACATCCACGCTTAGCATCTTCCTTGCATTGTTCGGACCCCAGAGTTTAATCCATTTTTCCTCTCCTAGGAGAGAGTTTAACCGTGATGACATTGTTCTGAATTACCGGGACTCTGAGGGTGACCTGATCCGTCTGCTCTCTGACCAGGATGTCAAACTCATGGTGTCTCAGGGCAGGAGATGGTCCTCCGAGAAACATTTCTTCCCCTGGAAGTTGCACATCACCCACCAAGATGACTTCAGTGTCTACAACATCAGCCCAGGAGGTGGCATGAGTCGTCCTCTAGCAACGAAAGCACGGTGACAGCCCCAGGCAGCTGTATCAGCAAGGGACTGCACCCCTCCAGCCACTCTACTGACTGCTTCTTTTTGCTAGGCTTGAGACAAGCAACAATCACAGCCCGGTGTGAGACAAGGGTGCCCCCGGACATGGAACAACCCGACCAAGTGGACTTACTGCCCTGTGGGAGCAGAAATGCTGAGGTGTCAGCCCAAAGTTCCAGGCACCTCACAAACTCAATGGACATTGTGAGTAAAAGCAGATAGTGAGCTGGCGATAAGCAGCTGTACCTGTGTGTTAGTGCTGGGTTTGAAGTGTTGTTTTGATTGGAAAGAGAAGATGTGCTATTCTGTACTGTGCCTTTAAGGGGTGAGCTCCCCGGTGTGAGATCTGGGTGGGCGGAGTGAAGCAGAAGCTCCAGTTGTTGGCATGGGGCCGACTGGCACTGGTCCTGGAATAAAGCAGAGCTCAGTCTAGCACCTTCTGCACTGGGCAATCACTGAACACCACAAAAGGGAGCAGGAAGGCTGCTCGGGGACCCCGAATGGCTCCTGGGATTCCCCAGGCTGCTCCAAGGAGGATCATTTCTGGAGCTCTTAGAACAAGCTGTTCCTGCCTGTCTACACCCAGTATCCTATAGCAACAGCTTTTAGGGGGCAGGAAGGTTCTCAGCTTTTGCATGGTGCTCTGGTGTCAGGTGCACTCCACAAAATGTAGATCCAAATGGGAATGAATCCGTCAGGAGGGAGGAGAAGAACCATAGTGGCTAAGAGGGTGTCACACCCTGGATGGGAGGGAGGAGAAATGGTAGTTTGGGATCTGCTCAGAGCTGGCCTGTCTGACGGCTCCTAAGAGCACCCAAGGGCTCTAGTGCTTGCGCCTTCCTGCTGGTCCCACATGATGCAACAATTTGCTGCAAAGCATCTGCAAGGGAAGAGGGGCCTGCTTTTCCCCCAGCTGTCCCACCCACACCTACCAGGCTTGGAACTGCTCATTCATTTGCCTACAAATGTGAACTGATTCTGGGTACGACTGAGGGCTGTTTCCCCATTCTCCCCCCATGGGATTAGGTCAGAGGAATTCCAGGGCTGGCACTCTGAAGAGGTTACAATGTAACTAGTAGTGACTATGGGATTGTCTCCCACCTTCTATAATTAACCAAGGCAGGTTGGGCTGTTCCAGGGCACAGGGTGTGCAGGAGAAATAACTGCTCACTGACTGAAACGAGAGGCCAAAATGCAGGCCACAGCGCTCTCCTGTTGGGCTTCTTTCTGCTTCAGTAAGGAGTAGCACAGGCCTCAGCATGCAGTGGCCCATCTCCATTCAGGTAGAAAGACACCCTATGTGTACGTACAGCGCCTAGGCCAATGCGGCTCCCCTGAGGTGCTACCACAATATAAATAAGGACAAAATGAACAGAGCAGAGGTGAAAGGCAGCTGGTGGGGGCAGGGGGGGGGGGGAAGGTGTACTCCCCAACATTATTGCTCTGGGTCTTGGGGTTGCAAAGAATGGGAGGTTTGGGTCCACTGGCCTGGCCCTGGTTTGTTGCTGTGCCAAGATGACAGGGGTCCGTGCTCCTGACGAGCTTTGTTTGCTTCACTAATTAGGCCTCCTGCAAAACACAAGGACCCCAGTGGAAAGACTCAGATCATGTCAATGGGCACTGGGATCAGCCTCATATAGATTATTTGGGATACAGAAAACAGGGCGTCTGGGGATGTGCAATGAGTTGATGCACATCCAGGCACCTGGGTGCATGGGCTGAGCTAATCCATGGAGTTATATGGTCCCATTCTAATGCCTATATAGACACATAACAAAACCACAGCCCACAATGGCACACACAGGGTCGTGTCTCTTCGCAAAAGGTCTGGGCCTGGATTAGCAAGTCAGGAATGAGTTGGGCTGAGAACGCTTGGATGGCATTTACTTCCTCTCTGGTCAGTCTGAGGCAGTGCGCTGGGCCATTTGCTTTCAAGAGCAATTAATTCACTTTTCTCCCATGGCCTGTCATCTTTGCTCCCAGGTATATATATACATGTACATTTTAGCTGCATTAAGGAGCATACAGTTTGCTTGTGCCAAGCTTAACAAGTGATCCACATGGCTCAGAATTAGAGATAGAAGAGACCAATTATATTATGGCTTGTCTATCTTAAGTGCCTCTTCCCCCTGGTTTTTCCTGCAGTAATGTTCTCCAGGCTTTTCTCCAATCTAGGTTTATGTGTCCTGGTGATGGGTCCTTCTTCATCATTTTTCTAAGCACATTATTCTGCAGAGCGTTTTCCTGCTGTTCATTGGGGGAGGGGGGAGGTGAGAATTTTGTTGGCAAAAGTACCAACAAAAAGCATTCACACGTGCCAGTTTTTAGTGACCTGGCCATGTCAACAGGCTTGTTGCTAAAAGCTGTATAATGTAGACCCATCTTCAGTGACAGCGTGGAGCATCCACAGGAAGGCCAAGCCTTTTTCCAGTCCCTTCCCCATACTGATGGGCCATCAGCCCGGTCTGGTTTTTCCATTATAACACGTGAAGTGCTAGCAGTGGGTATTACCCAACAAAGCATAGCTGAAATACAGATACTTTAGTCAATATTCCTAACTTTAGGTACACAAATGATACATGCCTACAAGGAGGATGGTCATTGTAAACGTGCCCCCCATCACCCTCGGGGGTCTGTCTGTTATCCCCCCTTCGGTTACCCTTGTCCCATGATCCCAACACCCCCAAGATCACCCCCAAGTTAATTGTACTGTCACTCCCCCGGGTCTCCGCCGAGATGCCGGAGGCTTCGCCACTCGCGATGGGGAGAGGGGGGTCCGGGCCCACCCCCTATCACGGACCCCAGCCCAGAGCCCTAAGGACTCGGACGTGATTCTCGTCCAGTCTGACTGGCGAGGCTGTGGCCGAAACACGCCAGTCCACAGGCTCCCTTCACCCTCCCTGGGCTGCTTCCTCTCCCCACGCAGGTCTGGCCCGCCGAGTTGGGGCTTACCTTCTCGGCTTGGGGCCCATTTGTCAGCTTCCACAGGGGGAGGAAGCTCTTGGTACTTCTTCCTCGTCTCGCTCCTGATGAGCATTTAAATTCCCGCGCCGCGTCCTGCCAGCATGGCCCTGCCTGGCGTGGCAGGGGCGCGTTTCTGATCCGGCGCCATGCCTCGCCGGTGATGTCACCAGACTGGTGACATCCCAGGGGATCCCTGGCATTCCCGGCCGGCGCGCCGCCGCCGAACAGCAGCTGGGGCAGCGGTTTGCGGCTTGTGCGGGCGCCGCACGGGTGGACGTTCGCGGCTTGCTCCGCTCAGGGCTCCCCAGCTTTCCCCCGAGAGCCGCTAAAGAGGCAGTCACCCGGGGGCCCTTAGTGCGTGGCGCCTCTGCCCCGTCACAGTCATATTCAGTAAATCATAACCTTTGCAATGATACCTTACATGCGTTATCTTGCATAAAACATATCTTAGTAATGCCATATTCATATCATAAACATATATATAGTAGCCCATTGTCTGTGTGTCTGTAATGCTGACGTACACGGCCACGCCCCCTGGCCATGTACGTCCATGCCCCGCCCCCCTTTCCCTCTCTCCCTGGTGGTTTGGCCCAGTGCTGCGCCACTCAGCTGGGCCCCAGCAGACCCCAAACGGCGGTACATCACCGCCCTGAGCTGCCACAGAGGGAGGGGAAGGGCATGGTGACGTACATGGCCAGGGGGTGGGGCCGGGTACGTCACCGTCCCCTTCCCCTCCCGCTGTGCCACTCAGCTGAGTGCTGCGCCCCTCAGCCGGGCCGCCAGGGGAGCCAGCAGCACAAGGGGCTGTTTGGGCTCCCCCGGGGTGGGAGACGAAGGGAGAGCGGTGACCTACATGGCCCCACCCCTGGCTGTGTAGGTCACTGCCCCGCCCCCCTCCTTCACGGCAGCCCAGCTGAGCAGGCAGCACTCAGCCAAGCGCCACGGCAGGAGGGAAGGGGAAGGGAAAGAGGAAGGGGAAGGGGAGAGACGGAAGGGAGAGAGAGGCAGGAGGAGGAGGAGAAGAGAAAGAAAGAGACGGAGAGAGAGGCAGGAGATGGAGGAGAGCTGAGAGAGAGAGGGGAAGGCAGTATGAGGAGAGATAGAGAGAGAGAGACAGAGCGAGAGAGCTCAGGAGAGAAGACCTGAAAATCTCATCTTATGACAGGCTAATTGGCTAGTATTTCATAAAGACTATGGAGTGTAATGTCAAAGTCCCATTCTCCGCAATTTCAGTCCCTCTTTCGTACCTACACCCTTCCAATACCGGATCTCCCGAGTCCCGGATGACATTTATATCTCTAAATAAGCTAGATCTGTTTTAAGAATGGGAGACATTTCATTCCAGGGGCTCGTGTCATCATCTTATCCGTGACATGAACTTTGATCATCCATGATAGGAAATTTTTATTCAACTCAACATTATGTTCTGCCCTAGAACCATAGCAAGATTAACACGGTAATGGCAGGGGGCTTACTCTGTGTGTAACATACAGATCACTCCAAGGCTGGTGTATTTCCTGCTTTCGGTATCCAAATATACTAATACAGCTGAAGAGGACGTGGTGATGATCAATGTCTTCCACCCCCTTTGGCAGGGCAACAGGCTGGAAAGCAGAACTGCAATTTTTGTTTCCTGTGTATGGGAGGTGGGGAACTGGGGGAAGCAATAGAGGTGACATGCTTTGAATGATGGAATTCTCATCCAGTCACCAGCTCTATTGTTTTCACCAGTACTCTCATGGAGCTAGCAGAGTTCCCTGGCCCTGACAGCTGATTCTTGTTCTTCCCATAGTGGCCATCTGAAGTAAGCATCACACTTCAGAGTTTGGATGAGTGGAATGGGCTGCACAGGGTTTGAGGCTAGGAGAGAAGCAGCATTCCTCCATCTAGTGTAGAAAAACTGGCCCAGTGCCATCGGGGTGGAACATGGGCATGTTACTCTCTTGCCCAGGCTCTGCAGTAGAAGTATGACAGAATGGGGGAGGAAACAACGATGGATTCTGGGGTGCCACAGAGTATCTTGGGGTGCCTCGGGGAACATCATACAACTCCCAAATGCTTCCTGATGTGCTCCTAAGGGAGAAGCTGATGCTGGAGAGGGAACTGGGACAAAGTCACCAGGTTTCTCAGGAGCTAGCGCAGGGCTAGGGGTGTGCTCTGTAGCATGGGGCAGGCATGGGCTGGACATCAACACTCCAACATCTCTGAGCACCCCCCCAGTGGGGCCTGTGCAAGGGAGAGATGAGCAGAGTCACTTGCTGGCATCAGTGACAGACCTTCTGTGGTGACGTATCCCATTGGCCATTTCTGACAGGAGTTGTTTGGGGTGGCAGCAGTCAGTGACCTCTGACCTTCGGCGTCCCCTTGCACCGCTTCCGCAGTCCCCTTGCACTGGCCTTGTGGCCCTTCTTGCCCTCCAGCAGGTGGCTGCTTTATCTCTTCCTGAGCAGGCCGCGAGACGGGGCGGAGCTGAGCTGCTCCTCTCGCCTCCCCTGCTAGCGGGGTCTGGGAATTGGACCCCTCGGGCAGGGACACATACTCCAGCGACACCAGCCTCCCCCTGCTGAGGAATGGAGCAGCGTCCGAGTGCTGAGGAACGTCAGGCAGGGAACACTCGTGGGGGAGGTGCAAGTAGGGACCATTGAAGTCAAAGCAGGACATGGGGGCCTGAGACGCAGGGATCTCAGCACTGCTCCTGCAGGGGTGCATGGCGGGCATCACTAGCTGACTGGTGGCCTGACTCGAACGGCAGCCAGCCGGGGCTGAGGGAGGTGGAGCAGGAGCTGCCGTTTCCAGTGTTTGATACGGGTTCTCTGAGTCCAGCGCACTGAGGAAGCACTTCATCCTCTCATCCATGGCTCCAGGGAGCTCTGCTGAGCTGACCTTCATCAATCTGCAAGGGGGTGGGGTGGAGAACAAGAGGAGACAGAGGAGTCACCCAGCAGAGAGCACCACACAGACAGCGAGTAGAGCTGAGGGCCCCCTGGGAGAAAGGTCTCCTGGGATTAGCAGGAATCTTTCCCTGAGGGCAGATTATCCCATAAGTGCCTATGGCAGAGTTCTTGCACCTCCCTCTGAAGCAACAGGCACTTGGCAGGATACTGGACTAGATGTACTCTTGGTGGGACTCAGTCTGGCAGTTTCTAGGTTTCTGGAGCATAGGGAGCCCAAGTAGCACATCCCCCTTCAGAGACCTTGCTGACCTCCCTCCTGCCCTTCCCCCCACACTTATATAGCACCAGACTTTTCATGGCACTTGGCTGAGAATATAAAAAGACGTGGTCCCTGCCCCCAAGGAGCTTACAGCCACTGAGGGTAGAAGCTGGTGAAGGGAGGAGGCAGGCAACGGGGGAGATTAGCTCAAACAAATACAAACAACGGCCTGAACTTTGCAAAAATCACCAGTGGTGTTTGGGCAGGCATCCACCTTGACACACTGTAAGGTACGTTTACATTGGCTCCACATTTCTCCTGCAATGGGGGAATTATCCTTTGCCCTACTGCAGCTGCCCCCCGGCTCTTGTAAGCTGCCAGAGCCAGAAATGGCCACAGGGGTGGCATGGGCCTCACTGCCAGATGACAGGGAGATGGGGGGCTAAATGCATGTGTGCTGAGGGTGCTTATTCACCTGCATTTCCCGATTGGGAAATCAAGGACATTGAGATAAGCCCATTTCCAGAGGTCAGGGAGGAAGGGGCAGGGTTTGGAACTGGTATTTCCAGCCAAGGAGACGAGGGGCTACAAGTCCATCCATGGATATTTCCAGATGGGCATGTGGTGGTGGTGGGGGGGGGGATGTGCCAAGGTTTATCAATTATGCCAGTTACATTTGCCCCTCATCCCCTCAGGGATCAGCCACCACAGGAACTGAGATTCCCCCATCACCACATAATGTCTCGGAGAGTCACACCACCAAGCTGTGCACCAACCACTCACCCTTCCAGCACTTGGATGCTGCTAGCCTGGTCTGTCTTCTCGGAAGGGCTCTTCTTGCCAACGCCCCCCATCCCGAGCAGTCCTTTCTGAGGAGGGACAAGGGCCGATAACAGCACTCTCGGCAGAGAGAAGGTGATTCTCTGAGGGCAATGGGGAGCCAGGAATCCCGCAGTGGGGATACCACAGTTTGTAGTAACTCTTTAACCCCTCCTGGGGGCACCATTGCTCCTGGAGACTGGTGGTGGGTTTTATTTCATTCTCTACCTGCCTTTCATTTCCCCACTGTAGGTCTGTCTCATGTAACTCCACCCTGTGTCAGGCAGTGCTGGACATGTGGGAGCAAGTTCTGCCCGAGAAGCTCACGGGAACAGTGTGGGCAGGTGCATCCGGGGAGCAAATCAGCCACTGTGCGAAATGGCAGCCCTGGCCCGGGAGATAATGGGAACGACACAGAATGGGACAGGGCCCAAGACATCAGCCTGTGTGGATGGCATGAGAGCTCTGCACTTCCCTCTCCCCCAGGCTGACCAGGGACACCCCATTTCCTGGGATTTCCAAGCACCTTTGATTGGACACCCCATCAAACATGACAGACACTTAAAACCACGGGGTAAGGAAGAGAGTCTGACTGTGGAATGGAAACCAGCGACGGAACTGGGAACAAGGAGCATTGGGAATAGCTGCTCCTCAGGGCACAAAGAAGCTCACCACAGAGCTGGCCTGGTGCCTGCCCTGGCAGGTGTGTGGGTTATGAATTTGGAGAGAGAACGGGGCACAAGATGGTTTCAGTGGGCACCAGACAGACATGAGGGCATCTGCAGATGGATATGAACCTATCAAGGGAATGAGCAACACAGTAGTAGGTGCAGTTCAGATTGCACACGTGTGAGGTAAAACACTGTGGTAAAGATACATAGGATACAAAGACTCACAGGCAGGGTCTCTGATGGACAATGCAATGGGCTAGCGATTCTCCAGGTGCTGTAAAGAGTAAAGGCTTGAGAGGCTAATTAATCTGCCTGCTTGAACCTGGCAGATAGGTCAGGCCTCAATAGAAATAAAGCCCAGCTGGGGAGCAGGAGTGGCCACAAAGAGCTGGGTGAATTTAGTTGAGGGAAGGAGACCCAAGGGAGAGGAGGGGAAGTTGCCTGAGAAGAGGCTGAGATGGGGGAGGCAGAAGACAGGCTATGCCAGGGCTGAATGGGGAAGCCTGACTGGGGGAAAAGGAGCCTGACAAGCACTAGCCTCTCTGAGGCCCTGAGGAAGGGGAGGAGCATGCAGGCCCTGGACAGTGGGGCTGTAGAAAGCACAGGGCCCAGAGATAAGCTGTGGGGATAAGAAGGGCATATGAGGCAAGCTGTGAGGACAAGGTGGCCAGCTGAGCCCCACCAGGCTGAGGGTTTTGTTTACACTCCTGTTGGAGTTTGGTAAAGGCCGCTGCTGCCCAGAAGGGGCAGGACCCGGTCCAGGGTCTGACTAGAGGTCCAGGGTACTCTTATGGCTGGAATAGGCCAAAGATGAGTAGCAGAAAGCTAAGGCAAAAGTTGCTGAGCTGCCCCAGCCAGCCAGAAGTGGGTGTGCTGGGGTGGCTACTTGATACAGCCAAGCCTCCAGGAATGGTGTAATGGAGGGATCTGTCAGGTGGGGAGCAAAGCTCTAAAAGGCTGCTGTGGAGCATTACAAAGGGAATGGAAATGTGCCTTGTATCAGGCAAGGGGAGGCGCTTCCCTTGGAGCACAACAATTCTGGTCTCTTCCCAGCAGAGAGGGTTTGGCTGAGACAGAAAAGCTTCCGAGAAGGCCAGTGGAGGTGGGTCAAGCAGCTCCAGGACAGAAACAGTGACAGATTTAACAAATTGGGGAGAGGGGGGAATAGTGCCTAGTGCCCGGTGTGGAAGCCCTAACTTTAGGTTCCTGTTCCTCTGTGTGCGTGCCCTTGGGCAAGTCCTTTCCCCTCCTTGCCACAGTTCTGAATCTGTGAAATGGGGAGATAGTGCTGCCCTGCCTCACAAGAGCACTGCAAAGAGAAACGCACGCAGGGTTGTGAGACACCCAGTACTGTGCTGATGGGGGCCATGGAAGCACCTGGCATAGATGTGGCTGACCTCTTTGGGAATAGGAGCACTGCTACTGCAAGATACTTTGGGGAGGGATTGCGTCTCCTGGGGAGGGACTTAGGTAGGTACCTCCATCCTGCAAGTTGGTTAAATGTGCTCACCATAGTGCAACTGGACCGAGGCTGGGAAGGATCACGACTCAGCCTCCTGCCATCACCGGGCCCAGCCCTTTGGGGCTACAACAGGGGAGTAAATCAAACACTGTGACTGGCCTGTGCTCCTGCAAATGAAACCCTCTGACTGACCCTGGAATAGAAATGCACGTGGTGGGAGCTTGCCCTGGAAGACTGTTACTAAAGGGACAGGGCAGACTGAGTGGTGACTCCTTTTCCCCTTACCCATATAAATAAATGGAACAGCTAGTCATGTTGAGGGGAGAGGGAGAAGAAATAGATTTGCTCACACTCTACAGGAAACCTCCTTGCTACAGAAAGGCAGATGGCTGTGACCAATGTTCCCTCTAATTTTTTCCATCCTTGTGTGGAATAAATATTGTTATGTGCACTGAGGCATGTGTAGACATGCACCATCAGTAGAAACACATGCTGTAGGCACTCTGCTAATCAGCTGGGCCGCATGTGAATCTCTCCTGGGTGGCCGGCCAAGTGCTCATCTTACAGGGAACACTGGCTGTGACTTTATAAAGAGGTAGCTAGTGACATGGCTCACAACAGCATGGGTTGTATTGCAAGTTACATTATGCATGAAGGCCTAGGAAGTAATTTTCCTATGCAGGATGCTGCCTGCCTGACCAGACACATTGTAGGGAGCATCAGATTTTGGCCACTCGGAGAGGATGAGAGATGTGAGAGCCCAATGATTCTATCCACTGTTTCTGCTTTGCCCCACACTGGTCTTCCATCCCTGTTGGGGGAGCAGTGGTTTGATCAGATTGTACAGAGCTCACATGGGTGAGCAGCCACACATTCCTCAATAAACCCCAGGGCAGTACGCCCCCTTTCTTTGGTCCATACAGAGCTTCCACTGCCCTTGAGCCAGCCTGGGCAGGGTGGGGTCAGTTCCTCCTTACCTGGAGGTAGCTCTGGATCACCTGACTCTTGCTAGGATTTGGAATCTTTTCTTCCCACTTTTTCTTCTTACTGCAAAAACAAGACAGAGTTTGCAGGGTCACCAGACACAGCCTTACCCTGAGCCTCTTGTCAACACAGAGGTCCCGAAAGCCCTATACTTAAAATGCAGCCCGACATGGAGAGAGCTCTGCTCTGCGCCCCAGACATATTCACGGCTGAACAAAGTCCTAGATCAAGGATAGGCATATGCCCATGCAGCACCTGTTCTCTGTCCCTCCCTGCACTCGCTCTACCAACGTATCTCCCACTCCCAGCGCAGACTTACCGCAGTAGGCCACTACAGCCCCACCAGGTAAATGTGATCAGCATGATGGTGAAGACTGGAACCAACAGTGGGAGTAACAGTGGTGACAAGGCTGAGCAGATAAATAAGAGAGAGAGAGAGAGAGAGAGAGAGAGTATGAGAACAACCGGAAATTGCTTAATTCAATATGGACCCTTTTGTTCTGGATACTCTTGAGGGATAATATTGAGCTCAGGAAAATGTAGGCTGCCTATCACATCACACGTCCTCCTGACTGAGGTCTGTTAAGATCATGGAATAGTTTCTCTTGTGGGATAGACTAGATGGCTACGTCTAGACTGGCATGATTTTCCGCAAATGCTTTTAATGGAAAAGTTTTCCGTTAAGAGCATTTGCAGAAAAGAGCGTCTAGATTGGCACGGACGCTTTTCCACAAAAGCACTTTTTGCGGAAAAGCATCCGTGCCAATCTAGACGTGCTTTTGCGCAAAAAAGCCCCGATCGCCATTTTCTCGATCGCGGCTTTTTTGTGCAAAACAAATCTGAGCTGTCTACACTGGCCCTTTTGCACAAAAGCTTTGCGCAAAAGGACTTTTGCCCGAATGGGAGCAGCACAGTATTTCCGCAAGAAGCACTGATTTCAGACAGAAGGAAGTCAGTGTTCTTGCAGAAATTCAAGCAGTCAGTGTAGACAGCTGGCAAATTTTTCCACAAAAGCAGCTGCTCTTGCGGAAAAACTTGCCAGTCTAGACGCAGCCAATGTGACCTCAGGACAATGAATCTGTGAACACATTTGCTAAATTCAACTCATGGTTTGATCTGGTCTGGGCTCTTTTTGTTGGGTTTCCCATGAACTTCTGGACAAACAATTTATGTGTGTACAAATATCTGGTGCTTGGCTTGCATTTAGTTGAGTGCTCATATGCCCATAGACCTCATATGTTCTCAAGAAACATTCACAATTTCAAATTTAGGGTCTCCCAGGAGGTCATGTAGCACTGGCGTTTCCCTCTATAGATTTCATTAGGTCAGCCCCAAAGGAGATATGATCCACAAGCCCCTACTTTTTTTAGTCCCAAGCTAGGAATATTAAAAAAAAAAAAAAAAAAAAAAAAAAAAAAAAAAACCCTGAAGAAATCACCACATCAAATACTTTGTTAAAGTTAAGTTCAGACTGAGAGAACTTCAGGGTGAAATATCTTTACAAAAACATTGCAGATATCAACAAAAAAGAAAAAAACATACCAGTCATTAGACATGCTAGGAGACTTGCGGTTAAGTGTAAATTTACAAGAAACACAAACATTTGAGAGCCTGAAAATTCACAATTAAGGCTATAGCTCCAGTTTGTCCTGGTTTGGGAACCCAATCAGACACCAGGAACAGCGCCATAACACTCAGTTATCCAGACTGAATTCCAAATGTTGAACATCACACCCAAGACAGAATGCTTCTCTGAATGACCAGAGAAACCTCTGGAGGTTCCAACAGGTTTGCTTACCATCAGACATGAAAAAGTTCAGATTGAGCAATTCAGCTAGCTCCACTGATTGATCTCTTTCTTCCCTTAATATCTTCCCACATGGATCATTTCTTCCCTTCTTTAGCCCTCCACTTAGATCCCTGAATTTCTCTAACGAGCCTCCAGTCCCATGTTCAGACTGACCAAATCCGGTGGGACCCAATCTTCCTGGTTCCTTTTAAAGTAAGCTGAACTCCTCAAAGGCTGCAGTGCAGAAATACAATGTATAGGTGTGATGGGGTTGTCTAGGCCCTGAGGCCCCATACTGGGTAGGCATATGATCATGTCACACCTCTCCCCAGAAAAGGGGCAGTAGAGAGGTCCTCCAAGCAGACTAGAGTGGCTGCAGGAGAAGCAGCCAATACAGGGCAAGTAGGGCTATATAAAAAGAGCTTAATACTACAACAATAATTAGCTGCTGTGTGGAGTGAAGCCTGGGTGGCTGGCTAGAAGAGTGGTAGTTCTGTGGACAGCTTAGTGTGGAGAGCTCATGGCAAAAAAGACAGAGCCCTGAGGTAAGAGCAAAGATGATACAGAGTGTGTGGAAATGGCCCAGGGAATTAGCCCAGCAGCAGAATGGACATAGCAGACAGTTGCCACCTACAAGGTCCCAGGGCAGGGACCAAGAGTAGAGGGTGGGACTGGATCCCTTCCTATCCCCACGGGTGGAAGTGGCCCGAATCCTGAGATATCCCAGAGAAAGAGAGAATTTGACTCAAGTGACCCAGCCAAAGGTCTGGAACCAGAAGGGCCCTAAAAGGATGAAGATGTTGCCTCCAGGAAGGAAGCCCTTTGGGCACTAGTCTATTCCAGGGGGGGAACAAACTGAGAGACAAGAATTATCTTTCTGGGACCTCTAGGGCACAGCAGTGCTCCGTTCACTGGACTGCGCAGACAAACCATCGCTGTAGTTCAGCTTGGATCGAGAGAGGACCTGTTGGACTTCTACATTTTGCAGATACACTGTGTGTGACTCGGATGGAGGGCTGGGTCACCCAAGTGCCACCATAAACAGAATGCCAGGCACACGCAGTTGACATGGGAGGTGGGTATGAGTGCAACTCTGTTACAGTTTACCCTCCTCCCTCATTTTTCGGGGAAGCATGGAACTAAAACTCCTGTAAGACGTTCTGAAAATGCTGGCACTTCATATTTCAGAGCTTCCTTGTAGATTGGCTGTTTCCCCTTCCCATAGTTCATTCACTACCAACCCCTGATTCTCATACTGCTTTCTTGTTGCTGTGGAGAATGGCAGCCCTGTGATTCCATTCAGATAAATCAATTATTTTCTTACCTGGGAACTGAAATGTGTAGCCAGATAGCAAGGGAACCCTGGTCAGGCTTTTAACTTAATGAAGTGTATGAAACCCCAGTTCTTCTGAAACCTGAGCCAAAGGACCTGACCCCCCCCCCCCCCCGCCTCCAAACACCAACACAGCAGCACAACTGGGATGTACCACTCTCAGTTTCCCAGGTGCACTCCTCACTCCACTCGCTCCAGGGCCCCTCGTAGGATGAGATTGCATGCACCCTCGCTCGCATTTTTCCTTTATAGCGTGTTGAGGGCTCCAGCACTGGCAGGATGAAGGTGATGGGAGGCTTGTCATTGCTGATGCTTACACACTGTGCATTCTGGGAAGAGAGGAGGAGAAAAGATGGAAGAGGAGTGAGGAACTTTCTATCCCATCCACCCACCTTCCAGGAGTCCTGGACTCCCAGCAGTAACATCACCTACCTCCTCGGGGTCTGTAGTCTTCCAGTACTGGAATTCATATATCTGGGTTATATGGTCAAAGCTTAGAGCCTGTTTGGTCCACCTCAGCTCATAGTCCTCGTCTTTCGTCTTTGTCACTGTCACGTTGACAGGCGCAAGCGGCTTGACTAGAACACAAACAACACTTTGGAACATGCATCCATCCCCCAGCCTGTCTCCCTGCCCTTGCCCTTTCCCACTGAGGGCCGTTGGCAGGACTACAGATACGCTGGTGCACAACTTGCTGCCTCAGCAGATTAGCACCAAGGATTGCTAAGAGCCTGTGGCTCCGGCTGACATATCTGCCCTCACACCCCCATTCTGTACCTCCTCACAGCAGTGCTGTGCCGGTGGGGAGCTCCAGTGCTAGGAGCTTCCTTTACCAGCCACCTGTCCACCCCACCCCACACATCACACTCTAGCTGTTCTGTTAACCATTGCACCTCTCTGCCAACCCAAGCGTTTCCTAGGCCAGATGAGAGAGCCCCAGGTGAGCCAGGGCAGAGTATGCAGATGGGGTCTCACTGTTTTTGTAGGCTGCAATCAGTTTCTCCTCCTCCTTGGGCCGGACAGTTATGAGGTACTGGCTCAGGATGCTGGCGTTGGTGACGTTGATCTCACAGCTCTGGAAGAGGTAGGGGCTGTGAGGCAATTCCTCCTCGTGCACTGGAGAGCATTCCGTCTCCCTGGGGGAGAGAGCAGCGAGGCCTGAGCGAGCAGGAGGGATGGTCAGACACAGGGGGACAGACACACGCTGCCAAGGGAAGGTCACTTACTGTGATGCCGGCGTGGCTCTGTAGAAGAGCGTGAACAAGACAGAGCTGGCGACCTCTCTCCTCACTTCCCAGCTGCACGTTAGCTGATCCAGCCCATTGAAGAGGCAGCGAAGGTTCTTGGGCTGAGCCTCATCCCCTAGTGAGGAGCCAGTGGTTAGTGTACGTCTGGGAGGGGCAGGGTGGGAGGACAGTGGATGAAGTAGGGACTGACTGTGGATTGAGGGAGGAAGGGAATCCTTTTAATTTCAGGGTTCTATAGGGTAGTCAAGAGCATTAGACTGGTCCACTCATTCGGGGGATGCAATCCTCCCATCGCAAGAAACTGGCAGACTGACCTCTCTTGAGCCCACATCCCCAAAACCACCATAGCCATTGGCCTTATTGCTGAGAGGCTGAGCCCAGCTGACACACCTGAGGGCTCCATTCAGTTGCCTGCTCTGAGGTGCAATGGTAGGTGAAGTGTGTGGAAGAAGTTTGTGCCAGTATAGCACTGCCAGTATAGCACTCAGGTTTCTATAAACTTAAAAAACAACAAATAGTCTGGTAGCACTTTATAGACTAACAAAACATGTAGATGGTGTCATGAGCCTTCATGGGCACAGCCCACTTCTTCAGATGACCGGAGTTTTGAGTTTAGGATGTGCAGACCCAAATAAATAGGAGGGAGGGGGTGGGGAGAAAGAGGTGGGAGGGGCGGGAAACAAGGAGCAGAGGTATGGAAATATCAAAGGGAAAGACAGGAAGGCAGAACTGGGAATCAGTGAGCACCTGAAGATTAGGTAGTTAAAACAAAGCAGATAAGAATACAGAAATCCATCAACCTCCAGTTATCACCCCTAATGTCATTACCTCACAGACACTAACCTTCCCCACTCACCCCCGCACCCCTGTTCTATAATTTGATTTGTCAATTTTATGTGTTCACTTTTTTTGGTTGTATCACTTTGGTATATATGGTTGTGCCAATTTTCTTCCACATATTGATCTGAGGAAGTGGGTCTGGCCCACGAAAGCTCATCACCTAATAAACCATCTTGTTAGTCTTTAAAGTGCTACATAGTTCTGTCTTTTGTCTTCCTAACACAGGAATTGTATCTGTTGTCTTGCTATAATCAGAGCACTGTGGCCTCCACAGCTACTGCTTTGCTACCTGTCATCGACACTATATGCACTTTACATGAGGATACAAGTGAAACTGCACAATTTTCGTCACATTCCAGAAATTTCCCAATGTCATTAGCTCAGCCTCCAAATCCCCTGGCAGTGAAGTCCAATATCCCTCTGCAGCCAGTAACTAACACGTCCCTCCTTCCCCTGGGCCCTCAGCCTCCAGAATTACCTTCCTGGGAATTCTGGGACACAGCAGGGCTCCGTTCGCTGGACTGCCCAAGCCAACCACTGCTTTGGCTCGGCTTGGATCCCGCATGAGCAACGGAGGTGCTGCTTGGCACAAGGGCATCACATTTCCCTGAGCTGTCGGAGGAACTTGTAACTGACACGGAGGAAGAATTCTGTCAGTGGGGAAGAGATAGTGAGGGGTTCCGGGAGGTGGAGAGAGAGAGACTTGTTAGGGAGTAGAAGGAGGACCCTTTGCTTTTATAATTCTGCTTAGCCAAGCACAGCCAGAGCTGTGATCTGGTGGTAAGATAGAGTCAGATACTGCTTGTGCTGGACCTATTGCTCTCTTAGCGCACAGGCTGCTTTTGACTTGTTAGATCTCTGGCCATGACCAGGCAAGACTGGCATGCATAGATAGCGTGAGGTGAAGAAACAGCCAGCTGCAGCGTGTCTAGATAGGTTTCAGAGGCTTGGCTGGGTTCAGCAGTAGCCAGGCAGGCTAGAATGGCTGCAGGAGAAGCAGCCAATCTGGGACCAGGAGGGTTATATAAAAGGACGTGGAGAATGGAACAGCAGTTGGTTGCTGTGTGGAGCTCAAGGAATGATGTCTCAGTGGCTGGCCAGAAGAGTGGTAGTACTGTGGACAGCTTAGTGTGGAGAGCTCATGGCAAAAAGAGTCCTACGAAGACATGAATTACCTTCCTGAGACCTGCAGGACACCCCCCCTTGTAGGTTACATTGAGCTCCGATGCATTGTCCAACCAGTCACTTTCCTTTCTCCCGCCAGCAGTTTTCCAGGCCTGCAAGAAGTTCCCTGCTTTGGTGACATTGATCCGGTGCATCTGATGAAGGAGAAGCTTGTCTGGAAATGGGAAGGGACAACACGGGTTGTGGTTATTAGTGGATGGGGAGAGGGCAGAGGACCTTTCTAAGTCTTATCTCCATAAGGAAGGAAACAAATCTTCCCAACACATATTTATTGCTAAGTTTTAAAGACTGGCAGACCACTGAACTGGAGGAATTCAGTAATTAGGAATCGGGATTTAGAATTTGTTACAGTGCTAAAAGCAGCTTTTAACAATAGTAGCTTCTTGTGTTGGTACCTAGAAAATATTTTCTTCCTTCCTCTTTATTCAACTAGTTCATTTCACTCCACATTAAGAAACCAACTGGAGTCGAAAAAGCAGGACAGCTTGTTTTCTTCTCCCAGTCTGCACGTGGTCCACAGCCCACGGCCCATTTATTTGCAGCCAGTGGTGCAGTTTGGGTTTATGCGGGGCTTAACACGTGGCCTGCAGGTGGGAGCCAAAACAAAAAAGTTGCCAATATAATGGTCTTCTTTTGATATGCATTTTAGCAGTTAAATTCCTGGACTGTCATTGCTCATTAAAAGTGCTGTCACATGGGTAGAAATTGGGTAAGTATTGCATTTTATTAATATTGGCAGAACTGACTGAAATGGGGCCTGCGTGTTGTATAGTCTTGCCTTAATCTTCGTATTTATGCCCGTCAATGTGAAAGAAACTATTTGCATATATTTGCATAGATATGCAACCACACTTAAGTTGCGGCCCTTAGCATGTGCTGTGAGTATCACTGTGACCCCTGGAGCTTCCAAAGTTGAGTTGCCCTGCTGTAAGGTATAATTATAAAGGTATCTCCTCTGAACTAGTGTGCTCAGATGAGAAGGGTGGCTTCCCTTGCCTATGCAGGCGGACTGTCAACATTTAGTGAACCATTGTAGGACAAAATGTGCTGATTGCCCTGTCCGCTTATAGAGAAATTGGAGCAGAAGACTACGTTCCATGCTGGAGGAGGGAAATAAATATAGTGGAAAGGAAGGTTTTTCATCTCTGCTGTTCTGAATCTGGCAAGGGATGGAGCTAAGAAACAAAAGCAGAGGTTCCCTAGGGTTAACCTGGGATTAGCCCTAAAAGATATTCAGTGCTGACAGATTACTACATCTGTTACCTTTTGAAAGGCTATGTTTAGTTGCAAAGCAACACATGTTAATAGTTACCAAATAATGAAAATCAACATCTTTTGAGAAAAATAACTGGAAAGTACAAATACAAAACAAAAATTCAAATGGAGGATTTAAAGCAAGGTTTGCTGCTTGCTGATTTGTATCATGATTAAAATTTAAATGGGTTTGATTTCGACCAACCCACTCTGACTTGGGATCAGGATTCTTGGTTAGGATTGGAGGGGGGAAGACCTGTGTGGAGGAAAAAGTATTCATTTCAGAGGCTCAAAAAACCAAGAGTTGAAGCTAGCGGTGGGGTCTTGCCTTTATCATTCTGGAAGAGGCTGATGTTCAGCTTGGCCTGCAGCAACCGATCAGGTTTGAAAGTGAAATTGTGTTTTTCCTGAATTGTAAAAAGGGTGCTTTTCCTGTGGCAGATCCAACAGATACAGGAGTCCTGGCAAACCAGCAATCCCTTGGCTTCCTGACGTTCACATGGGACTGGTGTGCTTGTCCTATGTGCAGAGAAGAGAGTAGGGAGCAACTGACGTAGATACAGTAGTAGACTTAGATACTGGTGGGTAGGCAGTGGCTGGCCTGTGAGAACATGAAGTGGCCTTAGGCTGGGTGGGAAGAGGCAACGTCAGGTAGGAGGAGAGGCAGCCGTATGTGTGTGGGTAGGGGGTGAATCTGAAAGGCATTTGGGAGGGATCACTGGGTGCTGATGCTGAAACCCAAAGCCTGAGCCCTGGCGTTCCCCCTGGGGCTAAAGCAGGAGCTGTGGGGCTGAAACCTTGATCCCCAGTGCTCACCACTGGGCTGAAGCCCCATGCTTGGCGTTCCCCCACTTTCTTGCCGCGGAAGCTGGGAGCTGTGGGGTTGAAACCCTGATCCACAATCATCGCCCCTCCCTCTGCTGAAGCTGGGAGGAGCCTGGCAGGATCCTGGATCCCCAGCGCACTCCCTGTGGCAGAAGCCTGCTGAGCTCATGGGCAGAGCTGGAGGGCACCGGGATGTTGCCCTGCATTCTCAGTCCCAGCACTCAGCAGTGCAGCTGCAGGGCAGCCCATGGACAGCCCCACATGCCCACACCCACACCTTCTGTCCCTGCCCGTTGGCCAGCTTGCAGGTGGGAAGCCAGAGCTTGGCAGCGCAGGGCAGCTGCTTTGGCGGGTGCCATGGCACAGGCAGCGTTGCTGTTCCCTCCTCTCCTCCTGCAGCTGCTGCTGGTGCAGGGGGATGAACTGTCCCTCAGCTCCTAACCCCCTTTTCTCACACAGCTGGTGAGAGCTGCAGGGGTGTGGGACCCAGGTCCATGGATGGCAGAGCCCTCAGGGAGGAGGGGATTGCAGGAGAGCCCTCCTGGGCACACGGTGTCTAGTTACCCCCTCCCTGCTCCCTGAGCTACCCCGTCTGCACACAGCCCCTAGCTACACCTTCCCTGCTCCCTGAGCTACCCCGTCTGCACACGGCCCCTAGCTACACCTTCCCAGCTCCCTGAGCTACCCCCTATCTGCACACAGCCCCTAGCTACACCTTCCCTGCTCCCTGAGAGTATGTCTACACTACCCCGCTAGTTCGAACTAGCGGGGTAATGTATGCATACTGCACTTGCTAATGAAGCCCGGGATTTGAATTTCCCGGGCTTCATTAGCATAAGCGGGGAGCCGCCATTTTTAAATCCCCGCTGCTTCGAACCCCGTGCAGCGCGGCTACACGGGGCTCGAACTAGGTAGTTCAGACTAGGGTGCCTATTCCGAACTACCGGTACACCTCGTTTCACGAGGAGTAACGGTAGTTCGGAATAGGAACCTAGTCCGAACTACCTAGTTTGAGCCCCGTGTAGCCGCGCTGCACGGGGTTCGAAGCAGCGGGGATTTAAAAATGGCGGCTCCCCGCTTATGCTAATGAAGCCCGGGAAATTCAAATCCCGGGCTTCATTAGCAAGTGCGGTATGCATACATTACCCCGCTAGTTCGAACTAGCGGGGTAGTGTAGACATACCCTGAGCTACCCCGTCTGCACACAGCCCCTAGCTACACCATCCCAGCTCCCTGAGCTACCCCCTATCTGCACACAGCCCATAGCTACACCTTCCCTGCTCCCTGAGCTACCCCCTATCTGCACACAGCCCATAGCTACACCTTCTCTGCTCCCTGAACTACCCCCTGTCTGCACACGGCCCCTAGCTACACCTTCCCTGCTCCCTGAGGGTATGTCTATACTACCCCGTTAGTTCGAACTAGCGGGGTAATGTAGGCATACCGCACTTGCAAATGAAGCCCGGGATTTGAATTTCCCGGGCTTCATTTGCATAAGCCGGGCGCTGCCATTTTTAAAACCCCGCTGGTTCGAACCCCGTGCAGCGCGGCTACACGGGGCACGAACTAGGTAGTTCGAACTAGGCTTCCTAGTTCGAACTACCGTTACTCCTCGTGGAATGAAATTCAAATCCCGGGCTTCGTTTGCAAGTGCGGTATGCCTACATTACCCTCCTAGTTCGAACTAGGAGGGTAGTGTAGACATACCCTGAGCTATCCCGTCTGCACACAGCCCACAGCTACCCACCAGCCCACACACAGCCCTTAACTGCACCTCTTTGTACATCTTGAGATACCCCCTCCCTGCACCCTGAACTGTTTTCAAACTTTTTGAGCTGAGCCCCTGCCTCCAACTTTGAGTTATAATTTTTGGTTGAGCCACCATTCCCACCACAACCAAGACAGGATGGGTGGCCTGCTGAGGTGAATTGGGGGACAAAGGTAGCACGGCCTCCCTAACCTGACATATGGAGCTGGCTCGAGCCCTGCTGTTTCCTGCACCCCAAATAGAAGTCATAATATGCCTATGCCTGAGCTCTTCCCCTCACCCTGGTCCAGCTCCCCTCTTCTGCTGGGCCCTAGAATTTTAATAGCATATTGGGGTAGGAGGCTACTGCAGAGTTCAGACTGATTGCCATTGAACTCACGTGAATTGGAACATTTTTACCAGATGTCCCATATTCAACATAAATAAATAGGTCACCCCAGTAATGTGACTTTCTCCACTCTAGGTGCTGTGATTTAACAGGCCCTGCCATCACTCACACCTGGGATCCCCAGAAAAATAAGGGAGAGAGATAGGAAAGGTAATTAAAACAAACTGAATAATGCAACCTCCTGTATCTCCCCATCCTCCCAGTGTAGCTCCAAAAGAGTCACCAAGTTCCACCCTGTATCAGGTCCTGCCCAAGTGCTCTTCAATCTGTCGGCTCGGCTCCCTGTCCTTCCTCTCACTCCCACCCATGGGTGTTGGGTGAAAGCCCAGCTAGGGAAGGCAAGCCTCAGCCCTACTCCATCTGCCCAAGGCTCCGCCCCTGGAGACAAGCCCCACCCACTCCCAGGCTGGCCCTACCAGGCAACCCTGTGGAGAGCTGGGGCTGCCGTGCTGCAGCCTCTGCCTGGCCCTCCCCAGTGGTGGAGGGGAGAGCAGAGGTTACCGTGCTGAGGCCTCTGCCTTCCCCGGTGGCTGGGCGGAGCCAGGCTGTCACGCCCTGGCCTTCCCTGGCGGTGGCCCCAGCCTTAGGCACACAGACCTGTAGGCAGTTTTGGGTCTTCTCTTGCCTACATTGCCAACCGCCCGTGCTCCCAGCTCTTAGGTTCAGCAGCCGCAGGCCTCTCGTGTCCTGCGGCAGAGCAGGGGGCAGGCACTTACTTGTTTATACTGTTCTTATGGTGAAGAGTCACATTGAGGAAGCGCTGTGCAGCTCTGCACTCCTGCCATGTGCAAGTGATCTGGGATTTGTAGTCGTTGTAGCAGCGCAGGCTCTGCATCGGGAGGCTCTCTGACAGGGGGAGGGAAGCACAATGCAGCTGGTGGCTATTAAGGAACATTGGGCAGTGCTCACTGGGGCCATGGTAAGAAGGGCGGGGGCAATGCCGCGTGAATTGGAGAACTCTCTGGGGAGTCCCTGGCATGTCAATCAGCTCCCGAATCAGGAATAAAATCTTCCCCCTCCCCAATCCTCACACTCCAGAGGCTGGGCAAGAGGGTTGCTTACCAGGAGCTGTGGTAATGAGAGAATCATCCCTGAGCATTCACCGTCAGGCCAACTGGTGTGAGTCTAGCAGGAGGGTCGGGCTAGTGAGTGTTTTTCTGACAGCCCCAGCATCTGCCTTCAGGTTAGTACCTGGGACTCTCACTTTCCAGGTACAAAGTGTCAGTATCTGACATACCCGGCTGGGAAGAGAAGCTTGAAGGACGAGCCCTAAACCCGTCAACACCAAACAACAAATCAACCCCTCCCCCGCATTCTACAGGCATTCTCCTTCAACTCTCAGCATGTGCCAGTCACTCTCGGGATATTTTGGGACCTCACCCCTGCTTTCTGAAGGCTGGGGCTTTGCAGTTCTGGCTAGCATTGTGGGAGGGGTGGAGCATACAGATCCCTCATTGACCGCTAAGTTCATGGGGGGTGCACGAGTATCCTCATAGCATCATGGGTCAGACGACCTGCTCTGCAAATGGGAGTGTCCGTACCAGCTGCCTCCATTCCTTCTCCTGAACGGCTTTATGATGATGGTTACACTATGTCATGAGATGTCACCAGCAACCGTGCACCAGCTGCCATGTCACACCATGTTCAGCCACTGGGGACTTTCTCTCTGCTTCTCACATATTGCTCCCCCCCACCCCGCCACTCCTCTGTCTCTCCCACACACCTCACACAAAGTCATCCTCTTATTTGTCTACTCCTCCAAGTTTACTTACATTCCCACCTGAATCTACCTGTCATTCTATCCCTCCACTCACCTGCTAAGTCTGTCTATCCCTGCACTTCCCTCTCAGTTCATCCATCTACTCACCATCCACCTTGTTCATACATTTGCCTAAAAGTCCACTTGTCCATTCATGCTCTCCTGCTTTTCCATCCATTCATCCATGTTTTCATCCTCTTACCTTCTACTCATATAACCAATTGCCCTCTTGCCTGTCAGCCCAGTCACCAAGATACTCATTTGGAATGGCAGAGGGAGGGTGGGAGCAGAGGAAGGGGCGGGGGAATGGAGAAGGTAAATGGGCTGGAAGGAGGGGAGGGAAGATGAAGAAAAGGGCAGGAAAGACAAAAGAAGAGGAAACGAATCTGAAACTCACCTCGTGATTCTCCCCTGCTGAAAGCCCAGCACAGAGCCAGCAGAGCACTGCAGAACGTCTGCATGTCCACGCCAGCCTGTGCCCACCAACTCAGTCCTGTTCTCTGTGCTCTGCGCTGGGCGCCAGCCTGGGGTCCTTGTCACTTGCGGAATGTGGAAACCAAGCTCTGATGATCACATAGAGGAGGTTGGGACTTTCTGAGAGACACAAAATCTATCACGGTGAGAAGGGACCATTAAGCCACCCAGTCAGACCAGTAGTAGGAGACAGGCTGGTGAAGAAAATTTACTTCTGGAATCGATTAATTGCAAAGCCAAGTCCCCACGTTCTGGGGCACTGCAGAATGCCCAGAGAACTGAGAAGCAACTGTGCTCGATTTGAGTAGCACAGGCATTGTCCTTATTAACCTCTCCAGCAAGAAACTATCCTTGGCTGTTGAGGGAGGGGATTTCATTCTCCATGTTCCTTCATCTCTATGTTTTTCCCTGAACACAGGGACACACACAGACACCCCCCCCCTTCACTCTTACTTCCCATGCGGGTTCTGGAGACACAGCATCCTACCCTGCCCCACCTGTCTCCCCTTTCTTGGGATGAGTCTTCATGTTCCTTCAGCTCTGGGCTTCTCCTCCACATGTTTCTCCTCTAGCAAGAGCCAGGAGCTGGACAAGTGCCATTCACCACAGAGAGAGACCCCACTGGGACTGGCGGCTCCAGAGCTCATGAGCCCTCGTCTGCCTGGGGACGAGCTCTCTTGGCCATGGACCCTTCTCTCAGCGAAGGCAGAGTTTCCTCACCTGAGCCAAGAGCTATCGGTGGCACAGCTGCCCCAAGCAGGTGGGTCACTGACCCTCTCCGTTCTGACTCCCTGGCTGCTGCAGCATCTTGACACATCCAGGAATCAGCAATGAGCACGGCTGCAATGGATCCCTGTGGGGAAGCAAAGAAGCTGAGGTGTCCCCTGTACCTTTTGCCCATGGACTCAGTCTGCATCCGGGTCCCGCATGTGCTTCCTTTCTGGGAGCAGCCCCAGCCTTGAATTCTGTGGAGGTGAAGTGTGACACACAGACTCTGAACTTCCTACTTTCAGTGTGTTGCATACCCACAGGTTGCCCACTGATGTTGTTCTGAAAATCTGAAAGGGGGGGAGGGAGAGGAAGTATTTCTCATTTCATTGCTATATTATAGTGTCTCTGACTGACCAGTTTCCAGGAATCGAGGCACATTTCTTTCTTGAAATCAGTAGTAACATACTGCCAGCTCTTTGCTCCGTATCTCCTTCCTGCCACTGCCCTGCTCAAAATCTTGGGAAGACCACTGAAGGAAAAGGGAAGCAATTCCCTCTCTTCCTCTCCCTCCTTTGTTGCATCACTGGCTGTATCGCCCCAAAAGCTAAACTGTAGATCTATGGGGGCAAGGACTTCTTTTTACTAGATAGACCCTGGGCCTCCCAGTGACTTCTGTGAGCTTTGACTGAGACTTTAAATCAGCAGTGGGGAATCTTGGGCCCGGGAGTCAGTTGAGGCCCCCAAGGCTCAGACCCTCTCCCTTGCAATGGGGAGCCAGTGCTGGCGCCCCAGCTCTCACCCTGCACTGCCCCGCCATGGGGCTGGAGCACACAAAATCTACTGGGCTGGGCACTCCTCGACTCTGGTGTGCAAGGGGAATAAGGGGAGTGTCTGTCTCCTTCTCAGTCAGGGGCCACATCAGTGAGGATTTTTTGTATTCTCACTTGTGTGTGGCCCCCCACTGATTTTTCTGTGGGTCAGTTGCCCCTAGCCCAAAAAAGGTTCCCCACCCCTGATTTAAATAATAAAGAGGAGGTAAAAGGAAAATAGAGGGTAAAGGTGTAGGATAACTCACCCAAGAATCCCGCTTGGTTCACATCCATATTAGTGAACATAACAAAATTCATCCCGCACCTGGACAGGATGTGTTGGGGCTGGGGCTGAGAGGTTTGCAGTGTGGGAGTGGGCTCAGGGCTGGGGAAGAGGGCTGATCTGTAGAGCATGAAGGTCCTGGTTGGAGTGAAGGCTCTGGGGTGGGGCTGGTGATGAAGGATTCGGGATACAGGAAGGAGTTCAGAGATGGGGCAGAGAGTTGGGGAGCAGGGAGGTGAGGGCCTTAGTTTCACACTCACTGGGTGCCTGCTGTAGAAATAGTTCTTAAAACCAAGGAGGGGAAGAAATATTTCTCCTTTCATTGTTACTTTTCACTAATTCTTAGTAAATGGTTTGGCGTAATCAGGACATGTTATTTTCTAGGAATCAAGAGTAATATGTTGCTTCAGCAAGGTACGTCCACACGGAAGATTGAAGTTGCCACAGTTGATCTTCCAGGTTTCCATTTAGTGGGCGTGGTATAGACCCACTAAATCGATCTCAAAGGGTGCGCCCGTTAGCTCTGGTTCTCCTATGGTTTGCTCCCATTGAGCTCCCACTGGGTGGATGGGATTTAAGATACATCAACTCCAGCTACGTAACTTACATAGCTGGAATTGCATGTCTTACTTCGACTTTCCCATGTAATGTAGAGCAGGCCAGAGGTTGGCTTTTGCTTTCCATTTCCTTGCCCCCACATCCAGTCAGACACTTGAGAAGAAGAGAGAAAGAAAGGGGAGGTAGCGCTAGCAACAGCAGTTCCATATTTATCTCCCTCACTTTCTGTGTCTAACCATAAGTTAGATGACAAGATTTTGGGGGCCATGGCTGCTTTTCTCAGCTTGTGTGTGCAGTACCTTGCCTCCTGGACTCTCAGGGCATGTCTACACTACAGAGAAGATGGACCCTCCTCCTTAATCTTCTTGCATTTGATTTAGCAGGTCTAGTCTGGACCCATAAATTGAACACCAAGGACAACCTCTGCTGGCGTCCTGTACTCCTCCTTCTGAGAGGAGGAAGGGGAACCAGTGGGAGTGTGTGCTCCCATCATCAGCCCCCTGCATTGTGGACATGGCGGCGACTCAGCTTAAAGTAATCCGAATCCAGCCACACATTTTATGTAGCTGGATGGTGTATCTTTAGCTGCTCTGTCTGATCTACTATAGACAAGGCCTCAGTCTCTTCAGTCAGCTTTGCATCATGATGCCAATGATAACTCAATAGCATGTTTTTTCCTTCCCTTCTAAAATTTGCAGACAGTGTCACCTATTCCTCTTTCGTATGTGCCCATGAGGGAAGAGAAAGTCACTCCTGTCTATGACCATTGTATTCTTCCATTTTCATGATGTGGTCACAGCCCTTAGGCCCCCCGCCAAATTATAGTGATTTTAAAAAAATTGCCTTGTTTCTCTCTATGCTTCTCTAACATCAGTTTCTAGCAGGGCAGGGATTCTTGTTTTCAATTTCCCCTTGAACAAAGTAGCAGCAAGGTGACAGCCTGTGCTACAATGGTGTCATTCTGTAATTAAACAGTTCTACGTAGGATCGGAGTCTGACTCTACAGCTTTTTTCAGTAGGCACTTGATTGTTTTGATACTGTTTGCCAATGGTCCATTGTATTGGGGATATTACCTGTTACCCTCCATGCTTTATGAAAATTGGCTTATAAATATGCATAGCTCAAAGATGCCTTATGCAAAACAAAGACCTTTTAAGACTACACTTGAAAGAGAATCCTTAGAAGTGGTCCCCAACCTTTCAAGGTTGTCGGGCGCCAGGGGGCGTGGCCGTTCGCCCGCCGGGCGCCAGGGGGTGTGGCCGTTTGCCCGCCGGGCGCCACGGGGCGGGGACACTTGCGCCCCGGGGGCGCCCCCCCCATAGCCGCATGCCCGGGGGCGGCCCCTCCCCCATAGCTGCATGCCTGGGGCCGGCGCTCCCCCTGCCAAGCGCCGCGCGCCCGGGGCCGGCGCTCCTCCTGCCAAGCGCCGCATGCCCGGGGCTGGTGCTCCCCCCTCCATGCGCCGCGTGCCTGGGGCCGGTGCTCCCCCCTCCATGCGCCGCGCGCCCGGGGCCGGTGCTCCCCCCGCCATGCGCCGCGCGCCCGGGGCCGGCGCTCCCCCCGCCATGCGCCGCGCGCCCGGGGCCGGCGCTCCCCCCTCCATGCGCCGCGCGCCCGGGGCCGGCGCTCCCCCCGCCATGCGCCGCGCGCCCGGGGCCGGCGCTCCCCCCGCCATGCGCCGCGTGCCCGGGGCCGGCGCTCCCCCTGCCATGCGCCCGGTGCCAGGCCAGCCCCGAGCACCTGGCGGGCGCATGGAAATGCCCCCGCGGGCGCCATGGCGCCCGCGGGCACCGTGTTGGGGACCACGGCTCTGAACTGTCATTCATGCTTAAATTCGACACTTTACATCTCGGTCTAAACAAAGACATTAATTATCTTACTCATTACAAAGATAGCTTCCCTGATTATCACCTCTAATATCATTAACTCACAGACATTTACCTTCCCTCCCCCCCCCCCCGATTCCCCTTCTGTTCTGAAATTTGATTTGTCCTTTTTTTATGTGTTCATTTTTTAAATTGTATTCTTTGATTTATATGGTTGTGACAATTATCTTCCACTATTTGATCTGAGGAGGTGGGTCTGGCCCACGAAAGCTCATCACCTAATAAACCACCTTGTTAGTCTTGAAAGTGCTACATAGTCCTGTTTTTTGTTTATGCAAAACAAGTCGTTTAACTTATGAGCCCCTGAATGTTTCAACTCTGTTTATGTGCATGTATCAGTCTTGTATGTGAAGTCAGAAATATTAAGTGGGACCCTGTTTTATTAGTCCAGGTCTTCTAGTAAAAGCCATGACTGACACTTTAGGATTTTAATGACTCAATGATTACATTAAGGACTTGTGAATGGTTTTGTTTTTCTTGTAAGCCCAAACTGTGATTGGTCCTGGAAAGACATGTTACCATACCACCTGGTACTAGAATCCATCTTTAATCTGGTGTTTTTTTCATGGGGATGAGGAGACAAAACAAAGGTTTCCCACTCTGGAAAATGTCTGTTTAAGAAATGAAAAGCAATCAGGCTTTTGTATTCAGCTGACTTTTGAAATTAAGAAGACACACACAAAGAAACCTGAAAACAAAGAATTCTAAAAGCACAGAGCTGCACACCCAGGCCAGAGTAAAAACTCAACTCTGCCGTGAAGCTTTTTACCTAAAACAGAGATAATGGGTGAGGAATATATTTTGCACATAACATGTTTCTTTGTGCATTAGGATTAGTTGGCATGTGTTGTTTATTTTGGCTTACCAATTGACTTTGATCTCTTTTTACTTAAATGCTACTTTTTATACTTAAAACACTTTTGTTTATTATCAAGCTCAGTATAAATAATTGTTATGGGGGAGCAATCACTCTGCATCTCTCTTTTTTATTGATAAAGAAAGTGAACTTACAAGCTTTCTCTCTGTAAAACTTTTATAAAACAGAATAAAACAGATTTATTTGAGGGTGTGGGCCTGTTGGGGCTGTGCTATCAACAGCCTTATAACTACGTCCTCCCAGAAATGAGCTGGTTCAGTGTCTCTGTTTGCTTTGCAGGGGGTGGGGTGCAACTGAGGGCTGGAGGGGGGTTCAGTGGCACAACAAGCGCACCGGGTGACAATCCTATGGGGACACCTGTGATCCAACCTGTCACAATAAGGATGGGGTCACCCACTAAGTCTCCCGACTTTATTTACTTAAACTCATGCCCACTAAACTTGGCACACAGTTGTAGATTGTGATTAGATATATCCAAGTGCAGCACAAATGTGGTTGACGTGCACAACCACCAATTTAGCTGTAGTATGTTCTTGTTAGGATCTCTCAGGGCAAGAAGATATTTTTCCTAATCCTAGGATTTGCATGGCCAGTATACGCCAAGAACGTGAGATCCAGGTAAGTAACTATTTTTTTGTGTGGTAGCAGGACAGGAAAGCAGGATGTAGTTGCAAACCCTGAGTTTCTCATGTAAATATTGGTTATTCCCCCTGGGCACTGTATGATTATCCTGGAATCAGTGCACTGGAGCTGAACTCCAAGAAGGGAGACTTGCTCTAGAATGATCACAGAGCTGTCGGATTGCACAAGACATTAGCCCACTAGGGACTAAGCTTCCATCTCCAGTGTCCAGGGTTCTTAGTTTCTGGGCTGTGTTTGGATTCCAGGTTTTCTTTTCTCTGGCATTTGGGTTTCACTTGTGCGTCTTCCCTGCAACACCATCTGGACTCTGCCGACCTGAGTAGCACGCTCACAGGCCACAGAAAGCAGAAGGAAACTCCTGTTCTGATGTGATTAGATTACTCCTGTTTACATGACTAGATACATGCTGTATGTCATGCACTCTCATGCTACCCTATCTAAAAGGGGGCTTGGGCAATATTGCACGGTTGGGGGTGCATGCAAGGTATTGGCTGATCTGCGGTATCTGTTTCCTAAGAGAGGACAGACTCTGAGGGAAGGCATCTGACTTGTGTCTGTGCGGCACTGCCCCAGTCATTCTGCAACTGTTTGATTGCCCCAGACAGGATTTCTGTTTTAGGGATGGCATGAGGTCACCTCCCTTAAACTCATCTCTTTATGTGAGCACTGTCACAGATCCAAACGCCTCCTCTTGGACCCCTCCAAATTGGTGTGAGGGGGAATCCAAACTTCTGAATGTCTGGCTGATAAAGTTCCCTGAAACTTAATGAAGTCCAGGCGCTTCCCCAGTCTTGTGGCCTTGTGACAGACTCACCCACCAGTGAGCCCCATTGTGGCTGGGTACAGGGTTGTCCCACCTTGTGTTGCCTTGCCAGGCAGCTATTCAGGCTTGCTGCTGGTGGTCCCCTCTGCTGTCCAGCCTTAGACCCTAAAACTAGTGTCTGAGACCTTCTGAGCACCCCAGTAATGTATTCCTGCTCCCCCAAATCTCCACCAAGGCTGTGGGTCCCTCTGGGCTTCTAGTGTAACCCCTTAGAGGATAATGTGACAGGAAAGTGAGGAACGCAGGCTAGAAGAGGAATTTTGTAACCACAGAGACTTTACTCTTAAGGCACCCAAGTGTTACAGCGCTCTGAAAATCAAAAGTCCTGAGATGCCTCCTTCCCTGGTGTGAGCTCTGCCCTGCTGTGACTCTGAGGTTTGTCAGTGTTTCAGGTGCGCAAAGACCTTCCTTCAAGTCCTTGGTTGGTGTGTGTGCGGTGATGGTTGGCCCTCCTGCTCAGAGCAGCATCCTGCTTTCAGACAGACCTCTGTCTCCCTCTCATGTGCTCCACTGGGAAGTTCCAGCTCCTCTCAGTTGCTCTTGTCCCACCCCCACGTAGGCCCTTGTGTAGAATTCCCACTGTTCCATTGGCTAGGCCAGAAGTTGAGAGGTTAGAATCATAGAACCATAGAGCTGGAAGAGACCTCAGGAGGTCATCAAGTCCAGCCCCCTGCCCAAGACAGGACCAATCCCAACTAAATCAACCTAGCCAGGGCTTTGTCAAGCTGAGACTTAAACACATCTAGGGATGGAGATTCCACCAGCTCCCTAGGTAACCCATTCCAGCGCTTCACCACTCTCCTAGGGAAATAGTTTTTCCTAATATCCAACCTAGACCTCCCCTACTGTAATTTGAGACCATTGCTCCTTGTTCTGCCATCCGTCACTATTGTGAACAGCCTCTTTCCATCCTCTTTGGAACCTCCCTTCAGGAAGTTAAAGCTGCTATCAAATCCCCCTCACTCTTCTCTTCTGCAGACTAAACAACCTGAAACCCCTCAGTCTCTCCTCATAGATCATGTGCTCCAGCCCCCTAATCATTTTGGTTGCCCTCCACTGGATTATCTCCAATACGTCCATATGCTTTTTATAGTGGGGGGGAGAGGGGGGAAGAACTGGACACGGTCCTCCGAATGTGGCCTCACCAGAGCTGAATAAAGGAGAATAATCACTTCTCTAGATATGCTGACAATGCTCCTCCTAATTCAACCTAATATGCCATTAGCCCTCTTGGCTACAAGGGCACACTGTTGATTCATATCCAACTTCTCATTCACTGCAATTCCCAGGTCCTTTTCTGCAGAACTGCTACTTAGACAGTTGGTCCCTAGCCTGTAACAGTGCTTGGGATTCTTCCATCCCTAGTGCAGGACTCTGCACTTGTCCTTGTTGAACCTCATCAGATTTCTTGTGGCCCAATCCTCTAATCTGTCTAGGTCACTCTGGACCCTATCCCTGTCCTCCAGCATATCTACCTCTCCCGCAGCTTAGTGTCATCTGGAAACTTGGTGAGAGTGCAATCTATCCCCTCATCCAGGTCATTAATAAAGATGTTGAACAGAACTGGTCCTAGAACCGATCCTTGGGGCACTCCACTAGAAACTGACCGCCAACCTGACATCAAGCTGTTGATCACTACCCATTGGGCCCAACATTTTAGCCAGCTTTCTATCCATCTTACAGTCCATTTATTGAATCCATACTCCCTTTACTTGCTGGCAAGAATATTGTGGGAGACGGTATCAAAAGCTTTGCTAAAGTCAAAGTATATCTGTGACGGGGCAGACGGCCCCACCATACTGCCCCACACTGTAGCAGGCGGCGGGGAGACCACAAGGGAACCCGGGGCCGCGTCGATCCCAGCCAACACGGCCAGGGCGGTGGGCCCATGTCCCGGGCCGGTGCCTCTGGATGATGTTCCCCGTGACATCACCCAGAGACTCCAGGGGAGCCGGATGACGCGGGCAGAGGCGGGGCCAGCCGGGGACGCTGAATGGCGGTCCATTCAAAAGAGCTGGGAGAAGGGAGCAGAGGGGAGGGACGCGAGAAAGCTGGAGACTCCTTCCGCCTCCCAGAGGAAGCAACGAACGGTGAGCTTATCTCCACGTTGGGGAGGAAACTAATGCAGACCGGGGAGAAGTGGCCCAGGGCAGGGCCGTGAACCCCATGAATGGAGGGTTAAGGGGTCTCGACCCCCTCCATTGGCAAGGGATAGCCTTCCCTGTCTTAGGGCCCTGGGCCGGGGCTCGGAGAGAGGGAGGGCCCGAGCCCCCTCCCCGGTCCCCCTCATCTAATTCTAGGCGGGGTGCTGTTAACTGTGCGCCTGGCTGAGGTACGGTTTCGGCTGGCGGTCCTGCCACCTCTTCTCCATGGGCCACTAGGACCTGCCCATCTTGTATTTCTCCCTTTGGGTTCCCCTGCGCTCGCCCCCAGTTGCTCAGTAAGCGGCCTAGCCCTGGCCAGTCCCTTCCTAGCAGCGCAGGATAGGCCAGTTTGGGCGCGATTGCCACCTCACAGGTTCCTTTCACTTGCCCATCGTAGATTACCGCCCGGGTCGTGGAGTAGGAGTGAATGTCTCCATGGACACACCGCATGTATACTCGTGGGCCCCGGGGTTTATGGTGCCTAAGGACGTTTGCCTTTATCATTGTTTGGCCACACCCTGAATCTAACACCGCCTTCACCCACCGTCCGTCCACCCATATCCCGTGTGTTACTTGCGCCTGGTCCCATTTGCCCGCGTTTACCTTCTCTGCTGGCCCTTGTCCGAACGTGCAGTCCATGAGGGGGCAGTCCTTTTTGTAGTGACCTTCCTGGCCGCACTGGTAACACATCCCTCTTGTTTCGGCTTCGGGTCTTGGGTTTCTTTCTGGCTCATGGTGTGGTCTCTCCGTGCCGGACGTCGGACCCTCTGGTCGGCTCCACCGAGGGGCTAGTCTCCTTTCCGGCCCTAGGCTTAAGGAGGTCCTGCGGCTGTGGTCGGGCTGGGATTTCGTTCCAGCTCGCGGCGAAGGAGGCCCCCCCTGGGTGTCTCTTGCCGTATTCTTGGGCTGGGCCACTTCGGACCTTCGGCGGCGAGAAAACGCTCCATTAGGGTTATGGCTTCTTCCAGCGTCTCGGGGAGGTGCCGCCGCACCCACCGCTGGCCTTCGGCCAGCAGAATCTTTACGTACTGTTCCAGTATGATCGTCTCAGCCACTTGTACCCCGGACTTATTCTCGGGTTCGAGCCACCTCATCCCTGCTTCTTTAACCCGCTGGGCCACTACCCTGGGGCGTTCCCGTGGTTCGTAGCGGGCCTCTCGGAACCTCTGGCGGTATGTCTCGGGCGAGACTCCGAGCTGGTCCAGGATGGCCTCTTTCACTTTGTAGTAACATAGGGCCTCTCGGGCTGCCATCCCCCGGTAGGCTAGCTGCGCCGGCCCGGACAGATAGGGGGCTAGGAGGGTCACCCAGTACTCCTGCGGCCACTTAGCGGCCGTGGCCACCCGCTCGAATGTCACAAGGAAAGCTTCGGGGTCATCCTCCGGCCCTAGTTTGGCCAACCGAATCGGCAGCTGCACGCCCACCATACCTTCCTCACTCCCCATCCCGGCGGGTCCACTTCCCACGGCACCCGCGCCCGTCGGGGCCTCTCGCAGCTCTTGGACCATTCGCCCTGCTGTTCCTGGAACTTATCCAGGATTAGCTGCAATGCTTGGGTTTGCTGTTGCTGCATTTGTTTCTGGTTTTACACCAGCCACTCAAGGATTTTGTTCACCTCCATGTTTCTGCTCAGGGAATTAGCAGTTTGTTAGTACGACCGGGCCGAGCCCGTCTTTTTTTTTTTTTTTTTTTTTTTTAAGAGTCTCCCACCGAGGCACCCTATGCCCCTTACCTCAGGGGTGGAGTCGTACCCACATTCTCCACCACATGTAACTGATTAGTCTCGAACCCCCAGTATCGTTCTCTTGGGGTATGTCTACGCTACAAAGTTAATTCGAACTAACGCATGTTAGTTCGAATTAACTTTGATAGGCGCTACATTAGCGCTCGGCTAGTTCAAATTTAATTCGAACTAACAGAGCGCTTAGTTCGAACTAGGAAAACCTCATTTTATGAGGATTAAGCCTAGTTCGAACTAGATAGTTCGAATTAAGGGGTGTGTAGCCCCTTAATTCGAACTAGTGGGAGGCTAGCCCTCCCCAGGTTTCCCTGGTGGCCACTCTGGCCAACAACAGGGAAACTCGTCTGCCCCCCTCCCGGCCCCGGAGCCCTTAAAGGGGCATGGGCTCGCTACGGTGCCCGTGCCAGGTGCAAGCCTGCCAGCACCCAGCCAGCAGACCCTGCACGTGGCACGGATCGAGCCACCCACCCGATGCCCCCCAGCCCTCCCCCTCTTCCCGGGACCAGGCTGGCGGCTCCCGGGAGTTTGCCCGGGACCGCAAGAGGCGGGCACCCGCCTGGTCTAGTGCAGACATCATGGACCTCGTCCACAATCTCCGCACTAGGAACAGGAAAGTGGCCGTCTAGGGCAGGAGAGCTGCCAGCCTGGCCACCCAGGAGCAGGTGTGCATGAAAATCAAGGTGGTCCACTGAGACCTCCGACCCTGAGCCCTGAGCTTACAATGGCCGTCCTGGGTCAGACCAAAGGTCCATCTAGCCCAGTAGCCTGTCTGCCGACAGCGGCCAACCCTAGGGACCCTGGAGGAGATGGACTGAAGACAGTGACCAAGCCATTTGTCTTATGCCATCCCTCTCCAGCCTTCCACAAACTTTGGGCAGGGACACCACTCCTACCCCCTGGCTAATAGCACTCCATGGACCCAACCTCCATCACTTTATCTCACTTCCCTTTAAATTCTGTTCTAGTTCTAGCCTTCACAGCCTCCTGCAGCAAGGAGTTCCACAGGTTGACTCTTTGCTTTGTGAAGAACAACTTTCTGTTACTAGTTTGAAGCCTGCTACCCATTCCTTTCCTTTGGTGTCCTCTAGTCCTTCTATTATGGGAACTAATGAAGAACTTTTCTTTATGCACCCTCTCCACCCCACTCATGCTTTTAGAGACCTCTATCCTGTCTCCCCCTCCGTCTCCTCTTTTCTAAGCTGAAAAGTCCCAGTCTCTTTAGCCTCTCTTCATCTGGGACCTGTTCCCAACCCCTGATCATTTTAGTTGCCCTCCCCTCCCCCAGCCTCTCTCTTCCCCTCTCCCACCTCCTTTTCCCAGTCTCCCCCAGTTTTGTTCAATAAAGACAGATTCCATTTTGGAAGACACGTTATCTTTATTTTGTATATCAAGAAGAGAGGCTAGGGAAGGGTAAGTGGAAGGAGGTGAGGGAGGAATGCGGCACGAGCTCCCGATGGGGAGGACTGGGCTGGCTCTGCGGGCTTCTGGGGGTGGAAGCTCTCCTGCAGCCCCCCGATTGCCCCCTCTCCCCAGATGGCAGCCTGCGGCAAGTGCAGCCGGGCTGATGGCCAAGTGGTGTGATGTGCCCAGTGTGGGCAGTTCGGGCACTCCAAGCCAGGACTGCTTTGCAAGTGGGGCACCCCTGAGAACTGTCTGTCTGGGGTGGGGGTCGGGACCCTTTAAGCACAGCCCTCGGCTAGCCTGAGAAAGCATCTCCATGCTCTAAGTTCTTCTCTGATGCCCTGCCGGCACTGCTTCCAGCCAGCCTTAAGCCTGGTTCAGGGTCCACTTAATGTGGACATGCTAGTTCGAATTAGCAAAACGCTAATTCGAACTAGTTTTTTAGTCTGGATCCGTTAGTTCGAATTAGCTTAGTTCGAATTAATGTTGTAGTGTAGACATACCCTTGTATCCGGAAATCCCCGCTCGGGCCTTTCTGTATAACCGACAGGGTTTGCTGTGAGGCAGGCCTTGCTTAGGTGTCAGGGGAACCGGGGAGGGGGCTCGGGCCCTCCCTCTCTCCGAGCCCCGGCCCAGGGCCCTAAGACAGGGAAGGCTATCCCTTGCCAATGGAGGGGGTCGAGACCCCTTAACTCTCCATTCACGGGGTTCACGGTCCTGCCCTGGGCCACTTCTCCCCGATCTGCATTAGTTTCCTCCCCAACGTGGAGATAAGCTCACTGTTCGTTGCTTCCTCTGGGAGGCGGAAGGAGTCTCCAGCTTTCTCACGTCCCTCCCCTCTGCTCCCTTCTCCCGGCCCTTTTGAATGGACCGCCATTCAGCGTCCCCGGCTGGCCCTGCCTCTGCCTGTGTCATCTGGCTCCCCTGGAGTCTCTGGGTGACGTCACGGGGAACGTCATCCAGAGGTGCCAGCCCGGGCTGCGGGCCCACTGCCCCGGCCGTGTTGGCTGGGATCGACGTGGCCCCGGGTTCCCTTGCGGTCTCCCCGCCGCCTGCTACAGTGCGTGGCAGTATGGTGGGGCCGTCTGCCCCGTCACAATATCACATCCACTGACTTTCCCATGTCCACAGAGCCAGTTACCTCATCATAGAAGCTAATCAGTCCCTTGTGAATCCTTGTTGACTATTCCTGATCACTTTCCCCTCTTCCAAGTGCTGCAAAATGGATTCTTTGAGGATCCCCTCCATGATTTTTCCGGGGACTGAGGTAAGGCTGACTGGTCTGTAGTTCCCTGAATCGTCCTTCTTCCCTTTTTAAAAAATGGGCACTACATTTGCTTTTTTCCAATCATCCGGGATCTCTCCCAATCTTCACAAATTTTCAAAGATAATGGCCAAAGGCTCTGCAATGACATTTGCCAACTCCCTCATAACCTTCGGATGCATTAAATCCGGGCCCATGGATTTGTGTATGTTTAGCTTTTCTAAATAGTTCCTAACCTGTTCTTTCCCCACCAAGTGCTGTCCACCTCCTTCCCATACTGCATTGCCTAGTGCAGAAGTGGCCAACCCATTAGAGAGAACGAGCCAAAATAGAGATGGACAGAATGCGAAGAGCCATGTTCTGGGGAGGAAAGTTGTTGAGAAAAAAAACCAAAACAGCTGCGCCAGGAAAATAGGTACCGGTATGCAGTCCCAGGGAGGGGGCTCCAGGCTGGAGAGTGTTGGGGTCAGGTGTAGCAGTTGGGTTGTTGAGCAAGCCGCAGGCTTGTGGCTGTGAGGGTGCAGAAGTTTGGGCTGGGGTGCATGAGGGGCTCAGGGCAGGGGGGCTGGGAGTATGATGGACTCAGAACACAGATTTGCAGTGTGTGGATGGTGCAGGAGTGTTGTGGCATAAGACTGGGGATGTGGGGATGCAGGAGTTTGGGGATGTGAGAGGCTCAGGACAGAGGGTTCCAGTGTATGATAGGCTCAAGTTTGGGGCCTGGGGGGTGCAGGAGTGTTATGATGCTGCGGCCAGATGGGGGCTTGGCCCCAACTGGGGATTTGTTGGCCAGGCTTCATTTTTAAATAAAATATTATGTCAAATACAACATGTTTCAGCATTGTCTTTATTTATGAGAGGGGCGGGGAACCTGTTTTGAGTTAGGAGTCACTGACCCATAGAAATAGTCAGGGCCACACAAGTGAGATGCAAAAAACAACCCCTCCAAAAAAAACCCAAGCCTCACTAATGTGTCCCTAACTGTGGTGGTGGGGGCAGGGGACAGAGTGCTGGGGCAAGGTGCTTGTGGGTGCTGGGGCAGGGGACAGGATGCTGGTGGGGGAGTCTGGCCAGGGGGAGGGGACATGGACCACTCGGCCAGTACCTGGGGATCCTGGGTCTCAGGAAGCGCACAAGCTCCTCCTCCTCTCTTCTCCCTTCTCCCATAAATGGCTGGTGCACTTCCTGAAACACCGGGTCTGTGGCTCTGCCAGGGATTTCCTTCCTCCTGCTGCCTGCCTGTGCAGGGTGTATGTGTGTGTAGGAGTCCTGGGACTGCATGCCAGCTCCAACTTCTCAGGAAGCATGTGTGTTCTTCCTCTGCACCCCATGACAGCCGTGTGCTTCCTGAGAAGTTGGAGCTGGCATGCAGTACCGGGATTCCTACTCCCCCCGCCCTGCTCTAACCCAATCCCCATCCCGCTCCCCTTCCGCAGAGCCAGGCCCCCCTCCCTTCCCTCACCCAATCCCCCTTCCCCCAACCTTATGCCTGGGTCCCAGCGCCAGAGCTGCTATTGCCACTGCTGCTGCCACCATGTGCATCTGAAGTACATGTGCTGAGGCGCTGGAGTACACGTGCTGAGCAGCTAGGTTTGAGCATGTGCTGGCCGGGACACCATGCACACCCCCCACCAACCCAATCCCCCTCGCCTCCCCTTCTCCAGAGCCAGACACCTCCCCTCCCCACTCTAACCCAATCCCCTTCCCTCCCCCCAACATTATGCCTTATGCCTGGGTCCTGGATCCAGAGCTACCACTGCTACTGCCACGTGCATCTCCCTATAGGTGCTGGGTGCGTGTGCTGAGCACCTGGCTTTGAGCATGTGCTGGCCAGGACTCTATGTTCACCCCCCCACCTGTCCCTCTCCCCTCCTCCAGAGCCAAGCATCTCTCCCCAACTCTAACCCAATTCCCCTCCCCCCTCTAACCTTATGCCCAGGTCCTGGAGCCAGAGCTGTCACCGCACCTGGAGTTGGAGCCACCACCGCCGCCACTGCCTGAGCTCAGCAGCTTGCTGCTAGCATATGCAGGCTGGGACGCTGAGTGCGACCAGGCCTGCACAAGCAGGATATGACGCAGTGTGCTGTGGGCCGTGAGTGGAATGGTGCGGCCCATGAGCACGCATGCAGCTCAGAGCAGCCCGGCCGTGAGAGTGGCTGACCTGAGCGGTTCCGGGTTCTGTCCCAGTTCCGTCAGGCGCCGCAATTTTTTGCTTTGTGAGCCGCATGCAGCTCGCGAGCTGCGGGTTGGCCATTGCTGGCCTAGTGCATTAGTCTGGGAGCTGACCTTGTCTGTGAGGACAGAGGCAAAGAAAGCATTGAGTACTTCACCTTTTCCCACGTCATCTGTCACTAGGTTACCTCCCTTATCCGGTAAGGGTCCCACACCTTCTCTGATCACCCTCTTATTGCTAACGTGCCTGTAGAAACCTTTCTTCTTACCCTTCACATTCCTTGCTAGCTGCAATTCCATTTCCACTTTCGTCTTCTTGATAACTGCCCTGCATTCTTGAGCAATATATAGATGACTCCTCCCTAGTCATTTGTCCACGTTTCAATTTCTTGTAAGCTTCCTTTTTGTGTTTAAGCTCACCAAGGATTTCCCTGGTAAGCCAGTCTGATTGACTACCATATTTGGTTTTCTTACTGCCCCTATCCTCCCGGTCTGCACAGCCCTGAATCCAGGAGGGCCAACTGGCCTGAGGACTAGGCCACAAGGCTGTATTTGCCCCCAGAGAGGGGACTTCTAAAGACTATGCCAAGAGGCTGTATTTACCCTAGGAGAGGGGAACTCTAAAGACTGTGCCAAGAGACCAGATTTACCACAGGAGAGGGGGACTTTAAAGACTGAGCCATTGGGCCAATATGGGAAAGATCCCAACCAAGGGGGGGGGGAACCCCTCGACACCCAGTAAGCCAGTCTGATTGCCTACCATATTTGATTTTCTTACTGCGCTTCGGGATGGTTTCTTCCTGTGCCTTCATTAAGGCTTCTTTAAAATTAGCCAATTAGCCCGTCATAAGACGGGATTTTCAGGTCTCTCCTCCACTTTGGTCTTCTCTCCTGGGCCTCCGGTCTCTCGCTCCATCTCTCTCTCTCTCTCTCTCTCTCTCTCCTCCTCCTCCTCCTGCCTCCCCCTCTCTCTGCTTCAGCTCTCCTCCGCCTCCTGCCTCTGTCTCTATCTCTCTCTTTCTCTTCTCCTCCCCCTTCTGCCTCTCACTCAGGCCATTTGGGCGCCGCACTCCCCGTGCTGCATGAGGGGTGTGGAGCCCAAACGGTCACTTGCGCCACTTGCTCCCACGCGGCAGCTCGGCTGAGCAGCGCAGACGTCAGCTGAGCGCCACGGTGGGAGGCAAAGGAGGGGCAAGGCGGTGACATTCACAGCCAGGGGGCAGGGCCTGGAGCCACTGTCACGCCACACGTCACTGCCCCGCCCCTCTTTGCCTCCCACTGTGGCACTCGGCTGACTTCTGCGCCACTCAGCCAGGCTGCCGTGGGGGAGAAAGCGGCACAAGTGGCCGTTTGAGCCCCGCACTCCCCATGCAGCATGGGCCGTCCAGAGGGAACACCCTCCCTCCTGGCCCCACACTGCATCTTCCCTTGCTCTTGCCCCCTTACCTCTGGCCAGATACCCTACTCCCAGCCTGCTCCTGCACCCCACCTCCCACCCAAACCTTTAATCCTCACCCCCATCTGCATCCCGGATCCTGCACCCCCAGGAATGGTACAGGTTTCCTCTCTCCCAGATCCTGCACCCCCATTCCTATTGCACCCACTGGCAGCCTTGTCCCACACATTGCACCCCTGGTTTTTCTCCCCACCCCAGAGCCTTGGGTGAGGGGTCTACAAAATCCACTAATCCTGAAACCCCAGAAAAGTAAATCTGGCCCATGGGAAGCCCTGAACTTCAGTCCTCCCTGTCCCTCCCTCTCCCCCCATGGGGTTGGAATGCCAGAGGAGTGAGGGGTCTCAGTTGGGGGCCACATCAGTGAGGGTTGGGAGTTTTTGGAGAGGTTTTTTTTTTTTTGCTTTTCACCTTTGTGGTCCCCAACTGATTTTTCTGTGGGTCAGTGGCCCCCTATTCCAAAACAATTCCCCACCACTGCCCCCAAATAAAAGAATACATTAAAACCATTCATGTTGGACATAAATTAATATTTTACTTTATTTAAAATGAAGTTTGATAAACGAACATGAGAAAATTAAAACACTTAATGGCTGTGTCCAGACTGGCATGATTTTGCAGAAATGCTTTTAACGGAAAAGTTTTTCTGCTAAAAGTATTTCCGCAAAAGAGCATCTAGATTGGCATGGATGCCTTTGCGCAAAAAATGCTTTTGCGCAAAAGCATCTGTGGCCAGTCTAGATGCGATTTTGCACAAGAAAGCCCCGATCGCCATTTTAGCCATCGGGGCTTCTTTGCGCAAAACAGTTCTTCCCTGTCTACACTGGCCCTCTTGCGCAAGTATTCTTGCGCAAGAGGGCTCTTTTCCAAGTGGGAGCGTGAAAGTATTTGCGCAAGAAGCACTGATTTTGTACATTACAAAGTCAGTGTTCTTGTGCAAATTCAAACGGCCAGTGCAGACAGCTGGCAAGTTTTTGCACAAAAGCATTTGCTTTTGCGCAAAATCTTGCCAGTCTAGATGCACCCAATCTGTTTAATAATTTAATGTTTCCTTTCTTGCTGGTTAAATTAAACCATTCTCTTGTGCTTCACCACTAGCAAAATGGCTACGGTGTAATTATGTAATTAATAGCGAGTTTCCATGAGTAACTGGTGGCCCATGGAAAGGTTTGCATTGAGCCAGGTGGGCCACTGACCAAAAAGTTTGAGAACCACTGCTGGAGTTCTGCAGCCCCATAAGAAAGATTGCAAGGGACCAGACTGAATCACACTCCAGTGCAGAGCTCCACTTCTTACATGCTACACATGCTCTTCAAGCTAAGATGTGATTTCCAGTTTAAGGAGACATACTAATGCTAGTTAAAATTATAATGCAGACAGGGGCAGGGTTCCTTCTAGTTTTTTAAGTTCCTCTGAGAAATGCATTTTGTTCTGTGCACCAATTTGGAGATGAGGCATGACACAGCACGTCCATATTGGTGAACATAGCAACATTTATCCCGCATCTGGATGGTACAGTGTGTTGGGGGTGGGGCTCGGGTTTGAAGTGTGGGAGTGGGCTCAGGGCTGGGGCAGAGGGCTGAGGTACAGAGCATGAGGGTTCTGGTTGGGGGTGAAGGCTCAGGGGTGGGGCCGGGGATGGAGGATTTGGTGTATAGGAGGGAGCTCAGGGATGGGGGCAGAGGGTTGGAGAGGGGGAAGGCCAGGGCTGTGGCTGGGGGTGGGTTGGGCCGGGCCAAGGGAGGGGTGTCTCTCCATGGCTACAATAGCTCAAGCAAAGCTGGGCCAAGGGAAGGTACCTCTTCATGGCCATGGCAGCTCTAGCGGGGCTGGGGTGGGCCAGGGGAGAGGCACCTCTCCCTGCTTGCACAGCCTTCAATAGCCAGCTCTGTGGCCACACAGCTTACTTTTCATCATGCTGTGCTAAGTTCCCTGTAACAGAGAGGTAGCCGTGTTAGTCTGATCTTGGTAAAACAAAAAAAGGGCTTTAAAAAAGTTAGTCTTTAAAGTGCTACATGACTGCTTTTTTTGTTTTAACACAGCAGTGAGAGCAAGGGGAAGGGCTAGCAGCCCCAAGTGTATACCCATCCAAGACCCTAAGCACAGTGAAAGTGGATGGGAACAAGATCCAGGGAATGGTTCCCTGCATAGATTATTGGAAGGGACTTTTGTGACCATCTAGTTTGACTGCTTGTCTAACCGGTAACAGCACTTCCCCGAATTAAATTCCTCTTTGAACTAGCGCAGACCTTTTAGAGAAATATCTAATCTTGATTTTAAAATTTCCAGTGACGCAAAATCTGCCACAATCCTTGCTAAATTGTTCACTGATAAAAATGTGAAATAGTGTAGGCCCAAGCACCAACACCTATGGGTTTGACAAGCAATGCCCCCATCCAGTGGTGATTTCTCATTAACAGTTATGTTCTGAGACCTAGCCATTAGCCAGTTTTTAATCCATTTATTGTGCTGTGTTGATTTTGAATTGGTCTAGTTTCTTAATCAAAATATCCGGCAGTACCAACTCAAATGCTTCATAGACAGTAAAGTATAATACATCTACCTATACCTTTATCAGCCACACTAGTAATCTTAACAAATATCAAGTGAATATGGCAAGATTGATTTCACATAAACCCATGTTGATTAATATTCATTATATTACATTTAATTCTTCACTAATTGAGTCTCATCTCTGCTGCTCCATTAATTTAGCTGGGATGAATGGCAGACTGGCAGGCCTATAATGTCCAAATCATTCCATTTACTTTTTTAAATTATTGGCTTAACATTAGGATTTCTTCCAGTCCTCTGAAACTTTTTCATGGTTCTAAGGCTTATTTAAATTCAACATTAATAGCCCACACATCTTCAACCATCTCATTTAAATTCCTGGACCAGCTAATTTAAAGATGTCTAACTTCTGTACCTACTGTCGAATATCCTTTTGAGTTCCTATTAGAAAGAGAATCTATCGTCTTCATCACACAATATGAATATAGCACCCTGCTGTTCCCTCCAGCCCCGGAAAAACAGAACAGAAATGATCATAGAACACATCTTCCATTTCTGTATTGCTGACAATTCTACCGTTTCTGTCTAGGAATAGTCCTGTACCATTCCTAGGACTCCTTTCACTATTGTAGCAAGGATTCCACAGGATTTCTGCACTGTTCTGAGGATCTGTGAAGAAGGCAGTGAGGGTCTGTGGAAGAGTGGCTGTGAGCGCGTGTAGAGGAAGGTATGTGAGCAAGGTGCAGAGTGGAGAAGGAGGTTTTCTTTTGTATCACTCTGCAGAATAAAATGTTTCTCTAACTATTGTTCTCAAAGTCCAGCGTGATTTTTCCTAGATATGGGTTTCCTGTTTGCCAGAAGTCACTCTCCCTCCCTTTCCTTCCCCTGAAAAACAACCTCACTTCCCAAACTGGCTTGCAGGATTGGTGGGGGTGGGATGCCTCTGCAAGACAGAAAGCACCTTCAGGTTTCCTTTGCTCCCTGGCCGAGAGAGTCTCACTCCACAGCCCTGCTGGGCATACTCCAGCTGAGGACAAGTATAAAGGCCAGTGGAACTGCTCCATCAGGGCTGACCACTGTGGAGGAAGGCGCTGCTGCCAGAGTGCTGCAGGAAGAGCTATGGAGGGACTGATCCGTGGAGGCCGGTCAGCAGGGAATACCCAGAGAAGCTCTCAGCCTGGAAGAAACTGGAGAAGAAGCTGTTGGCCATGAGTCAGGTAGGAAGTAGCCCGGGGTGGGGAGGTAAATCTCTGAGTGTATGTCTACACTACAGCGCTAATTCGAACTAACTTAGTGGCCAACACCAGGGAAACTCTATGCCCCCCTCCTGGCCCCGGACCCCTTAAAGGGGCACGGGCTGGCTACAGTGCCCGTGCCAGGTGCAAGCCTGCCAGCACCCAGCCAGCAGACCCTGCACCTGGCACGGCACAGAGCTACCCACCCGATGTCCCCCAGCCCACCCCCTCTTCCCGGGACCAGGCTGGCGGCTCCCGGGAGCTTACCCTGGATCGCAAGAGGCGGGCACCTTCCTGGGCTAGTGCGGACATCGTGGACCTCGTCCACGATCTCCGCACTAGGCACAGGAAAGTGGCCGTCTAGGGCAGGAGAGCTGCCAGCCTGGCAACCCAGGAGCAGGTGTGCATGAAAATCAAGGTGGTCCACTGAGACCCCCGACTCAGAGCCCTGAGCTTACAATGGCCGTCCTGGGTCAGACCAAAGGTCCATCTAGCCCAGTAGCCTGTCTGCCGACAGCGGCCAACCCTAGGGACTCTGGAGGGGATGAACCGAAGACAGTGACCAAGCCATTTGTCTCGTGCCATCCCTCTCCAGCCTTCCACAAACTTTGGGCAGGGACACCACTCTTACCCCCTGGCTAAGACTACTCCATGGACCCAACCTCCATGACTTGATCTCACTTCCCTTTCAACTCTGTTCTAGTTCCAGCCTTCACAGCCTCCTGCAGCAAGGAGTTCCGCAGGTTAACTATTTGCTTTGGGAAGAACAACAACTTTCTCTTACTAGTTTCAAGCCTGCTACCCATTCCTTTCCTTTGGTGTCCTCTAGTCCTTCTTTATGGGAACTCAGGAAGAACTTTTATGAATGCACCCTCTCCACCCAACCCCTGCTTTTAGAGACCTCTATCCTGTCCCCGCTCCGTCTCCTCGGGTGTGTCTAGACTACATGCCTCCTTCGACGGAGGCATGTAGATTAGCCAGATCGGAAGAGGGAAATGAAGCCGCGATTAAAATAATCGCGGCTTCATTTAAATTTAAATGGCTGCCCCGATCTGCCGATCAGCTGTTTGTCGGCAGATCGGGGCAGTCTGGACGCGACGCGCCGACAAAGAAGCCTTTCTTCATCGGCACAGGTAAACCTGGTTTCGCGAGGCTTACCTGTGCCGATGAAGAAAGGCTTCTTTGTCGGCGCGTCGCGTCCAGACTGCCCCGATCTGCCGACAAACAGCTGATCGGCAGATCGGGGCAGCCATTTAAATTTAAATGAAGCCGCGATTATTTTAATCGCGGCTTCATTTCCCTCTTCCGATCTGGCTAATCTACATGCCTCCGTCGAAGGAGGCATGTAGTCTAGACACACCCCTCTTTTCTAAGCTGAACAGTCCCAGTCTCTGTAGCCTCTCTTCATCTGGGACCTGTTCCCAACCCCTGATCATGTTAGTTGCCCTCCCCTCTCCCAGCCTTTCTCTTCCCCTCTCCCACCTCCTTTTCCCAGTCTCCCCCAGTTTTGTTCAATAAAGACAGAGTCAATGTTGGAAGAAACATTATCTTTATTTTGTACATCAATAAGAAGGAGGGCTAGGGAAGGGTAAGTGGAAGGAGGTGAGGGAGGAATGGGGCACGAGCCCCCGATGGGGAGGACTGGGCTGGCTCTGCGGGCTTCTGGGGGTGGAAGCTCTCCTGCAGCCCCCCGATTGGCCCCTCTCCCCAGATGGCAGCCTGCGGCAAGTGCAGCCGGGCTGATGGCCGAGTGGTGTGATGTGCCCAGTGTGGGTACTCCGGGCAATCCAAGCCAGGACTGCTTTGCAAGCGGGGCACCCCTTAGAACTGTCTGTCCGGGGTGGGGGTCGGGACCCTTTAAGTGCAGCCCTCAGCTAGCCTGAGACAGCATCTCCACGCTCTAAGTCCTCCTCTGATGCCCTGCCGGCACTGCTTCCGGCCATCCTTAAGCCCTGTTCAGGGTCCATTCAATGTGGACTTGCTAGTTCGAATTAGCAAAACGCTAATTCGAACTAGATTTTAGTTCTAGACACGTTAGTTCGAATTAGCTTAGTTCGAATTAACTAATTCAAACTAAGTTAGTTCGAATTAACGTTGTAGTGTAGACGTACCCTCACAGACTATATGAGCCAGCAAGTAACGCCACTGGAAAGAAAAATGAATGTATTAGTAGAAATGTTGCAAGCAAGACACAAGATATAATTCTTCCACTCTCCTCAGCACTGACAATGACTCAACTGGAAGACTGTGTCCAGTTCTGGGCACCACGCTACAGGGAAGATATGGAAAAACTGAGATGGTCCAGAGGAGGGCAACTAACACGAGTTAACATGAGCTGTGGGGAAAGAAGGAAAAAATGGGATTTGTTTCTTCTGGAGAAGAGCAGATTAAGGTCTGTGGTAGGGTGCCAATTGGGAAGTTCTTAATCAGCTCTTACCACTGCAGCTCCAATCAAAGGGGATGGATGGGGGTGGCTGAAAACCTATGACTACCTGGTAACTAGCAACCCCTGCCAGCCTCATTAGCTCAGAGTTATAAAGGCTGGGAGGAAGCCAGAGAAGAGGAGGAGGGGAAATAGAAAGGTCAGGCAATGCACGGCATGGGAGGGGAATTGAGCTAAACTGAGCTTCCTAGTCTATTGCTGGCCAGGCCTGTTGTAGACAAAGTAGATGTGAAGCCTGTACATAGCAGAGAACTGGTGGTGGGAAACTTCTAGAGAATAAAGAGCACAGGTTGCACTCAGAGCCATTCCAACCATTGGTTGGCTCGGAGCAGCCACTCCTGACCCTGCACCTTGGGGGCCCCACAATGCATCTCTTTAAAATTACACATGTAATCTGCATCCTGCCCATTGGTGCAAGCACAGTTCAGTCTATCTCCAATCAGATGATCCTTAGGTTATATACAAATTATGATGCATTTGAAAAATATGGTGGAAACACAAGTAGCCCTTGTTAAGGAGCACAATATATGGCTTTCTGGGAGGAATTTTTTTAAGGGCCCTGCAACTGAAAACCAATGATTGCAAGAATTTTTATAAAAGTGTTTTCTTCCACCCAAACTCCCCATGCTAAAAAAGGCTAAACAGATTTTGCTCAAACTTTCAAAAATGTAATTGACTTCAAGGCAAAGACCAAGCTTTGCAAATTTCAGCCCTCTAAGTGAAAGTTATAGAAGTAACTGAGAAAAGGGAGTTAAAGGTGCATAATAGCTTCCACTGTAAGGGTGCGTCTACACAGCAGGGCTTAACTCAAAATAAGCGACCCAAATTGAGCTATGTCAATTGCGTAGCTCAGAGGTTCTCAAACTTGTGATACCGTGACCCCCCTTTCAGTTGTTTGCGACCCCCTCCCTCCGGGGGTCGGGACCCACAGTTTGAGAAATGCTGGCGTAGCTTATTTCAAAATTGAGAGCATCTTTACAGAACTTATTTCAAAATAGAGCTCTCTTCCTCCAACATCCCTTATTCCTTGTACAATGAGGGTTACAGGAGTCGGGGTAAGAAGTCCTCCAGCTCGACAGAATTTCGCAGTAATTTAGTCCGCGTCTACACAGCAGGCAGTTATTTCTAAGTAAATGCTTGTTTTGAAATAATGTTTCTGTGTAGACATACCCTAACTCTGTCAGGATTTGATATATAAGCAATGTGATGGTGTCATCTGAGGCTGCAAAAGTTGGTTTTAAAAAAAGGAGGAAGTCAGCAACCAGAGAGTGAAGTTTGACCAAGCAATAACGTCATGGAAATGATCAGTCACCACGGGTCCCATTTCCTAAAAGTGGTAAGAGTTACAGAAAGCCATGGGATTTAACACAGTCAGGCGGAACTTTGATAATCTGATTTTTATGCTAGGGACTTTTAAATATTTTGGCCTGGAGAGGACCAGAAGGAAAGTGAAGTTGCACTCTTTGCACAGGAACAATACATTTCCCTTAGTGTTTCCAGGAGAAACCCTGGGTTCTCATCTGGTCCACTGGTAACATTCCCACCCCCCGCCCTCTTTGGACAGCAAGCAAGACATCAAATATATAGTAGCCCAGGGTATGTCTACACTGCATCCCTAGTTCGAACTAGGGATGCAAATGGAGACAACCGAAGTAATTAATGAAGCGGGGATTTAAATATCCCGCGCTCCATTAACATGATCTCGCCGGCGCGCTAGTTTGAATCACGGCTGATTCGAACCAGGAAGTGCGCGCCGGGACGCGTTAGTTCGGACTAAAGCCCTTAGTCCGAACTAATGTTACTCCTCAAAAAATGAGATCATGTTAATGGAGCGCGGGATATTTAAATCCCCGCTTCATTAACTACTTCGAACTAGGGATGCAGTGTAGACGTACCCCCGGTGTCTGTGCGTCTGTAATGCTGACGTCAGCGCCCCACCCCCTTCCCCTTCCCCTTCCTCCGTGGCAGTTCGGCCAGCCCCACGGCCCCCCGGAGACCCCCATCTTGCCAGCGCTGCTTCCCTCCCTCCTTCCTCCGGCCTCCCCTCCAGCCCCACAGCCCCACAGCCCCCTCCCCCGCAGATCTGCTTTCCACCCCCCTTCCGGCCAGCCCCCACCCCCTTCCCCTACCTGTGTTGCGGGGCCAGGATACTTCTCTGCTTCCCCACCCACACACCATGATTGGTCTGAGGGTGGGGGAGCACGTGAAGTTTTTGCCCCCTCCCCCCGAGGTTCCCTGTAGGCACCCATGCCCCTGGTGGTGGGAGGAGACTTCGCATGCTCCCCCTTTTGCCCCCAGGCCAATCAGGGTTTGGGGGTGAGGGACTGTGCTGCCAGGAGCCCGTGAGGCTTCTAAGCACCATGCACTCCTGGCAAGGCGGAGGAAACTTTGGGCGCTTCCCCAGGCCCTGATTGGTCTGGGGACAGGAGAGCAACAGGGCCTCCATGGGCTGGATCAACCCATTTGATGGGCTGAATCCGGCCTGCGGAGGCCCTTTCGCCCACCCCTGAGCTAGCCTGTAGTTGAGCACTGAGGGTATGTCTACACTACCCCCCTAGTTCGAACTAGGCGGGGTAATGTAGTCATACGGAGTTGCAAATGAAGCCCGGGATTTGAATTTCCCGGGCTTCATTTGCATGAAGCCGGCCAGCGCCATTTTTAAATGCCACGAGGCGTACAGCTAGTTCGGATAGGAAGCCTAATCCAAACTAGCTAGTTCGTGCCACGTGTAGCCGCCCGGCACGCAGTCCGAACTAGCCGGCATTTAAAAATGGCGCCAGCCGGCTTCATGCAAATGAAGCCCGGGAAATTCAAATCCCGGGCTTCATTTGCAACTCCGTATGACTACATTACTCCCCCTAGTTCAAACTAGGGGGGTAGTGTAGACATACCCTAAGATCTCAGGAAGGGATTGTCATGGGTTCCCCCTAGGATGCCACCTGGAACTGGGGTATGACTGAGTCCCCCAACCCACCAGCCGGGGCTCCCTCTCACACTGTGTTGCTGTGGCAAGGTGCCGTACAAACAGGCAGGGACACACTCAGCTGCAGTTACATGGGAGGCTATAACTAGGTAACTCCCAACTCCTCTGGTACACACTCCCTCTGGAGTATAAACCCAGAATTATATTGTCTTGTGCCTCACAGGGAACTGCACAGTGTAGGCTCAGAAAATTTGCCCCACCCTAAATGCGGAGGGGAATACGCAGCAGCCTTTTGCCCTAAGCATACACTTCACTCCAACACATTGGTTTAGATAAAACAGAACCACGTTTATTAACTACACAGAGTAGATTAAGTGATTACAAGAGATGGCAAACAGATCAAAGATTATCTAGCAAATAAACAAAAAGGACAAGTTAAGGTTAATGAACAAAATTGATTGGTTATGAATAGATTGGTTATGAGCAAGCCCAACCGATGATATAAGCGGGCTGCAGATTCTTAGGGGGAAGTTGCACTCGCTTTCCAGCTTGGAATCCCAGGTATTTCATTCCCAAGCTAGAAATCCCTTTAGCCTGGGTCCAGCACTTCCTTCAGTTCAGTCTTTGTTGTTTCCAGGAGTCTTCTTGGGTGGGGAGGGAAGAACCCCAGATGATGATGAGATTGGGTCCGGACCCCCTTGAGACTGTTACCTGATGTGCTGAGACCGCACTGAGCCTGTTTTCCCTTCCAGCTTGGGTCCCCAGGACTCTGTCTTGAGTCAGACACACTAGCCTGCTGCAGCATAGATGCAGGGTCTGGGCCACTTTGACATTTTAACTTGATCCTCAAAGTGATACATGTATGGCAGAATCATACCCAATATCTCATGTGATGTATTTTGCATAAAGCATATTCTAGTTATGTTATATTCATGAGCATATTTTCATAAAGTGCATGGAATGCCCCTTCCCAAGTGTCACTCCCTGCCTTAAACAACTTTTGTGTAAGGCGAGAGCTCTTTGTTTCAAAGCATGGTTTCCAGACCACTCTATAGAAAAATACTGACATCCCTAGATAGAGTGCAGCATCATGTGACTCGGTCACATGTTCTTGTAGCGTCATAGCAGCCATTAGGCAGAGTCTGTCTCTAGTGTTCTCGGGAAGGCTCCCCAGGTGGGAGATAATTTCTGCTAAGGCCTCTTGATTGTCCATAATAACCCATTTCCCTGAACAGGCCCTTCCTCGCCCACTTTCTGGACTGAAAGCATCTTTTCTAGTGGGTGTTACCCACGTGTAAATCCATTTAAAACACGGATCCATAATCCATATTTATAACTTCAGATACACAAATGCTACAAGCATACAAAGAGCATAACCATAGTCAGCAAAACATCACTTTTCCAATGCCACTTCACATGACTTACCTTGCATAAAATGAATCCTAATTGTGTCCTAACCAAATCATAATCCTATCCCAGGGAAGAATAGGGGGCACAGTGCCACAGAGATAACACAGAGCCTGCATCCTGGAAGATGCACCTAAGAACCTCGGGGAGTGCAGGTCCCTCCCTCGGCAAGAAGATGCCAAGAGCAATAAGGTACTTGAGCATCCCATCCCACCACATCTGTTAGGAGTGCCATTCTTGAGGAAAAGCCTTAAAACAGGAGACACCTAGCTCAGAAGGAACACAGACCTTTCCCCATTATTTCCCAGAAAGGAACATTGTGGTGGATGAAGCTAATAGAGTCCCTGCAAATAATGCAAAATAGTCCTGAGGATGCTGAGCCAGGCTTATCAGGTAACTCCTAAAAGGAAGAAGGCCAAGGACACACATGGACTTTTTCTGTTGCACTTTCCTTTGTAACTACCTGAGTACACCTGGGGTTCCCTCTAGCCCTGTGCCCCTAGCAGAGACTTTGCATGCTCCCCTGCACCCAGGCTTTGATTGGCCCAGGGGCGGACGGAGTGCGCGAAGTCTCCTCCTGCCGCCAGGGGCATGTGGCACCTAGATAGAACCGCCAGCTGTTTTGAACAAAGGAAAGCACAACACACAAGAGTTGTGAACAGCTGTGGTTCCCTCTAGGTGTCACAAGCCCCTGGCAGGGCAGGGGTGGGGGTAGTAAGTGACTTTGCACACTCCAAGGCCTTGATTGGCTTTGTGCCCTCCTGCTGCCAGCAGCAGGCACCCCCAGCCCTTTCTTGCAACCGTGCAATATTGCTTAAGCCCCCTTTTAGATAGGGTAGCATGAGTGTTCATGACATACAGCATGCATCTAGTCATGTAAACAGGAGTAATCTAATCACATCAGAACAGGAGTTTCCTTCTGCTTTCTGTTGCCTGTGAGGATATGTCTACATTTCACCTCTGATTAGCATATTTCCGCACTTCAGTTGCATAATTAATTAGGGGCCGTTTTTGTGCAAGAGGCTTTTATGCAAAAAGGAGCTGTGTAGACGGCTCCTTTTTGTACAAAGACCCCCTCTTGCACAAGAGCCGTTCTTCCTAATTTTTTCAGGTAGAACGGCTCTTGCACAAGAGGGGGTTTTTGTGCAAAAAGGAGCCATCTACACAGCTCGTTTTTGTGCAAAATCCTCTTGCGCAAAAACAGCCCATAATTAATTATGCAAATGAAGAGTGGCAATATGCTAATCTGTGCTTCATTTGCATAGGCTTTTGCGCAAGAGAGGTGCAGTGTAGACGTATGAGTGTGCTACTCAGGTTGACAAAAGTCTAGATGGTGTTGCAGGGAAGAAGCACAAGTGAAACCCAAATGCCAGGGAAGAGGAAACCTGGAATCCAAACACAGCAGCTATGTCTACACTGGCCCCTTTTTCGGAAGGGGCATGCTAATTTTGAAAGTGGGAATAGGGAAATCCGCAGGGGATTTAAATATCCCCCACGGGATTTAAATAAAAATGTCCGCCGCTTTTTTTCCGGCTTGGGGAAAAGCCGGAAAAAAGCGTCTGGACTGGCCTGATCCTCCGGAATAAAGCCCTACTTCAAAGTAGGAATAAGAGATCCTCCGGAATAGGGCTTTATTCCAGAGGATTGGGCCAGTCTAGACGCTTTTTTCCGGCTTTTCCCCAAGCCGGAAAAAAAGCGGTGGACATTTTTATTTAAATCCCGCGGGGGATATTTAAATCCCCCGCGGATTTCCCTATTCCCACTTCCAAAATTAGCATGCCCCTTCCAAAAAGTGGCCAGTGTAGACGTAGCCAGCCAGAAACTAAGAACCCTGGACATTGGAGATGGAGGCTTAGTCCCTAGCGGGCTAATGTCTTGTGCAATCCGACAGCTCTGTGATCTAGAGCAAGTCTCCCTTCTTGGAGTTCAGCTCCAGTGCACTGATTCCAGGATAGTCACACAGTGCCTGGGGGGAATGAGAAACTCAGGGTTTGCAACTACATCCTGCTTTCCTGTCCTGCTACCACACAGAAAAATAGTTACATACCTGGATCTCACGTTCTTGGCATATACTGGCCATGCAAATCCCTGCTAGTGAGATGCACAGTGACAGCTTGAATCATCAAGAAAGTGTAGATCTGTTTTTATTGGCGGGGGGGAAAAAACCTATTTTCTTACTCTAGGGATAGGAAAAATATCCTCTTGCCCTGAGCGATCCTAACAAGTACATACTACAGTTAAACTGGTGGTTGTGCATGTCAACCACATTTGTGCTCCAGTTGGATATATCGTGATTTTTTTGTTTAAAAAAAAAGGTGCCAGTACTCTAGGGGAAAAGTTGTTTAGCTCTAACTGGAGATGCAGTACTGCATCTGAAGGTGCTGGTACTGCGTACCGGGCAGTACCATCTGTGATGGACCGGGCCGTGTCTGGGCACAGCTGAGGGCATCCGCTCAGGGTGAATTGCTCAAATCCGGGGCTCCTTACAGCCCCCCCTGACTGGTGACCTCTCCAAATAGGCCACAAACCAGTCTCACAAAGCGCTTCAGCTGCCTGCCTGAAGCCTCCCGAGCAAAACCCCTTTGACACCCCCGCAAAATCCGTGCCCCAGATGGCCCCGGGCCTCATACACAGGTGGGGGGTCCTAGCATCCAATCCCACCTACCCCGAACAAGTTCTGTCCGGTTCCAAGAAACCAGCCACAGATCTCTGGTCAATTTACCCTCTGGATCTTACCCACAAATCACGCTGGGCCAATCCTTTAGAATCTATATCTAAAGGTTTATTAACACAAGAAAGAAAAGCCTGAGAGTAAGGTTATTAAAGTACAGTACGTTACATGCACCGAATCTCCCAGTTCTCGATGCAGGCTCTAGCAGAGATGTTACAGCTGCTGGTTTAAAAGTTCTTATTGCACATCCTACAATCAGGATAGGTTCATAGGTCTTCCGGGCTCTTCAATCCCTGCAGTGCTGCCTCTGGGATGAAGTGCTGAGCTGAGAACAAAATGGCATCGACCACATGGCCTCTTTATACTCCTTCCTGGCCTCTTCTAGTATGTAGCAGGTCACCTGGTCCTCAGCCTCTCTGTGTTCCCTGCTGGCTGCTCTCAGGACAACCCCCATTCTTTGGGTGTGTCTTTGGCCCATTGAGAACCATTGTTCCACAGGTAATTAGCATGTCCACAGGCTCCACAGGCTCGGTCCTGCCCAATGCTTAACCACATGCAGGGAAATCTTCAGTTTCCACACAGATTACAGATCTACACACACAGACATTATACACTCACATAAACAGTGTACACAGGATCAGAAAACAACAAGCTCCCATTCAATACCCCACATGGCTCCCTTTCATACAGATTTCTGGGGCCAACACCCCCACCTAGGGGTGCAGCAGCGATCTGGCTGCTTCCCTCCAATTCGGTAATGTGACACCATCACAAAAAAAGCACTGGATATATCTAATTGCAATCTACAACCATGTTTAGTGGGCATGAGTTTAAGTAATTTGAAATAAAGTTGGGGGATTTAGCGGGTGACCCCATCCTTATTGTGACAGGTTGGATCATACATGTTCCCTTGGAATTGTCACCCAGTGCGCTGGTCGTGCCACTGAACCCACCTGTGGCGGATCTCCATATGCTTTATGAAATTGCCTTATAGCTACATATATGCAGAACTCGAAGATGCTTTGGACAAAATACCTCCTGTAACCTGTAATTGTAATGTCTCAATCTGCTGGGTCTGTATTTTGGTGTCTGTATCATTCCTGTGTGTAGAGTTAGAAATATGGGGCATGGAATGCTTTATGGTTTTAAATGTGCAAATTAAATTTAAATGAGGGTGTTTCCCTCAATGTTTGGGTGATCACCTGTAAACAGTCTCCTTTGTTCTTTAGGTCTAAGCAGTAGTTGGTTGTAGGAAGAGATGTGACCTTTCCAATTGGTAGGGTCTGACCAGGTAATTTTCCATTAAAGGGGGGAATATAGAAACAGAATTCCCTCCCAAAAGGAATTTTATTTAAGATGCAAAGATTTCAGATTCTTTGTCTTTGGCTGGCATGTCACGCCCAAGAGAATAAATCAGAGACCCCTGGGAAAAAGATCTTCCCTGGCTTGGAGGTCAGCCGACATAAGAACAATTTTAGGGCAAATTGGCAATAAGCTTCAGTATGTTAGAACTAGCTATATGTTTTTTGTTATTATAAATTTGCAATTTACTTTGCTCTGCCTGGCTTCACTTGTTACCACTTAAATCCTACTTTTGGTGAATAAAAGTAATTGTATTAAGTACAACCAAGCCCAGTGTAAATAATTGTTACCTAGGAGAGCAATAAGTGCATAGAGTCTCCTTTTCTTGTTAAACAGGGCTTCCCTAAATAATTCATTTGGGGTTCTGACCTCATTTGGGGAGTGGGTTTCTGGAAGCTGAGCCCAAAACTGCATTTTCCTTGGAGCTGAAGAGTTTCTGTGTCTGTATTGTTCTCCAGAGGGGTTGTGATCTCAGCTCTGTGCCTTGGCTAGAGGAGACCAGGTGAGCTGGCCGGGTAGGACAGGGTGGTAAGAAACTCCAGAGAGGAAGAGGGCGAGTGTCAATGGCTCAGTTAGCAGTTTGGGAAGCATCCCGAAAGGATCTTCTGTGACCGCACCGTGTCACAGCTGGGACTTTTTTATAGTAAATAAAAGTGATTTTATTAAGTACAAACAGTAGGATTTAAGAGGTTGCAAGTAAACACAAGGATTAATTCAAATGAATTTAATTCGGGGGAAGTGCTGTGACCGGTTAGACAAGCAGTCAAACTAGATGACCACAAAAGTCCCTTCCAATAATCTGTGCAAGGAACCATTTCCCTGGATCTTGTTCCCATCCACTTTGACTGTGCTTAGGGTCTTGGATGGGTATACACTTGGGGCTGCTAGCCCTTCCCCTTGCTCTCACTGCTGTGCTAAGTTCCCTGTACGCTGTGTGGCCACAGAGCTGGCTATTGAAGGCTGCACAAGCAGGGAGAGGTGCCTCTCCCCTGGCCCAGCCCAGCCCTGCTAGAGCTGCCATGGCCATGAAGAGGTACCCTCCTTGGCCCAGTCTTGCTTGAACCATTGTGGCCATGAAATAACACCCCTCCCTTGGCCTGCCCTGGCCCAGCTCAGCCCCACTGGAGCCATCATGGCTGTGGAAATGCTCCTCCCTTGGCCTTGCCCAGCCCACCTCTAACCAAGGCCCTCATCTCCCCGCTCCCCAACCATCTTGTAAGCGGGGGAATGATCCCGCTATTGTGGGGAACTTTCCTGGCTTCTATACACCCCGGTGAAATGAACCAGCGAAAGGATCTGAGTCCCCGCTCCCACTTCCTTTACCCCACGGCTCCCTGATCCTGAGGGCTCCCCCTCCACTCTCTTGAGTAGCAGAGCCCTTGAAACCCCAACAAGGCTGGGCCCAGGTTTCCTGGGGCTTAATCCCTGACCTTGTAGTCACTAGGGCCGTGTCCAGACTCAGGGGTTTTTTCGGGAAAAGTAGCCTTTTCCCGAAAAAACTTCCCCTGCGTCCAGACTCAAGCCGCGTTCTTTCGAAATTATTTCGAAAGAACGTGGCTTTTCTTTCTATGGCGGTAAACCTCATTTCACGAGGAAGAACGCCTTCTTTCGAAAGTTCCTCTTTCGAAAGAAGGCGTTCTTCAATGTAAAGAGGCCGTCTTCGAAAGAGAGCATCCAGACTCGCTGGGTGCTCTCTTTCGAAAAAGCGGATTTCTCTTTCGAAAGATCCGCCTGCAGTCTAGACACGATCTTTCGAAAGAGGCTCTTTCGAAAGAAGCCTACAGTCTAGACATAGCCTAGGGGCAGGAGTTAGGGTGTCCCCACTCCGAGGTGCTCTCTTTACACTGCAGGCCTTCTTGGCCCAGTGATCACTTCATAAGGTTCAAAGCAAATACAATTTATTAAACATCAACTGGTTAAAGAGAAAAGAATAAGAAAAAATGAGAATGGTTAAATGAGAACACACAGCCCTGCTCTGTAGCACAGGGACATCGAAACAGCAGTCTGCAGAGTGTAAGGACAGTCCACAGTCTCTTCCTTAGAGGCCCTGGATATGCTGCAGGGGGGGCTACAGGCTGGACACGCTAGCTCTGGTAGTGACCACACAGTCTCAAGCTCGAAGTGGCCAGACCCCTCTCCCAGTCCAGAGCCTTTTCCCACACTTTGCTGGTCCCAGATGCTCACCACATCCAGCTGCAGGCTGTGCTGCTTGGCCAGTTCCAGCTCCTTGTGTTGCTTCTCTGTTCCTTTTGGCTCTCTGAGCACTGCCAGTCTGCTGCTCAACACAGGATCTGCACTCCTTGAGCTGTGTATGCCTGGCTCTGCTGCTGCAAAAACTGCCCCTCAGCACAGCTTGCTCCTCTTAGCAGTCTCTCAGCTCTCTGTTCCTTTTGCAGGACTTCTTCTGCACACAGCTTGCACTGCTCGGGCTGTCTGTGTCTGGTTCCGTCGCTGCAGGACTTCTTCACAGAGCTTGCACTACTCTTTCAGCTCTCTGTTTGCTAGAGAGAGCCAGAACAATCCCCGCTTACAACCTGTCAGTCAGGCTGAGCTGGAGTGTTGACTGCTTTCCATTGTTTCTCGGGTCTGTCAGTCTCATGAATCCTTCCCCTTCTGAAGCTGGGAGCTGGCAAACCAAAAAACTCCCACAGAGTTTTAGTAAGGGGTAACAGTCCTTACACTCTGCCCCATCTCTGAGCTCCCTCCAGATTCCGAATCCTTCATCACCAGCCCCACCCCAGAGCCTTCACACTCTGCAGCTCAGCCCTCTTTCCCAGACCTGAGCCAACTCCCACACTGCAAACCCCTCAGCCCCACCCCTGACACGTACCGTCCAGCTGCGGGATGAATTTTGTTATGTTCACTAATATGGATGTGAACCAAGCGGGATTCTTGGGTGAGTTATCCTACACCTTTACCCTCTATTTTTCTTCTACCTCCTCTTTATTATTTAAAGCAGGGGTGGGGAACCTTTTTTGGGTTGGAGGCCACTGACCCACAGAAAAATCAGTGGGGGGCCACACACAAGTGAGAAGACAAAAAATCCTCACTGATGTGGCCCCTGACTGAGAAGGAGACAGACACTCCCCATATTCCCCTTGCACACCAGAGTCGAGGAGTGCCCAGGCCGGTAGATTTTGTGTGCTCCAGCCCCATGGCGGGGCAGTGCAGGGTGAGAGCTGGGGCGCCAGCATTGGCTCTCCATTGCAAGGGGGAGGGTCTGAGCCTTGGGGGCTGCAACCGATTCCTGGGCCCAAGATTCTCCACCGCTGATTTAAAGTCACGTACAAAGCTCACAGAAGTCACTGGGAGGCCCAGGGTCTATCTAGTAAAAAGAAGTCCTTGCCCCCACAGATCTACAGTTTAGCTTTTGGGGCGATACAGCCAGTGATGCAGCAAAGGAGGGAACGGAAGGGAGGGAATTGCTTCCCTTTTCCTTCAGTGGTCTTTCCAAGAGTTTGAGCGGGGCAGTGGCAGGAAGGAGATACGGAGCAAGGAGCTGGAAGCATGTTACTACTGATTTCAAGAAAGCAATGTACCTCGCTCGATTCCTGGAACTGGTCAGTCAGAAACACTATAATATAGCAATGAAATGAGAAATACTTCCTCTCCCTTCCCCCCCTTTCCCGCCTCCCCCCCACCCCCCCGCTTCAGATTTTTAGAACAACATCAGTGGGCGCCCTGTGGGTGTGAAACACTCTGAAAGTAGGAAGTTCAGAGTCTCACACTTTAGCTCCACAGAATTCGGGGCTGGGTCTGCTCCCAGAAAGGAAGCACACGCGGGACCCGGATGCAGACTGAGTCCGCGGGCAAGAGGTGCAGGGGACACCTCAGCTTCTTTGCTTCCCCATAGGGATCCATTCCGCTGCTGGGCAGCCGCGCTCATTGCTGATTCCTGCATGTCACAAGACGATCCAGCAGCCAGGGAGTGAGAACCGAGAGGGTCAGCGACCCACCTGCTCGGGGCGGCTGTCCCATCAGCAGCTCTTGGCTCAGGTGAGGAAACTCTGCTTTCGCTGAGAGAAGGGTCCATGGCCAAGAGAGCTCATCCCCAGGTAGACGAGGGCTCATGAGCTCTGGAGCCGCCAGTCCCAGTGGGGTCTCTCTCTGTGGTGAATGGCACTTGTCCAGCTCGCTGTATCCCATCAAAATCAATGGCATTTAGGAAGCTGGGGGCTGTTCTGGGTGGATCCCCTGTTCCACACTCAGCCATTGATCAGACTTCCCCAGAGCACGGCCACTCGGCTTTGGGGCTGTGCCCCCAGCGGGGTGGGTCTGTTCCACTTTTTAGAAAGCAGGAATCCGGGGCCACATTCTCCAGCGGTGCAACCCACTGGACTTCAGCGGCGTTAGGCCAGTGCAGCATTGGGCCATTGTCTCTGCACCGCTCCGTTCAATGCTGGGTCCCACAAAGAGACAATAAAGCTAATCTGGTCTTGTACCTGTGGATCAGGTTCCCCAAGCAGTTCCTGGGCGCTGGCTGCACACTGCCAGGGGGAGTGCAGGGCAGGGCAGCAATTCTCTCCAGGCTCTCGCTGAAGGAGAAAGCCCAGAGCTGAAGGAACATGAAGACTCATCCCAAGAGAGGGGAGATGTACATGCTTGGGGGAGACGGGTGGGGCAGGGTAGGATGCTGTGTCTCCAGAACCTGCATGGGAACCAAGAAGGGAAGGTGGGAGTGTGTGTCTGTGTGTGTCCCTGTGTTCAGGGCAAAATGTGGAGATGAAGGAACATGGAGAATGAAATCCCCTCTCTCCATAGCTGAGGACAGTTTCTTGCTGGGGAGGTCAATAAGGACATTGTGCAACTCAAATCAAGCACAGTTGCTTCTCAGTTCTCTGGGCATTCTGCAGTGGCTCAGGAAGGAGGTGGGGACTTTGCTCTGCAATTAATCGATACTGGAAGTAATTTTTTTTCACCAGCCTGTCTCCTACTACTGGTCTGACTGGGTGGCTTAATGGCCCCTTCTGACTATGATGGATCAAGGCAGAGAGGGGAGGTTTTGTGTCTCACAGAAAGTCCCAACCTCCTCTATGTGATTATCAGAGCTTGGTTTCCACATTCCACAGGTGACAAGGACGGAGTTACCAAGTGAGTGCAAGGACCCCAGGCAGGTGCCCAGCGCAGAGCACAGGGAACAGGACTGAGTTGGCGGGCACAGGCTGGCGTGGACATGCAGACGTTCTGCAGTGCTCTGCTGGCTCTGTGCTGGGCTTTCAGCAGGGGAGAATCACGAGGTGATTTTCAGATTCGTTTCCTCTTCTTTTGTCTTTCCTGCCCTTTTCTTCATCTTCCCTCCCCTCCTTCGAGCCCATTTACCTTCTCCATTCCCCCGCCCCTTCCTCTGCTCCCACCCTCCCTCTGCCATTCCAGATGAGTATCTTGGTGACTGGGCTGACAGGCAAGAGGACAATTGGTTATATGAGTAGAAGGTAAGAGGATGAAAACATGGATGGTCTTACATGGTGGGAGGATGGATGGATGGAAAAGCAGGAGAGCATGGATGGACAAGTGGGTTTTTGGGCAAATGTATGAACAAGGTGGATTCTGAGTAGGTGAATGAACTGGGGGAGGGGGAAGTACAGGGATAGACAGACCCTGAAGGAGAGTGCGGGAATAAAATCACAGAAAGGCGAGAAGTGGAATTGATCACATGGGATTATAAATCACCAAATATCTCTGTTGTAAAGCAAACAAATGGGAAGGCAACTCTGTGTGAGTGTGTGTGTGTGTGTGTGTGTGTGTGTGAGAGAGAGAGAGAGAGCTCAGCACAAACATCAAAGGATCCCTATGAACTACCCCAGTCTTTTCTATACCACAGCAGAGATCAAATGGGATCTTCTGTCATGCCCAGGGACTGTTGCTGTTTTTAGGTTTAACCTCCCAGGGGCGCACGGGCGGAGCTGTTTGTTTGTTGATTAGGTCTAGTTTAGCCTCTGGGGTGTGAGGATCGGGGAGGGGGAGGATTTTATCCCTGACTCAGGAGCTGACTGACATGCCAGGGACTCCCCAGAGAGTTTACCCATTCACGTGGCATTGCCTCTGCCCTTCCCACCATGGCTCTGGTGGGCACTGCCCATTGCTCCTCTCTGCCCATCTCCATGAACCACAGACTGCATTGTGCTTCCCTCCCCTGTCAGAGAGCCTCCCGATGCAGAGCCTGCACTGCTACAACGACTACACCTCCCAGACCACCTGCACGTGGCAGGAGTGCAGAGCGGCACGTCGCTTCCTCAGTGTGACTCTTCACCATAAGGACAATATAAAAGAGTAAGTGCCTGGCCTCTGCTCTGCTGCAGAAGGACACAAGAGGCCTGCGGCTGCTGAACCTGTGAAGTGGGAGTGAGAGGAAGGGAAAGGAGTGGAGCTGACAGTCAGGTTTGAGGAGCACCGGGGCAGGCCCTGATATAGGATGGAACCTGGCAATTCTTTTAGATCTCCTCTGGGAGCCTGAGGAGAAACAGGAGGTTGTACTAGTCAGTTTATTTTCATTACCTTTCCTATACCTCTCCCTTATTTTTCTGGGGATCCCAGGTGTGAGTGATGGCATTTCATTCCAGTGAGTTTCTGGAGTGGAGAAAGAGGCATTACAGTACAGGTGGGTTGGGGTCCATTCATCAACAGAAGAGAGAGGAATGGTTCTTCATTCTTTCAACTTTCCTCTGGGTCTTCTTGGTAGCACGGTTATAAGGAACATAGCTCTAGTGAGATCATGTCCACAAAATAAGGGCGGGTGGAGAGGCTGTGAAAAGAGAGAAGTGGTTATGTCTAAGGCTCTGCAATCAGATTTCCTCCCCGAGTCACTGGGCTTTGCACGTCGGTATTTTGCCTCCGCATCTGTTTCCTTCTGAGAGAGGAACTGAGCCATCATCCGGTCCAGAGAGATAGGGTGGGCAGAGATGGAGAGGGACAGAAAGGGAGCAAGAGATGGGGAGGAGAGGAGAGGGCCAGGGTTTAGGAGTGATGCAAAGTGGGAGGGAATAGGAAGGAATCATCTCTGGTATTTGGGGAAGAGATTATTAGTGGTGTGATCCCACACCTTTTAAAGGAAGGACTGCTGACTTCACTGAGTTTAGATTGGGACCTAAAGGAGGCCACCACATCTGGAAAAACAGCCCGTGCAATGACTTGGCCCTTGAGAGAATGTCCCAGAGCCCAGTGTGAACTTGATCTATGAGGATGGATCCTGGGATGAGCGTGAGCTAGACAGAGGACCTGTACATGAACGCCAGCATTATGCTGATGACACACAACTCGCTACCATCCCTCACCACAGACAAGTGCACCACTTCCACCCAGATGGCCCAGCACTTGGATGAGATCAGCTCGTGTGTGAAGAGCAGCTGGCTGAAGTTGAACCAGAGCAAGGGAGAGGAGATGCGGGTGGGCAGGGGAGACCACTTTGAAGAGTTTGCAGCCAGGGTACAGTCACTTTTGGCTGATGTTGCACAGCCACAATCAATCAGTCCATCGTTGAAGAGTACTCTTGGATTTCTCACTGAGCCTAAGCTCTCATAAGGAAGTGCCACCAAGTAACACTTTTTATCCTCTGTTTGGCTAGGAGACTTAGCCCCATCTAGATGGGTCCAGCTTCAGTTATTCACACCTTGGTCACTTCTTGGCTGCACTTCAGCAACACAATGTACCTGGGCATGAAGGCTTCCAGGTGTAGGAAACTTCAGCTAGTTCAGAATACAGCAATGTGTCTCGTAGAATAATAGGGGTGGAAGAGACCTCAGGAGGTCATCGAGTCCAACCCTCTGCCCAAAGCAGGACCAACCCCAACGAAATCATCCCAGCCAGGGCTTTGTCAAGCTGGGACTTAAAAAACTCTAGGGATGGAGATTCCACCACCTCCCTAGGCAACCCATTCCAATGCTTCACCACTCTCTTAGGGAAATAGTTTTTCCTAATATCCAACCTCGACTGTATCTTGAGGCCATTGCTCCTTGTTCTGCCGTCTGTCACAACTGAGAACAGCCTCTCTCCATCCTCTTGAAACTCCTTTTCAGGTAGTTGAAGGCTGCTATTAACTCCCCCTTCACGCTTTCCTTTTGCAGACTAAATAAGCTGAAATCCCTCAGCCTCTCCTCGTAAGTCATGTGCTCCAGCCTCCTAATCCTTTTTCTTTGTCCTCTGCTGGACTCTCTCCAATGCATGCCACATTCTTTTTGTAATGGAGGGCCCAGAACTGGATGCAATACTCCATATGTGGCCTCACCAGTGCCGAATAAAGGGGAATAATCACTTCCCTAAATCTGTTGGCAGTGCTGCTACTAATGCAGCCCAATGTGCCCTTAGCCTTCTTGGCTACAAGGGCACACTGTTGACTCATATCCAGCTTCTCATCCACTGTAATCCCCAGGTCCTTTTGTTCTGTACTGCTGCTTAGCCATTCGGTCCCCAGCCTGTAACAGTGCTTGGGATTCTTCCGTCTCCTCAGCAACACAAGCTGCCGTGACCTCACTACTGCCCTCTGCTCTCCACACAGGCTTCCTGCAGAATTTCAAATCCAGTTAAAGGGTCTCCTTATCTTCAAGGCTCTCCATGGCCTGGGCCCAAGCCTTCTCATAGGCCATCTAATGTTCTGGAACAAAAATTGTGGTTGACAACACTCCTGCTCCTCTGGCACAATGAACTCTGATGAGCCACTAAGCCTAAAGCTCATCTGTGCTGGAGGCAGAGCTTGTCCAAGGGCCAGTCGGAGGCTGTGGAATCAGTTTTAGTGGGGACTTCTCAACAATCACAACTTCACTGCTTTCCACTCCAAGCACAAGGTGATCTCTCTCACGGGCCTCCTCTAATATAAATACACAGCAATACGCGTATACTTAAAAGCCAATCCCACCAAAGAAGACACTGCATTTCACATGCTTTTCCCACTGGGGAGAGGATGAGACCAAACCACTGATGACTGATGTGAAATCTGTCCCCCTTTGCTTAATAATCTACTTTGACGGTGCCCATATGGTACGGTGATGGGCTCAGTGTAAGAATCTGCATTGAATAGAATGTGGAGAAGGTTTTAGGAGCCTAATTTTAGTTTTTCTACCTGTACTTAAAGCAGCTTCTTCTAGGCCTCTCTTTTTACACACAGGATAAGCACACCGATACCATGTGAGCCTCAGGGAGCCAATGGGTTCCCGGTTTGCCAGGACTCCTGTATCTGCTGGAGCTGCCGCAGGAACAGCACCTCTTTTGCAGTTGGGGTGAACGACTATTACAGTTTCAAACCCAGTCGGTTGCTGCAGGCCAACCTGAGCATCAGCCCCTTCCAGAACGGTAAGGGTGAGACACCACTACTCTCCACTTGCCAGGAATATTTGAGATCCTTTGAAATGAAAACTTCTTCCTCTGCTCTGATCCCCTAACCAAGAATCCCGATCTCTAACTTTTAACCCTACTTCTGCATGCCAGGCTATTATCTTGCCAGGAATAGTTTAATTCCCATTGTGCGGCCTGTGCGTCTCACTTAGAGGATGATGGATGGATGGATTCTTCCTCTCCTGCCTACAGTGGAAAAGCCAGATGTATTCCTCCCTGTTGACCCACTCCCTTGCTCTGGCTGCCTGTCTCTGCCATTAGGGAAAAACTGATGCCAAACAAATCTCTTTGCTAAGAAACACAGTGAAATGTTTTCACCTTTCAATGAAGATAGCACTCATTTCCCCTGTAGCCTTGGTGCCCCTCTCTGTTGCATGGCTTTTTTTTTTTTTTTTTTTTTTTTTTTTTTTACAGTCCCAGAAATCCCACACAAGCCTGATGTTAGGCAGATCTGGGTCCTTCCTTATGGAGATAAGACTTCACTACAGGACCTCTGCCCTGTCCACATCCCCATATACTAATAACCACAGTCTGTCTTATCCCTTCTTATTTTCAGTCCAGCCCCTCCCACCTCAGAAGCTCCAAATTAATGTCACAGAAGAGGGTGACTTCTTCCTGGCCTGGGAAGCAGCTGGAGGAAGAAAAGGAAGCCACTGGCAGCACCATGCACTGGAGTTTGAAGTGGCCTACAAGCGGGAATGGGAATCCTGGGAGGTAGGCATGAGAGATGCTTTGGCATTGGCACATGCTGGTTTTGGGTGCACCTTTTGGAGGGCAGAAGACAGTCCTTTGCAATCCTCTGAACCCTGCTTGGCTGCCACTGAATCCAGACCATCCTCTGAAACCTGGATGACCTAGAGGGTGGCGGGGGGGGGCATGCTGCAGCCAGCTATGTGTGCTGCTTACAAATCCCTTGCTGTCCAGCCATGGCTGGGCATGGAGAGAGATTTAGTAAGTAAAAATCACTCTGTGCACTATGGGAGCAATGAACCCCACACAAGCATCTGTCTCCAACTTCACCCTGGGATCAGAGCGCTGGCAGTGCTTGGCTAAGCAAAATTGCCCAAGAAAAGGGTCCTCCCACAACTCTCTAACCAGTCTCTGTCTCCAGCTCCCCTGACTCCTCACTATCTCTTCCTCACCGACAGAAATCTTCCTCCGTGTCGGTCGCAAGCTCCTGCCACTGCCTGCTAAGGCGTGATGCCCTTGTGCCCGGCAGCACCTATCTTGCTCGTGTGCGAGCCAAGCCGAGCCAAAGTGGTGGCTGGTCTGGGCAGCCTAGCGAATGGAGCACTGCTGTGTCCTGGAAGTCCCAGGAAGGTAAGAGGGAGGGGAGGAATAGGGACCATGATGAGCTGCCAGAAGAGGGATATTGTGCTTCACCGATGGATGATTTGGAAGCTGGGTTGATGACACTGGGGAATTTCTGGAATTTACTGAAAATGGTGCAGTTTCACTGGTGCTCTCTTATACGAAGTGCATTTGGTGTCGGTGACAGGTAGCAGAGCAGTAGTCATGGAGACTGCAGTACTCTGGTTAGTTGCCCAGCACAGTCCCAGTGCAAGCCAGTCTTTCTGTCTGTTGCAATTTATGTATCTTCTGGGTGAATGGACCAGCATAATGCTCTGGGCTCCTCTAGAAAATCCTGAGACTAAGGGCATCTTTACTGTACTAAATGAGGTTGACCTAAGTTACGTTGGAATACAGCCTGCATAGTAATTAAATCACTTTTGTGTGTCCACGCTATGCTTCTTGTGCTGAGGGTACGCATCCTTATTAGCAGCATCTGCATTGATGCAGAGAGCAGTGCACTGTGGGTAGTTCTCTCAGTGTGCAACTCACCACCCTCTAGCATAGGGAGTTTGAGGAAAGTTTTGCAAAGTCTTGTGGGATTGAAATGAGTGGCACAGCTGTGACTGGGATCATGATCTCAACATCCAGAAAGCAGTGTTCTTCATCCCATAATGTTTTGATCATAATCCCCCCCCACACACACACACACCCCAAAAAATCTGTGCTTCCCTTCTCAATGTCCATTATCTGTGTCAGAAGCATGGATCCCCCACAGCTCTGCACTAGTGTGATGAGTGTTGAGCACTGGGGGCTTGATGTTGCAGTATTTGCAGAGCTGCAGGAGAAGCCATGTGGAAACCTAGAACCATGGGGTTAGAAGCGACTGCAAGGATTATCTAGTCTAACCTCCTGCCAAGATGCAGGATTTGCTGTGTCTGAACCACCCAAGAATGATGGCTATCCACACTCCTTTTGAAAACGTGCAGCGAAAGAGCTCCCATTACTTCTTTATGCTGTTTCTTCCACTGTCTGTTACAGTTTTTCCTGAGATTTAATCTAAATCTTCTATGATGTACTTTGAACCTACAGCTTCTTGTCCTCCTGCTCTTTGTGGTAAGAGAGGACAACTTTTTTCCATCTTTTAGGGCAGCCTTTCAAGTATTGAAGATTTCTACCAAGTGCCCCTTCCAAACTAAACCTACTTAAGTCCTTCAGTGTTAGCTCACAGGGTTTGCATTCCACCCCTTTGATCATCTCTGTTGTTCACTGCTGGCTCCTTTTCAGGTTCTCTCCATCCTTTCTATACTTCGGTAACTAAAACTGGACACAGGAATCCTGCTGAGGCCTGAGACAAGTAGAAGAAAATGTTCCCTCCATTATTTGCAAGCTGTGCCTCTGTTAATGCAGCCTAAAATTGCATTAGCTTTTCTTTTGGTAGCTTCATGATGATAAATCATGTTCAGATTGGGGTCTACCACCACTCCCTGCTCCTTCTCATCAATGCTGCTGCCACGCTAGTTATTTCCCAGACAGTATTTGTGCATTTGGTTTTTCTTCCTTACGTGTAGCACTTTACATTTATCTTCATTGAATTACATTTTGTGTTCAATAGCCTAATTCTCCAAATTACCAGGATTCATCTGCATCTGAACTGTTTGCTTGCAATCCCCCTCCAAAGTTTTGTGACATCCGCAAATTTGATCTATATGCTCTCTATTCCTACATCCAAGTCATATAGAGAAATATGTTAAGTAACGCTAGACCCAGAACACATCTCTGTGGAAGCCCACTTGAGACTACTTTGCAAATGGATATAATTCCATTAATGGTTACTCTTTCTTTGTGGTTGTTTAACGAATTAAAGCTATCATTAAGTGGATACCTGAGTCCACATTTCTCTAGCTTCCTTACCAGGTTGTCATATGGGACTGGCTATAGCCTTGCTAAAGTATAGGTATGTCCACCATATTCCCTCTATCCACCTGTCGTGGGGTGGTCCTCTCTTATTTCTCCCAGGGGGTAGGTCCTCTCTTATTTCTCCCTGGGGCTGTCTGAGGCTATGTCTAGACTGCAGGCTTCTTCTGGAAGATGCTTTTCTGGAACAGTTGACTTCTGAGTGGGGTGAGAAGTGTCCTACCATAGTGGAAGAAATATACCTTCAGCAGAGGATTGCAGATCTACCTCCAGGAAAGTTTCCTCAAGATTTCTATGGATACTTCCTTGGATATCCCAGTGCACATAAACTGGGTGTTCCACAGCGCACATTCCTTCCCATGTCAAATTAGGCAGAACAGCGGATAGCAACTCTACTTGTATTGGTTATTTCACTACCTCTTGAGTAAAGAGTAAATCAACACACTTCTTCTGTTCCTCCTCTACCTCCTCTTCACTGTTCGTGACACGGACCTGTTCAGTTGGGCTCCTCTGAAGTATCCACTGAGCTACTGGAGATGGTAGTAGCAGTGGAGTCTCCATCAAGGATGGCACAGAACTCTTTGTAAAAGTGACAGATCTGTGACTCCACACCAGAGTGATTTTTAGCCTTCCTTGCGTTCTTATACAGTGCCTTGGCTTTCACATGGCATTGCTGCTGGTCCTTTCTGTAGCCCTTCTCTGTGCCCCGAGTGATCTTCACCTAGTTGTTGACATTTCTACAGCTGAATTGAAGCTGTGCCTGCACTACCTCTTCTTCCCATAGACCCAGGAGATACCTTCTCCCCTCCCCCCGGAAGCACATCTGTGGCATATAGCCAGCACGGTCAGCTGGAGAGTAGTTAGGCATGCTCTAGAATTGCTACGTGTGGTTTCCAGAGTGAGCAAATAGGAAATGGAATTTCAAAAATGCACAGTTTTGACTTCTTGTGCACCTGGCTGCTGAAGAATGGAGCTAAAAGTTGTGATCAAAGTGGTCAAAACTGGGGCATTGTGGAACAACTCCGGAGTCTAACAGCCAATGTAAGTAATGCAGTGCCTTCCCGGACACCTTGTCTAGGTTAAGTCAGAAGAGAGTGAAATTTTAGTGTAGAAATTTACACGTCAACCTTCCATCAACACGATTTTGTGTATAGACAAGGTCTAAAAGGATTCCCTTCCTCCCTCAATCCACAGTCAGTCCCTACTTCATCCACTGTCCTCCCACCCTGCCCCTCCCAGATGTACACTAACCACTGGCTCCTCACTAGGGGATGAGGCTCAGCCCAAGAACCTTCGCTGCCTTTTCAATGGGGTGGATCAGCTAACGTGCAGCTGGGAAGTGAGGAGAGAGGTCGCCAGCTCTGTCTTGTTCACGCTCTTCTACAGAGCCACGCCAGCATCACAGTAAGTGACCTTCCCTTGGCAGCGTGTGTCTGTCCCCCTGTGTCTGACCATCCCTCCTGCTCGCTCAGGCCTCGCTGCTCTCTCCCCCAGGGAGACGGAATGCTCTCCAGTGCACAAGGAGGAATTGCCTCACAGCCCCTACCTCTTCCAGAGCTGTGAGATCAACGTCACCGACGCCAGCATCCTGAGCCAGTACCTCATAACTGTCCGGCCCAAGGAGGAGGAGAAACTGATTGCAGCCTACAAAAACAGTGAGACCCCATCTGCATACTCTGCCCCGGCTCACCTGGGGCTCTCTCATCTGGCCTAGGAAACGCTTGGGTTGGCAGAGAGGTGCAATGGTTAACAGAACAGCTAGAGTGTGATGTGTGGGGTGGGGTGGACAGGCGGCTGGTAAAGGAAGCTCCTAGCACTGGAGCTCCCCACCGGCACAGCACTGCTGTGAGGAGGTACAGAATGGGGGTGTGAGGGCAGATATGTCAGATGGAGCCACAGGCTCTTAGCAATCCTTGGTGCTAATCTGCTCAGGCAGCAAGTTGTGCACCAGCGTATCTGTAGTCCTGCCAACGGCCCGCAGTGGGAAAGGGAAAGGGAAAGGGCAGGGAGACAGGCTGGGGGATGGATGCATGTTCCAAAGTGTTGTTTGTGTTCTAGTCAAGCCGCTTGCGCCTGTCAACGTGACAGTGAAAAATATGAAAGACGAGGACTATGTGCTGAGGTGGACCAAACAGGCTCTAAGCTTTGACCATATAATCCAGATATATGAATTCCAGTACTGGAAGATTGGAGACTCTGAGGAGGTAGGTGATGGTATTGCTGGGAGTCCAGGATTCCTGGAAGGTGGGTGGATGGGACAGAAAGTTTCTCACTCCTCTTCCATCTCTTCTCCTCTCTTCCCAGAATGTACGGTGGGCAAACATCAGCAATGAATCTCCCATCATCTTCACCCTGCCGATGCTGGAGCCCTCAACATACTATAAGGGAAAAATGCGAGCGAGGGTGCATGCATACTCATCCTATAAGGGGCCCTGGAGCGAGTGGAGTGAGGAGTGCACCTGGAAAACTGAAAGTGGTACATCCCAGTTGTGCTGCTGTGTTGGTGTTTGGCGGTGGGGGTCAGGTCCTTCCCTAGAGAGACAGGTCCTTGGCTAGTGTTTCAGAGGAACTGGGGTTTCATATACTCAATTAAGCAAACAGTCTGACCAGTTTCTCTTGGTGCCTGGCTACTCATTTCAGTTCACAGGAAAGGGTATAACTATTGTATCTGAATCGAAGCCTGTTCTCCATAGGAATGAGGAAATTATGAAAACCAGAGGTTGGAAGTGAATGAAGTAGGCGAGCAGGGAAGGGGGTCTCCACAAGGAAGCTTAGAAACATGAACCACCTACATTTTCAGAGTGTCTTACAGAGACTTAATTTCCATGATTCCCAGGAAAATTAGGAAGGTCACTTGACTCTAAGTTTCTGCTACACATTGTAGCTCTGCACTGCAGCCTTTGAGCTGTCCAGGTTACAACTTTTAAGGGGCACTAGGCAGACTTTATCCCACTGGATATGGTCAGACTGGAAATGGTTCTGGGCTAGTGAGAGAAATTCATGAATCTAAGCAAAGGGTTGGAAAAGGGAAGGAATGATCCATGGTAGAAGGTGGAAAAAGAAGAAAGGGATCAATTAGCAGAGCTAGTTGTACTGTTCATTCTGGAACCACTTTCATATTTCTGAAACAGCTCATTCTTTTCTTTATAACTAATTTTAAGCAAACCTGTTGGAGCCTACAGAGGTTTCTCTGGTCATTTAGAGACGCATTCTGTCTTGGGAGTGATATTCAGCATTTGGAATTCAATCCATGTCACTAGGTCTCATCTGTGATCCATGCTCTCTGTTCGATTTTCCTGAACCTGTTTACAAACAGGAGATGTGGCTGAACAATCTATTAATTGTGAATTTCTACACTATCAAATGTTTTGTGTTACAAGTGCAAATCTCTTGGCATTTATACTAGGTTGTTTGTTTTGTTTTTGTTTTTTGTTTTTTGTTTGATATCTGCAATATTCTTGTAAGGATATTCACCTTGAAGTGACTGATCTGTTCTCAGAGGACTGGTCTACACGAATGCTATTAGTTGACATCAGTTATACTACTTTAGTTATATAAATTCCATGAATGAAGTTGATATAACTTAGATCAACTTACAGCAATGATCAACCACGCTGTTTTGACAGGGGATGTTCTCTTGCTGACTTACCTTCTACCTCTTGCAGAGGTGGTAGAGTAGAGATGTCAATGGGAGAGCGTTCTCTCATTGACTTAGCAGGTCTTCACCAGACCCGCTAAATCAACATTGCTGCATTGATCACAAATATACTGATAGACGTAAGTATAGACAAGCCGCATTCTGATCTTCACTTTAACAAAGCTCTTTGCTCTGGGAATTTCTTTAGGTTGTTTTTGGCTTTTTTTTTCAATTCCTAACATGGGACTGGGGAGAACATGGACTTGAGAAACATCCACTTCGGGACTGACCTAATGAGATCTGCAGAGAGGCACTTCACTTTCCCTGCACCCCTTGAGACTCTGTCCTTTGGAATTGAGTAGCAGAGTGAATTCTTTCTTGGGAAAGCATGACATATGTGAGCATACTGGACTCACAGAAATACAAGCTCATCCCCAGATAGTTTCTCAAACATAAACTGAGTGTCCAGATGTTCATGGAAAAGCCAAATGAAGGGGCTCAGATCAAATCAAATACATTGCCCTGATACTTTTGCCCAGGTCTGCTGATAAGGTCACATCTACTCTATCCCATGCAGATGAGGAGTCTTCCATAGTCTAACTGATTTGCCAGTTAGGATACGTAACTTGCTAGGCAACCTACATTTCCTTAACCTCAGTGTCATCCCTCAAGAGCAACCAGAATGTGAAATGTGGTACAGAACGGAGCCATTTTTGTTTCTGCATTTTTATCTCTTTCTCATTTATCTGCTCAGTCCCCTCACAGCTGATTCTCCCACTGTTGATCCCAGTCATCACCATCATGCTGATCGTATTTGCCTGGTGTGGCTATAGAAGCCTACTCCGGTAAGTCTGCGCTGGGAGTGGGGGACACATTGGTAGAGCGAGTGCAGGGAGGGGCAGAAAACAGGTGCTGCATGGGCATATGCCTGTCCTTCATCTAGTCCAGCTGGGGATATGCCTGGGGTGCCAAGCAGAGCTCTCTCCATGTCGAGTTGCAGCTTGAGTATAGGGCTTTCAGGACCTTTGTGTTGACAAGGAGCCTAAGGTAAGACTATGTCTAGTGTAGCCTCCCTGCAGGAGAAATGACCCTGCAAACTCTGTCTTGTTGCAGTGTGAAGAACAAGTGGGAGGAAAAGATTCCGAATCCCAGTAAGAGTCAGCTGTTCCAGAGCTTCCTGAAGGTAGGAAAGAACGGAACTTTCCCCTTTCATTTGGCCTATTCTAGCCATAAAAGTACCCAAGCCTTATGGTCAGACCACGAGAGAGAGAGTCCTGCTCTTTCTGGCCAACAGAGACACTTACCAAAGTCCAACAGGGCTGTCCACAAAATCAAACCCTCAGCCTGACTGGGTTCAGCTGGCCACCTTGTCCTCACAGCTTGCCTCATACGCTCCTCTTGTCTCTGGGTTCTGGGCTTCCTAAAGCCTTGATGTCCAGGGGCTGGCACACTCCTCCCCTTCCTCAGGGCTTCAGGCTGGTTACTGCTTTTCAGGGTCCCTGTTTCCAGTCAGGCTTCCTGTTCAGCCCTGGAGTAGCTGGTGTTCTGCCTCCCCCATCTCAGCCTCCTCTCAGGCTACTTCCCTCCTACCCTTCCCTGGGTCTCCTTCTTCCAGTTAGCCTCACCCCGCTCTTTATAGTCACCAGCTCTTCTCTTCCCCACCTAGTCTCTATTTCTATTGAGGCCTGGCTCATCCTCCAGATTCAAGCAGGCAGATGAATTGGCCTCTCAAGCCTTTACTCCAGGCATGGGGAATTTGGCCCCCAGCTTGCTTTGATCCTACCCACAAGGCTAGTCCGCCCCGCCACACACTGCAGCGCGTCTCCGAGCCAGAGAACAGCAGCGCAAATAAATACTTGCCTGTAGACTCCTTCCTCATCACTCCCATTGGCTGGGAAGGGATGGGGAGAAGGGAATAGTCCTCTAGGTTGCCTGGACGACTTCTCCTCTGCTCTTTTCTGGGGCAAAGTGAGGCCCATTCCAGACCTATTCAACCTCATCCTGCCACCAGTCCCCAGGAGCAAAGTCATCCCCAGGAGGGGTTAAAGTGTTACCACACACTGTGGCATCCCCACTGCAGGACTCCTGGATCCCTATTGCCCTCTGGGAATTGCCTCTCTCTTTGGAGAGTGCTGTTATCAGCTCTTGTCTTTCTACAGAAAGCACCACTCGTGATGGGGGGCTTTGGCAAGCAGAGCCATTCCGAGAAGACAGACCAGGCCAGCAGCATCCAGGTGCTAGAAGGGTGAGTGGTCAGTGCACAGCTCGGTGGTGTGACTCCCCAAGAGATTATGTGGTGATAGGGGCATCTCAGTTCCTGCGGTGGCTGATCCCTGTCGGGGCAGGGGAGGACAAATATAAGTGGCATAATTGATAAACCTTGGCGCATCCCTCCCACCACATGCCTATCTGGAAATGTCAATAGATGGACTTGCAGCCCCTCGTCTCCTTGGCTGGAAATACCAGTTCCAAACCCTGCCCCTTCCTCCCTGACCTCTGGAAATGGGCTTATCTCACTGCCCTTGATTTCCCAAGCTGGAAATGCAGGTGAATAAGCACCCCCAGCACGCATGCATTTAGCCCCCCATATCCCTGTCATCTGGCAGTGAGGTCTATGCCACACTTGTGGCCAGTTCTGTCCCTGGCAGCTTAAAAGAGCCAGAGAGCAGCTGCAGTAGGGCAGAGGATAATTCCTCCACTGCAAGAGAAGTGTGGGGCCAATGTAAGGAGCCCAAGACTGCCCTTCTTGTAGCTCCCAGTATAGGAAGGTTGTAGGGTACCCCCCTCTCCCAGGGTATGTCTACACTACCCCGCTAGGTCGAACTAGCGGGGTAATGTATGCATACCGCACTTGCTAATGAAGCCCGGGATTTGAATTTCCCGGGCTTCATTAGCATAAGCGGGGAGCCGCCATTTTTAAATCCCCGCTGCTTCGAACCCCGTGTAGCGCGGCTACACGGGGCTCGAACTAGGTAGTTCGGACTAGGGTCCTATTCCGAACTACCGGTACTCCTCGTGAAACGAGGTGTACCGGTAGTTCGGAATAGGCACCCTAGTCCGAACTACCTAGTTCGAGCCCCGTGTAGCCGCGCTACACGGGGTTCGAAGCAGCGGGGATTTAAAAATGGCGGCTCCCCGCTTATGCTAATGAAGCCCGGGAAATTCAAATCCCGGGCTTCATTAGCAAGTGCGGTATGCATACATTACCCTCCTAGTTCGAACTAGGAGGGTAGTGTAGACATACCCCCAGGGCTTAGAGGTCTGCAGCCAGGTATCCTATCCCCTTCCAGGCTGGAAAAATGGTTCCAGGGGCTCTTCACATCCTCTGTCCCTTCCCAGACCAGGTGCTGCAGAGATGAGTGGAGGAGCTGCCCCCTCAGAGGGGCTTCCCTGAGCTGCTGGGGTCTTTCTGCTCCTTCCTTCCCATCCCTTCCTGTGAGAATGATGTCTGCTCCTGAGGGGAAGGGCAGGGAGCTCTGTCTGACTTCTGCAGCGGCCTTGGCTGGATGCTTTTCCCCAGGAAGCAGGCAAATGAGGGAGGGGTTTATCTCAGACAGAGTTGAAATGTGTGTCCCAAGCCACGGCTGCTTTAGACGTGCTATATCCCAACTCTGCATTCTAGCACATTGTAAGCGCTGGGTGCAGCTGTTAACGACCATCGGCTCTTTCAGGTGTCTCAGGGTGGGTGCCCGGCCACCACTGGCGACTTTTGAAAAGTTCAGGACATTATTTGTATATATCTGAGCCCCCACCTCTCCTTGCCTGCCCCCTCCTTTCTCCAGCTTCTACCTCAGTGGCTGTAAGATCCTTGGGGCAAGGACCACGTCTTTTTATAAGCTCAGCCAAGTGCCGTGCAAAGTCTGGTGCTATATAAGTGGGTCAACGTGGTCTCTGAAGAGTGATGTGCTGCTTGGGCCCCCTGCACTCCAGAAACTGCCAGACTGGGTCCAGCCCAAAGGTTCATTCCAGTATCCTGCCAGGAACAGACGCAGGTTTCAGGGGCTTGCCGGGCTTCTGTCCGAAGTGGGAGGAGGCCAAGGTCTGTGCCCTTCCGTGGGGCAGTAACCAGAAGGGGCAGGGATGGGGCTAGCCTCCCATAGCCAGCTCTTCAGGGGCGCCTGGAGCGTGTTGTACAGGGCTTCGGTGACGATTTAAAGATCTGGGGCTCCAGCCCCTGCCATTGGTGCTGTAGCAGCGACCTGGAGACCCAGGCCCTTAAAAATCACCAGGCCCAAATGTAGCTTCTCCCTTTGTGTTTCCCTGCTCCCCATTGGCAGCCCTGGCTGGTGCTAGCTGCTTCAGAGGGAGGTGCAAGAACTTTACCATAGGCACTTATGGGATAATCTGCCTCAGGGAAAGATTCCTGCTAATCCCAGGAGACCTTTCTCCCAGGGGGCCCTCAGCTCTACTCACTGTCTGTATTGTGCTCTCTGCTGGGTGACTCCTCTGTCTCCTCTTGTTCTCCACCCCACCCCCTTGCAGATTGATGAAGGTCAGCTCAGCAGAGCTCCCTGGAGCCATGGATGAGAGGATGAAGTGCTTCCTCAGTGCGCTGGACTCAGAGAACCCGTATCAAACACTGGAAACGGCAGCTCCTGCTCCACCTCCCTCAGCCCCGGCTGGCTGCCGTTCGAGTCAGGCCACCAGTCAGCCAGTGATGCCTGCCATGCTCCCCTGCAGGAGCAGTGCTGAGATCCCTGCGTCTCAGGCCCCCATGTCCTGCTTTGACTTCAATGGTCCCTACTTGCACCTCCCCCACGAGTGTTCCCCGCCTGACGTTCCTCAGCACTCGGACGCTGCTCCATTCCTCAGCAGGGGGAGGCCAGTGTCGCTGGAGTATGTGTCCCTGCCCGAGGGGTCCAATTCCCAGACCCCGCTAGCAGGGGAGGCGAGAGGAGCAGCTCAGCTCCGCCCCGTCTCGCGGCCTGCTCAGGAAGAGATAAAGCAGCCACCTGCTGGAGGGCAAGAAGGGCCACAAGGCCAGTGCAGGGGGACTGGGGAAGCGGTGCAAGGGGACGCCGAAGGTCAGAGGTCACTAACTGCTGCCACCCCAAACAACTCCTGTCAGAAATGGCCAATGGGATACGTCACCACAGAAGGTCTGTCACTGATGCCAGCAAGTGACTCTGCTCATCTCTCCCCTGCACAGGCCCCGCCAGAGGGGATGCTCAGTGCTATTGGAGTGTTGATGTCCAGCCCATGCCTGCCCCATGCTACAGAGCACACCCCTAGCCCTGAGCGAGCTCCTGAGCACCCTGTTGCCATCCAAGTCCCCCCTCCAGCATCAGCCACTCCTGAATTTGGCAGCTATGTTATGTTCCCCAAGGCTCCACATGGCATACCAGAACCCAGCAATGTTTCCTCACCCATCCTCTTGGAGGAGGTTGATTTTCCAAAAGAAGAGTCTGTACAAGAGGGTCATGTGGTCATGTTCAACCCTGATGGCACTGAGCCAGTTTTTCTACGCCAGGTAGGGGAGTACTGCTTCTTTCCTGGTTGTAAACCCGAGGAGAAGACCTCCATGGGTGAGAAAAGCCTCCTAGCTGATCAGACATCAGAAGCCAAACAGGCATTTGGAAAATTACCCTGTGATGGAGAATCTGTCAGTGGGAAGAGGGAGCCTGCACTTCAAATGCAGGCCATTCAGCTCTTCAAAACCCGGAAGTTTGGCGATTACATTGCTTTGCCTTAATGAGCAGGACAGGAACTAGCTGCCAGGACCAGAGAGCTATCAGAGCACTGCGAGAGAAGTGGCAAAGACAAGAAAGCAGGTGAATGGATGGAAATTTCACCGGTTGAAACATGTCTCTTGTTGTCCCCACTGTTTGCTCTCCCGATCCCAGGCAGGAAAAACACAGAGGACCATTCTTCTTCCCAGAATGGCAGATGTGAATTAGCACTGTCCTCCTCAGCTGTATCAATATATTGGAATAGAGAAATCAGGAAACTAAGCTCCCTTGGAGAGATCTGTTCATTACAAAGCTCTAATCCCCCGTCATTATTATGTTAGCTTTGCCTTGGTCCTGCTGTAATGTTATGTTGAGTTGAATGCAGACGTCACAGAGTGAACAATTAAAGTTCGTATTATGGATAAGTCTTTGGCACAAATACCAGGAATGAAATGCCTCACATTCTAAAAACAGTTCTAGTTTATCTAGAAAGATAATACTCATCCAGAAGTATTAAGTGTTGGAAGAATGTAGATACCTAGGAAAGATTGGAACGGTTAATGACGGGACAAGGTGGGTGGGAGGAAAGGGATGAAAGAAATGGAAAAACTTGGCTGCAACTGGAGAAAACTTTCTTAATTGTGACTCTGTCCTGCAGAATAATGTTTCTAGGAAGCCTTATCACCAGGACACAAACCCAGAGTGGACAAATATCAGAGAATATGGATTAATACAGGGAAAACTGGAGTTGGGGTAGGGGGGAAAGTTGTGCAGGTGGACAAACTATGGTTAATGGATCGCTTATCTCTAATTGCTCAAATACTATCATGTACTGGATTCCTAGTGAACTGGCTGTTTGTAGAAGATGGTAGCAGCTAATGAGAGGTAAATGTGCTAGAGAAAGAACTTCACAAGCCACATACACAGGTTTATTCACAAGTTTATTTTGTATGCCAACGATTTGAATCCTGGATGGCTGGGACATTATCTACCAACCAACCAACAAAGGTGCCAATGGTTCTTTGTGTAGATTCTGAGGTTAATATGCTTCCTCTCTAATTGCTAACTAATGGTCCTTATCTGCTCCTTTTAACTATCCAGTATTTAGGTGTCTGTTACATACCAGCTCCGTTTTCCCTTTGATATTTATATACCCACTTCCTCCTTTTGTCCCCCACGCCCCTATTTATTTTGGTTTTGGACATACAACACACCAGTCATCTGAAGAAGTGGGCTGTGCCCACGAAAGCTCATGATACCATCTACATGTTTTGTTAGTCTATGAGGGTATGTCTACACTACAAAGTTAGTTCGAACTAACGGACGTTAGTTCGAATTAACTTTCATAGGCGCTACACATGCAAACCGCTAGTTTGAACGTAATTCGAACTAGCGGAGCGCTTAATTCGAACTAGGGAAACCTCATTCTATGAGGACTAACACTTAGTTTGAATTAAGTAGTTCAAATTAAGGCCTGTGTAGCCACTTAATTCAAACTAGTGGGAGGCTAGCCCTTCCCAGCTTCCCCTGGTGGCAACTCTGGGCACCACCAGGGAAACTTGTCTGTCCTCCTCCCAGCCCTGGAGCCCTTAAAGGGGCATGGTCTGGCTACGGTGCCCGTGCCAGGTGAAAGCCTGCCAGCACCCAGCCAGCAGACCCTGCACCTGGCACGGCATGAGCCAGCCACCTGCTGCCACCCAGCCCTCTGCCTCTTCCCGGGACCAGGCTGGCGGCTCCCAGGAGCCTGCCCGGGGCTGCAAGAGGTGGGCACCCGCCTGGTCTAGTGCGGAGATTGTGGACCTCATCCAGGTCCAACATCCACAGCCTCTGCACTAGGCACAGGAAAGTGGCCATCTAGGGCAGGAGAGCTGCCAGCCTGGACACCCAGGAGCAGGTGTGCATGAAAATCAAGGTGGTCCACTGAGACCCCCGACTCTGAGCCCTGAGCTTACAATGGCCGTACTGGGTCAGACCAAAGGTCCATCTAGCCCACTAGCCTGTCTGCCAACAGCGGCCAACATCAGCTACCCCGGAGGGGATGGACTGAAGACAATGACCAAGCCATTTGTCTCGTGCCATCTCTCTCCAGCCTTCCACAAACAGAGGCCAGGAACACCATTCCTACGCCTTGGCTAATACCACTCCATGGACCCAACCTCCATGACTTTATCTAACTTCTCTTTAAACTCTGTGGGTATGTCTACACTACAAAGTTAGTTCGAACTAATGGCCGTTAGTTCGAACTAACTTTGATAGGCGCTACACTAGCGCTCCGTTAGTTCGAACTTAATTCGAACTAACAGAGCGCTTAGTTCGAACTAGGTAAACCTCATTTTACGAGGATTAAGTCTAGTTCGAACTAGCTAGTTGGAATTAAGGGCTGTGTAGACCCTTAATTCAAACTAATGGGAGGCTAAGGCTTCCCAGGTTTCCCTGGTGGCCACTCTGGCCACACCAGGGAAACTCTATTGCCCCCCTCCCGGCCCCGGAGCCCTTAAAGGGCCACGGGCTGGCTACACAGTTTGTGCCAGTTGCAAGGCTGCCAGCACCCGTGCCAGCAGACCCTGCACCTGCCACACCATGAGCCAGCCACCCGATGACACCCAGCCCTCCACTGCTCCCCAGGACCAGCCTGGCAGCTCCCAGGAGCCTGCCCGGGGCTGCAAAAGGCGGGTGCCCGCTTGGTCAAGTGCGGAGATCGTGGACCTCATCGAGGTTTGGGGGGAAGCCTCCAATGTCCACGATCTCCGCACTAGCCACAGGAACGCGGCCGTCTACGGACGCATGGCTGCCAGCCTGGCCACCAGGGGCCACCAGCGCAGCCGGGAGCAGGTCCGGTGCAAAATTAAGGACCTGCGGCAGTCCTACTCCCGGGCCTGCCAGCCAGGGGCTGACCCAGAGGTCTGCCCCCACTTCCACGCCCTGGACCGCCTCCTGGAGGCTCATGCCGTCCCTGCCCCCTGGGACGTGATAGACCCCGGGGCAGAGGGCCCGCTCCTGGAGACGGAGGTGGAGGAGGAGGGCTCTGAGAGCCAGGAGCCTGCCGCCAGCCTGCCCAGGACCCGGGACCCCTGAGGCACCCCACAGCTGCAGTGGGTAGGCGGCATCCCCCACCAGGCACACAGGCATGTCCACGTCCCCGACCCTGATGTGGCGGTCGGGGAAGAAGGTCCCGGCCTGCAGCCGCTGGCACACGGAGGAGTTGCGGTACACCCGGGCGTCGTGTGCTTTGCCGGACCAGCCCACATTAATGTCCGTGAACTGTCCCCGGTGGTCACACACGGCCTGCAGGATCACGGAGAAGTACCCCTTGCGGTTGACATACCAGGACGCCTGGTGTTCCGGGGCACGGATGGGGATGTGCGTCCCGTCGATGGCCCCCCCGCAGTTGGGGAAGCCGAGGGCGCCGAATCCCCGGATGACGGCGTCCGGGTCGGCGAGGCGGACCACTCTGCAGAGCAGCACCCGGTTGATGGCCTTGACCACCTGCGGAGAGAGACACCGCAAAGCGCCAATCAGTGGGGCGCCCAGGTGGCTGGGAGCGTTCGTGCCCTGGCAGTGCCCCGCGCCCCACTCCCGGTAGCAACCCCCCTGGCGGCGTGTAGTACGGCCGGGACAGCCCGACCCCTCCGGTGTGGGGCGCCTTCGCCTCTTTCCGCCCCCCCTTTGTCCCTGGGGCGGCCCATCCCCTTCTCGCAGCCCCCCCCCCCGGCTCGGTGGCCGACGAGCACCGTACCTGCATGAGCACCGCTCCAACGGTGGATCTCCCCATGCCGAACTGGTTCCCGACGGACCGGTAGCTGTCCGGTGTGGAGAGCTTCCAGAGGGCGATGGCCACCCGCTTCTGGAGGGGGATGGCGGGCCTCATGCGAGTGTCCCTTCTGCGCAGGGCAGGGGCGAGCCACTCGCAGAGCTCCAGGAAGGTGTCCCTCCTCATCCTGAAGTTCTGGGTCCACTGTCGGTCCTCCCAGCGCTCCAGAATGATGCGGTCCCACCAGTCGCTGCTGGTGTCCAGACGCCAGACGCGGCGGGGCACGCCGGTGCCGGGGCGCCGCCGCGGCTCCTCCACGGCCCCCAGGGCGGCCAGGCGGAGAGGCAGGGGGCTGACGTGCACCAGGTGGTGCCAGGCAGCCTCAAGCCATTGGTGGCAGGCTTGCAGCAGCAAGTCCAGAAAGTGCACCAGAAGGTGCAGGGCGAGCTGTGGCTCCATGTTGCCACCTGCGGCGGCCCCCCCGAAGGGAAGCACTGACACAGACGGGCACAGAGACCAACGCTTTGCTGTCCCTCGGCGAGGTTGGCAAGCAAGCAGGAAAAGCTGAGAACCGGCTGTCCGGGGGGGTCCCTTTAAGCTCGAGCCTCAGATAGCCTCAGACAGCAGCCACACAAAGCAACTACTGACCTGATGCCCTTCCAGAACCGGTTTCAGCTGCCCTTAAATGCCCCCCTGCATCCAATCAGTGTGGACGCGCTAGTTCGAATTAGCAAAATGCTAATTCGAACTAGTTTTTAGTTCTAGACGCATTAGTTCGAATTAGCTTAGTTCGAATTAACTAATTCGAACTAAGTTAGTTCGAATTAGCGCTGTAGTGTAGACGTACCCTGTTATAGTTCTTCATAGCCTCCTGTGGCAAGGAGTTCCACAGGTTGACTATTTGCTTTGTGAAGAAGAACTTTCGCTTATTAGTTTGAAGCCTGCTACCCATTCATTTCATTTGGTGTCCTCTAGTTCTTCTATTATGGGAACTAATGAAGAACTTTTCTTTATACACCTTCTCCACACCACTCATGATTTTATAGACCTCTATCATATCCCCCCTCAATCTCTTTTCCAAACTGAAAAGTCCCAGTCACTTTAGCCTCTCCTCATATGGGACCTGTTCCAAACCCCTGATCATCTTAGTTGCCCTTTTCGGAACCCTTTCCAAGGCCAAAATATCTTTTCTGGGGTGAGGAGATCACATCTGTACACAGTACTGAAGATGTGGGCGTACCATAGTTTGATACTTCCCCTCCTCCTTCTTCCCCTGGCTTCCCCCTTCCAGCTCCCTCCTGCCAGGTTTCCCCCTCCCCTCTCCCACCCTCTCTCTTCCCTTCTCCCACCTCCTTTTCCCAGTCTCCCCAGAGGTTAATCCCCACCACCACCCGCAGTTTTGTTAAATAAAGAGAGTTTCTATTTTTGAACACACGTGTCCTTTATTTTTTACATCAGGAAGGGGGGCTAGGGAGGGGTAAGTGGAAGGAGGTGAGGGAGGAATGGTGTACAAGCCCCCGATGGGGAGGACTGGGGTGGCTCTGCGGGCTCCTTGGGGTGGAAGCTCTCCTGCAGGGTCTCCTGGATCCTGACAGCCCCCGATTGACCCCCCCTCTCCCGGATGGCAGCCTGCGGCAAGTGCAGCCGGGCTGATGGCAGAGTGCTGTGATGTGCTGAGTGTGGGCACTCAGGGCACTCCAAGACAGGACTGCTTTGCTGTCCCTCATCGAGGTAGACAAGCAAGCAGGGAACCCTGAGAACTGTCTGTCCGGGGTGGGGGTTGGGTCCCTTTAAGCACAGCCCTTGGCTAGCCTGAGACAGCAGCTCTACACTCTACATTCTAACCTGATGCCCTGCCGGCACTGCTTCCGGCCAGCCTTAACTTTGGTTCAGGGTCCACTCAGTGTGGACATGCTATTTTGAATTAGCAAACCACTAATTCAAATTAGTTTTTAGGTCTAGATGCACTAGTTCGAATTAGCTTAGTTCAAATTAACTAATTCGAATTAAGTTAGTTCAAATTAATACTGTAGTGTAGACATACCCTAAAGTGCTACCAGACTATTTGCTGTTTTTTTAAGTTTATCCTGTATAGACTACGTGGGCTACCCTTCTGAAACCTTAGTTCTTGCTTGTTCCTTTCTACAAGGGAACACTGGCTCTGAACTGCCACCCAGTGATCAGACCTAGCAAAATCACCTCTCAATCCATGGGTGGATGTGTCAAGTCGGCTTATTGAGTCTGTGTGACTGGCTGACGAAGTGAAGAAAGGGCTGTTCTGAGTGTATGGTTGTGTTTTTTCTGTGATGGTAATTGGATGCTGCTAGGCCTGCATTGAGCAGTGTCATTCCTCCTTTAGATAATGTGAGCTCCGATAAACGTGTTTGTTTTTAAATGGGGAGATAAGTGAATTCATTGCTTTTGAAAGCCAGGGGCTGACAGCACTGCCTCAGGCCGACCAGAGTGGAGAGAGACGCTCTCCAAAGCATTTCCAGCCCAACTCATTCCTGACTTATTACACACCTTGCTATGCCAATCCTGAGCTTGTTGTGACTAGCGTAGGCCACATGTGCCAGTCTGTGCTTTGGTTTTGTTATTGTGTCTATGTAAGCAGTAGAATGAGACTGTAAAACCCCCATGTATGAGCAGCCCATGTACACAGGTGCCTGGATGCTTATCTACTCACTGTGCACCTCCAGCTTCCCTGCTTTCTGCTTTCCAGCTCATCTCTGTAGGCCTGGGTACTGTACACACACATAAGGTGACACCGCCTGGGCTATGAAGTGCTTCCAATGTAATTTAAGGCAAGGTTGTACAAATGTGAGACTAATTAAAGGCAGGAGGGAGGAACAGACCAATAGTAATATAAGTAAGCAGTTACCTAGACCAATGACGGGGGGCCAACAGAATTGCTGGGCCCATAGGAAAGGTGGGGGGCTGGTTCCATGGTCCTAGAAGAGGTGAGGCCCCCGGCAAAACGGCTGGAGCTAGCCTCCCTCTGCCAGCCCTTCGGTGCTGCCCGGGCTTTGGTGGTGAGGTTAAAGGCTTGGGGCTCTGGCTGCCACAGGCCCTTTTGAATCACTGGGCTGCAGGGCAGTAGTCCCCTTAACCTTCCTCCTCCCTGGGGACAGGCCTGGCCAGTGGTGCACATAACTAATCATTGGACCTTTTCCTTATTTATATGAATGAATAATTAACAGCAATTCTCACTGCGGCTCCAGCCGGCTCTCAGGCATGGGCAATTTCCTGTAGGCTGCCCCGAAGAGAGAGGTTTTATTGTGCACATCTCCTGGCCTCAAGCTACCAGAAATGCCCAGCCTCTATCTGCATAAAGCACAGGGCAGCATCCTTGGCTGGCAGCAGGCTCCGTTCTGACGGTGGTGGGTGCTCGTTGGAGGTTCTGCTTGCACCGCCCGGGCTCACATTGTGTGGCGCCAAACCCAAGGTGCTGTTCAAAGGCACTGAATGGCAGGCTCAGGCGCTGAGGCTTTCCAGTCAGAATGCTGAGGCACCAACACAAGCTCCATCACTAACTGGGCGCCTTGAGGGCTGCACTGAACTGGCACGTGGAGCCTCTTTGTGCATCAGCCCAGGCACGCAGTGTGAATGGTGGTGCTTTGCTACTTGGAAGCATGCTGGGTCTTGTGCCGCTCCATGTGGAAGCAGAAGGAAGCCTAATAGGAGACCTCTGTGACCTGCATTTTGGTCTCCCTTTTTAGTCAGTAAGCAGTTTTTGCCCCCCCACACACGGTGCCTTGGAACAGCCCAACCCCTGTAATGGTTAATGATTGAGGGTGGGAGAGTCCCACAGGTATTGCTAGTTATATTTTAACCTCTCCTTGCAAAACCCTGGAATTCTGCTGCAGTCCGCTCCCTCTGACCTAGTCCCACAGGCAAACAGCCCAACTTTGTGCCCAGAGTCAGAGGGCAAAATAATCAGCAGTTCCAAGCTTGTGGGTGTGGAGTGAGGCTGAGGCCAGGGGTGCTGGAATAATTTGTACATGGGGGTGCTGAGAGCCACTGAACCAAACTGTAAATCCTGGATATGATGGAAACCATTTCAATCTAGGGGGTGTGGCGGCCCCGTAGGACCCTTAGTTCCAGTATCTATGGTGGGACAGCTGGGGAAAGAGCGGGCGCCTCTCTCCTTGCAGACTCTTTGTGGCAAGTAGGCGTTCTGTGAGAAGCCAGCAGGAAGGTGCGAGCACTAGAAGCCCCTGGGTTCTCTGAGGAACTGTGTCAGACAGGACAGCCCTGAGCAGATCCCAAACTACCCCTGCCCCCCAAGCCTGGGATATGTGTTACTGTGTGACACCCCCTTGCCCACCACATTTCTTCAACAGAAATCAACAGATTCAGAATTACGAGAGGGAAGGAAATTGCCTCCCACTCTCAGCCCCTGATGGGGACCAGAGTTGCACCCTGATGCCGTATGGAGAGCGACTGGCCCCTTACAAATACCTGCAAGAGAGCCTTCCCACAAAGTGCCCACAGACAGATAGCTTTCTGCCTGGTTTGCATCTCACCAAGCCAGGTCCCCACGGAGCTTCCTGCTGTTCAGAACGGTGTACAGAATCCAGGGGGAGAGACAGACAAAGAGGCTGGCAGCCTTCAAAGTGCCGTCCATGATCATTCAGTCATGGGGGTGGGGGGTTTTCCTCTGCGCGCATGTGCATACATTCTCTCTCCACAGTGGAAACCCCATCCAGCCCTGCTATTTCCTAAATGCTAGCCCCAGTCTGCTGGACAGTCAGTCTCCTTGTTCATTCGGTCCCAGATTTCCTTTCTGCACCCCCACACGGCACACTTCAGTGGGCCTCTCCGCCCCCCACTCTCACCCCACGGGGATTCTGTGAGAACTGCTTCCATGGCTACTAAAGTCCCCTCACAGGCTGCTGCCCCCAAAGACTCTCCCTCCCTTTTCCTGGGAGAAGAGGCTTTGCCATTGTGTTTCTGCCGGCTGACTGCCCAGTTCTCTTCCTGCCACTGGTATCACTGACGCTCAGCCAGCACACCCATCGAGCCTGCACAGAGGTTTATTCTAAGCCGAGGCAGAGAAGGATTCCAGCTGGAGTGTGCTTCGCTTCTTTACCCTGGGCCTTCTAGGATTTGGTACCTTTGTTCTTCTCTCCATATTTCTGCTCCAAAGCTTTTTGCAGGTTAAGGTTTAGGGCATTTTTCTGATGCCATCGCCCTAGAAAGAAGACAAACTACAGTTCATTCACTGCTTCGTTCCTAATGATACCGCTCTCCCTGTGGGCCTGAAGGATTTCCACCTGCCTGTGGGAGTGCTCAGCCCTGGCTCAATGGCTCTTCTCCTGTGACAATACCCACCTTTAACCCATCAGCTCCCTTTCTTAATCTCTGAAGTGCATCAGTTGCCTGCTCACGTGACTGAAGACTTACCTAGCTCATCGGTTTTCCTTCCATGCCAATGCTTGGGGTCTCTGACTGCCCTTTGAATCACATCTGGTGTATAGGAATCCTTCATCAGGCTCTTACTCTCTAATGGGCCACCTGTAAGAAACAGGATGTGCAGGAATTGTTACCCTGAGCCACTCTGCTGCTGGCACCTGTGATGCATCCCCACCATCACAAAGGACAGAGAAAAGGGCTCTGAATGTGAAATTAGCATTTTCATTCAGATTTGACTTAGCCCTGTGTTCTGCTGGGGTCTGTGATCACTTGGGCTCTGTCCAGCGAATTCTTGCCCATTGTCTGCTAGGACTTCCTGTCCTTAGGTAGTGCAGGCCCATGGTGGGGCATCATTTTTAGTCATGGCCCAAGGCCTACTTTTCCCTCAAGCACCTATGTGTGGTCTCCCCACCTGCTCTGATGCCTGGGTGTAACTCACAAAGCCACCGATTCACCCTCTTAAATCCCTCCCTAAAAAATATCTGAGCCACCTCCAGACCACTCCCATCCAGCCCTTGCTAGGCAATAGCAAGTTGTGACTTCAGACTTGCTCAGCTCTTCTTGGCTTCATTGTTACCTCATTCTCCCAAGTCACCCGGGCTTGCTTTTGGTCACTGGCTGAGGCCAAGTCTGAGCTTCCTGTTGGGGATGGACTATTTTCATTGTTACCCGCCTATACAAAAGTCCTAACTCTCCACTGAGGTTCCTGCATGCTACGCCAGGCACATCACACAATAACCCCAATCCAACTCCTGGGGGCTTGTAGAGCCAGGGCCATAACAAGGGGAGGGAAAGCAGGGCACTCACTCTGGGAGCATCATAATGAGGGATGCAGAGGCGCAGTAAGTAAAAATAATCAGCTACAAAAGTAAAAAGAGTGACGCGTGCTAATCTAAGGACAGGGGGCACATAATTAATATTTTGCCCTGGGTGCAAAAAAACCTAGTTATGGCGCTACATAGAGCAGCAGGGGGAGGGGTGCCTGCAGAAAAGGCTCTCGGATACCAAGCTGGCAAGAGCAGTGTGAACACCTAGCTCACCAATCGGATTAGATCAGCAATCAGTTTAGACCAGCTAGAGGGATCGCGGAAGACTTGAGGCACGGAGGCTTGGGGAAGAGGCTTCAGACCAGAGTATCTGCAAAGGCCTCAAAGAGGAACAGGAATTACGATTTGAACTGGGGCTTTTAATGTGGGATGTTTGGTTGCAAAAGCTACCCGCTAGGCAGCTCTTGGATGGTGGAAAGATGGGTGGCTGCACTGGACCCTCATGTCTCACTGTTGCTGGTTGGAAAGAAGGAAGAGGGGAAGATAAAGAAAAGGAGGAATGGGCAAAAAAGGGACCCACCGCCATGCCTCATTTAACCCCCAGTTTTAACACTGTATCCTGCTAAAGGAGCATTCTGAATCCGAGGGGTGAGCAGAGGAGGAGTGGGAGGGAGGAGGTGTAGTTAAAGAGACACAAACACCATTGCAGGAGCCCAGGGCAGTGCAAATAGTACAGGGACAGCTGGAGGTAGAAATGAAGGGCCCCTCACCTTGGAAGATGTTTGACCTCAGATTGTAACCCAGTTCAAAATAATCAGCAAAGGGTGTGGTGGCCATGGGGTTCTCTGGTATTTTAGGTGTCAGGTTGCTGAGTCGTTTCTGCCCTTCAATCAAACCAGCCTCACACAGAGCTCGGCGTGCCTGGCAAGCACAAACATCATGGAGTCAGTCTTGCCCCATAAGCCCCATGTGCACCCAACTCCCTGGAGGCACCTCCAGCCCTCATTGCAGGCCCAAGATGTACCCTAATCCCCCCCGGCAAGCCCTGTTCCTGTATACCTCTGCCACCAGCATGAAACCTGATGATTCGGTGCACCCTAAATACACAGGCTAATTCACACCTGCTGTAAATGAGTGTAGCTTAGCTGAAATCAATAGAGTGTCATCTTCTTGCAACAAGTCTGAATACGGCCTGTGGGTGGGTGCTGCCCACCCACCCCAGCCTCAAGCCATCTAGCACTACAACACTATTGTTGTCTCTAATAGTCTTCACTTTCTGCTTCTTCGTTGTGAGTGTAAGGAGAGAGAGGGAATTTTCCCCTGGAGTAACTTCACCTGCCTCCAGTTGCAAAGTCCACATGCCTCCCCCTAAAAAACCCTCCTCCAGATGCCGTATTTGTAATCACTGAACCCTCCCCCAAAAGTTCCCTCTCCCTGCCTCCTGCACCACTTTTTCCACAACCTGCTCCTCGGTGACAAGATCCTCCACGATGCTGCTCCCGAACTTGTGTTTGATGTTAACTGGGATTATGCTGCTTTCCTTCTCCTGAAAGAGCTTCCCCTCGGCTTTCACGTCTTGCCCTATGGATGCTAAGGACTCCTTAGCACGTAAGCCATTCCGGAATTCCCTGGCTTCCTTATGGCTGGTGTTGGAGGTCTTTCGGAGAGATCCAGGCACCCTGAGTCCCAGCGGTCGATGTTGCCCTGCTCCTGGTTCTTTGCCACCTGAGTAGGCTTGGACATTTTCTGCCTCCTTCTGGGTGGACTTTGCAAGATGTAAGAGACTTCCTGTCCTCCCTCTTTGATGTTGCCCCACTGCCAGTTCCTTAGAACTTGAGACATCCCGGGCTGCTTCTCCTTCTCCGGTGAGATGATACCGTGCAGGAGTTTTGGGTCGGAGATTCTGTTTGCTATAACTTCTGGTGTAGAGATGCTGTGCAGAGGGGGACGCCTGGGATTTGACTTGAGGAGAACTTGTGGGTGTTCCACTCTCTATAGGGCTCTTGGAGACCTTCCAGGAGGTTCTACTGGAACTTTTCAAGGAGGTTCTCTTGCTGCTGGCCCTTGCCCCTGCCAGGATATGTTCCTTGTTGCCATCTTCAGGTTCCACTAAAAAAAGAAAGAAGGAAAAGCTCCACAGATTTGCCATCCTTTTGATAGAGGATGGTATTTTAAATGCAGCTGCCTATGCCTAAGGATGGCCCTGCTTGCATACACACACACGCCTGCAGCATAGGCATGTCTGTGAGTAGGGATATCAAAACGGTTAATCAGTTACATGCTAGAGCGTAAGTGGTTAACCATTTTAAATTAGTGCCTGCTTCATGGCCCACCACCTGGCCCTATCACAGCTGCAGTATTGGGATTCTGCTGACCCCATGAGCTCCCACCTACTCTCGGTCCTGCCTTAGCCACAAGGTCCCACCACGGCAGTGAGGTCCCACTGCCCAGCCCACTGGTCTCTCCATGGCCACAGCTGCTCTGGCTCAGCGCATCTAGCTGCCACTGGAGTTCACTGGCAAGGTAGCTAATCAGTTCACAAACCCATGTGGTCATCCTTTCGTACACATGTATATCTAATCAACACGTACTCATGCAAACAAGCAATCACACAGGAACCCAAATAGCGTGTAAAAGGATGGAGGAAAACTCCCATGGAATTTGGGAATTACGTCAGCAAGATTGAGTGCAAAGTTGTGGCTAGTGAACAAAGCAGCCATTCCATTGTGTCTCATACCTGATGAGCCATTGGCTAGTATAGACTCATGTTTTCCTGCAGCAGGTGAAAGGGAGGCTGAGGTCATAGGCACCTCCTTGAAAAAGAAACAAAGGCTGTATTAGGTAGGCAGAGAGCAGGAGCTCGGAATTTGGGTTGGGCCAGATGTTTATCAGAAGTTAGACAGAGCCCAACCAAACTGAGGGGATGCCACACCAGCTTAATATAGAATTTGCTGCACCTGATCAGTCTAGGAATTACCATGCCAGAGCAGCCGTTTGGTCCATCAATCCTCTGTCATAAAAAAAAAGCACTAGAGTATTCCACGGGAATGGTCCAAAAAGCTGCAGCCTGGAGTGTTGCATAATCAATCCCTATAGAATACTATTTGCCATGGAGAGAGGGCATTAACATTTTATTATTGCGTATATTAAAGTGGCACTTCAAGGACTCACCCAAGATTAGGACTGCGTTGTGGCAGATGCTGCACAAACACAGTGCGAGACTGCCCTTACTCCAAAGGGCTTAAGGTCTAACTAGACAAGACCGACAAAGATGGGGAGGGGACGTGACTAGGACTCCTTGCAATGCTGCACATAGGGAGGGAAATCCTTCTTGCACAGCGCAGTGATCATTATATGCTTTGTTCTGACCACCCTCACCCAAATTGTACTAGCTAATGCTATTTAGCCAGCCCTTTTGTTTAAAAAAACAGCTAGGCTACGTCTACACTGAAGGCTTCTTGCTCAAGAACTGTTTGGCGCAAGAGTTCTTGTGCAAAAGGTCTTCCACAAAAGCATGTCCACACTACCATGTACTTTTGCGCAAGAGATGTGCTTTTGTGCAAGAGGGTCCATGGCAGTGTGGATGCTCTTTTGTGCAAGAAAGCTCTGATGGCCATTTTAGCCATAGGGGTTTCTTGCTCAAGAAAATCATGTTGCCTGTTTACACTGCCTTCTTGCGCAAGAGCTCTTGCGCAAGGGGGCTTATTCCTCATGGGGAAAGGAATAACTCTGTTATTCCTGTTTTCTGATGCTGTACTGTAAATTTACTTGTGCAAGAACGCACATGCAGTGTAGACACACGGCAAGTTTTTGCGCAAGACAAGCTGTTCCTGCGTGAAAAGCCTGCAGTGTAGACATAGCCCTAGTGTATTTTACTCTGAGCCCTGCAATGGCAGCACACTCCCCAGTCTGACTGCCTTCTGCAGGGAGAGTGTCTAGGTAGCTGCCGAAGTCAGATCCCACCCACACATTTTAACTTGTGTCCTTGCTCTTCTCTGCCTGCTACTAATCTTACACCTTGGATAGCCAAACCTGAATGCGGGTTCATGGGGCACTGTTCCAACTCTCGTGAAGTCCCTGCCTGGACTGGTTGCAATTGACTTTCTGGCCATTAGATCAGGCCCTGAGTGAAGGCACATGATCACCCCATAGCACAGAATTACATTCTTTTCTGAATTATTTTCAATCCCTTTTAAGAACAGCCAAGCATTTTAATTGTATTTTTAACAGACTGCAGGACTTTACATTACCAAATGGATCTGCCCCACTTGGTACCAATGTTAACTCCTGCCTCCCACCTAGGACTAAATCAAGCTACCACCATTATTGTTTCCATGTTTATGGGCTGAAGATGGTTTGTTTCCCAGCTCTGCAGGTCTCCCAGTTGTGGGTCACCCTTTGACTCAGAAGGCTTGAAGTATTGCCTCCCTTGCTTTCCTTTGGTCACAAAGCAATTAACTTAGTCACTCGGAGGGTACGTCTAAACTACATGCCTCCGTCGACGGAGGCATGTAGATTAGCCAGATCGGCAGAGGGAAATGAAGCCGCGATTAAAATAATCGCAGCTTCATTTAAATTTAAATGGCTGCCCGGCTCTGCCGATCAGCTGTTTGTCGGCAGATCGGGGCAGTCTGGACGCGACACGCCGACAAAGAAGCCTTTCTTGATCGGCACAGGTATGCCTCGTGAAACCAGGTTTACCTGTGCCGATCAAGAAAGGCTTCTTTGTCAGCGCGTCGCGTCAAGACTGCCCCAATCTGCCGACAAACAGCTGATCGGCAGAGCGGGGCAGCCATTTAAATTTAAATGAAGCCGCAATTATTTTAATCGCGACTTCATTTCCCTCTGCCGATCTGGCTAATCTACATGCCTCCGTCGACGGAGGCATGTAGTCTAGACACGCCCTGATTGCTCCAGCTTCTGATAAGCTGAGTGACTTTACAGTTCACAGGCAGATCCTCTTTTCTGGGATGTGGACTAATTGCATTATCATTATTGCTACTTAGTATTTTTCTTACAGCAGCTCCTAGAGGTTACATTCTTTTCTGAATTATTTTCAATCCCTTTTGAGAACACCCAAGCATTTTAATTGTATTTTTAACAGATTGCAGGACTCTACGTTACCCCACTCAGGGGTGGGGAACCATGAATAGTGGCCTTCCTTCACCTCAGTGGACCACAGCAGCCCGCAGCCCACTGGGGTGCCACCTGCAGCCCCCAGACCTCCTGTCCACCCCCATCCACCTCTCACATATTGGGATACTGGAGCCCCACACTTACCTGCTCCTCCCCCTCTCTCCCAGCCCTTTCGGAGCCTCTCTCCCAGAGTTTGAACAGCCGCGAACAGCTGATTTGCAGCATTCTGAGAGGAAGGGGGAGGAACGGGGACAGAGCCCGAATCAGGTGATTTATGGTCCCCTCCTGCTGGAATGGAGGGGGAGGAGCAAGAAAATGCAGGGCTTCGGTGCCTCAGAGCCTGAAGCGCGTGGGGGAGAGGCAGCCGGGGGTCCGCAGGCCACAGGTCGCCCACAACTACTCTAACTGAACTGAAGGCCCCATTCACAAATCAATAGCTCTTGAGACCAGAAGAGAACATTAGAGCGTCTCGTCTGACTTCCTATATAGCACAAGCCACAGACTTTCATCCAGTGACTCCTACACGGAGCACATTGTGCTCAGCATGTCCACACATATATATCATAAAAAACAACTCCTGGCCAAAGAGCTATACAATCACCAAACCATTTTCTCTGCCTTTTCCTGAAGACAATTACTAGCACAGTTCCTCCGGTATTTTCACTGTGTCCCGGCTCTCCTGTCATTCTGGCTCCCATTGACCAAGGAGAAAGAAGCGAGTTGTCTCTATGGAGCTAAAAAACTAACCTTCTCAGGCTGCTGAAGGTACTGCTGTGCCATTCTTACAACGCCTCTGGCTGGGAAAAGCACTATTATTATTACAGATGAACTATACACCTGCCAGAAGTGGCCTGGTATCTCCTGCCAAATGGGGCTCAGTATCAGCTGCCAGAGGTGACCAAGAATAGCCCCGCACGCCTGCCACATGTGGCCTGGACGGGCATAAAAAAGATAGTGCGATCAATGTGCTGGCTCAGGCCTGACAAGCACTGTGGCAGCACCTATGAAATGGTGTCTTTGATTGGCTCATCCTGTCTTTGTTTTGTGTGTCTGTCTGAGTTTCTTTGTGTCTGAAGGGAGGTGGCAATTGGGCTCAGCTTCCAGGAGGCTCAGAGGTGAAGCTTTTCTCATAAATGTCTCGCTCACCTGTTCCATGGTCTCAGTTGAGATGACAAAGTGATTCTTCTAACCAGGCAGGTCCTGCTGAACTCCAGAAGTGCAGGCAAAGAGGTGGAACTGAGAGCAAGCTTCAGGGATGGTTGCTAGGGAACAACCCTCCCCATCTGTGAGCTGTAGTTACCATGGGAACCAAAATAAACAAGGCACAGTTGGGTGTTATCTTTGGGGATGAAAAAAGTTCGTGTCTCAGAAAGATCACAGGCCCTCGTGTGTGGGGTTCCTTGGTGGCTCTCATAATAAAATAATAACAATTGATAGGACTTGGCACTTCTACTGCATCTTCCACCCAAACATTCCTCAGACACTTCCCCAGGAGAGAAATGTCATTACCTCCCTTTTACAGACTAGGAAAAGTAGGTTAAGTGATTTGCCCAAGGCCACACAATGAATCCATGGCAAAGCCAGAACTAGACCCTGTCATGCTTGATGCCTAGCCCTATGCTTTCACCCCATTTCTTTGGGGGCGTTGGTAACTTGGTTTCAGTAGTTCCCAATCCAGCTGGGATTTCTCAAAACCTCTCATGGGACAGTGTAACTTTCCCCCTGCATAACGTGGCTATTCTTCCTTCAGATGCACAGAGTAGCATCACAGCATGGCGAGCTCCCCAATTCACTGGGGAGGATAAGAGGCACACACAGATGCACAATCAGAAGGCAGAACTTTTATTCAGAGGCATAATTAAAAAAGGAAGATAGCCTGAAAGCCTATGATTTGGTCTTACAAAACTGGACTAGCTACAACACAGAGAGAATGCAATGCTGCCCCTGCCCTCGTTCCCAGTTCCCCTGAACAAAGACCGTTGACAAACCCCACTCCCAATGAATGCTAACGGACTGCGATGCAGCCTCTGTCCCTTTATGCCTTATTGCGCTTCCACTCAGAGAGCTTGTGCTCTGGCGGGGCTCGACGGAACCACTCTGACCAGGATCCGTCATAGATGGCCACATCTGGCTTGCCACAGAGGTACGCCGCCAGGGCAATGTGGCACGCTGTGATCCCTTTACGGCACGTGGCAATGAGTGGCTGCGAGAGGTCCACCTTCTTCTCCTGGAACATGCTCCGAATCTCCTCTGGGCTCTTCTCGAAGCCAGCTTCAGTGAGGAATTCAAAGAAGGGCATGTTCAGTGAGCCAGGGATGTGACCTGGGTCAAGCCCTAAAACACCCCCCAAGAGAGAAAAAAGAACGTGTGAGGAGAACATTCAAAGAGACATCCCATAACAAAACACTAAATCCCTTCAGGAGAATGCTTCACAAGCTGAGATGACACTGGGGGTACAGAGTGACAAGCTGGAAGCTACAGAAGTAAAAGCCTTGGCTAAGGCTAAATTCTCAAAGATATTTAGGTGTATCAATTGCAATGGGAGTTAGGCACCTAACTTCCTTAGAGAATCTGGGCCTAAGAATTTTCATGGCCAGAGGTACCATGACTGCTGAGATTCAAGATCAGACTAGAGCAGATATGTGTGGGACTGGCGTAAATAGAAACTCAACAAAATAGGTAAAAAGAGGATCAGGTTGGAAGATCCAGTAGCCTCTACCATTTACTATATGGGTTAAATTATGTAGAGGTACATGTGCTTATGTCAGTGGTGAAAATCTGGCTCCAAGAGTTAATGAAATTATCGCTGCTGCCAGCTATGTTGGGTGGGGTTATGTGAACATTAAGAAGCCAGGACTATCATGAAAACTGTTTTGAGCCCAGCTTTTGGGTGTGTCACACTCAGATGGTTTCCTAGAGAAGGGAGAAAATTGTCAGGCCTTGAGCATTTAGGGTCACCACTGACTAGTCAGTTACAGTGGGGTCAAAGTGAGTGGAGAACTTTTGTAGCTTTTTAAATCCACTCCATTTCAGTATAAATAAGAGTCAGACTTTCTGCTGGTGTAAACTATTTCAGGGAAATTCTGCTAATTTGTGCCAGCTGAGAAGGCTTCAAAAATGATGAATGAGATTTGAAATGTTTCGCTGAAACACACAGCAAACACCGTGGCTACGTCTACACTGGCCCCAAATTCCGGAAAAGGGATGCAAAGCAGGTAAGTCAGCATAAGGAAATCCGCGGGGAATTTAAATATCCCCCGTGGATTTAAATAAACATGGCCGCCACTTTTTTTCCAGCTTGGGGAAAAGCCGGAAAAAAGCGTCTAGACTGGCGCGATCCTCCGGAATAAAGCCCTTTTCCGGAGGATCTCTTATTCCTCAGGTAGGAATTCAGGTAGGATTCTTCAGGTAGGATTCAGGTAGGAATAAGAGATCCTCCGGAAAAGGGCTTTATTCCGGAGGATCGCGCCAGTCTAGACGCTTTTTTCCGGCTTTTCCCCAAGCCGGAAAAAAAGCGGCGGCCATGTTTATTTAAATCCACGGGGGATATTTAAATCCCCCGCGGATTTCCCTATGCTGACTTACCTGCTTTGCATCCCTTTTCTGGAATTTGGGGCCAGTGTAGACGTAGCCCGTCACAAGCCTGTTCCAAAGCCCACTGAAGTCAATGAGAGTCTTTCCATTGTTTTTAATGGGCTTTGGATTCAGCCCTATAAGAGTAGGAGACTTTAAACACTGGCTTGAAACAATTCACCAGTGACAGAGACAGGTTTACATTTCTAAAGAGCCTGGAAGAGACAAGTCATGGGACAATCAGATAAATGAGAACCTAAGTCTTAAAGACAGATTGGCACCAACGCCCAAAACAGTGGGATGGTCCTGATGGCCATAGATTTGTCCCCCCTCTTACAAAGCCAGATTAAAGAGTTACCAATTAATTTCAGGCCTCACAATACCATGACCATGTATCATAATGCAGCATCACAATGTTGTGTCTATATGTGATGATGATGCAGTTTCATCACTCATGGATGCAGCATCATAAGGGGATGCTGCAAAGTCTGTAATTTGTTATTTTGTCCCACAGGTAAAACTTGAGGGCTGGGAGGCAGAATCTATAACAATGCTAGGTCTCTTTGGAAGGCTGCTCAGTGATTGTGTGATAACCCACTGCTCCAGACGGACATTATTCGTCTCATTTGCTTCTCGATTTGTCTCCTCTGAGCGCCTTAGAAACTGGCTCCAGCTCCCAGCAGTATCCACACACTTCCCTTGGAAACAATCTCAGCATTCCCTGGCAGGTGCTGAGCTGAGAATAATTTTCACTCCTAGCTTTTTTTTGTAAATTATGCTGCTGCTTCATTCCTTCGGTGTCTCCAGACCCAAACCCACAGGTTGCTTACATTGCAAAGATTTGATTTATTTTTATTTACGTTTTTTATTATTAAAAGCATATCCATCAGAGCAGGCTCAGTGTGCATTCACATCTAACAAAAATAACATAAAGTGAGTTAATCAAATGCTAGCTGAATACAGACACTCAATCATCAAGGTGCCATAAAGCATAGAAATGTCCTCTGAGTTCCATCCCTCTCTCCTACCCGGGTCTTTCAGGGTGAACAGAAAACAGTCGGTGGAGAGCAAGGAACAATGGAATTCAGGAGGATGGGAAGAGCAAGAGGGCAGAGGAGTCAGAGAACACAAGGGATGAGGCTGTAGATCAGCAGGAGAAAAACAAGGTGGCAGGGATCTGGGCAGTAATTCCTAACAAACAACTTATTGGGAAAGTTGACTCTCTTTTTCTGCTGCCTGACAAGAAACTGAGAGACTCTCTCATGTATTTATTCACAAGTTTTTCATTAAATGACTCTTGCTGGGCAGATGGTTTGTGCCTAATATTTTAAATGTGACATGGCTTATAATGTAGTCATTTATTTATTTGATTATGGTAGCACTGGGAGCACCCACCCAAGATTGGAACCCATTGTGCTAGATGTTATTTCAAAATAGGTAGAAAAAGAAACCCCTGGGTACGTCTAGACTACAGGCTTCTGTCGACAAAGAGCATCTGGACTACATTCAGGTCTGTCAACAAAGCAAGCTGCTTTGTCGACATGGTAGTGTAGACGCAAAGGACAGTTTACATGCAGTAACACCTTCTGTTGACAGAACTCTGTTGACAGAAAGCGTTATGCCTCGTAAAATGAGGTTTAGCAGCGTCGACAAAACTGCTGAGTTCTGTCGACGTTATGTCAACAGAACTCAGCGGTAGTGTAGACGCAGGTATAGTTTTGTCGACAAAAGTGGACTTTTGTCGACAAAACCCTGTTGTCTAGACACACCTCCTCTGTCCCCAAGCAACTTACAACTTGAACAGATCATAGGTGGGAGAATCATAGAATACTAAAAAGACTTTGAGAGGTCATCAAGTCCAGTCCTCTGCCCTCACAGCAGGACCAAGCACCTACTAGAACATTCTTGACAGATGCCTATCTAACCTGCTCTTGAATATCTCCAGAGATGGAGATTCCATAACCTCCTTAGGCAATTTATTCCACTGTTTAATCACCCTGATCACTAGGAAATTTTTCCTCTGGCCAACCTAAATCCCGCACTTCATTAGCAATTTCGGTCATCCTCATTAGCCTCCGTAGTTCCAACTAGGGGGCTAGCGTAGACGTACCCTAAGTTTCATGGTCTCGTGACCTTGATTGGATGACGGTGGCAAAGAGCCTAGTGCCTATAAAGGGGAATGAGGAAATGAGCAACAACCGTGCCGTAATTAATTAGTTGCTGCCCACCCTGAGGGAGTAGAGTTAAAATGGTCAGGTGATAGCTTAATGAACACATAGGCCTTATAAAAGGATTGAGAGCGCTCACTGTGCTGGTGGAAACTCAGGGGCTACTTCTACACTGAAGGCTTTTTATTGCGCAAGAACTGTTTTGTGCAAGAGTTCTTGTGCAAAAGGTCTTCCACAAGAGTGAGTCCACACTGCCATGTGCTTTTGCGCAAGAGATGTGCTTTTGTGCAAGAGCGTCCATGGCAGTATGGATGCTCTCTTGCGCAAGAAAGCTCTGATGGCCATTTTAGCCATAGGGGTTTCTTGCGCAAGAAAATCATGTTGCCTGTCTACACTGCCCTCTTGTGGAAGAGCTCTTGCGCAAGGGGGCTTATTCCTCGTGGGGAGAGGAATAACTCTTCCAGAAGAAGCCATGTTTTCTGACGCTGTACTGTAAATTTACTTGCGCAAGAATGTGCATGCAGTGCAGACACCTGGCAAGTTTTTGCGCAAGAACAGCTGTTCTTGTGCAAAAAGCCTGCAGTGTAGACATAGCCAGGGAGTGGATAGGCCTTGCCTCTATGGAAGGCCCAAAGCTAGCTGCCTAGCTGAGGCTAGGAAAGGATGCAAGGAACAGAATCCAAAAGGGGTCAGAGAAGAGTATTTCAGGGGGAATCAGCCTGAGGGTAGAGTACACTATGCCAGAGCCATAAAAACTGGCACAGGTAGCCCAGAGGAGGGTTGGGAAGAGAGTCTTGGCTGAAGAACTGCTCCTGAAAGGCAGAATACCCTTTTTTGTTTGTGGGATATTTTAGCTGGTTTTTGCTACTCTGTGATTTGGACAAAGGGCTCCGCCACCTCTCCAGAACAGATGGAGGTATGGAGAACTGAGGAAATCCACCCTGGCAAAGGGAACTGAGGTGGGGACTGCTGGCAGTGCCACACTTTGGGACTGTTGGGTGGCTACTCCCTAGGGCAATGACCTATGTAATCAGCCAACCACAACATTCATTTCAGATTGCATATCCGAGTGTAAATTCTGCATTTTACAATATGCAGTTTGCATTTGGGGTGGTAATTGATTTGAAAACAGCTTTTAGCAGCTTACTGAGCGCACACTGCTGTGGGCGTGTTCCTGGAAGTCTCCTCTGCTGGGATACATGCACAAACACAAAAGGGGCACCCATGCTCCTGGGGAACTAATTCAAACGTAAAAATGAACAGTCACTGAAATGCTGGAGTTCTTGCAGCATTTGCTGGCCAGTGACAACTCCCTACTTCCACTCCAAGAGTGTGGAATCCACGTGCCACCAGCAAGGGGTATTTTGTATGGCATTTCAGATTGAATTTCAACCTCTGCTTTAGTGAACTAAAATACAATCCCAGCTGTTAATACACTTAAAAAGGGAACTAACCACGAGCACATCTCATGATTTTTTCACTCCTCTAACCCCTGTCATGCCGTACCTCCTCTTCCATCCTCATCTGACCTTGTGTTTCGTTTAAATCCCAGTCCTGTCATTGGTTCTACAAATGTGGACCCTTCAAACCATATACAGCCCCACCAAAGTCAATGGAGCTCCGGTGGGGTTCAGGGGTCTGCCTGCAGGGATTTCACTGGAGGATCAGGACCTTAGCCAGTAATCTTTTGGGGGCAAGCCCAGTGCTTAATTTGTAATGAAAAGATTCTGGGACTCACGCAGTGGTTTTGGGTTTTTTTTAACTTTCATGACTGATGCAGCAAACTCAGAGGTGCTGGGCTCTGAACTGCAAAGCTCTGGCACAAATGAAGCACTGGACAGGCGTCTCTCGTGCTTTCTAACTGTAAAACCCCTGGAACACATATGGTGCTCTAGAAATAAGAATGACAACAATCTGGGTGCACACATACAATATGGAGTGAAGACAGGCTGTCTGCTGGGTGTTCAGAAATCAGAAGAGAGAATTAAAAAAATCCTGGGATTTAAAAGGATCTCGTGTTTTTAAAAAAGAGTGATTCTGTAGCGCCTTAGAGACTAACAAAACTCTCTATATTTATCTAGATAGTATCATGAGCCTTCATGGGCAAAATCCACTTCTTCAGATGAGCAGAATGGAGAAAAAAGTGAGGGGTTGTTTTGTGCTATGTGAACTCTTTGATTTAGCAATAAGGGAGTTTGCCTTTAACTTCCAACGGAGCAAGATTCCATTCCAGGCATGCTTCTATAGAAACTCCAGGCACAATGTTCCCTGCCCCCGCCATGGTTGAGAAAGTTACTGTTGTACAAGCAGTTTGTCAGGGAAAGGGAAGGGGGGAGGGGGAGCAAATGAGACCCTGAGACAGAGTTTGGGACTCTCTCTTTTCAAAATGTTTGGATTTTTGGTAAGGATCCAAAGGACAACGATACAGTCAATCAAGTTCTCTGCTGATTAGGGAACTGGATTTATTCACCAAGGGAAAACAGATCTCTCAAATTACAAGGAAAAATGAGCTGTGTTTACAGCCGCTTGGCCTTTTGCTGGTATGTATAAGGAAGGCAAAGTGCAAGTATAAAAACCAATCATGTGCATCTGTTAACATTAGATAAGGAGGCCCTATTCTCCCACATCTGCAGTATGATTAACTCTATAAGGGGCAGTAGGACACAGGAGACAAGCACTGACTTCAGGGAATATTGTGACAGGATCTAAACTTCACAGTTACCTGCTTTTATAACAGATCCAAAGATTTAAACACCCCCGAATTCTGAATGGGTCAGATCTGTTTGTTGAAATTTAGGCCCTGTTAGTGTGCATGTCAGTGAGGAGAGGGGTGTATTAGTGTAACCTGATACACTACTGCAAAGTGTATTTGTTAGCAGGCAGGAGAAGTAGTGCCTGAGCAAACCTCCACCTGAAAGAGACGCCATGTACTGCTCCTACCTTCATTCCCTGGTTCTGGTTCTGTCCCCCGGTACCTCCCCTCAGACCTGGAATCCACCACCTGGAACCGCTTGGATTCCATGTTCTCTACCATGTCTGCATAGGTCTTCAGCAGGGACCTGTCCAGGGTGGCTTTAAACACTGCTGGCTCTGGCTTGCTGATCTCTGATGTCACAGGGTGACCATCCTTCACCCAGTTCTTGAACCCGCCGTTCAGCACGGAGACTGTTCTGTGCCCGAAGACTCGGAACATCCACCAGGCTCGGGGGGCATAGAAGCTCCCCAAGTCATCCCCATCATACACCACTACATGTGTGTCATTGCTGATCCCCAGGTGCCCAACGTAGTCGGCGAAATGCGCCTCACTGGGCAGCATGAGCTCATAGGGCGACGTCTTGTCTTTACACTCCTCAATATCAAAAAATGAGGCGCCTGGTATATGCCGGTCTCGGAACTCCTGCAGGGCATCCCTCTCCCCAGGAGAATACCAGGATGCATCTAGCACCCGCAGGCTGGGCCCAATCCGGTTGGCCCGGACACATTCTGAGAGCCACTTGGTGGAGACCAGAGCTCTGTACAGTACTTGCTGCACCATTGTGTCCAAGACTGTTTGTGTAGTGAACTGAGAGCTTAGCACTCTGTGTGCGAACAGGAACTGTACCACCAGAAGGGAGGGAGGTGATATGGGGAGGAGCCAAACCTACTGGAATCCCAGCCTCTGGTGTCTGGTTCTCAACCAATCAGCTGGTTGGATTGAGACAGCTCTAAAAACTCCACCCTCCTCTTTTCCCTCCTCCTCTTCTCCCCGCAGCTGTCAGGTCCAGAATAGTTTTGCAAGAGACTGGCAGATTTGCTCCTTATTCCTTATCCCATGCTGCCAGCTCCTTACTTAAAAGCCAAAATCATTTTTAAAACATATCAATGTAAACATAAAGTTTTAGAAATGTTATCAAATTAATGTGATGGACTGTGATAAAAAATTAAATTAGTAACTAGTACTGGCTGTATATGACAAACATTCCAGATCACCCCAAAGTGACTCGTCCTGTGACCATCAAACTTTTACGAAAGAGCTGGGGCCTGGGACATGCCACCACCCAAAGGTGGGGGCAGCCGTGAAGTTCAGATCCAGATACAACCTTCCCTAACATCTGGAGGTGTTTGTCTCCTGTGTCCTGAATGGAGGGTGAATAAGAAACTGGGGTTTTGATTGATTCTACATGACAAAATATGTTTTGAGTCACCTCAAGTATCACATCCCTGTAATAGTTATTTCATTATGAAGAGACGAGGAAATGCTATTCCCAGAAGTGACCCTTTAGTTTTGGTCTTACAACTATATTACTGCAATTTATTTTGTGTTCTCTTCGTTAGTGAACATACGATATGCAGGTAAAAAAATCAACAAAAAGCAATATTCAGTCAATGTGTTGTACATCAAGCTGTGATGTTATTGAATAAATTATCTGATAGTTACAAATGAAGAAATCTGTCGGAACTTTGTTTTGATGTCAGAGGAAGTAGAAAATTAGCTAAATGTATCAAAATTCATTTAATTGGATTACAGATATAAAACATTTCTTATGATTAGCGTTTCATCTTTTGCTCATTCCACAACAATAATACGAACATGCTACTTGGGCACAGTTGGCTCCCAAAAAAATCATGTTTATTACTTGCAAACATAGGAGCTCACCTAGGTTAATATTATCCTGCTGCTCTGAGTGGTTTCTTATGGCTTCTAAAACACAGAAAACAGGGAGCACCATTAGAATGCTCACAAACTACTACAGGAGGCAACCAGACAACTCTCCAACACCACATTTTACAAACCTCTCTCCTCTGATCCCACCTCGGAATACCAAAAGAAACTACACTGTCTCCTTAAAAGCCTCCCTACAGCTACCCGGGAACAAATCCACACAGAAACACCTTCTGACCCCCAACCAGGATTGTTCTATCTGCTTCCCCAAATCCATAAACCTGGACACCCTGGACGTCCCATCATCTCAGGTATCGGCACGCTCACTACTGGTTTATCCAGCTATGTAGACTCTCTTCTCAAACCCTACGCAACCAACACTCCCAGCTATCTCCGAGATACTACTGACTTTCCTAAGGAAACTACAAAACATCAATAACCTCCCCGATAACACCATCCTTGCCACCATGGACGTAGAAGCTCTATACACCAACATCCCACATGAAGACGGATTACAAGAAATTAGAAACAGTATCCCAGAGGACACCACTGCCAATCTGACAGCATACCTATGTAACTTTGTTTTCACCCACAATTATTTCCAGTTTGAGAACAACTTATACCTCCAGATCAGCGGCACAGCCATGGGTACATGCATGGCCCCACAGTACGCTAATATCTTTATGGCTGACTTAGAACGTTTCCTCAACTCCCGTCCCCTTTTACCCCTTCTCTACTTACGCTACATCGATGACATCTTTATGATCTGGACTCATGGCCAAGAAACACTGGAGACATTCCACAGAGATTTTAACAACCTACACCCCACCATCACACTCAGCCTGGACAATTCCACTCGAGAGATCCATTTCCTGGACACCACAGTACAAATCAGCAATGGAAAATTAGACACCACTCTCTACAGAAAACCCACTGACTCATACAGTTACCTACATGCCTCCAGCTCCTATCCAGAACACACCATACGATCCATCATCTATAGCCAAGCCCTTTGATACAACCGCATCTGCTCTATTCCCACTGACAGAGACCAGAAATTTCAGGATCTCTACCAAGCATTTATAAACCTCAGCTACCCACCCGGAAAAATAAAAAGCAAATTGAAAGAGCCAGACGAATACCTAGAAACCATCTACTTCAAGACAGACCCAAGAAAACCAACAAGAGAACACCACTTGTCATCACCTACAGCCCCCAACTTAAACCTGTCCAACACATTATGGCTGTATCTACATTGGCACCCTTTTCCGGAAAAGGGATGCTAATGAGACCAGTAGGAATTGCAAATGCCGCGGGGGATTTAAATATCCCCCGCAGCATTTGCATGAACATGGCTGCCGCTTTTTTCCGGCTCGGGGTTTTGCCGGAGAAAAGCGCCAGTCTAGACGGGATCTTGCGGAAAGTAAGCCGTTTTCCAGAAGGTCCCTTATTCCTACTTTAAAATCAGGAATAAGGGACCTTTCGGAAACGGCTTTATTTTCCGAAAGATCCCTGTCTATACTAGCGCTTTTTTCCGGCAAAGCCCCGAGCTGGAAAAAAGCGGCAGCCACATTTATACAAATGAAGCGGGGAAAATTTAAATTCCCGCTTCATTTGCAATTCTGACTTGTCTCATCTGCATCCCTTTTCCGGAAAAGGGGTGCAGTGTAGACACAGCCCAAGAGGCTCTGGGAGACAGACCCATAGTCTCCTATAGACAACCACCTAACCTCAAGATGATTCTTACCAACAACCACAGAACATACCACACTAATACCAACCCTGGTACCTTCCCTTGCAACAAACCCCATTGCCAGCTTTGTCCACATATTCACTCTGCTAATACCATTACTGGACCTAACCAAGTGAGTTATAAGATCAAGAACACATATTCCTGCTCATCCAAAAACATGATCTTGGTAACTAATTGACCATTCATTATCACTGGGAAATAGGTCAATGGAGGGATGATAGGAGTTATTACAGAGAACTTTCTGGGTGTCTGGCTGGTGAGTCTTGCCCACATGCTCAGGGTTTAGCTGATCGCCATATTTGGGGTCGGGACGGAATTTTCCTCCAGGGTAGACTGGCAGAGACCCTGGAGGTTTTTCGCCTTCCTCTGTAGCATGGGGTACAGATCACAGCTGGAGGATTCTCTGCATCTTGGGGTCTTCAAAGTATTTGAAGGCTTCAATATCTGAGATATAGGTGAGAGGATTATTCTAGGAGGGGTGTGTGAGATTCTGTGGCCTGTACTGTGCAGGGGGTCAGACTAGATGATCATAATGGTCCCTTCTGACAAAGTCTATGAGTCTATGAGTCTATGAGAAATATAATTTATGCTATCATGTGCCAAAAGTGTCCGTCTGCTATGTACATTGGACAAACATCTCAGACACTTCGCCAAAGAATCAATGCCCACAAAACAGATATTAGACAGGATCACAAAGAAAAAACAGTTTCTTGCCATTTCATCCAGAAAGGACATTGTCTCAATGACTTGATTACCTGCATCCTGCTTCAAAGACCTTTTAAGACTACACTTGAAAGAGAATCCTCTGAACTTTCATTCATGCTTAAATTCAACACCTTACAACTAAGCTTAAACAAAGACATCAATTATCTTACCCATTACAAAGATAGCTTCCTTAATTATCACCTCTAATATCATTAGCTCACAGACATTTACCTTCCCCCCCCTCGCATCCTCCTTCTGTTCTGAAATTTGATTTGTCCTTTTCATATGTGTTCATTTTTTTTAATTGTATCCTTTGGTATATATGGTTGTGACAATTTTCTTCCACTATTTGATCTGAGGAAGTGGGTCTGGCCCATGAAAGCTCATCACCTAATAAACCACCTTGTTAGTCTTTAAAGTGCTACATAGTCCTGTTTTTTGTTTCAGCTACACCAGACTAACACGGCTAAACTACTTACAGGAATCCATGCAGCTGAATCAGCCAGTGTCTTGAGAGTTATTATGAAACTTATGCAACAAAGCAATGTGGCTGGTACATTTTAATGTACTTTGTGGGACTGGATTCTTTATCTACACTTAATTTCCTTTTTAATTCCAAAATTCCATCATAGAAATGCCAGCGTTCAGTTTGACCAAGTTTGTGGAAACATACAAAATGGTTCCCAATGTTTTACGATGTCCTAACAACTCTGTACCTATAATTACACCAATTTTGCTTTAATAAATTTTACTATTTATGCAAATCATTTTGATGCTCTCTACTAATCAATATTTCATATATTTTAAATATTAATGCTACATTCAAGTTACACAGAAAAGAGCAACAGATAATGAGCTCTTCTGAAGTAGAGGCAATTCATTTTTGTCTGAATAGTCTGTGAATGGAATTTGAAAAGACATGGGTCACTGCTTTGATTTGACCACCAAAATGCATCTTGTTTTCTTTCAAGTTACCTGCTATCATGCACAGAAATCTCTGGTGCAAACAGCCAAGGGTTGCATTTTGAATCTTTCTATGATCATATTGAATGCAAGTGTAATGAACTTGATGTACAGGCAGTCCCCGGGTTACGTACAAGATAGGGACTGTAGGTTTGTTCTTAAGTGGAATCTGTATGTAAGTCGGAACTGGCGTCCAGATTCAGCCGCTGCTGAAACTGACCGCCAGTTCTGACTTACATACAGAATCAACTTAAGAACCCCAAGCGTCCCCAAGTCAGCTGCTGCTGAAACTGATCAGCGGCTGATTCCAGGAAGCCCGGGGCAGAGCAACTCTGCCTCGGGCTTCCTGTAGTCAGTGCTGGTCAGTTTCAGCAGGAGCTGACTTGGGGACGCCTGGGGCAGAGCAGTTGGGGTGCTGCTGGGTTGCTCCAGTAGCGCCACTCCTCAGATCTGCGTAAATCGGGGACTGCCTGTATAGTTCACCATTAATGAAATGTCGTGTACAAAACTGGTGCAATCCATTGAATTTGTGCACTGTGACACTGACTTTGTAAAGTAGGTAAAGAAGTTGCTATTTATTATAAAAATCATTTTAATTAATTGAACAACTGGTTCAATTAATTAATTGTTGCTACTGGTCTCTGGTGACAGCTATATTTAAGCATTCCTAAAGCTTTGTATAATAAACCCTTGTTTTGCACAGAAGGGAAGTTTCTTTGTGAATTTCTGCTTAGAATTGCTGCATAATTTGGTGCTGCTTGCCTCTCAATATGGAGTTTTTTATAGTCTGTAATCCTGACACAATCAACCTGAAGCTTCCACGCAGAGGGGGAAACTTTGATAGGGGTGTGCAGTGTGCAGAAGGGATTGTAAAAAGGCTTCATAAATTCATAGTTTTTAATGCCAAAAGGGATCATTAGATCATCTAGTCTGCCTTCCTGTATAACCGTAGAATTTCAACCTGCACCCTGTATTGAGTCCAGTAAAAACTTGTATTTGACTAAAATACAACTTTGAGAATAACATCTCCACTTGATTTCAAGAATCTGTCAATACCCTTGGTAGTTTGTTCCAAAATTATTCATTAGTGACTAATTTCTAGTTTAAATTCATCTGGCTCCAGTTTCCAGCCATTGGTTCTTGTTCTATTTCTCTTTGCTAGATTAAAGAGCCCTTTAGTAGCCAGCATTTTTTCCATGTGAAGCACAAATGGTTCCCAGTGTTTTATTATGTCAACATGCCCCAACATGCCCCAGATCTGATAGGATCCAATGAGAAATGTCAAGTTTGGGTGAGGTCAGACTGTAAATCAACCTGATCCTCTCAAGCTTGGGTTGGGTCCGCTCTGCTTCTCTTTTCCTGTCCATGGGATTAACGTGACAGAGGCTACATGCCTCGGTCCTGCCAGTCATCATCACCTTGCACCTGCATGAGCTTCAGAGTGAGCATGCCAACAGTCACAGCTGCCCTTACATCAACCCCATAGATTGAAGGTGACACCGTCTCATGTGCAAGGGGTTAGGGTGGGTTGGAATAGTATTTGACCCTCTTCGGCTCAGATCAGATAGGTTTGGATCAAGTTCAAGTCCTGTCAGGTTTAAAATTTAGGCTTGTGCAGCTCTTCGTTATGAAGATATGTATATACACCATAATAAAGTTATGTCTCAATCTTCTTTTTGATCAGCTACATAGACTGAACTCTCTATGGGTATGTCTACACTACCCCACTAGTTCGAACTAGCGGGGTAATGTAGGCATACCGCAATTGCAAATGAAGCCCGGGATTTGAATTTCCCGGGCTTCATTTGCATAAGCGGGGAGCTGCCATTTTTAAAACCCCGCTGGTTCGAACCCCGTGCAGCGCGGCTACACGGGGCTCGAACTAGGTAGTTCGGACTAGGATTCCTATTCCGAACTACCGGTACACCTCGTGGAAGTGGTGGAAGTTCTCCTGCAGGGCCTCCTGGATCCTGACAGCCCCCGACTGAGCCCTCCGGATGGCAGTCTGAGGCAAGTGCAGCCAGACTGATGGCTGAGTGCTGTGATGTGCCGAGTGTGGGCACTCAGGGCACTCCAAGACAGGACTGCTTTGCTGTCCCTCATCGAGGTAGACAAGCAAGTGGGGAACCCTGAGAACTGTCTCTCCAGGGTGGGGGTCGGGTCCCTTTAAGCACAGACCTCGGCTAGCCTGAGACAGCAGCTCCACGCTCTAAGTCCTAACCTGATGCCCTGCCGGCACTGCTTCCGGCCAGCCTTAACTTTGGTTCAGGGTCCACTCAATGTGGACATGCTAGTTCGAATTAGCAAAATGCTAATTCGAACTAGTTTTTAGGTCTAGATGCACTAGTTCGAATTAGCTTAGTTCGAATTAACTAATTCGAATTAAGTTAGTTCGAATTAGTGCTGTAGTGTAGACATACCCATAGTCTCTAATTGTAAGGCATACGCACCTCTTTTACTCTACTTCCTAAACAGATTCTATTCAGTCATGTCCCACAAGGCTTTGGTAATTCCAGTTATGTATCTTTTTCTCCTTATCAAGAATTTTTACTTCCTTTTACTCAGACACCTAACATTTGTATACAAGCAATTGAAAAATGTCTTCTTTTTCCGTTCTTTGCCACATCCGTTCAATTTTTTCAGCACAAGAAGTTTGAGTTTTGTACTGCATTTGTTTCTTTAGCACCTTCCCCTTGCATTGGTGATTTAATAACCTCCTAACTGGTCCAGCTAATCTGCATCTGAGAGGGTTAGCCCTTTATCTATGAGATGCAGGCCATCCCATTTGTATGGCTCCTCTCCCACTGAAAGTTTCAACAAAACCAATACCTTCAGCTTCACATTAACTATGCAGCCAACAATTCACCTCCAGTATTTTCTGCCTCATGGGACTAGTAGACTCTCTGAGAAGATCACTTAAACTTTACTTTTCTTCCACTCACTTCCAAGATGTCTAAGGTCTTCTATAATCCTGTTAGCTCTGTGTGACGCTTGTAACCAGCACATCATCCTATTGTTATTCTGTCCCTTGCTTAATTTTCTGTCTGCTTTCCTTCGTATGGAGTTTGCTGATTATTATTTGCATTCTTAGGACTGCTGAAGAATTTCTCTTGTGAATAAGTGTTGGTTATTTCATATTGTAAGGACATGCATCAGGTATATTTCCTGTGGCTTTCTGTTCCATTTATAAAAGGTTCTTCTGTAGTAGAGTTGCTATCTGAAAACATTTTGATACTTCTCATTGGGCTAAATGTCTCCTGACTCTCGTTCCCCTCTTGATCACAGACAGCTTATCGATCTCTTTGGTTTTTACTGTCTCCAATTCCCTTATCATTGATCACCTTCTGCCATCTGTGACTGATTTCCAAATCTGGTTGTTCAAGAAGATGACAATATGTTGCCAGTTATGTTTCCAGTTCACATATCTTTTCCCACAGTATGGCTGTCAGTTTGCATTTCGTACGCCAGAAATTCATTGCATCTTCCATGAGAGAGGAAAACACAGCACATCCAATGCAAGTCACACAGCAGTTGTTCCCTCATCATCCATATCTGCTATCTGGTGAAGAGACATACCTAAAACTGGTGTTGCAATACCCTAGTAAACTCCCACTCAAACGTATCTGATTTGTCATTCCTGTTCACCTGGCAACTGATATATATCAAGCATTACTGTTCAGCTACCTACCTTGCAAACAGGGAGGGAATAACTACTCTCAGAGATGTCAAACACCGGTTGTGTTCAAAATCCAGCTGCCAGACACAAACAGATCTGTCTTACCCAGGCAATTCAGGGTGCCATAGCCCAGCCACACAATCCTCCTGGAGAACAAACACAGCACTCACCAAATCCCTGTAGCTGCAAGCATAGAATCTGCATTTTCACCTTCTGAAACTGCCCCAGTTTGCCATTCCGATTCCATTCTAAAAGGTGTGTGTGTGTTTGGGATGGATTGGAGAGCACTAGTGACATGGGCCCCAGTTTGTTCATAGAAAAAGTGTCAAGTCTGAGTGTCACGTCTCAAATCCATCAGTTTAATAGTTGAGGTGCTGGGACCCAAGACTTATTTTGCAAGTACAAGCTGTCAAAACCCAGCTCCTTTTTCAATCTCCATATAGAAAAAAGCAAGTAGGCTGGAGAAGTGACATCTTACTGTGCAAGAACAAAGCTTCATGTCAATGGGTAGTATGCCCTGGCTCCTTCAGTCTGATGGCTGCCAAGATGTATCACATGGGGTGCCTAATAGGTATATTTTGTCATGTACAGCCTGTCAAGCCCTAGATCCTTCCTCAAATTCCACGTATAATGGAAATGGGGTGGGGGCACGACACATGGCAGCATATTGCTCAAGAACAATGTTTGGGTCAGCGAATGGCATGTCCCAGCGCCTTCAGAACAGTCTGACATTCACAGAGACATGTCACTTGGGGTGACCCGAGACTTATTTTGTCACTAGATTTACCCAGTGTTGCTTGTATCCTTAACATGGGGCTTAGGTGGGGGAAGCTTTGCCATCCCAAACCGCCAGCCTGGCCCCACCCACACTGTCCCCAGAAAACCTGCTGTAGGCATTGTGGGGGTGGAATGTTGCTGCCCTCAGCACTCACCCTCCCCATGCTCCAGGGCAGCTCGGGCTGCCTCCCTTCCTGGTGCTCCAAGGATGCTGGGGCTCCCTGTGGGGAGGGGGGCATGCTGCTCCTCTTCCTCTCCTCTTCGTGGTGGAGGCAGGGCCTAGCAGGTATATATTCTCACCCCTGTGTTCCAGACTTGGCGTGGCCAGCGTCTTTCTCTCAATCCCTCGGGAAGAAGTAGGGCGAGGTTGGGCGTCCCACAGACCTCGGGAGACAATCAATACCTGCCAGCAGGTGTAGATGATTGGAGCTCAAATGGGGTGAGCTACTAAACCCCTCTTTATACCCCTTGGTAGGCTTCTTCCTGGTCTCAAGTGGCCAATTAGGAAAAATGGCTTTGAACACCGAGTTTCCCATGAAGGGTGCAAAGCATAATTCACATCTGGGAAAATGCAGACAATGGGCACCTCTGGTATGTGATTGGCGAAGATTCCTCTCCTGGGACAGTGTAGGCATGTCAATTACTGGTACAGGACATCAGGACAGCGGGAGGCCCCGGGTCGTCAGCTAGCCCATTTACTGTCTGGTTTCTGTTTATGGTAGAATCAGGGACAGGCAGCACACCTGCGTTCGCAGGGCATCAAAGGCTGACTGCCTTTCTCTTGCTCTCTGGGGGGGGGGGGGGGGGGCGGAAACCAAGATGGGGTTCATGTCTGGCTACAGCTCCCCACCCAGAGTGAGGAGTGCAGCAAATTGTGCACTTTCCCTGGGGGAACAGCCAGATTCTGGTGATTGTCTCTTTTCTGTATGGTTATATGAGAAGCCATCCCATTCTGGACATGTCCCATTTTCCTGGCACAACCAAACCCTTATTATCACTTAAAGCATGGAAAGAGGAAGCTGCATACTGAATTTGGTGGTCCCACTTCTTATCATTTAGGAGGAGTTGTTGAACAAACAGACAGACAGATTCATGCACAGGCACACAGACAAACTTTCTCAAATACATAGTACAGGTTGTACCTCTGAAAACCAGCACTATCTGCTCCAGCAACATCCATCATCCAGTACAACCACAGATTCTACTGGACCAGAGAGCCTGGGAGCCTAAGGGCAGGAGATCCATCTGGGGGAAGCATGGGACCATGGGTGGATCACTGTGGCAGCCTCTAGCAGCGTGGGGCAGCACAGGGCAGAAGGCTGGGGTTCCCTGGCAGCCTCCAGAAGCATGGAGCTGGAGCCAGAGCCCCACTGCAGCCCCCTGGAGTGCAAGGACAGGGCTGAAGCACCCAGCTGCCCCCTGGAGTGAGAGAATGGGGGCAAAGCCCCACAGTTGCCCCCTGGAGCACAGGGCCGGGGTTGGAGCCCTACAGCAGCCTCCTGGAACATGGAACTGGGACTGGAACCCTGCGGCTGTCCCTGGATGCACGGGGCCAGAACTCCATGGCAGGAGCCAGAGCTTCTGCTGCCCAGGGAGCCAGCAGTAGCTGGGCAAGCAGTCCAGCCAGTTTGGGGGAGAGGGCGAGGCAGGGTGCCTCCTAGGGCAGAATGCCAGCAGCAGGTGATGGGCTTAGGGGCCAATGGCAGAAGACTTCCCCATATCCAGAAAATTCTCTCATTCAGGACTGGCCAGGTCCTGATGGTGCCGGGCACTAGGGAGGTCCAACCTGTAGCTATTTAATTAGTCAGCTCATAGCTTTATTCAAGCCCTATTTACAAGATAGCAGTGGGGCAGGCTAGATCACAACATGTAGCAGAAAAAAGAGCAGGAACTATGGATTGAATCATGTGCGGCGTGTCCCAGCTCCTACAGAAGAAACTGTTGGTCACAGGCACGTGTCATTTCAGGTAACTGGAGGCTTAAGTTTGTCAGCACAGTAAGTCAACTACCAGCTTATTTGCTTGTATAAGTAATCATTAACTAATTACTCATGTATCTTTATCATATTCCATCACGTTAATTTGGTGCTATTTCTAAACACGTAATCTTACATTGAAATATAATTTTGGCCTATGAATACGGAGCTTGGAATCATGAATAGGGAGCTGGCACCACCAGAAAGGAACTGGGAATAAGGAACTACCTTCAGTCTCCTGTGGCACATAATTCTGAAACCCTGACAGTGGGGAGGGAGGTAACAAGGTGAAAATAGACTCTAGAATTGACAGAGCAGTTATATGACTAGCTAAATTGGTGTTAGGGCAAAGGGTGAATCTCAACCATGAAACTGTGCAGTCTAGTAACCATATTGGTACCAGGATATTACAGCAACAAGGTGGGTGAGATTCTATTATTTATGGGACCAACTTCTGTTGGACAGAGAGACAAGAGAGCAGGGTTTCCAGCTACAAGAGCTCTGTGCCACTCAAAAGTTGGTCTCTCTCACCAACAAAAGCAGGTCCCATAAAACAGTGGCTCTCTACCAATGGTAGGTGTATAGGCAGAGATCTTCCCGGGAGTACAATTCATCTAGGTATTTGCCTAGTTTAACAACTACATAAAATGCACTAACAAAGTCAGTACAAACTAAAATGTCATATAATGACTTGTTTATACTGCCGTGTATACTATACACTGAAATGTAAGTTTTATATTCCAACTGATGTACTATATAATTCTGTGGTAACAATGCAAAAATCAGAAATTTTTTCAGTAACAGTGTGCAGTGACATTTTTGTATTTTTATACTGATTTTGTAAGCCAGTAGTTACTTAAGAAACAAAGGCCATGCTGGGACAGGCCAAAGATCCATCTAGCCCACTATCCTATCTTCTGACAGTAGCCAGTGCCAGATGCTTCAGAGGAAGAGGCAGTCATTGAGCGATCCATCCACTGCTGCCTATGCCTAACTTGGGGCAAACACTAAAGAGGTCTCAGAGGGGTAAACATGTTAGTCTCCCCCCCCCCTCTTTTTCTGCTTTACATTTGCCCCTCTGTGCCTCTTGCTTCATATTTATCATCTGAAGAAGATGGTTTTGCCCAGGAAAACTCAGACATTTTTGTTGAAGCAAAATACAGGACTATGTAGCACTTTAAAGACTAACAAGACAGTTTATTAGGTGATGAGCTTTCGTGGTCCAGACCCACTTCCTCAGATCAAGTAGTGGAAGAAAATAGTCACAACCATATATACCAAAGGATACAATTAAAAAAAATGAACACATATGAAAAGGACAAATCACATTTCAGAACAGGAAAGGGAAAGGGTGGGGGAGGAAGGAAGGTAAGTGTCTGTGAATTAATTATATTAGAGGTGGGGAGAGTAAATGGTATTAGAGGTGATAATTGGGGAAGCTATCTTGGTAATGGGTAAGATAGTTAGAGTCTTTGTTCATTCCTTCTCGGAGAGTGTCGAATTTTAACATGAATGACAGTTCAGAGGATTCCCTTTCAAGTGCAGATGTAAAAGGTCTTTGTAGCAGAATGCAGGTGGTTAAGTCATTGAGAGACTCTCCCCACCTCTAATATAATTAATTCACAGACACTTACCTTCCTTCCTCCCCCCCCCCCCCCCCCCGCATCCCCCTCCTGTTCTGAAATGTGATGTGTCCTTTTCATATGTGTTCATTTTTTTAAATTGTATCCTTTGGTATATATGGTTGTGACTATTTTCTTCCACTACTTGATCTGAGGAAGTGGGTTTGGCCCACGAAAGCTCATCATCTAATAAACCATCTTGTTAGTCTTTAAAGTGCTACATCGTCCTGTTTTTTGCTTCAGCTACACCAGACTAACACGGCTACATTTCTATTACATTTTTGTTAGTCTCTAAGGTGCTAAGGGGCCACTTGCAGTTTTTGAGCGTTGTTTTAATTGACGTGTGAGGTAACTGGAGGGTGGGGGGAGTATGCAAGAAGACAAACCAGACTCCCGATTGGTTGTAGTAATCTGGAGAGCTTGAGAGCCAGAGCCATAAAAACCACCTTGCCCACCTCGGCTTCCAAAAGAGCCGGGCGCAGCAGGAAACGAGGACCGTGGGCTCGGACAAGGTGATGCCCCACAGTATAAGGGACCCTAGCCAAAGACAAGCTGGCATGTGACTGCACAGCACGACCAAGAGACTGCCCTTCGGTACAGGAAACTGCTGCACGAAGACTCCTCGTGCTGGAAGAGCAGCTTCCGAGACAGCCCGCCCCCTTCAGCACTAAACCCCCAGCGGGAGACGCCCCCAGCGCTAGCTACCCCGTATGGCGAGCACACAGGCGGAGAGGAGGGGCTGGATCCGGGCGCGGCGCGCGTGTGCAAGGGCAGCGTTTACACGCAGCTCGCTAGGCAGCCCACACGCTGTGCCCCCAGGCGCGGCCCTGCCCCGGCACGTCCCTCCTCTGCGGCCCCGACTCAGCACGGCGGCCGCGCCCTCCTCGCCCAAAGCGCCTTTGGCTCCTTTGCTGTCCTTCTCGCCCTGCGGGCGGCGCGTCCCATTGCTGCGCGGGAGAGGGGCGGAAACGTGCCCCGGTCCCTTCCCTAGGAGCGGCGTCGGGCCCCCCGCCCCCCCCCCCGGAGCCTGGGGGTCTGCTGCGGGTTGGCGCGAGCCCCGCCCCCCCGGGTTGGTTTGCCCGCGCAGCCCTTGCCCGGATTGGGCAGGCGGGTGGGCGGTGGCGCTTGTCTCCGCCCCGGAGCGCGCGTCCAGCGCCAGAGGGCGGGTGGGAGCGCGGCGCGCTGGGGGAGGCGCCCCGGCGCGCGTGTCAGTTCCCAGCTGAGCGGCCGCGACCCAGGCGGGGCACGGAGGTACGGGCGGTGGCCCCGCTCGAGGGGAGGGGGCAGATCACGGGCGGGTTCGTGGGATCCGCGCCCCTACGGCTCCCCAGGCCGAGCTTTGCTCGGGGGCGCAGAGGCTCCGCTCCTAGCAGGCTGTGGCTGGGAGGGAGCGTGTGCCAGGCCTTACGGGCAGGCTTTTGTTTGCGCTGCAGTCCTCCCCAGGGACCGTCCCTTAAACCTGGTTGGGGAGGGGTGGTCCCCAGTTAGTGTCCTGTAGGTGCGGGTTAGGCACGCGAGTGGCCTTGAATGAGCGTCACTCAGCATAGGTGAGTGGTGCCGGTGGGGGGGAGGCTCCCAGGAAGTACACGGAAGAGGCTGTAATTTAGCAATTACAGTTTTGCTGGGGGCACAGGGAGGCAGGACAGCTTCAGGGTGCTACCATGAGTCCCTCTGATCACTGACCACTCCTGCTTCTGTGCAACATACTTGGCAAGGGAAACCCGAGGGCTGTGTCTAGACTGGCCAGTTTTTCTGGAAGATCAGCCATTTTTCCAGAAAAACTTGCCAGCTGTCTACACTGGCCGCTTGAATTTCCGCAAATGCACTGACGATCTCTTGTAAGAGTGTCAGTGCTTCTTGCGGAAATACTATGCTGCTCCCGTTCGGGCAAAAGTCCTTTTGCGCAAAACTTTTGCGCAAAAGGGCCAGTGTAGACAGCTCAGATTTGTTTTCTGCAAAAAAGCCCCAATTGCAAAAATGGTGATCGGGGCTTTTTTGCGGAAAAGCGCGTTTTGCGGAAAAGCGTCTGTGCCAATCTAGACGCTCTGTTCTGAAAATGCTTTTAACGGAAAACTTTTCTGTTAAAAGCATTTCCGGAAAATCATGCCAGTCTAGACACAGCTGAGGTGCCGTGCTGCCAGGGCAGGGGTTATGCTGGTGGGGCAGCCGGATGAGAAGGGGCAGCTCTGCCTGGAGTTCTTTCTAGGCCTGTCAGGGAAGTGAAGACTCTTCCCAAAGCTGCGCACCCCTCCTCCCTCCTCTCATGCTCCTGTGGCAAGGGGCAGGGAGATGTAGGAAAGCCACAGTGCTGGCAGAGTACAGCAGCAAAACTGGGATCAGGGGAAATGAGCAGCTTTTTTTAAATAGGGAGATTGCAGTCTTTAATTCAGGGTTTGGGACCCTTGTGTGCAGAGCTCCTGTTTGTGTGGTCCAGGGTGCTGGCTCTGACACATACAGTGCAGGTGCAGGACTGGCCAATGTTCTTAGTGATTGGTGGTAGCATCTGGGAGATGTACCACTGACCTGTGTCCCCAGCAAAATTGTAATTGCTAAAGTACACACACAGGAGCTCTCTCTCCCTGATTTTGAATTCAGGCTCCTGCCACATACAGCTGGCTTAGTCTAGTATCAGACAGACTCTGCAGGTGCTCCTTTCCCTGGATTTCTCTGTCTTTAACTTCATTTCATGATCTTTGAACTGCCACATTGATTTCTGACCTAGCCCCAGAGGTGTCACAGCAGAGCTGATTTTGGCCTGGCATGCACAGAGTGAAGCAGAGGTGTAGTTGTATTCTGTAACTTGGGGCACGCGTTCCTTTCTTCTACTATTTTTTTTATTGTTATAGTACTCAAGAGTCCGTTGTGCAAGGTGCTGTACACGGTGAGAAAAACACAGTTCCTCCTCCCCCCCCCCCCCCCCCCAAAGAGGAGCTTACTCTTTTTTCCAATAGTTCACCCTGATATCTCCTGTCACTAATCCCTCATTTTTCCTCCCCTTCAGAAAACCCAAGAGAGACTCTTTGAATTTGGCCAGGACTCAGGAGCAATGTCTCAGCAATTCCTTTATCGGGCACTGGTGTCGGCTAAGTGGCTCTCAGAAACCATCAAATCCCCTCAGGCTGAACAGGCCGTGAAGATCCTGGATGCATCCTGGTATCTTCCGAAGATGAAGCGTGACCCCCGGCATGAGTTTGAGGAGCGTCACATCCCTGGTGCTGCTTTCTTTGACATTGACCAATGCAGTGACCGCACATCACCATATGATCATATGCTGCCTACTGCAGATGAGTTTACGGAGTATGTGGGCAAATTAGGTGTGGGGAACGACTCCCACGTGGTGGTGTATGACGCCAGTGATCAGGGTCTCTTCTCTGCTCCCCGTGTCTGGTGGATGTTCCGGGCCTTTGGGCACCATGCCGTCTCCCTTCTAGATGGTGGGCTGAAGAACTGGCAGCTGGAGGGGTATCCGCTGAGCTCTGGCAAGAGTCGAGCCGTTCCTGTGGAGTTCCATGCCTCCCTGGACACGTCACTGGTGAAGACCCATGAGGACATAAATGAGAACATAGAGTCACATGCCTTCCAGCTGGTGGATGCTCGCTCTGCAGGGCGGTTCAGAGGGACAGAAGCAGAACCCAGAGAAGGTAACGCATCTGCTTAGCCATCACTATAACGAATATGAGGTCCATTGACGGCACAACGTGTGACTCTCACTCTTTTCTGAAGGTAGAGAATTAGGGGTGTTAATTTAGATTCACGGGCTAATTGAATAGTTGATGCAATTTGCATTGACTATTCAATTAGTTGATAGAGTGCCTCTGCCTTTGAAGTGTAGCATTGGTCCCAGGGCTGTTACTACACTTCAAAAGTAAAAGCGCTGCAGGGAGCACGGGGCCAACAGGGGACTCAGGCAGTCCCCCATTGGCCCTGAGCTCCCTGGGGCATTTCAAAGCAGCAGCGCTGCATGGAGCCTAGGGTCAGCAGTCCCCAGGCTCAGTGCAGTGCTGTCACTGCCAGCTGGGGACTCGCTAGCTGGCCCCGGGCCGCATGCAGTGTTTCAAAGCGGCAGCACCACATGAAGCCCAGGATCTGGCCCTGGGCTCCATGCGGCACTGCCGCTTTGAATCACCTCTCCTTCTCTCCCCCCAACTTGCTGCCTCTTTCTGAGAGTGGTGGCGGAAGGGCAGGGGGAAGTGTCTAGCCGTTCACATCCCTATTCAGGATAGAAACTCATTTGTTCTAAAGATGGATTTCAAGTGGAGATTGCTTAGCATCTTTGTGGATGCTGTCTTTGCTTACCTACATCTGTTTGCCACGCACACTGTTCTGGTCTCCATATGCTACAGGAAATGCTTGTTTAAAACACATTCATCGTGGGGCAAGGACTTATGACACCAAGCACAAGATGTTTAATTGTTGCATCTGTGCCATCAGGAAGCCCTGAGTCTTTAATCCTGGCTGTGAAGTCCTCCATCTGACAGCCAGATTTACTGTAGATTATGATTTTTAGTATGGGTAGCACGCAGAGAGCTCAATTCTGCTGTGCGCTGTACAAACCCCTGATAGGAGATAGCCTTGCCACGAAGAGTTTACAACCTAAATGGCCAAGGCAGACAAATGTTCTGGTCTCCATATGCTGCAGGAAAGGAGGAAGCAGTTCTGCTGTGAATCTGAGGCTCAGGTTGACTAGGATACAGGTCTAAAGACAAACAGGATGGCTGTGTCTAGACTGGCCAGTTTTTCTGGAAAATGAGCTGCTTTTCCGGAAAAACTTGCCAGCTGTCTACACTGGCCACTTGAATTTCCGCAGAAGCACTGACTTCCTACTGTCTGAAATCAGTGCTTCTTGCAGAAATACTATGCTGTTCTCGTTCGGGCAAAAGTCTTTTTCTGAAAGACTTTTGCGCAAAAGGGCCAGTGTAGACAGCAGAGAAAATGTGAAAATGGCGATCGGGGCTTTTTTGCGGAAAAGCGCGTCTAGATTGGCCACGGATGCTTTTCCACAAAAAGTGCTTTTGCGGAAAAGCGTCCTGCCAATCTAGACACTCTTTTCCGAAAATGCTTTTAACGGAAAACTTTTTGTTAAAAGCATTTCCGGAAAATCATGCCAGTCTAGACGTAGCCGATATGTAAGGTAAAGGAAGGAATGGAAATAAAATCTACTGAGTCCCATTCCGTGCCTTCACTCTAAAACTATCTTGCTTCTCAGCTGATTCACCTGCTTCCACAGCTGAGTCTCAAATCAGGCACATAGAAGAGGTGTGGTATAGACTGTGGCTCTGTCACATGTGCCTGCAAAAGGGTGCTCCTTTCCCCACTCCTAGCTGTTTGAGCTGCACTGAGCTGGTCTTGGTACCAGAGACTGGCTTTCAGCCCATACAAGTAGTAAAGAAGCTGTATATTTGAGGATGAATGCAGAGTCCCATGTTTCCAAGGCAGCAGTGTGGTCAAGTTCTTGGGGATCTGGGGAGAGGAGAGAGAATATAGCTCTCTTCCCCTCCCTCCCCCATACCTTTAATACTAGTTAGTTTTTATATGATGCTTTGTAGTCAAACATACAGACATTAACCCTCACAGTAGCCTTGTGCAGAGGCTCTAGAACAAGGGTCTTAAATATCACAGCCATCTGGCCTATGCATGGCTATTGGCACGGAGGAGGGGGTGTGTGTCCCCGTACTCTTCCCCCAAGTCCAGCCTCTGATCCAGTCTAGGGATGTGCTAGTGTATTTGTTTAAACAACTCACCGATGAACCTAAGCTCATTGGTTAAACTTCATGGTTACATGCAAGCCCCCTCCCTGCTGCCTTTGTATCCGAGGCAGCGGGGATGGAGAGCAAGCGGGAGCCAGTGCTTAGGGGCTGACGGCTTTTGAGCAGGCTCCCCATGAGCACTGGCTCCTGTAAAGCCACCTGCTCCCCTCCCCTCCCCTCCTCCCAACCACAGCAGCAGTGCTGGGGAGGGGGCAGGCAGCTCTGCAAAGAGCTGGCTTAAAAACGATCACTGGCTCCTACCTGCTCCCCTGCACCGCTTCCTCTGCCCCTACCCCCATTGGATGGATCCCTTACCGCAGGCCCCCTCCCCTGAGGGGCACGGCTTTGGGGCTTACTGGGGGGCCTGGCTTGGGCTTGCAGCAGGAGTTGCAGTGGAGCAGAGCAGGCTGTGCATAGCTCTGCTTTGCCGTGGCGAGTACAGGGGGGCCCTACCCCTGCTGCTGGCCCCTGCCCGCCCAGGGCCCCATGGGCTAACCTGAGTATGGAGGGATCATCCTGTCCATAAAATGGTTGGGGGCAGCCGCTGCAGGGCTCCTCAAAGCCCAGGGCTGAGGGCAGTCACACTGAACTCTCCTATGGACAGGATAGCTCTGCATGAACCTCCCCCAGGCCACAGGAACAGAGCTAGCAGCCGGAAGCCACTCTAGCCCCACCGTGCTACCCAGGGGAGGGGAGTGTTGTTAAATTGCCCAGGGGAAGCAGCACGTGGGCCAGCAGGTGGAGCTGGGAGACACCCAGAGACACCTGGCCCTCTCCCTGGAGTCCTACCAGAGCGGGGTGCCCATTGGACCACTAGGAAGATTTGAGGACTGGCACTGGCCCCAAGGTAAATTGAGTTTGAGACCCCTAGTGTAGAGGGAGGGGGGAGTGAGAGAGTGTGTTTTCAGGAAGGGGTGGGACCCTCCACGATGTAAAGATTAATTTGTCTGCATTGGTCCCTTTCTTTTCCTCCAGGAATTGAGCCTGGTCATATCCCTGGCTCCGTGAACATCCCCTTCTTGGATTTTCTCACAGAAGCTGGCTTTGAGAAGACTCCTCAGGCGATCCGCAGCTTATTCCAGGAGAAGAAAGTGGACCTTTCAAAGCCAGTGGTAGCCACATGTGGCTCGGGAGTCACTGCCTGCCACGTGGCCTTGGGAGCCTACCTTTGTGGCAAGCCAGAGGTGGCTATCTATGATGGTGCCTGGGTGGAGTGGTACATGCGTGCACGGCCTGGAGAAGTCATCTCTGAGGGCAAAGGCAAGACCCTCTGAAGCACTGCTTCTGCCCCTTCAGTGCAGACAAATTGCCTTGAAACAAGCTCTGGGAGATGGTCTTAGCCTTTCCTGTTTTAAAATCATAGTGTGCTACTGAGTGAAGGTCTTGGGTGACAAATCTAAACATAAATGGTTCTAACGCCTTACCCTTTCCCTCCCCCCACTAATTTTTCTGGGCATGGAAGATGGGTTTTTATACCATCTTCGTGGAAGGGTGGGGTGGGGAAGCACTGATCATAGGATGGTGGGATAATTAATTGAGGCTGGATTTCTCCATGGGGATGATCTCTCCTGATTAGACACTGTGAGGAATATGAGTAGAGGAACTTTTTGAGTATCTCCTCGCACGCGGACTCTTATTGGATTTGACCTCAGCCAGTATTGCATCCACCATTGTAATCCTGTTTCCTTTTTTAAGAATATATTTCAAAGATTATGTAATAAAAACACTTTTTAATATGTTTAAAGGTCTTCTCCTGTACTGAGCCTCGGACAGTACAGATCAGAGGCATCTTGCTCTGTCCCCCTCCCTGGGGACTGTTAGCCCAGCTGCGGGTGGAATTTCTGGCTCAGGTAGACATGGCCACGCTAGCTGTGATTAAGATAGTGTGCTAAAACCAGTAGTTATGGTAGCAGGGGGGTGCAGAAAGCTGTTGTAATGAGGTGAGTTTAGTGTGTGCTTCATCCGTGGTAGGTATATTTCAGTTTCCCCTGGGGAGCCCTGTAACTCCAATAAGAAAGGGACAGCATACGTCTCTGTTTGTCTAAGTCTGTTCATGTCCTGCAGCCAATAACAAGCATGCAGTTGTGTGACTTTCAGCTGCTCTGCTCCAATTCAGCATGACACTTATATATGCCTAACTGTGGGAATGAGAGAGTACGCCTGCTGTAGACAACATTGTAGCCATGTTGGTCCCAGATTATTAGAGACAAGGTGGGCAAGGTAATAGCTTTTATTGGATCCGTTTCCCTTGGCAAGAGAGACTAACTTATACAGAGCTCTTCTTCAGGTACTTCCACTGACTTGCACAGGACTGTGCCCATGCTTAAAACTAGTTTTGTGCTTCAGTACCTTGTCCTAGGGATGAGCTACCCCTAAAGGCAGACATTTTCTCAAGGCTACTACTGAAGGTCTTGAAGCTGAAAATCGCCCCAGCAAATAATGTCAAGGTATTTGATTCAGCGTGTTCCAAAACTGAATTAATCTCTTGGTTACATCTGTACAAGCACATTGCCATCAGTAAGTTTGATTAAAGGAAGGTTCCTGTTGGTCATAGCACCCTTTATCCTAGATTAGTCTGAAGAGAGAAGTGTATGTGTGGGTGTTTGACTTCTGATTAATTCTCAGTGAGCAGCTGGGATGCATTACAAATGGTGAGTTACATGTTTACAATTTGCCCTTCCTCCTATGATGACTTCATTCTTATGGTAGTCCAGGTCTGGGCACTAGAACTGACAGCACCCCTCATGCTATGAATATAGACTTACCCTAGACCTGGGTTTCTCAAACTTCTGACAATGAAAATTACTAGGAGCAGGGGCCCCAACCTGAGCCCCCCTGCCATAGGTGGGGAGAGAAGGGGCCAAAGATGAAGACAAAGGGCTTCGGCCTCAGGTGGGAGGCCTGTAACCTGAGCCTTGCCTGAGAGATGGGACTTTGGCTTTGACTTCAGGGCCCAGCAAGTCTAATGCTAACCCTGGCAACTAGGGATGTAGAATCCTGGTTAGGTTAACCAGTTAACAGGCCTGGGCGGGCTGGCTAAACCCATCATTGAGTGTCACGGCTGGAGCAGCCCCCTGCCGGTTGACCGGGTACCCAGGCAAGTGTGCCGGGGCATGCTTACTGGGTAATAGGTTAACACTTTGCATCCTTCCTGATGATCATTTAAAAATGGAGTCATGACCCAATTTGGGTCCTGATCCACCATTTGAGAACTACCTCTGGTCTAGAGTAGCAGGGAGCCTAAGCCTGTGGCTTGCCTTGCTTGCCCTCCCTCTTCTCCCCCCCGTGGGAGGAGGCTGTGGCTTGAGCACCAGCTGACTCTCACTGTTGCTGGGGGGTGGGGAGGAGACCTGAACATCGTGGGCCCAATCAAGGCAAGATGCAGACCTGATTGGGCTCACGGGCTCTGCCTGGCAGGGGGGAAGGAAGCAGCACTGCATGGCTCCCCATGATTCAAGGAAGTGATTCTTGCAGGCACCATCTCCTGTCGCTCCCGTTGACTGGGAATCATGGCCACTGGGAGCAACAGGGGTGGGAAGAAGGGGTAGAGAGAGATGGGGAAGGTGGTGCCTGCAGGGAGCATGAGGATCTGTGTGGAGATACTTGTAATCTCCCCCACCCCAGGAGTTGTGCCAGGTAGGTGCCCCTAGACCCGTATCCCCAGCTTGCTCCTGCACCTACATTCTGCTGCAGTGGTGGGCTAAGATGGGGGTTCTCTCAAAAATGCTGTAAAAGCTCCATGGCCTCAACAACTGGTTTTCTGCTTATAAAATCCAGGGCCAGTGCTTGGGGCTAGCAAGAGTGCAACTACATGGTAATGAAGCAAAAATTGCTCAGACTTTGGCTTCAGCCCCAGGTGGTGGGGCTCAGCTTTCTGCCCTGGGCTCCAATGAGTCTACCACTGGCCCTGCTTGGTGGACCCTCCTAAAACCTGTTTGAGGCCCCCATGGGTACCTCAGTCCCTGGTTGAGAACTGCTGGCCTAGAGGCTAATTAACAGCTGAAAATAGCTAGAGGGTATATTCCAGCTATGCTATCTCCTTCCCACCCCTCCAGCAGACCCTGTACACTGGGGCCTGTAAGAGGCATGATGTATTCTGGTGTAATAAAGTTGGGGATCTTTGCAGTGTTTTACATGAATCTTATGTGTGCCTCAGTTTCCCTGTGTGCTGTGTGGAACAAGCTGGTGGGAGATGGTTTGTTAAGGAGGCCCAGGTTTGACTTGGCCTAGCAGCCAGGACCCCTGGACAATGGCCTGGAGATGGGCAACCCTAGCGACCAGTAAGCTGGTGACCAAAAAGCCCAGCTCAGCTAGGCAGTCAGCCATTTTTGGCCAATGGGAAGACGTGGGGGCAGAACAGAGGCAGGAGTCTGAGACTAGTTCTTCCCCATTCTTCGGAAGCAGAAGTTGCATTGTTGCCCCTGTTGTCCTCTTGCCCTGGGCCTGCAGAGCTGGGAGTGAGGCTATTGTGAGTAAGTGGAAGATGGCCCAGGAGAGCCCCAATGCAAGGATCACAGACTTCCTCAGCGAGCTGGCAAGCTACGAGAAGAACATGGTCTGGACCATCCACAAGTACCATGTGTTCAGAAAAGCAGGTTCTGTGATATCAAAATATCCAAGCAAAATAAAGGGCTGAAGCGAGAGGACCCTGGTGACCTGACCAGCAAATTCCTTCCAGTGGGGGGAAAGGATGTGTTTTCCAGGGAATTCCTTTAGGCTGGGTAACATCTGGGGAGAAATCTGTTGCCTTTATGACCCTTTTATGTACTAAAAGGACTGAATTGCACCAGACAATGGGATAAAAAAGGTGGAATGAGGATGACCCAGGAAAAACCCCCTGAAAGGTTAATAGACATGTACCTATTCAAATTTTTATACTTCAGTGCTGCACTTTATGGATATTACCCTGGCCAAAAATGGTCAAGTGTGCTTGCTTTTTTTTTTTTTTTTTTTTTTTGCGGGAGAGTCACTCTGGGCCAATGTCAGCCTTTAGGGAGAGAAGCTACTAACATTGTTCTGCCAGATATGGATGGCCATTAATATGTCAGGTGACCTCTGGGTGAGGTAGAAGCATAATTGGATGCATAGATAAAGCTTTTGTGTTTCACCTAGCCCCGGGTTATGTGCAACTTGACTTCTCTCTTCCTTCTCAAAACCACCCCCCAGAGCAGGGCATTTAGAAGAGAGAGAGGCAGGTGCTGTTTGAATGAATTAATCCCCTGGATGGGGTGGGCATAGGGGAAAAGCCTGGGACTGAATGGATCTAGAGAAGCACATCCAGGAAAGAGGCAGGTTTAGTACTGGTGGGGGTTAGAAGTCATAAGTGATTATTATAGTAGATACCTTTCAAGAAGCCAGGGATTTGATGTTGGCCACTGGTCTGCTACCTCCAGGGGCATCCATGTAGTCTCAAAGAAAGAAATGGGCTGAGCCTTCCATGAGCACCTTGCTGCACTATCAGAGAAGTGAAGGCTATGATGCGGTGTAAAAGGAGAACAGGAACCAGATCTGTCTGGTTCAGCATTGGAAGTGTTAGCCCCAACTGTTCTGTGCCCATGTGCAGGATTTTTCCTCAACCCAAAGCAACACTGTCTGCACTACCCAGAGCTGGTGTATAAGCTGCACCTTCCAAAATCCTCTCATATCCACCGCCACCAGCATTAGTGCTAATCCTCCTGGCATCTGCTGGTGCCAAAAATGACCTGGGGCTGCAGAGACAGTGAGCTATGCAAAACTACAGCTCCCAGGATTCTTGGGTGACCAATGGCAGAGATGATACAATGTGGTGATTAATATTAATAGCGTTTACCTATTGCTTCAAAGTACTCTACGGCTGTCAACTGACTAGCAGTGCCCAGAGAATGGCTCTAAGGCAAGCCTATCATCCTGGCATCCCTGGAACTGTGGGGAGGGAGTTCAGCACGAGGAGCTGGCTTTTGCGGCTTGAGCCCATCTCTAGTAAAAGCAGACTAGGGATGGGCTCAGTGTAATGTCATTGTCCACAATCTTCCTTCCCCAGAGATCCCATCGCTGCCCGCACTGAGCACAAGGGACAAGCAGCCAACTCCGAGGTGGAAGGCACCGGATAAACTTCAGATCCCAGAATCCTCCAGTGCCCAACACCTGCAGTGGCGTCTCCAGCGGGGGGCCCTGGGCAGAGAGAGGGAGCGATGAGGATGGAAGGCGGGGAGGAAGCGCAGGCTGCAGAGCGGGTGTCGTACACCTGGGAGAGCCCCCCGCCGCAGCCCGCGGACGGCAGCCGGGCTAAGTGGGTGCGGCTCAATGTCGGGGGCACGGTTTTCCTCACCACCAGGCAGACCCTGTGCCGGGAGCAGAAATCTTTCCTCTGCCGCTTGTGCCAGGGGGAGGAGCTGCAGTCAGACCGGGTAAGCGGGGAGCCGGTGCCTGCTCTCCCTCCGCCCGGGGAGCGCCGACCCTGCGTGTGTGTGGGGTGGGGTGGGGTGGGGTGGGGTGGGGGGCGGACAACAGCGCAGGCCCGGCTGGGAGGAGCAGATCCAGGCGGAGGAAGGTGAAGGGTCCCCGGGTAGCATCAGGAGGGAGCGGGCTGGAGAGACAGGCTGATGGACGGCGCGCACCGGCCCAGGGCAATGGAAGAGAGACCCCTCGTTAAAACACCTCCCCTCTCCCCCGGCGAGCGCGCCCCCTGCTTTCCAGCTGTGCAGAGCCCCCGGGGGTTTTGGACCGGACCCCTCTGTGGAAGGGGAGTTGTTTCTGGCTTAACAGTGGGGACCAAACAGGCTGCCACCTTCCCTCCCCCGATAGTGTGTGGCTCAGCCTAACCCCTGCTTCCCCATCAGCTGTCTGGGACACTGCACCAGCCCCACGAGAAATGTCCCCTCTTCTCCCACGTGCCCTAGCCCCCCACAGCTACATAGGACTCAAGTCTGTGCTTTACTGTATGGGGCCATGATTACTAGCCTCCCATAAAAGAGAGAGAAGGTGAACGAGGTATGTTTTTATTGCACCAGCTTCTTTTGGTGACAGATAAGCTTCGCAGCTTACACACAGCGCTTCTCCCATTCTCCTCCTCCCAATACAGGCTGAAGTGGTAGGAGCCCTGAGCTGAGACTCCACATGGTATCTTTTTATTCTGGGATCTCCCTGGTAACCGTATAGAATAGTATATACTGTACCTTTCAGGGAATTTAGGGAAGCTGATGGGGGGCTGCCAGCCCTCCCTGTTTCCAACTCCCTGCCCCCAAAGGACAGGCTGCTTTTCCAGGAAATCCTACAAGTAATGGACAAAGCAGGCGGACAAATGACATTATAAAGGAGCATTGCACTACTTTAAATGAGAATGTGTTCTCATAGATAAGCAACGGAACAATGTTCACCAGGACAATGTTAAGTAGGAGTTACTGTACAGGAAAGGGTTAGGGATCTTCATTTCAGGGGTGAAATACCAAGAACCTAAGGCCTCAGCAGGATCAATTCAGCCATTTGCTCTTTCAAGGGAGATGCACTGAAAATACTGTGCAGTTGTTCAGCATGCATATTAGGATGGAGACCTATAACAAAAAAGTTCTGCCTGAATGTTAACAATCCCAGCACACTTTTAATTAGAGATTGGTTTAACATTCCTCTTCTCCCTGCTGTTTTGTAGTGTAATATGTGCCGGTTGGCTGCAGCCATCCACCCCAGAGATGGCTGCTTTTCTGTGGTGCCATATGAATGCAGTTTGGGAAGTGCTTTGGGATCCAAAGTTAGCTCTTGTATGCTACTTTTAACCTGTAGCTCTCAAATCAGGTTAGGAATTTTTTGATAAAATGTTTTTTCCTTAGAAAATGCCAGTTTGTCAAAATCAAAATTGTTCCTGGGAAAGGGGTCAGTTTTGACAAATTTCCTGGGGGTTTTTGGAGGTAGGGAGGGAGTTTTGGAACTGCTGAAATGTCTCATTTTGACATTTTCAAAATGAAAATAATTCTGAGCTTTGGATCAAATTTACTTTGCTTTGAAATTTAAGTTATTTTAAGAAAAAAATGTTTTAAAATAGTCAAAACTGAAATATATTTTTATTTTTCCAGTTAACATTTTTTTCTTCTTTTTGAATTTTCAATTCATAATTTTCTTTAGGATTTTGACTTTTCATCATAGTATGGGGAAAAAATAGATAAATTTCAAAAATTCTCACAAGACTGAAAAACTGTTTCCCAACCAGCACTAATAATTATCCCCATTTTTTCACAGGGAAAACAAGATACAGAAAGATTAAGTGAATTCTCAACAGCCAAAGGGACCCAGGTTTCCTACTCCTGGTCCTGTGCTCTGTAGACTGAAGTTGTTGTAGAATGTAACCTAGGATTGCCACAATTTTTATTTTATTATAGTCTGTTGTCTAGAGCAGTTAGGGACAGTGATAAGTTTTCCTCTGGGTTCTTCCCATCATTGCTTGTCTCTGTTGTTAGGATGAGACTGGTGCGTACCTTATAGACCGGGACCCCACCTATTTTGGACCCATCCTGAATTTTCTCCGTCATGGCAAGCTGGTACTGAACAAAGACATGGCTGAAGAAGGTGAGTGTTGAAACCCAGACAGTTCCCTCTTCACATCCATTCCCTCTGTTGATGGGATACAACAGGTGCTGTTAACCCCAATGTCCTGACCATATTCAATTTTGCTGTCTAAAAAATTCTCCCAGGGAGCAGGCCCCCTCTTTTCTGCTAGAATTTTTGAGATGTCTATCTTGGGAGTCCTCATCCTGGAAAGCTCTCTGTGCCCCATTTACCATACAATACAATGAATGAGATTTGGGAAACTCCAGCAAGTTTTTTCTCCCCATCTGTAGTGATGGCATGATATTATTGTAGGGTGAGCCTATGTTAATGCAACTCTGTGCACACTGGTTTCTTCACCAGTGCTCCACTATTTGGAACATGAAGCTTTTGTGTCTGGGGCTGGGATGGGAGGGGAAAGGAGTGGATAGGCCATAGTAGTGTTGCACAGTAGGATCTTTGATGAATTCCCAAGCTGGGAATGGATGGCCTTTCTTGGTGTTAGCTTTACAGGGTCTGAGCCCCAAGAGACTAGAATGCTTTCTTATTGATCTTCTCCATTTCTCCTATTTTTGGGGGATGGACCAAAGCAGTGGGAAAATGAGAAGCTCAGAGAGGATTTCATGGTGTGCCTACACTATGGAGATTGTCAGTGTGGCTATGGTGTCATTAAGAGTTTTTCTCTCATTATAGGAATGCTGCCTCCCCAAACAGTTAGTTATAGACACCTCTTCCATCGATGTATTTGTCTCTACACTAGGTTTTTTCCAGCATAGCTGTGGTGGTCAGAGGTGTGTGTTTGTCACAGCCCTGACTGATGTAGCAATGCCAGTGTATCTTTTCAGTGCACCATAGGCCTAACAGGGACAGTTAGGGGGCAAATAAATCCCACTTGCTAGCCCTGTATATGTACTGATTCAAAGAGGGAACCTGTGTAGTAACAGAATGCTGGTTCCTAAGCATTATTCTCCCTTGGGATCCATAAGATGCCATGTACCCTCCCTGTTTGCAAACACAGTCATGTGTGTCTTAGGGGAGTGGACAGATGCAGCTACTGGAGGTAATGAAGTGAAACACAAATCTTTGTTTATCTGTTTTGGGGTAAAGTGTCATGCAGAGATCACCAACAAGCCCAGGACAGGGACCAGAAATCTAGATTCAATTCCGAAGACAATAACTAGGGTTGCTTCTGACTGGGAAGCACTCGGTAACTGAGCAGTCTGGGTTTAATCCCTGCTGAACAGAGCCCACAGGACAGTAACTAACAGGGCAAGAATGTGTCCTGTGTTAATTAGGGGCCTAAATTCACCCTCCAGTTCATAGACACCCTGGGTCAGTAATCAGAGGTTCTAACCCTTTCCCTTCCTGGAAAAATAATTAGCAGGCCTGGGATTAGACATTCGTGGGCAGTCTCCTTCTCCTGGAATAACAGCCAGGATAGGGATATGGGTGCAGTTTCTCAGAAGCCTGGGAACGTTAACCAGAGAGATCGGGTTCTGTCTCCAGTTGTGGAGACCCTGACACCGTAGCCTGGTTACACACATCTGCACCTTCCACTGGGGCAATTATAAAGGGGGCCTGAATTCAATCTCCAATTGTAAGAGCTTCCAGGCAGTGGAGAACTATTACGTGGTGATGGCTCTCCTCCCTAGGGTAGAGAGTCCTCAGTCCAGGCATGTGAATTCCCGAGACAGACAGATGGGGCTTTCCCTTTAGGAAGCTCCGAGTACTGGGAAATGGGACTAAAAAGAGTAAACACTTACTTTGGTGCTCTCTGTGTTTCTAGGGGTTCTAGAAGAAGCGGAGTTCTATAACATTGGCCCTTTAATCAGAATAATCAAGGACAGGTTGGAGGAGAAGAATTACACAGTAACACAGGTATGAGGGGCGAGGAGAGATAAGGCGAAGTAGGGAGAGGGGGAATGGAGAGCTAGAAGGGAGGTCAAATATGGGAGAGACAGCGGGGAAGTGCTGTGGAAAAATAATCTGCTAGTGGGTGGGTGTTACTAGCCTCACATCATGCCAATCTGTAGAGGATATGAGCTGTCACAGACATGGAGCCTTGGCTTTTTAGCTCAAGCTGTAGAAGCTAATGTTTTTTGCTGTGAAGGTTCTCAGTTCAGTTCCTGGTGTATTAGCTGAGGTGGCCCTGTCACATCAATGGGGGGCTGTTTGCTGACCCATAAAGATAGGGATAATTCCATTGATCAGTGTTAGCGAGCTTCATTCTATGGCACAAAATCTTCACCCAGTAGGAAACCACCTTGGTAGTTAAAATAAAACAGTAATCCTAGCGGTGGCACTGGATGCTGTTCTTGTCTGACCTGGAAGGACACTATATCCTGTACCTCCAGTCAGGGTATTAATTACAGGGACTATTTCAGTGTGGGAATGGGATGGTTTGTTGAAGATGCATTGTCTGTGTGCCCCTGTGATTCCAGTTAGAATCTGGATTAGAATCCAATTAGTATCTGTGGCATGTCACTGAGGCATTAATGCTGTGGGAGGTGAAGGGCATGTCTGTGGTGAGGAAAATCACTAAGTTGTGCTTCCTCCATCTTTTGCTGTAATTACCTCTTTCAGATTGCTCTTTAATACACATTTATTCCTGTAATAACAGTAATGAATATTTGTTATTTGCATTATAACCCTGAGACACACAGGGCTCTAATCGCAGTATTATACAAACACAGAAACAGTCCCTGCCCCAAAGAACCTGCAGTCTAAGTAGACAAGAGAAAGAATGGGAGAGAACAGATTACTCCCATTCTGCAAATTGGAAACAAAGACTCAGAGAGATTACGTGACTTTTTTTTTTTTCTCCAGGTCATTCAGGAATCCTGCAGCAGAGTTACTACTTTCCTTCACCAGTGATCTCGCCATTGTCTCTTTCCTTCAACAGTTATCCCATGTCTGAACTTGCATTACTTTTAGCCTTGTCTGCCTTCGTTTGTAAACTCCCTCTGTGCCTCCTTGCTCAAGCACAGGGGACAGAGATGGCACTATATAAATGGCTTTCATTAACAGTAACAAATGCAAACTTCCTGTAAGAATGACCCTGGACTGTGCTGGGTGCTGAATCCTTCCCCTCCTCACGGTAGATCCTTTTAATCTATGTGCTCTCCTGCTGCACCTGAGGTGTGATTCTGCAGAAATCTTTGTTCTCTCGTACCTCTTTGTAGGGCCCTCATGTTTATAATCCCAGCCACAGGGGTATCCGTTTTTGCCACAAAATAACATTCAGAGTCTTTTTAGGCTCTTTTTAGGCTGCTTGGCTCAATTTCCTGCTGAAGCATCTGCCCCGAAAGCCAAGCTCTTCAGCAATATCTCTCTCTCTTCTCACAGGTGCCTCCAAAGCATGTGTACCGGGTGCTGCAGTGCCAGGAAGAAGAGCTCACTCAGATGGTTTCCACTATGTCTGATGGATGGCGCTTTGAGCAGGTGTGTGGGCTGGCAGAGGAGCTGTGTGCTAGCGGAGAGATGGGGAACGTGCTCTAACACCAAGGCACCAGAATACATCTTTTCCTCTGTGCATACTGTGCTGGGTTTACTCAGCAGAGATCGTGCCAGTAGGTCCCAGGCTCTCTGCAACTTCTCTGGGGTGCATGGAGGAATCTGAATGAAGTTACAGTTCTTTGTGTTATAGCAGCTCCACCTCCCCACCCCCAGTTCTCTCTGTCACGTTCTCTCTTCAGTCCCCAGTTTCTCTGGTTTCTTGGCTGAAGTAGCACATAAGTATCTGGCTGCATGCTTCTGCAGGGCATTGACCATATCCCTGCTCCCAGTGAGAAGTGAATGTGTGGCAAAGCATGAGAGAGCTCTTTGACTTTGCCTCTCTTGTCATTTCCAGCTGGTGAATATTGGGTCGTCCTATAACTATGGGAATGAGGACCAGACAGAGTTCCTGTGTGTAGTCTCCAAAGAACTGTACAACTCCCCTAATGGCTTGAGTTCTGAGCCTAGCCGCAAAGCCAAGGTGAGACCAACCTGCCCTTCACTGTCCCTGTTAATGGCTTATCTTCATCACCATAAGGAGCCTCTTCTCTGTTTCCTCCCTCCCCCTCCATGGTGGGCTAGCCAGGCAGTGAAATGTCACGGCCTGTCTCTTTGTTCAGAGTCATGCAGTGCTACCCCCAACAAACAGGACTTTGTGTGTGTGTGTGTGTGTGTGTGTGTGTGTGTGTGTGTAGCAAATCACAGTCACAAGGTACCTCTGCCCTTCTCATGCCTCCCAGTATCCCTCCTCATCTCTCTTCCTACCTAAACTGAATGTGTCTACCACTCCCATTGATGTGTGGATATCCAGAATGCCTTGCAGTGGGTACCTTTGTTTGCTGACTAAAGGACTATATCCTCTTGGAGAGTGAGGAATACTTCCTTCCCTGAGTTCTGGTGTGTGCCAATGGGAGGCGCCCTTCTCATCTCCAGGCTGGAAAGGGAGGGGAGAAACTCCCTTGGTGCACCCTTTCTTGGTAGACACGTGTCTTGCAGAACATGGGAAGGACCAAAAGTCATCAGTCCCTGACACCCATCTGCATACATACCTTGGGATACATACCTGCCTGATTCCCATGCACAATCCCTGCTCAGGGTTTCACAGGAGGTCTGAATTCCTCTGAACCCTAAAGGTTTTTAGGTCATTCCTTCCTATGCCCAAATCTGACTGCTTCTTAGAGCCCTTGTACATGAGAAAGAGTCACCATGGCAGGACTTGCAAGTGTCTCCAATCTTTCTTCCCTTTGTACTGCATGCTGGGCCGCAGAGCACAGAGGAGGATCCAGAGAAGGAAGAGCAGGAGGAGGAGGCAGAGGAGAAAGGTGCATCAAATCCCTGAGGAAAATGATAATAAAAAAACCCAACCATAAAGCCGTCCATTCCCATCTGGTGAGAGTCCACGCAGCTAGTGTCAGGAAAGCACTAGGGAAGGGGCTGATGGAACCACACCGGGAACAGGGAATGCAGGGGGCTGAGGGCTCAGTGGTAGGGCGGGGGGAGATCTATTACACTTGGCTACTGCTTTATATTAAACTTTTTATTTTATTATTTTTATTTGCAGCAAATTAATCTATTTGGGATTCTGCTAATTCTGTCTCCTGTCCAGATTCCCCCTCCTGCTCCCTTTTTGCCCAGGGGGTTCTTTTCACCTCTCTTCTACTTCCTGCCTTCCACACAGTTCTCCCCATCTTCCCTCACTCTCCTTGGGCACCTAGGTTCCTGCCTCCCCTGTCACCTTCCACTCCTGGGGTCCTGTGTGCTCCCTGCTCAGGCTCCTGTCTCCTCCTCCTCCTCACTCTTCCTCCTCTGCAGGTATGGTACCTGTCTGCACTCTCAGATATGACTCTGAGCTCTGCATGAGTGACTCTCATCTCCCTTCTTATGGATCTGGCTCTGGTTTATAGGGCTCTGGTGGGGGCTGGGAAGGGTTGATTCTTACTCTGTGCTTTTCTGATTCCCTTTGGATGTGCCTTACTTTTTAAGCAGGCCTTCTAGTTCTGGACTAGAGGCTCTGGTAGCAGAAGGAAGAGCAGAGCGGTGAGACACTGAGAACAAGAGCAAGGAAGATAGGATGATGATGGAGGGAGTGCCTGGCCCATGCACGCACATGACTTTTCCCCAGAAGTTGCTGTTTAATCCTTTTGATAGCTAAGAGAATATTTTGCATGAGGATTTCCATATATTTCCCTGCCTTTTAAAGAAACCTTTGCTGAGTGGGTATTTCCCAGCAGATTCTGACAGGGTAAGTATTCTTGGGGGTGAAAATAGAAACTAGGCAGCTCTTTGTGAAGTACATCCTGGTTTTTGGCAGCAAGAGAACAGGAACGTGGGCACACCAGCTCTGGCTGTAGGGTGGAGGGTGTGAAGGAGGTGAGGAGATCTAGAAAAGGGCTTTGTGTGTCTCTTTTTAGGGAGCGTACAGGGTTTGTGCTAAATTGAAGGTTCCTGAACTGTTTGTTCCACACCCCTAAGATTAGGGGAAGTCATTGGTTTTCCAGTATCTGCTAGCTCTCTCCATCCCTCTGTTCAGGAGTCTCTGTGCCCTCAGCTATGAGGCCTGCATACTATTTTCCTAGGAGTCAGTGTATTTTACTTACATGGATTTTTCCCTCCTCTCTCTTTCTCTCACTCCCTCTCTTTTCATGCCTCTCTTTTGTGTTCTCTCATCTTCTGTCACTTTGCTTTTCCTCTTGATTTGTCCTGCTCTCCCTTTTTCCTCCATGTTTGATTTCACTCTGCCTTTGGGTTTGTTCTCCGTCTCTCTCATTTTCTAGATGTTACAAGCCAGAGGCCTCCGGATGTGATACCGACAATCAACTCCAGACTTTTTATTTCCATTTAAAATCTTTATTTTTGTATTGTAGTTTATGGCAGCCCTCTGTGGGACAGGGTCCCAGCGACTTCACCCCTCACCCTCTACTTGTTGCCTTTGTTTTTAAAGCTGTATTTTGGAATATTGTTTCTGAAGTTGATGCCCACATCCCCCTTGAGCAAGGCAGATACCCATGCCTGTGTGTCTGACTCACTGCAGAGGATGTAATTGGAGCCCTGCAGTTTCCCCATGCCCACAATATTCCCCTTCTTAGGGTCTCCATCTGTGCTTAATTAATGCCAGGGCTGAGCCTCGGCACCTCTGGGCTTGCTGCATCAGTTATGAAAGAAAATCATTGTTTGAGCCCGGCACCTCTTTCGTTACCAATAAACACTGGTCACAGTGACCCCTGCTGGAGAGGACAGAGCTCTGCAGCTACACGCTTCCTACCTCCACTTGCTGACTAGATTCAGGCCTGTGAATGTGATTTACTGCCACAGCCAGTGTTGGGGAGGCTAGTAGAGCTTTGCTTGTTACCAGGGGGCAAATGCAGATCCCTGCTCCTTTCCTCTGTGCTTCTTACAAGAAGGAAAGGGGACAGGATTGATCCTTTGCTGGGCAATCTGCACACAGAGGCCTTGCAGGGAGAGGTTTCATTTCAAAGGGAGTGAAAAAGGCAGGTGTGCAGCATGGCACACCTGTGAGAACTACACTATCTTCTGATGTAGCTTCTGACTGTTCTAGCAAGGAGATGCCTGCCTGTGCTTGTGGGCATGAGGTGTGGGCTTTTCCGCTGTGTCTGAGAGTGCTGTGTCACAATTCCTGAATAAATTTCACTGTCCATTTCTACCTGTCTCCTCTCCTTTTTCCCACAGCACTTTGGTGCTCATGGGAAGAGCCTGAGAGCTAGGACTGAGGCTTCAGATTAACTGCACGATGGCATTAGAACTCCTCCAATCAGAGCCAGTCTTCCTTTCCCACCCTTTGTTTGGGAATGGAGGTGAGGTAGGATGTGCAGGTGAAGGGAGTCTCTGCACCCAGCACTTGGTGGGTCAGGGGACCTACGGCTCCAGTGGAAATACTGTAGGGCAAAGGAAGCTAAGTCCATTGCTCACTTGGCCCTGGATAAAATTCATAAACACACGATACAAAAGTTGTTTGCTGTGTGCAGCTCTATCAGGAGGCTTGGTCCTGGCCTGTGCTCCTTATCATCTACTCTGACCTTAATTGATCTAAATACTGATATTTATTGCACACACATTGCCTTCTCTTCCCAACAGTGCCAGGGGATGTTCTGCTTCCTGGCTAAAGTGACAGAAACTTTCCCACAGTCGCAGAGAGCCTGGCTGGGTATTCCTTTACTGTCTGGCTCCATCTAGATTGTATCCCTTTTTCGTAAATGAAGTCTTTTCCGAAAGATCCCTTATCCCTCTAGGGGATAATAAGGCTTTCTTTTCCGAAAGATCTGTGTCTAGACTGGCGCTTTTTTCCGGCAAAGCTCCCTGCAGAAAAAAAGCGGCAGTCATTTTTATGCTAATGAAGGGGGAGATTTAAATCCCCACTTCATTAGCAATTGCGATACGTCTAATTTGTATCCCTTTTACGAAAAAGGGATGCAGTCTAGACGTAGCCTCTGTGTAGCTCCCCAAGTGTGTATAGCAGGTCTGATGGGGGAAAATCTTGCTATTGCAGTTCACACCCCACACCACAACGATGAGTACTGTCAGAGCCAGCCCATCCATAGGACAGTTTGGAGCAGCTGCCCCAGGCTCCACACTGTGGGGGATCCTGCGGCAGCTGCCTCAACTGTCCTTCGGCTGGAACAGTGCAAGGCCCAGGACGGCCGAGGGGGAGGCCTGGCATGGGGCACCACCAGCAGTTGCCCCTCCCGCTGCAGCAGTGGCTGATGCCCACCCACTTCTAAAAGCCCCTCCCCCAGCCTTGTGTGTGTGTGTGTGGGGGGGGGTGACTGAACCTAGGCATCAACTAATTCCGAGGGACAAATAATGAAAAACACGGTCAGGGGGCGCGGGTCAGAGGTTCAAAACAAGGGAGCCAGACAGGGACACCGAGCAGAGAATCCCAAACAGCGCCCACTGCTCCTCAAAGCTGTCAATGGAGCCAGTGGACACCTCCCAGAGGAACTCTGCCCGGATACGTGAAACTAGAGCCGGAGTGATCCATAGCCTGCTCTGCTTCACTGCCCGTCTTCCAGCCTGCTGTGCTTAGCTTCACTGCGATAGCAGGAAGCAGAGTGCCCTGGTCACAGGGTGCTCTGCTTCCCATCGCCATGGTGAAGTGGAGCACAGCAGGCTGGGAAAGGGTAGTGGGGCATTGTGCAGCAGGCTGCCCGGTCACTGCAGCTCCCACCTCGGCAGTGAGCGAGGCAAGGGGAACTCCTGCTGCTCCCTTGCACTAGGCGCCCCTCCTCGGGACTTGGGTGGAGAGTAACTCCAGGCTCCCTAGAAACACCCTTTGCTATGTCTAGACTGGCATGATTTTCCGCAAATGCTTTTAACGGAAAAGTTTTCCATTAAAAGCATTTGCGGAAAAGAGCATCTAGATTGGCACGGATGCTTTTCCGCAAAAGCACTTTTTGCGGAAAAGCGTCCATGCCAATCTAGACGCGCTTTTGCGCAAAAAAGCCCCGATCGCCATTTTTGCGATCGGGGCTCTTTTGCGCAAAGCAAATCTGAGCTGTCTACACTGGCCCTTTTGTACAAAAGCTTTGTGCAAAAGGACTTTTGCCCAAACGGGAGCAGCATAGTATTTCCGCAGGAAGCACTGATTTCTTACGTGAGATCGTCAGTGTTCTTGCGGAAATTCAAGCGGCCAGTGTAGACAGCTGGCAAGTTTTTCCGCAAAAGCAGTTGCTTTTGCGGAAAAACTTGCCAGTCTAGACACAGCCCCTTGAGTACTGTATAAGCACGGACACATGTTACCGATAATCCATGCTGTCCCCAGGCGGTAGCCCAGAGGGAGAAGATAGGCTCTTCTTGAGGCTCTCCGATTTGGTTTCATCAGATTGCTGTGTATGAAATTCTAGGCTGGCAGACACATTCTCAACCCAGAGAGAGTTAAACACAGAGAGAAAATTTCAGAGCAAAAAATAATTGGTTTTATTCTCAATTCCGGACTGTATCCTGTAATAGTTCTTTATAAATACAGATCCATCACCATGTACAGTTTTCTGCTTGCGGTCTTCTCCCCTCCCTTGCTGACCATAGAGGATGGAAGTGGAGGAAGATCTTTTGTGGTAAAGGTCTTAAATGATTTCAAGGGAGTGGATAGGAGGTTGCGCAGATGTTTCAGTGGCCACAAATTCTGCCTGGAGGGAGTCCAACTGTAGCATAAAATGATGGTGAAATTACAGCACTGTGGCAGTGACACGTACTTGGGGAAATGGTGATGGATCGCGCCTTGGAGGCTCTGATATACACATAATGGCTTGGTTGAAGCTAACTACACCCTCTAGCTAAGGAAAGAAACAATTAAAGAGATGGGCGAGAAGGAGCGATGTGGGGGGAGGAGAAGGATACATGGCAGGGAAGGAGAGAGAGCCAGATTGATATCACAGTTCCTGGAATCACATTGCTATGTGCATCAGTCAGATTTTCTTGCAGCAAATGTTCCCGCATTGGGACTGGAGATGAATCATGTTGTAGTTCATGTAAAGTTCGTCTCCCCCATTCCCCTGCCCAGAAAGCATCTTCTCAAGATCCCTGGCTTTCCATCCACTCTCTCTCTCTGATGCACCAAAGACCTTTGTGGGCTTGGCCTTAATGTAAGACTTGGCATTTCTTGGAGAGGGTGGAGGAGCTTCCCACTGGTACATACCCCCAGGGCAGATTTGCTTTCACCCCGTTCCAAAGGCTTTAGGCTCCTCAGGCATGACACTTGCAAACAAAACATAGTCTCTGTCGTTCCCAATGTGATGGAGACAAGTGATCAGTGTCAGGAGCAGGTAAACAGCTCAGCCTGTGCCTGGGGAAGGCACGGGTGGACATTCCTCAGCTCATTGTCTGTTTCATCCAGCCTATCACGCTAGTGATCCTGGTGTAGACCCCGTAATAATCTGGACGTGCGCACCCCAGCCCCCAGCTCACCAGGCCAGCCAAGAACCACCTGCCACTGGGCTCCTTGCAGACAAGGGGACCTCCGGAATCACCCTAGAAGAGGAAGGAAACAAAACCATCAGGACATTAAAGTGATGGGGATGGAGCATGCTGAAGATCTCCCACGAGCTATATGAACACATGCCACCTACTTCCTCTCCTCTTTAGGCTACAATCTAACCCCTCTATCCCACTGCCCAAGGCCTCAGTAATACCCCCAAAAGAGCTATGTATCTTGGGCCACTGGGTGTGTAGGATAGAATCAGAACCCCAAGTCTCCTAAGGAAAGGTATCAGCCACTAGCAGATCCTTAATTATGTGTGTCTCCTTCCTCAATAAGCCTCTTGCTTATTCTTCTAGTCAATGGGCGGTCCTCAGGAGGAGACGGGGTGGAGCAAGTCTAAGAAGGGCTTTGATGATTGCAGATTTTAACTGGATCCTAAAATGAATGGGGTGCCAGTGGAATTGTCTGAGGATGAAGGGTAATGTAGGAGCAGGCAGAGAAGGCAACAGCAATCAACACATGATGAGGTCTCAATTTGGAGAGCCCTCTAGAAGGGAGTATGGGGAACAGTCTTCTGGAAGATGGAAAGTTGCTTGGAAGTAGAACAGTGGCTGAGAGGATGTACTGGCCTGAACTCGGAAAAGGGAAAATTCAACTTGCATTATGGTCATCAGCATTCCTGACTATGGAGAAGACCTATGGGAGGAAATGGATAATATTCCCTCTGGAGCCATTTGTGGCTCCACCAATGTCCTATCGCTATGGGGAGCTCATGGGCGACTGAATGTAATCCTGAGAAACCAAGAAGAAAAGTTTCTGCATCTGCCCCAGAGGATAAACGTGGGCAAGATGTGGTAACCTCCAGTTGCAGAAAGAGGGTCTTTCGTCTAACCTCTTGGAATCAATATACTCCTTACCAAAGCTACAGCACATGTTCAGGGGACAAAGACCCCTACTAATCCATTGCCAAATTAACCCCCCCCATCTAAGGTTGGAGTTCCCACATCTCCTCTGTCACCTGGCAGGCGTCCTTCTTGCCCTTGTGATAGCCAGCACAGAGCATTCTGGGAGAGATCTGGTAGTGATAGGCCTTGCTGCAGATGTCCTGCTGGATCAGCTGCACATCCGCCTTCTGCAGGATGTTACTTGTGTGCCCTGGATACAGAACACAAGAACAGCAGGTGAGTAACAACAGAATTCCCTGCCTCTTCTTTAATCCCCAAACTATGGCCACATCTCCTGGCTCTCGGTCTCTAGTTCTTCGAAAGTGCTACAGTTTGATCACCATCTTATCCTCCACTTATATCACATCTTACTCCTTCCCCTAATCCTGACTCTGGATTCATATCTTTTATTGTTTCAGTTCATGGTTCTTGCCTCAGCCACAAGGCCCTGCATAATTGGGCCCTATTCAGAAATACCATGCAGCCTCTTTGACCCAGCGCGGGGGACAGATAGAGATGTCTGGAGGATGACAGTTCTGTTTTACGGCAACTTTTGTGCTTTCAAAACATGGTTTTTTTTGTACTACACTGCACTGAAAACACGGCCTTTTGAACATCCCCACAAAAACAGAATTGTGCTGTGCTGTCTGGGTTTAGATCCAATCCAGGATCTAAATTCAGGCAGTAGTGTGGGTACATAGACTGGTGATTAGCTAGGGATGGGGGAGACTTAGGTTCAGGTCCCTGGTCTGTCTGACTCAGATCCTGGATGAAAACCTGCCCCCTTTGAATTAGGCAGCATCTCTCTGATGAAAACTTTATGCAAAGGATAAGTCTCCATGAATGTTCCAATCAGCTCCATGAGTGGAACAGGAGACACATGGTGGGCTGGAATTTTACATAGGCAATACTGTGTGAGTGTAGCGGGTTGTAATGACCACCTCACCAGAGGCACACGTTGGGATAGCCCTGAAGGGTTGTGCTGGCTCATGCAGCTGCTGATTGAAGGAAGTGCAAGCTGCAGCCTCTCTATCGGTGTGATGGTGCCTGTCCTGCACAAATGCAGGGATATATCTGGGCCCTGTGTCATCCCTTCAGCCAGCTCCGCTCTTCTCGATGTCTCTCATGACTGTGCTCTGTCTCCTTGTCTTGACCTCTGCTCCACCCCTTCTCTTATGCCACCCCTTGTGTTCCAGGCTTCTCCCTGTGTTCCGAGTCCACAGCTTCAGACATTTTGTCTGTCCAGAAAGTGTCTACTCCTCCTTGCCCACTCCTTTCACAAAGCTGCCCCACATTGATCTTTGTGCCAATAGTGCCCTCCCATTGCCAGGGGAATTCTTTCCTGGCATTTCATACTCACCTGTCTGAATTAAACAGTAATTTGCTCATTGGCAGGGAACTGAAACGGAAATCTGAAATAAGTGAGGCTATTTCTAGACTGCAGGCTTCTTTCGGAAGAACCTTTTTTCAGAAGAGATCTTCCAAAAAAACTTCTTCTGAAAGAGAGTGTCTACACACAAAAGCACATCGAAAAAGCCATCTGCTTTTTTGAAAGACAGCATCCACACTGAATGGATGCTCTCTCGCGTGTAAGCTGCAATTACTATGGGCGGAATGGCCACCAGGGCACCTGTGCATTTTCCTCTTTCCTCTTCTTGTGAAAGAACTCCATCTTTCGTGTCCACACGCGCCTTTTTCTGAAAGAGCTCTTTCACAAAAAGGCTTCTTCCTCGTAGAAAGAGGATTACCAATGCCGGAAAAAACCCCTCTGTTCTTTCAATTTATTTTCAGAAGAACACGATTAAAGTGTGGACGTTAACTCAGGTTTTGTTGGAAAAACAGTTGTTTTTCCAACAAAACTCTATAGTGTAGACATACCCTGAGCTCCCTGTTTCTAAAGGAGTTGTTCCAGCCTACAGCTGCTTAGTATTTGGACCCTTGGAGAATTATAGCTATTTGATTTGTCACTGTAGGTCATCTAGCCCATCTCCCTGCCAGGGCAGGATTCTTCTTTACTATAATTTTACTAGTGCTTTTTCCTGGGTAGTTTTAAATGACCTGTGCAGGGGGGGGCGGGGGGGGGCTACATTTTCCAAAGTAACACATGCTTTTCATGCCTTCTTATTTGGGATGCTCAATAGCTTCAAGGGGCCTGATTTTTTTTTTTTTTAATTTCAGCTCTTTTTGACAGTCCGGGTCACCAGCCACTATAGGAAAGTTGTCAGCGTTCTACTACTCCCTTCAGAAGAAGACTCTGTGTGTGTGTATGTGTGTGTGTGTGTGTGCACACATATGGCTGCTGTCCGCACAGAATGATAGTTACAAAAATCCTTCATGATCCTTTCACTCACTGATAAAGACCCTTCTCTAAGACTTCAGACCCAACGTTTCCAGCTGAGAACTGTCCAAGAGCAGTGCACCTTCCCATTCCAGTCCTCCCAGGGTGACTCATACTGTTTTGAACTAGGTCCTATAAGGTGAGACAGCTAAAATCTCTCCTCTTTTTGGGGACTAGTGGGATTATGTCTTTATGCTGTGACACTGCATCAGTATGTGATAATTCTGAATGATGCAGTGTGATTGTCCACTAGGGGGAGCAGGAGGGCATCTTGTGGCAAAGCTGATGTATTGTAGGTTGCAGATGCATTAAGACAGGGATTCTCAGACGGGTTTGTGAAGTTATTGCACAGGGGGTGTTGCGAGCTGTCAGCTTCCACCTCCAAACTCCGCTTCACCTCCAGCATTTATAATAGTGTTAAATATAAAAATGTGGTTTTAATTTATAAGGCAGGAGTAGGGGTCATGCGCAGAAGCTTGCTATGTGAAAGAGGTCACTGCTACTGCAGTTTGAGAACCACTGCAGTAAGGTAAAGGGCGTTGGCAAATCAAAGCTTGGAAATGGAACATAATCCAACTTTTCTTGGGGGGACCCTGCATCAGATCTTGGCTAAGCACATTATCCCTTACTGAAGTGGTGGTGTGAGCCTCCTGGCATCACAACACAATGTATCTATTTGGGTATGTCTAGATTACATCCCTCTGTCACCAGAGGAATGTAAATTAGACATATTGAAATTGCTAATGAAGCGGGGATTTAAATATCCCACGCTTCATTAGAATGAAAATGGCTGCTGCTTTTTGCCGACGCGACACTTTGCTGGCAAAAAGCGGCAGTATAGACGGGGATCGGTCGACAAGGAAAGCCTTTTCTGACCAATCCTGTAAACCTCGTTGCACGGGCATAAGGGATCGGTCGGAAAAGGCTTTCCTTGTCGACCAATCCCCATCTAGACTGCTATTTTTTGCCGGCAAAGTGTCAGGGCGGCAAAGAGCGGCGGCCATTTTTATTCTAATGAAGCATGGGATATTTAAATCCCCGCTTCATTAGCAATTTTGATATGTCTAATTTACATCCCTCTGGCGACAGAGGGATGTAGTCTAGACATACCCTTTGGAAGGAGATTTCCAAAGGCACAAAGAGTAATTAGTCCAACTTTCCATGAGAGCTGGGTGCAGGGCTGCTGACAGCAGGGGTGGTGGTGGTGATGATATAAAGGGGACAGTTGCTGTGAGGCCTGGTGATTCAAATCAAAGGGGCCTTGGACTCCAGCCACTGTTGATGTGGTGGTAGTAGGCAGAGCTCCAGGACCCTTTGAATTGCTGCCAGAGCACTGCTCCGTGGGACTCTGAGAGCTGGAGATGGAGGGGAATGCCACGCTCCAGCTGGCACTGAGGGCTGCCCTGGGGCCTGCCGTGGCTGTCGGCATCTATCTGCCTTTTGTGCTTTTTAAAAATTCCCCTTTATGTAGCTCCCGAGGAAAATAAATAGCCGCAGGATCCTGACAAAAGCAGCATGTACCTCCTTCCTTGAGAGCCCCCCATCCGGTGATCCAGCAACGGAGGCCAGGTTCAAAGAGGTGGGAGTGGGCGGGCAAGCAGATGGGCTGAATGAAGGATGAGTTTATAACTGGGTGGTCAAGCTGGAGCAAGGCCACGTCGTAGTCATGACTGTCCTCCTCGTAGTACGGGTGCAGGAGGATACGGCTCACCTTGAAGGACGCCTCATTCTGGCTCGTGATGTTTTGGAAGTACTTGCCCAGGTAGACAGTCCAGATGAATGGGGAAGCCAATCCGCTGGGGACAAGGGGAGAAAAAGTGTATCCGTGTTTGAAAGACAGGTAAGGAGTATGGCATGGAAAGGAAGAGTGAAAAATTAGGTGAAATGAAGGAGAGAGGGAAATGAGGAGAGGGCTGAAAAATCAGAGCTACAAAGGTTGGATAAAGGATGCTCTCTCGAAAGCGCTGATAGCTATTCACAGAATAGCCACCAGGGCACCTGTCCTTTTTTCGATAGGGGTTTTTTGCACAAAAGGGGGCAGTTCCCAATCCACACACACCTAGGGTTGCCAGATGGTTTCAGAAAAAATACCGACCCCCCCCCCCAAAAAAAGGACCCTGAGAGTTGATAAGCAAAAACAAAACAAGACAAAAAGAGTGTGGCCCCTTTAAGAAACATGTGGTGAGGCTTTTTGGCCCTAACAGGCTGCCAGTGGCTGCTCGCCATCTTGCCTCACTGCGGGGCTGGCCAGCTCCCCTGTGGAACCCAGTAAGCACTAGGGTTGCCAAGCTGCCTCCGTATTGAGCTGGACAGCCTGGGATTTTCGCCTACTGGCTGGGAAAAAAAATCAGAAAGTACTGGACACTTGGCAACCCTACACACACCTTTTTGCGCAAGAGCTCTTGCACAAAAAGGAGTTATTCCTCGTAGAAAGTGGAATAACTCTTGCACAAGAACCTCTCCGTTCTGTCGATTTACTTACACAAAAAATGCACTTGAGGTGTGGACGCTCTGCGAATTTTTGCTCAAAACCAGTCATTTTTGCACAAAAACTCTGCAGTCTAGACATAGCCTACGATTCATCTTTGTCTTCATGCTTCTGAACCCCAGCCTGCTGGTCCTGGCAGGGCACATGCCCAACTGTGACTATTTCTTTTTCCCTTCTCTCCTTTTCTTCTTCCTACCCCAGTATAAAATCCCAGTATAAAATAATAAAGGTAGTAAAAATAAACCCCAGGCTACACAACACATAACTAGCAAAGCAGCACTAGCTCTAAACCCTATTTATTTGGGCTGTGTCTAGACTGGCATGATTTTCTGCAAATGCTTTTAACGGAAAAGTTTCCTGTTAAAAGCATTTGTGGAAAAGAGCATCTAGATTGGCACGGATGCTTTTCTGCAAAAGCACTTTTTGTGGAAAAGCGTCCGTGCCAATCTAGACGCACTTTTGTGCAAAAAAGCCTCAGTCACCACTTTCGCACAAAACAAATCTGAGCTGTCTACACTGGCCCTTTTGCGCAAAAACTTTGCGCAAAAGGACTTTTGCCCAAATGGGAGCAGCATAGTATTTCCGCAAGAAGCACTGATTTCAGACAGTAGGAAGTCAGTGTTCTTGTGGAAATTCAAGCGGCCAGTGTAGACAGCTGGCAAGTTTTTCCGCAAAAGCAGCTGCTTTTGCGGAAAAACTTGCCAGCCTAGACATAGCCTTGCTGTGCTGTTGCAGACATTTTCTCTACCTTTTGTCTGTGTTTCTAGAGGGTACGCTCCCCATGGCTGTGAATGTCTCTCTTCAGTGCTTGCCCGAGTTCCTAGTACAATGGGGCTCCTATTTTAACTAAGGTCTTTGGCTGCAACCAATATACAATTATTCTTAGGAGTAGCAGAACCACTAGGGGGCTGTGACATGAGTGACAAAGCTTGAAGCCCACTTTAAATGATAAGAATCCCACAGAGTGGTAATTCATCAGTGGCCTAATGCCTATTGGGTGAGGGACCAATGCTTGAGGTCCACCAATGCTCTCATCATGTAAAGCTACACTGGGCTTCCCCACGTCCGTCCCCATTTACTCTTTTCATGCATGAAGGAGAAAACATTCCAGTTGTGTATGTTTGTAGGACTCATGACCGTGAGGGGGCTGCTAATGCTGGCCAGAGCCAAGCACAGGTTAGATGAGAGCTATGCAAGCTTCCCTCCCCTCCCCTTTATGCCATCCCAGGGCACCCCAGCACCTCCCTGTTACCACTGTCCTGGCTTCATACACTCTAGGGATGTTAAATATCGGTTAATTGAATAGTCAATTAACCTCGTGAATTCTCATTGATTACTTGACTATTCTATAGTCCCGGGGGGTGGCACCGGCAGCCAGTGCGCTTCGGCCCTGCTCCCAAGTATCCCCTGCCACTCCGCACCGCTGCCTCTGTATCAGAGGCAGCAGTGTGGGGTGCCAGGCGGGAACTGATCCGTGAGGGGAGCCAGTTTAAAAAACAGCTCTCCTTGCAGACCAACTGCCTATCACCCCATGCTGCTGCCCCTGATAGAGAGGCAGCAGCACGGGGTGGCAGCAGCTCCTGTCCGGGGGAGAGAGGGGTGAGCCCCCAGACCCAGTGCAAGCTAGAACTGAGCCAGGCTGCCTGCCCACCTGGCTCCTAATACACTTTAAAAGCAGAGCCACAGCCGGGGTAGGTCCCAGACCTGGCATGAGCCAAGACTGAGACAGGCTGCTGGCCAACCTGCTAAAAAAATTACTGGCGGGGAGGAGGGGAAGGAAAGCGTGTAGTCTATAGCATTAACCTATAAGCTTTAGCTTATCCATTAATTGGTTAATTGGCTACACTACTGCATCCCTAATACACACACATCTCCAGCAGGGTGAACCTCCTTGCTCCAGTTCTGAGCCACTATCATCAAGCATTCAGAACTGTGTGGCTCCCCTGTGATGTAGCTCCAAGCTGTCTTAGGCTGAGACCCAACCAGCTTTGATTTGAAAGCAGCCTCAACTCGGTCTCCTCTATGGTGCTCTTCCCTCACCATTTACCTGTCATCTTGGAAGCAGTGAGCAGCCGAGACCACCCAACGATTGGCGATCAGCGTCCCACCGCAAACGTGGCTCCCGCGGACCTGCAGGCTAGCCTGCCACGGCCACTCCCCTTCTATAGAATTGACGCCACCCACAATCCGGTTCAGAGGAGCCTGCCATCCACAGTCTAAGGAGAGGAAGATATCACAAATCTTTCAGGGCAGAAAGTGTAGGAGAAGCCACCATACACCATGTCTGCCCTTCCCCTTTGCTTTACAGTCTGCCATTTTACACCCTGCCTGGCACTGGCTGGAGCCATTTTATAGTGGGTCAAAGCCAGAGCTGGTCCTAGAGGTGGGTGAGCCGGGTGGCCGCCTGGGACCGCCATTTTCAAGGGGCCGCCGACAGAGCTGGTCTTAGGGGTGGGCCGCAACTGACCTCCCAAATCCTCCCCCCGGTATTTTTTTAAACAAGCCGAGCGGCCACCCAGGGCCGCCAATTGGTTAGGACTGGCCCTGGTCAAAGCTGAGGCAACTGAATAGTGTGAGGCTTTACCCTGTTGTTATCACAGTGAACCCCAAACGACCTTTTCCACATGCTTGAGCTCAGGCAGCACCAGCTGGGACCCCATTTCTGAGACCTCCTCACAGCAGCGCCTGATCCAGGCCAGTTGTTGCTCCTTTAATGGGAGCTTCCTCAGAGTAGTAGCAGCGACCCTGACTCCAGCAGTGCCAACCTGGGCTCTGGTGGAACGTAATTCCTCCCAGCAGCGCCCAGCCAGCACCCTGCTTAACTCCACCACTGGGAGCTCCCCTCTGGCAGTGCTTAGGAGAGCACCCTCCCTTCTCACGCCTCACCACAGTGCTTCTCATCAGACGAGTCCTTGCAGTCAGGGGTGAAGTCACACTGAGGGTTGGGTTTCTTCACACAGCTCCTGTCTGCACACTGGTAAGCGAAAGAACCACAGGGGCCTCCTGGAAAGATGAAGTCAGATGAGGGAGAAAAGTGGAGAACTGAGGGAGGGTTGGAGTGTTTCAATGGAGAGCATGGGGCAGCCAAAATAAAAAAATACATGTCAACCCACTGCCTTGGTGAATCCCTAGATGGGCATTTCTTCAGTAATACCCCTGCATCAGCTGGTAGGCTAAAAGAAAGAACATTACTAGCTGTGCTTTGGTGTTAGCAGGTGTCTTGATCTAGGGCTCAACAGAGGAATTTTGTCAACAGCTTATTAGAGAGATAAGACAGGTGAAGTAGCATCTTTGATTGGACCAACTGCTTACCAGCAAAAGCTGTTCCAGTAAAAGCTGTTACCTTATCCACTGTGTCTCTCTCCTGGGACTGACATGGCTACAACTGCACTGCATGCATTGTTAGCTGCTGGGGGGAAGGGGTTTTATCACTATCCAGCAGTCTCCCCTCCCTACCTTCATTGCACTTCTCCTCATCACTCCCGTTAACGCAGTCCAGGTGCTGGTCGCAGACCTTGGTGAACTCTATGCAAGTGCTGTCCTCCTCACACTGGAACTTCGCTGAGCACACTAAGACCAAAATACCAGGAAGCAAACGGGTGGGTTTCAGAAAAGCAAGACAGAGGGAAAGAGCAGGTCTATTATCCCTCAGCAGTATGCACCACTAGCCACAAGGGGGCCTCAATTGGAAAGAGCAAGTGGTGTCTGGTCTCAGAGAGGTAGCCATGCTAGTCTATAACTTTAAAAACAGCAAGTAGCCCTGTGGTACCTTAGGGCATGTCCACACTGGCAAGTTATTTGGAAATAATAAGGCAAGTGTCCACGTTACCAATCCTCTTATTTCAAAATACTGTAAGGGGTTTGTTATTTTGAAATAACAACTCCTGCTTGCAAAGAGAAATAAGCTTATTTCAAAATAGATATTTCAGGAATTATTATTTTGAAATAACTTATTTCAAAATAATCTGATAGTGTAGACATAGCCTTAGAGACTAGCAAATAGGATCCTGAGCTTTCGTGGGTAACACCCACTTCATCAGATGAATTGGAGTGGAAATAACAGAATCCAAAGTATATTTAACAGCAAAACAGTTACCTGTCAATTGTAGGACCTGTGTTAATGAGGATAATTAAGTACGCTGGATGTGCCCCATTCATAAATTTGACGTGAAAATGCAAATGTTAAAGGCAGAGGAAATTGGGTTTGTAGTGTGTTAACCAATTAATGTCTTTATTCAAGCCCAAGTGGCCAGTGTCAAATTTGTAAATGAATTCCAGTTCATCACTCTCTGTAGTTGGATGGCAAAATTCCTTTGTAGAAGAATGGCTAGTTTTAAATCCATGATTGAGTGCCCAGATAGGTTGTGGAATTTGGTTAGAGAAGACAGGAACTTGTGTATGTCTACACTGCAGTGGCAATACACTTCCCTGCCACGGTTAGGATTGCTCTCTTTCTAATGGCAGAATATTGAACTTTGCCCTATTCCTTCCCCCAAGCCTCACCCTTGCTCTACCCCTTCCATGAGGCCCCTCGCCCTCACTCCTTCCATCCTTCACTTTCACCAGGATGGGGTAGGAGGTTGGTTTGGGGGGGAAGGAAGGGCTCTATCTGGGGATGTGGGCTCTGGGGTGGGGCTGAGGATGAAGAGTTTGGGGTGTGGGAGGGGACTCAGGGCTGCGGCAGGGGTTGGGCTGCAGGGGCGAGGGCTCTAGCTGGGGGTGCAGGCTGTAAGATGGGGCTAGGGGTGAGGAGTTTGGGGTGCATGAGAGGCTCTGTGCTGTTTTCGAGGGCCTTGGGGTGTGGGAAGGGACTTGGGTTGGAACAGGTTTGGGGCATGGGAGGTGAGGGGTCAGGGAAGCACTTACCTAAGGAAACAGCTGGCAGGTTCCTGGGCAGGGAGTCAGGAAAGCTCTGCATGCTGCCTCTGCCTACAGGCACCGCCCCCACAACTACCAGTGGTTGCAGTTCCCAGCTAATAGGACCTGCAGAAGCAATGTATGGGGCAGAAGCAGTATGCCATGCCTCCTTGGCCCCCTGCATGCCTAACAGTCGCAGGGACCTGGTGGCCTTTTCACAGGAGTAACGTGCAACTGTAAGGTCTTGTGCAACTACCTTATAGTCAATTCATATTTCCCTAGATGAGACTGTCTTGTGGGACTGTGTCAAAAACCTTTCTAAAATCAAAATCTACCACGTCCACAGCTTACCCACAAGGTCAGTAACTCTGTCAAAGAAGGAAACTAATTTGGTTCGGCATGATTTGTTCTTGACAAATCCTTATAATCTTATTATCCTCTAGGTGCTAACAGACGGATTGTTTAATAATGCGTTCCCGTATCTTTCTAGGTATTGAGGTTAGGTTGATTGGTCTATAACTCCTGGGGTCCTCTGTTCTCCCTTTTAAAGATAAATACTGTTTGCTCTTCTCTGGTCCTCTGGGACCTCCCCCATCCTCCATACATTCTCCAAGATAATTGCCAACAGTTCCAAGCTGGCTGAAGTAGGTATCCCTAGGATAGACGTCATCAAGCTCTGCCAAAGACAGTGGCATGCCCAAAGTTCATGCTAGGACTGGCATTTAATATAGCCATTAATAACTGAGAGAGAGCATTGAGGTGGCAATATTTGCAGCTGCTGCAAAATGATTTGGTTAGTCAAAAGTAGAGGCAACTGCAGCAAATTTCAGAGGGCAACTCGATAGCAGATTAAACAAATTGTTAACAAATGCTCAGTAATGCATCTAGGAAGAATAAACTTAGCCTGTTTTAAATTAACTAACCATGCAGGAAATAGTCTTGGATGTCATCCTAGATAGCTCATTGAAAGCTTCCATTCAATGTCAGGCCAGGCTCAAAGGGTATGTCGATGCTGCACTGTAACACAGGGCTGTGCCCATAGGCTTGAGGAGTTGGTGTGGTCACTCTGCTTGAGAGTCCACACTGTATTATGAAGCTGGGCTAACAATTGCTGGACGCAGGTCTCATAGCTGTGCTAATATGTCCACACTGCACTACAGAGTGACATAGATATTCTGAATCAGGTCTATGGCTCAAGCTGCATCTGCACTGCAAAATGACTGGGCCTGGATTTGATTTGCAGCTGGACTCTAATGCTGACTGCCCCCCTCCCACACTTCCCGTATGGTCCTAAAAAGTGGGTTCTGAGTGTTTGCTGACCCAAGTCAGACTGATGTGTGTGTGGATGGGCTCAAACATGAGTTCTAGCCTGGGCTTAGTGTGTGTTATGGACATGCCTGCCAAAGTCAAGCAAAGTGTTTGGAAGTATCAGGAATAGGAATAAGAATAATACTGAAAGTACTTGAATGCTATTCTATAAATCAAGGGTGTGCCTTCACCTGAAATACTGGGCCTGGTTCTGGTTAGCCCGTCTACAACAAAATTAGAAAACCACAAAGCCAATATGCATCCACAAAGCCATTACACCATCAAATCCTTCCTTCAAACCTACCTCTGATGCCTGCAAAATACTCCACAACAGCTTAGAGGTTGGAGTGGTGTACACAGGCCATAGCATGTTACAGATATTAGGTTGGTTCACTGCTGTCTCATACTCTTTGCTGTTTGTTGCATTTACCTGTTGTCTTTTGTCTTATCATTCAATTAAGTCCTTTGGAAGCAGGGATTGTCTTATTGCTATGCGGGTGTGTGTCCAAACACAATACAACACAGTGGGCCTGGGGCCTCTAGGCACTGCCTCAATATATTTATTTGTGGAATCACTAACCCAAGGAGTTCAGGTGATTAGAGGCCTGGAAAAATCTAGGGCAATAGACAAGGGTTGTTTTGGTTCAGAGATGAGATGAAAAGGAGGAAATTTGACAAGCACACAGGGTAATGAATGTGCTAGAGAAGGTAGAATCATAGCACACTAGAACTGGAAGAAACCTCACGCGGCCATCCAGTTCAGTCCCCTGCCCTCATAGCAGGTAAATCAGGTTGGCTTTGTTTTCCCCTTTTAATAATGCAAAGACATGGAGACATTGAGTGAAATTGAAATGTAGCACATTTGAAACTGAAAAAGGAAAGGATATCTTTTTATATCTAGCTCCTAATTAGCCTGCGGAACTCAGTCACAAGATACAGCTGAAGTCAAGAACTCAGAATTTTCAAGATAAAAGGAGCCATCACGGTCATCTAGTCTGACTTCCTGCATGTCCCAGGCCACAGAATTTCACCCACCCACTCCTGTAATAAACTCATATTCTTTGGCTAAGTTACTGGAATCTTCAAATTCAGATTTAAAGATTTCAAGTTACAGCGAATCCACTATTTATTAGTTCAAACCTGCATGTGACCCATGCAGCAGAGGAAGATGACCTCTCTCCCAGGAGTTCTGATAATCTGATCTGGGGGGGCGGGGATTCCTTCCTGACCCCAGATATGGTGATCAGTTAGATCTTGGGCATGTGGCTGAGGCCTACCAGGAAGACACCTGGGAGAGAATTCTCTACTGTAATGCAGAGCCCTCCCCATCTAGTGTGCCATCACTCTGGCCTTGGAGATATTTGCTAATATCAGTCAAGACTGAGCTATATGCCACTGTAGGCAGTTTCACACCATCTTCATACACTTATCAAGCTCAGTCTTAAACCATGTGACAGTTTCCCTCCCGCTACTCCCCTTGAATGGCTGTCTGATTTCAACCCTCAACTTGCTGAGGATCAGTTTATATCCATCTGCTGTGGTTGCCAATATTGGCCTCTCATGTAAATAACTCCTCTCCCTCCCTGATGTGTATTCCTCTGATGTATTCCTCAATCATATCTCCCCTCAGCCTTCATTTGGCTAGGCTGAACTAGCCAAGTCTTCTCCCATAAAGTAGGTTCTCCATCCTCATAGTCCTTCTCTGTACCCGGTCTAGTGTGAATTCATTTTAACAGGGTTTGAAAACAGGATTAGACATTTATATAGCGAATGAGACCATCACAGCTACACGAGACATGTGTGGGGAGACAACAAATGATATAAACCCTCCTGCTTCAGATCAAGCAATGAGCAATGGATTTAAAAAGAAACTTCATCCATGGACCGGCAGGGGCGGCGACTTGTATGGCCCATGGTATCTGGGCTCCACCACTGTTGGGGCTCTAGGAGCCCAGCTCCACAGATATCAGCACCAAGTCTCTTCTCCAGCCCCACCTTCCATCCTTGTGCACCTTCCACTTGCCTCCTCTGACCTGCTCTCTGGACAGCAAGCAACTGCCCCTTATAGCTCCATGCTGCATGCACTGCCCGGCCTGGCTCTAAGGGTATGTCTACACTAGCTCGTTAATTCGAGCTAGGTAGGCAAATCAGGCAACTGGAGTTGCAAATGAAGCCCGGGATTTAAATATCCTGGGCTTTATTTGCATGTTCCCATCCGGCCGCCATTTTAAAATCCCCCTTAGTTCAAACGAACTGCCCGCGGCTACATGCAGCAGTTTAAAATTAATCCAAACTAAGTCCTTAGTTCTGATTAACTGTTACTCCCCGTGGAATGGTAAGGAGGTAGGAATAGAGAGGGGGGAGGAAGAGAGGAGGAAGGACTGGTGGGGGGAGGGGAGTCCTTTTAGGCCGCAGCCCCAGATCAGCCTTCCTGCTGCACCCCACATTTTGAACTGCTCATCGCCAGCCCCAGAGCCTACATTCCCAGCCAGAAGGCCTGAAACTGCAGGGAAGAAGTGTTGTGTGCCAGGACTAACAGGCATGAGCAGTGTTGCATAGAGGCTATCTGGTCTGATGCCCTGAGAATGGGACTAAGAGCTAAATTCTGACACTGACTTGCTGGGTGTCCTTGTACCGTGTATCTAACCCAGTCATTCCCAACCTTTTTCCCATGGAGGAACCCCTAAAATAATTTTTCATATCCCGAGGAATCCCCACCTATAAAAATGTTTGCTTGGCCCGAAAAAGTTGACAGCGGGGAGTGCAATTCAATTACTGCTAAATTATTGTCAAGAAAATTTATTTGTAAAGCGCTGTTATATATATATGTCAGCTTACACTGTAAGAAAAAATGTATGTATTTATTTATTTATTCCACGATTTCTCACGGAACCCCTGACAATGGTCTGTGGAACCCCAGGGTTCCGTGGAACCCTGGTTGGGAAACACTGACCTAACCTCTTGTTCTTTGTTCTCTCCATCTATAGTAATACTAAGAATACATACAGTTAATTAGATGATATTTGCAAGTGATATGAAAATACAAAGAGTTTGTGAGAGGGTGCATTCCCCACACAGGCCCTGCAAGAGCTGCACTAAACCAAGTGGGCCCAATCGGCCAATTAAGCTGCAAACAGTGGAGCTTCAGGCTAGGTGGAGGGAGCTAATTAAAAAAAAGCTCCCCTGTGAAGGAACAGGCAGGGCTTCTATAAAACCAGGAGGCCGATAATGACGGTAAGGGAGGTGGACAGCAAAGCAGGAAGCCTGCAGCCCTTCTTCCTGAGATAAAGAGAAAGGGGAGTAGGCAGGAGTCCAGGAATGAAAGCAAGTGGAGGAGATGCAGACCTTAACTGTTCCCTATGGAGCCCTGGTTGGAATGCAGAGTGGAAGGCAGGCCAGGCTGTTCCTACTATGCATTCTTGAGTGGTGCTGCTACAGGCAGTGGTTATGAAGATTGCCGGAGTCACAGCAGGGGTGACTCAGGACAGCAGCATGAGGGCTGCCTGATGCTGCTTGCGGGGAGACTTTGAAAGATTACCCTGGTAGAGGAGGACCTTAGTGAAATGGCTGGAAGGCCAAGTCATGAAGAGGAAGCCAAAGCTCCTGGATTGAGAGAAGGGCCACAGAGGAAGAGAGAGAACAAAAACCAGAGTGCAACTGCAGGAAGAGGTGTTGGCCTGACAGAGCTAATACCCAGAATGGCCAGCAGGAGACACCACCCAGCAGCGAATAGTGCACTCCGATGCAGAGCTCTACGTGCAAGGCTACGTGTATTAAGGGTGACCAAGAGTGAACTAACAGGTGGGTTGGCAGGCCTGGCCTTTGGTTTCCTGGCAGAGCAGTATGAGACACCCAGATCAGTGTGGGGCCATAGGCCAAGATTGAGGCTCGCTGGCAGAGCAGTAATGGGAGAGAGAGGTGGTGTCAGGTATGTACTGTACTAGCCGTGGCTGGGGGAGGGGAGAGGACTGCTGCAGGTTGGTCAGGGATTCATTTGAGGAACTTGTAGATCGTGGTGTATGGAGGCTGTTTTTCTGCTGCACTGTTTTTTGGGGCCTTCCGTCTCTCAGGGATACAGGGCCTGGAGAGTACATGGAGAAGCTGGGTGTACGTTGAGCCGGCTTCTCACTTGCTAACAGACTGATGCAGTGTGATTCTGGTAGACTGAGGAGCTGTGTGTAATCAGGTAAATGCCTTTGTTACTTTCACCAGCCTGATTGGTGCAGCGAAGTGTCTGTGGGGTTCTCCTGACTCCCCCAGAGACAGAGAGAACTGGATTTGGACCACAGAGACCAACTCCTTTGTGTAGGAGGGAGTTGAACTGGGCTGCAAACTACTGAGGAGAAACTGGGAATAGAAATAATGGCTCACTCACCACAGTTTCTCTCATCCAGTCCATTGGGGCAGTCTTTGATCCCATCACAGGCTGGGACACACAGTCCATTGACAGAACAGAGGAACTCCTCTGGACAGGCTAAAAAAATCACAAGGGAATGTTTAGTTCCCATTCCAGGACCTCCTAAAAGCAAAATACTGAGGTTTAAGAGGCTGCAAGCTTTATTGATCTGGCCAACTCTTCAGGGATGTCCATGCAGTGCTTGCTATATTTCCAAACTATTAATAGTTTGTAACTAATGCAGGTCGTATGGCAGAGTCTTGGAATACAAGAGCAGTCTCTCACCAGAGTTCCTGGGAGATACACTGGTATTACATTTTGCTACCCCATGCATGATGTTGGGTGGAATACTGGAATAGGTTCCCTGGTGACATGAGGCCCTGAAAGAGTGTCCCCAGGATATGCAGGGAGTATGCAGAGAGGGACCGTATGCACTGCTAGGTACTGCACATTAAAATGAGACAGGCTCAGAGGCTACGTCTACACTGGCGGCTTCTTGAGCAAGAACTCTTTTGCGGAAGAGTTCTTGTCCAAAAAATCTTCCACAAGAGAGTGTCCACACTGCCATGTGCTTTTGCACAAGAGCTCCCATGGCAGTGTGGATGCTCTCTTCCGCAAGAAAGCTCTGATGGCCATTTTAGCCATAGGGGTTTCTTGTGCAAGAAATTCATGTTGCCTGTCTACACTGCCCTCTTGTGGAAGAGCTCTTGTGCAAGAGGGCTTATTCCTCATGGGGAAAGGAATAACTCTTCCGGAAGAAGCCCTGTTTTACAACGCTATACAGGCAGTCCCTGACTTACGCGGATCCGACTTATGTTGGATCCGCACATACGAACCGGGCTTTTCTCGCCCCGGAGCTCACGGGCGGTGGGTCTGCCACCCGTGTCCTCCGGGGCGAGAAAAGCTGCTCCGGTCTCCCTGGTCTGCTGGGGGGGTCCAGCGGCTTTGCTGGACCCCCCCAGCAGACCAGGGAGACAGGAGCAAAGCCGCCCAGGCGGGGGACTCCCCCCCCCCCCGACCTGGGCGGCTTTGCTCCAGGACAAATGAGCAAAGCCGCGCAGGCGGCGGCTTTTCTCCGGTCTCCCTGGTCTGCTGGGGGGCTCCAGCGGCTTTGCTGAACTCCCCCAGCAGACCAGGGAGACAGGAGCAAAGCCGCAGAGGCGGCGGGGCCCCCTCCTCCGCGGCTTTGCTCCAGGTCTCCCTGGTCTGCTGGGGGGCGGGGTGCACAGCTAGTGCGCCCCCCCCCCCAGCAATCCAGGCTTTTGTTGCGGACGCCTGGGGTAGAGCAGCTGGCGGCTGCCGGGTTGGTCCTGCAGCACTGCTCCTCGGCGCTACTGGACCAACCCTGCAGCACCCCAGCTGCTCTGCCCCAGGCGTTCTGATTCAACCGCTGCTGGTCAGTTTCAGCAGTGACTGAATCAGGACGCCTGGGGCAGAGCAGCTGGGGTGCTGCCCAGTTGGTCCAGTAGCGCTGCGGAGCTTCCCGGGCTTCCTGGAATCAGCTGCTGATCAGTTTCAGCAGCAGCTGACTTGGGGACACCTGGGGTAGAGCAGCTGGGGTGTTGCCGGGTTGGTCCTGCGGGGACCTACCCGGCAGCGCCCCAGCTGTTCTGTCCCAGGCGTCCAGATTCAGTCGCTGTTGAAACTGATCAGCGGCTGATTCCAGGAAGCCTGGGGCAGAGCAACTCTGCCTCAGGCTTCCTGTAGTCAGCCGCTGGTCAGTTTCAGCAGCAGCGGCTGACTCTGGAGCCAATTCCAACTTACATACAGATTCAACTTAAGAACAAACCTATAGTCCCTATCTTGTACGTAACCCGGGGACTGCCTGTACTGTAAATTTACTTGCGCAAGAACGCTCGTGCAGTGTAGACAGCAGGCAAGTTTTTGCACAAGAACGGCTGTTCTTGAGCAAAAAGCTGCCGAGGGAGGGAGGGAGGGGGGGAGGAGAGAGAGAGAGAGAGAGAGAGTGTGTTTTCAGGTTTTGTCTTTCCCACTCACATATTCATTCCAAGAGTAAGCAGGAAATAATTCTACAGGAGCCTTTGTGATTGAAACTAGGTCATTTCAAGTTAAAACAAGCGATGAACATTGTTCACTATGGGCTGGATCAAGGGACAGTGATTAATCCAGCAGGGGTTGATTTCTTGCATCTATACAGACACGATAAATCGACTGCTGAACCCACTGCTACCAACTCTGGTAGTCACCAAAACAAGAAGAGTAAGTGGAGTCAAGGGGAGAGTCCGAGCTGTTGACTTACCACAGTAAAGATACTGCAGTAAACAAACTTAAGTATGTCGACCTCAGCCACATTTTTCACGTAGCTGAAGTTACGTAACAGGTCGACAGCCCACGGTAAGGAAGACAAGATCTATGGCATCTAATTCCAGGGCTAGCTCAGTAATGCAGAGGCAGGGATAAAGCCTCCCTGTTTACAGTCCCTCAATGCCTTAGCGAGCTGTGTGTATGATCGTGTATTGTGTGCCTGAGTGTCTGTTGTGTGCCCATGTTTCAGAGTGGGGTGTGCACATTTATTCATGAGGGTAAAGTGTGTATGTGCCTATGGGGAGCATGTATCTGGGAGTTGGCATGTGTGTGGCTCTCAATTCATGGTAGAAGCCTGAGAGAGCTGCTGGTGACTGGCTAGCAGTGAAAGACACGGACTACATTCTCTTCAGCGCCTCTAGGCTATAAGAAGCCCTGTACTCACGATCAGATTGATTATACAGGCTGTAGGCAGCCTGCACTCCAGGTCCGGTTAAGGAGATCTGAGAGGAGAAGTTGACGGTGATTCCAGTGGAGGACACAACAGGAATTCGCTCGGCATAGGCTTGCAGGGTCCGTAGGCCGCACAACCTGATAGAGAAATTCAGTCAGGATATCCCAGTGCTTGGGTAAAAGGGAGGAGGAGGGAATGTAGTTTTTATGGGGGAAAGGGTATTGGGGCAGGAAGTTTCCATGGCATTTGGGAACTGGGGTCTGGTCCATGAGAAAAAGACAAACCCCAGGCCTGGGATAGCAGAGATGGGGAAACACACGTGGGTACTGTAAAGCGGCGATAGAGAAAGTGGGGATGCCCTTGGAAATACAGGGGAGGCCAGGCTTTTTCAGCAGACTGGCCATCTAGCACCATGTGCTGCCCTCCACTGCACCAGCACCTCGCTTCTCAGCTGGAACGGTGACCGGAGGACAGAGCAACTTGAGAAGTGGCTGGTTTTACACTACTGTACCCAAGCTCAGGGGCTAGCCGCAAGTGACCAGAGAAAGGGAAATGTGTGATGAAGCAGCCCTAGAGACTGATAAATAGAGGGAAGGGAAAAGAGATATTTGAAGGGTAGAATGGGGATAATTTGAAATGGAGGCTGCAGCAAACATCATTTCAAGTTAGAGAGACGTGAGCAATGGTTCCGGACCCAACAGCTTTGAGGAGAATATTATGCAGATGGCAATAAAAACTAGACATAGGTAACTGCTGTCATGGGTGTTCTTTGCAAACTGTATTTTACACACAGTTCAAAGGTCCAAATTTCACTCTGTTACCTCAGTATGAATCCAGAATGACTCCACCTACTTGGGAGACATTAATCCCAATTTATCCAGTCTGCACAAGAGCAGAATTTGGGCTGTCTAATCCAGTGCTATTTCTATGCTGGCTTTCCTATAAACTCCTGTCCTAGATGCTTCACGTGGTTAAATAAGAGTTAGACAGGCTGTGCTAGAAAGAAAGGAAAGGAAACGTATGTGTAAGGAAGGGATGTAAGTACAGGGGAAGTTGGTGAAATGAGACATACAAGACAACTATTGCTGATGACAGGAGCTGAGGGAGAATAGACTGACATCCATAGTAGAGAGTCTGAGGTCATTGGATCAACTCCCTGAATCAGGTCCAAAGACAGAAAGGTTACTGAAGTCAGGTGGGCAGCAGACACAAGGTCTGCAAGGTTGGCTGGAAAAGACCCATAGAGGGGTTTACAATAAAAAGGGAAATTTTGAATGGGCCCCTGAAATGAAAGGGAAGCCAGCAGGTGGGATCTGAGGCTGGCAGTACTTCCTTGTGCATGGGAGAAGGTGGGAATCCACAGCTGGTCCATGATGGCAGCTGGGCTTAGGGAGGCCATAGAGAAGTTTTTACAGAAGGGAGGTTTTCCTAGGTAAAGCAGGAAGAGACAGACTCAGAGGCGGATTTGCGCGGAGGAGGATTTGAGGCAGAGGTGCACACAGACACTACTGCAGAGGTGGTGATAGGCACATTTGCAAACACAGGAGGTGTGGGAGGATGCCAGGGCTGCACACAGAGGGGAGAAACAAGACAGTCTGTTTTAAATAGCAGGAGGAAGAAGGGAAGCTGATAGTGACACAGGAGAGGTTTGAGGATGTTGCTTTGTCCATGAGCAGCATTTCTCTCTCTCAGATGTTTTGCTGAGGGAAGCTAAGGCAAAGCCATATATTTATTTGGTTAAGATAAGCAGAGTTAACAAACAAGGAGGAGTAATTTGATATGGAAAAAGATATGGACAAATAAGTGTCATCAGCACAGTGAACAGCTGTTACCGTGAAAGGCAGAAATCAAATGGCTGAGAGGGAGCAAGTAGACAGAAGTTAGAGCTGGCAAAGAATCCTCCTTCAGAACCATGCGCTCAGCTGAACAAAAGCAGGCTGGGGGAGAATTCAAACTCCTGGATAAGTAACCTGGGATTGGGCGTGGAGCATGACAACCCCGCAAGAATGTGAACACACACCTTCTGTTCTGAATAATCCACTGGCCTTGAGTACATGGCAGATCAAAATTCTGTCTCCTCAGTGCATAGGCATCAAACCACAGGACAACGCCATAGTCGAGAGATGGGACCTGCAGAGAGAGCGATCCAAGAGCAGAGCTGAGGGAGCAGCGGCAAGCTATGTTCCCACCCAGCCAAATGGGGCTCAGCATGAAATGGATGGAGTGAACGCAAATGGGACAGCAATGAATTTATAGAGTACCAGCTGGCAAGAGTTAGGCACAGTCTGCACAGGGACCAGGCCTCTGCTCCATATGGCCATTGCCTTAATCCTAAAGTGTGGCACCCTCTGTCAGTCCAGGCCTGCCTCTAAGACCTCTGCCAGCACACCTCAGTCACTGCTTCCAACACGCCCTGCTAGATCACTCGAATGTCCCCCTAAACACCTTCCCCAGTGCACCCCCATCCTGGCTGGCGGTTCCAGTCCTAGATCCTACTCCCAACCCTGCTGCAGTACCTCAGCCCTGATACATAGGACCCCTGCTGTTCCAATCCAGGGGCCTTGCACCCTAGCTGTGCCAAGGCACCTCTCTCCTCAACCCTGCTACTCTCATGCCGGGTCCTGACTGAACTAAGACAGGTGTGAAGAACAGGAGGTGACTGCCCAGTGATTTTATCTGATAGTCGCAATTGCAGGGTGGAGATCTAGGCTGAGCGCCACAGGAGTCAGGTCACAGGGAACCAAAGCCAGAACTGGAAGCACTGTAGGGCAGTGTGTCCCAATCTTTTCCTGACTGGAATCCTCTCACCCCAAACCTTCCTCCCCTATAGGTGGGGACCTAGCAGGGATGCCCTCCCACCATTTAACATTACAGGAAGAGCTTGGTGGCTGTGATCTCATGAATGTCTGAGTGAGACCCCCCCATGCCATGCCAGTCTGACTGCAGAAGGAATTGCCACAGAGCAGTGGTGAGGGGAAAAGGTGCCCTGGAGTTGTGTCCACAGCCACTGCTGTGGCAAGGTTTGGCTGGGGAAAGAGGGGAAGCAAGAGGGACTCACCATCATGTGCCAAGTGCACTGTGTGTTGGGCGAGTAGTAGCTCGGGTAGTGTGGCGTGCTGATCTTCCCCTGCAGGTCCAGGCCTCCCTGCAGCGTTACATTCACCTGGCAGTCTGAAAATACAGATCCCGCCCGCTGTCAGCTGGGCAAAACAGAGACCCCGGCCCCGGTCTGGGTACATGGGACCCTTAAAAGCTGAAAAGAGAGATGCGCCCCACCCCGAAAGAACAATGGGGGGAGGTGTGGGCCAGGCGTTTTCTAGACCAGTGGTCCCCAACCTTTTGGGGCTGCTGGGCACCTGGGGGCGGGGCTGCACACGCGCCTGGGGGTAGGGCTGCACACGCGCCTGGGGGCAGGGCCACCCATATGCTGTGTGCCCAGTGCCAGTGCCACCCATGCGTTACACTCCCAGGGCTGGCGTCGCTCCTGTGCCACACACCCTAGAGCCGGCATCACCCACGTGCTGCGCACCTGGGGTCAGCACCGCTCCTGCACTGCGCGCCCGGGGCTGGCGCCACCGCTGTGCCGCATACCCGGGGCCAGCGCTATGCCTGTGCCACGCGCCCAGGGCCGGCATAGCCCTTGTGCTGTGCACCCAGGTGCGGGGCCACCCATACGCTGTGCACCCAGGGGCCAGCACCACAAATGCACCACGTGCCCGGGGGCGGGGCTGGCCCCGATCACTCGGTGGGCACACAGAAATGGCCCGGTGGGCACCATGTTGGGGACCACTGCTCTAGACACACAGGAAGCTGTCTGCTGTGCACATCGTCTGACCTGTTCTTTGTGGGACCCACATTGTATTTTCCCAGCTGCGTTTGCTGGGAGCCCCAGAGACATCCCCACTCTGGGGAGCTCCTTGGCAGGCAAGAGGGGAAGTCAGCGGCAGGTGTGGAGGCCTGCTCGCCTCTCTACTCTGCTATGCCAGCTTCCCACAGTGAGTACTTGTCAGGAAGAGCTGGGAAGTGTCAGGTGAAGGACTGTAGTGCAGGAGATGCCAAGAGACCAGAGCCAGAGAAAAGGGCAGTGTGTACAGCACACAAATGAGTAAGTGGCTGAAAAATAGGAAAGCCTGACATGGGAAGGGCTACGCAGGCTGAGCTGTTGCGAGCTAAGCCGGGGCCAGGCCTGGCTTGTGCTAGCTTGGGAGACAGTCAGAGAAGTGTCGACAGCATTGAAGGAAGCAGTTTTGCTGCTCTCCCAGGTGGTACTCTTCCTTCTGACCCAGTGCCATTGCTCCAGCCTGGCATGAGTGGTTCCGAGATGTGTGAGTGTTGCCTTATGCCTACTGACCTGGACAAGCCAAGCCTTGATCCTGCTCATGGTGATTAAAGATCCCTCGGCATTTTATGCAAAATAAGGCTGCTAATAAGGCTGCCAATTGCCAACAGGAGTCTATTCTGCTGACCTAAATTGCCCTGTTGCTTTAGCTGAATGCAGGGTTCCTCACTTCTGTCTATCCCCCTCCTTTCTTGGCTGCCTTCACTGGAGTATCCAAGTGCCTCACAATCTTTAATGAATTCCTATCCCAAGCTCCGGCATGGTGCTCTTGTGTGCCGTGAAACAGCTGCCATGTTCCAGCTCAGGGGAAAGCATCTTGTGATGGTGGTTGAAAAGTGCCCTGTAGTATATGTGCAGCTAGCTGTCAAGGGATCTGAACCGTGTCAGCTCTCTGAGCTCCTTGCTTCTTCAGCCTTCCTCACCTTCAGAGGGCACAGCCTGGGCGGTGAGGATGAAAGGGTCGTAGTAGCTATACATCGCTTTCTTCCATACCACGGACATGACGGGGCCCGAAGAAAGGACTTCCACCATGGGCTCCTGACGGCTGCAGCCATAGAATCTAAGTGGAAAGCGACAGCAGGAAATGCGAAGGCGGATGGAAACCAGGAGAGTGAAGTGATAGTAAAGAGAGGGGAAAGAAGAGATAACGTTATTCAGATAACGGGGAAGCAAAGGGGGCAGCTGCTCCCAGACCCTCTGAATTGCTGCCGGAGCCCCAAGCAGCATGTTCCGGGTGGGGTGAATGGATGGTAGGGGGAAGGGAAAGCAACCAGCTCCCCCCCCCTTCCAGGACCATGGAGCTGGGCTCCTCCCCACCTTGTCTTGGGGCTTGACAAGTCTGTGGTCCCTCCTGCATCTGACAAAGTGCGTTCCAGCTGAAGAAAGCTTGTGCCTAAATAAACATGCTAGTCTTTAAGGTATTGCAGGACTCCTCATTGTTTTAACTCCAGTATGTGGCTAGATGCTAAGGCCCAGATCTTCAAAGGCATTTAGCCTCCTTACTTTCATCAAAATCAATGGAAATGAGGAGCTTAAATACCTTTGCTGCTCTCATTCTCGTAAACTAAATCACAGTATAGCATGGAGAAAAGGTCTCAGATCAGGATGAGGAAGCATCTCCCTCCCCCCGGTTAGAACATTCTTCTTGTCTCAAGCCAGACCATTTTCATGAGGACTCTGAGACCAAGGAGTCCCCCACATCTATTAGGGTAATTTTAGACCCTTCCTGTATCCCCTGTTCTCCTGCTCACCTTAATATGTGCTAGACCCGATTCCTAGAGAATCTGAGAACCAGCTCTTCAGTTGGTGTAAAATCAGCAGAGTTGCACTGAAGCCAGTACAACTGTACCGATTTACACTTGCTAAGGATCAGTCCAAGGATCCTCTTATAAGGTTCCTGACCCTAAGATCTGGGCTGCCCTGAGGAGGACTCCCATACCAAGCGATGTTCTCATGGAGCTCCTTGGTCTCTGAAGCACAAGCCTTTGTACTCCCATCCCTGCCCCTGCCGAGTTGCTGTTCTTAATCATCCAAACCCTTGGACTATTGCAGTTTTGTAAGTAGCAAGAGCTGACTGGCCTTCCTCCTAGCACTCACTGTGTCTGATATCGCTATCATATGAAAGCTACCTACGAGGTGATAAGATGGTTCTCCAATGGCCCAGCTGCATCATACATAGCCAGCCGGTCCCTGCACTCTGGGAGGGTCCACTCCAGCCGTAGCTTGATCATGTGGCCTTTGGGACCACGGAGGTGCCAAAGACAACTGGAGGCCAAGTAGTCAGGGCCCTTCAGCCTGAGGACTTCCTCTTCCCTGATGAGGCTGTACCTGTAGCAACCTGAATCCATGAGACAAACAAGCTTGTTTGGGACAGGATTTAGCAACAAGAGCTCCTGTAGTCTATCAATACAAGCCTCTATTACAGAGTTGGGCTCTGTGTTAGCCCAGTTTCTTTCAGGGGTCCCAGTTTATTTTCACATTTCCCCCTAGTTCCTCCCTGTGACACCAGTCCCCTCTCACTAGCTAACGCCGTGCTAATTATTGTCTTCTTCTAAGCAGATTCTCCCTCTCCTTTTTCTTTTCTGTTTGCCCCGTTTTCCTTGTTCCTGGCCCCATCCTCCACTTATTGTGAATTCCATTTACAGTCCATGTGGCCTGTTCTCCTACTGACACTACTAGCTCTCCTTGGGTTGGCAGCTCTGAAATGGGGTGTGTAAGTGAAGAGAAGGGTGAGTTTCCAAATGCACACATCATAATCACATGCACATGCAATGCCTGAGCGCACATGTAAAGCTATTAGCTAGAGCTTTTGTTACACCTATGTGACTTGGGCCCCGTTCCTCAATGATATCTCAGTGCCTAACTGCCATTGAAATCCAAACTTAACCCTGCTGAGGATCTGGAAGTCAATGGGACTTAGGCTGCTCAGTCACGGTGGTGCTTTTGAAAATGTTGTTCTTTGTGTGCAGCATCTGTGCTTCTTGGATACAATTTTCTTGCCTTCATTTTCCTGAATCTCACATCTCAGGGCAAGAAACTGTAATTCTGGCCCCTCAGCAGGTTCCCTGCTCCCAAATAAAATGAACTAAAAAAGAAAGGGAGAGTGTATCCTACCCAGAGTCGATTTCAGCACTACTATGTCTTTCACACTGGATTCTGTTAGAAAGAAAATAAACAAAAGAAACAAAAACATAAGCCTCTGTAATACCCAAAATCTAAGCTGTGGGATGCACCCCTCTCCTTTCTGTGCTTAACAGCCTCCTTCTGACACCCATTGAGTGCTTTGTGGGGTGCCTTTGTTCCTTACTAAGCCTGTTATCAAGATCTACCTTACTCATCTTATCGTCTGTCCTTGTCCAATCTACCATGGGCTCTGTCCCTCTTAGTCTCAGCCTGCCATGGGTCTCTCACCTCCTTTGCTTGTCCATCATCTGGTATTCTCCCAGGCATATTCGCTGCTTCCCACACAAGTAAGTTGTTAACCTAGGCTGCCATTCCTTAGCTATGCCTCAGGGAGCCTTAGGCCCTTCCCCTCTTACCCACGCTCACTGTCAAGCACTAGTAGGCTAGGGAACTGCTTTGCTTCTCACACCTCCCAGGCTCTACCCTGCCTCCCTTCCTGTGTTTCCACCCACTTGCCTTCTCTCTTGCTCTAGAAGGAAAGAACAAGGCAGTGGACAGGGCTGACCTTAGGCTCTATGGGGCCCTACGCAGACCTATTAAACTGGTGCCCATATGCCCAATGGCAGCTGGGGAGAGGGGCGATTTTTTAGAGATGTGACTTGATAATCTTCAGCAACCCACTAGTGAAATATTTTTAATGCAAATTTTATCCCTTATTTCAAGGGATAGGCTTTTTTGCTTTTAAGTTAACTAGCTCCTCTCCAGAGGAAGCACAGCCACAGAACAGAAGTAAGAAGAGGCATGGGTAGACATAAGATCCAGAGGCGCCCTAAATTTTTGGATGCCCCCTATAACTGCATACTCTAAGGCTGTCCCGGGAAGTGGGGGTAAAAGAAGCCAAATCTCAAAGGGATTAGGTGCTTCTCAATCAGGGCCTGAACCAATGGCCCTTGAAAGCAATGGGATTCTTTCCATTAACCTGAATGGGCCCTGCATCTGCCAAAGAGGGTTGTGAATGGAAAGAAACCAACTGAAAATGTGAGAACAATAGGGAGGATTGATACAAGTGATCACAAGCCATGTGAGTTTGGCACCATGAACACTAGAGTAACAGAATACTGCAGCCCAAAGGGAATCTTTAGCAAGACCACCAGTTATGGGGAATTAAGAAATCTGGGGCCCTCTTCTTCCTGTTGGAATAATTCCATTGAAAAACAGTGGGGCTACGTCTACACTGGCGCGTTCTCAAGCAAAAACTCTTTTGCGGAAGAGTTCTTGTGCAAAAACTCTTCCAGAAGAGAGCGTCTACACTGGCATGTGCTTTTGCGCAAGAGCATCCATGCCAGTGTAGACGCTCTCTTGCGCAAGAAAGCTCTGATGGCCATTTTAACCATAGGGCTTTCTTGTGCAAGAAATTCATGTTGCCTGCTACACTGGCCTCTTCTGGAAGAGCTTTTGTGCAAGGGGGCTTATTCCTGAGTGGGAGCGTCAAGTTCTGGCACAAGAAGCCCTGATTTTATACATTAGAACGTCAGTTTACTTGCGCAAGAACATGCGGCCAGTGTAGACAGGCAGCAAGTTTTTGCGCAAGAGCTGCTGCTTTTGTGTGAGATCGCGCCAGTGTAGACACAGCCTGGGAGTTTCTTGTAGTCTCTGAGAGACAGGGGTGGAAAGAGAACAAAGCCCTCCCACTTCCACTGAGAGATGCCCAATACTGGAATATTGACCTGCTATACAATAGGGCTGTGTCTAGACTGGCAAGTTTTTCCGCAAAAGCAGCTGCTTTTGCAGAAAAACTTGCCAGCTGTCTACACTGGCCGCTTGAATTTCCGCAAGAACACTGACTTCCTACTGTCTGAAATCAGTGCTTCTTGCAGAAATACTATGCTGCTTCCGTTCGGGCAAAAGTCCTTTTGCGCAAAAGGGCCAGTGTATAAATAAATTAATGGAGATTGCCTATCGCCTAGAACTGGAAGGGACCTTGAAAGGCCAGTCCCCTGCCTTCACAACAGGACCAAGTACCATCCCTGACAAATATTTGCCCCAAATGGTCTCCGCAAGCATTGAACTCACAACCCTGGGTTTAGCAGGCTAATGCTCAAACCACTGAGCTATCCCTCAGATAGCTCAGATTTCTTTTGTGCAAAAAAGCCCCGATTGTGAAAATGGCGATCAGGGCTTTTTTGCGCAAAAGCACATCTAGATTGGCACCGATGTTTTTCCGCAAAAAGTGCTTTTGCAGAAAAGCGTCCGTGCCAATCTAGATGCTCTTTTCCGAAAATGCTTTTAACAGAAAACTTTTCCGTTAAAAGCATTTGCGGAAAATCATGCCAGTCTAGACGTAGCCTAGGTGCCTTTACAAAGGAATACAAAGAGAAGACAATCCACAACCCTGTTTAAAAATAGTGTCATAGGGTAGTTGGCCTGTTTAGAGGAGCTGGATCCACCTGTGACTTATCAAGCTTTCTCCCAGCTGACCCTGAGAGGCAGCAATCAGCTGATAGCTTGTAAATCACCTGGTCCTCATATAGGCCAGCAGCAAGAGTTCTGTTGAGTGGAGGGCTGCTGGGGTGGAAAGACAGTAGTTTCAGAAGTTGTGAGGGCAGGGAAGAGAGACTAGATTATATACAGTTCCTAGGCAGATGGCCTGCTGAGGGTAATCCTATAGATACTAGATAGGCTTCTACAGAAGACTTAGAGTTCAGGAAGGGACATGATTGATACTTCAAACCTGTGTTTATTGTGTCTGGAATCCTGTGGCTGGAGACAGTTTGCAGGATTACAAATATCTATTAGTAAAAAAGTGAGGGGAAACTTGGATGAGCGGGCCACATACAAAACAGTGAGTTGATAAAATAGGCACCTTATGATAGAGTCAGCTAACAAATTTAGTCAGAGTTTTCACATAGGAGCATTTGGATGAGGATTTTAAAACACTTTACTGCTGTCAGTTACTTAAGCCTCAACAAGCTCTGAGACTGGAAAGTGTAAAGGAATTGTTAACTAACTTTTATTTCCATTTTAGAGACAAGTAAATAAAGACATAAATTTAGTGATTTGCTTTTAAAGCAGTGTATACCCCACAGACAGAATTCTGGGGTTCTGATTTTTGGCCCTGCTCTAAGCTCTAAACACACTTCTTCCCAAACTATCAAATCTTACTCAACAACAGATATTTAGTTTTGACATGTCATGGAGTCAGGGAAACCCCAATATGACTATGGCAATTAGAATTTAGCAAATCTAACTTTAGACACTGATAAAATAATGAACAAATGTGAAGGGAATGAGAGGAGAAAACTGGAAACCTTTAGAAGATAATGGTACTGACAAATTTGATTGCTTTTTTTATAGAATTACTAAATTAGTGGAAAAAGGGAAAGCAGAAGATGCAATGTAGCATGATTTTTAGTGAATCATTAGGCCTGTATTTAATGAAATCTTGATTTAAATTGACTTAAATGTGAGCACTGTCACATACAAAACACCAGACACTGATATGCTACAAATAAAAGATAATTCTAAATGGCAATTTATTAAACTGAGAGATGTGTTCAGTGGGCTGTTAGGTTTGGTCTTATTTAATATCTTCATTAATGATCCAGAAGAAGGCGTAAAAAACATTTTAATGGCATTCATGAATACTAAATTTTAAAAAACCAGTTATGAGAACAGAGGAAAAAAAACTCTGTGAAGTTAGAAATAAGGTAGGGAAATACTGAAATTAGATTTATCTGGGAAAAATGCAAGATAATGTATTTAGAGGGAAATGATTGGAAACATGTTATTTAATGAGAAACTTTGAAATTGGCAATAGTGAAGGAGGCCCCAGGAATAGCAATGATAGCAAATTAGAGATGAATTTTTTAGGGCAGAATTAAAAAACAACAACAAATACATACAGATCCTTTGGGCTCTATACAAAGAGGCCTCACATCACAGAGCAAGGAGGGAACAATCACAATATGGGCTTGATCCAAATCTTGGTGCCATCAATGGTATTTTTTTCCAATGATGTAATGAAACTTTGGATGAAGGCCTATAAAAGACCTGAAGTTCTGAGGACCTCAATCTCAGGACACTCCAATAGGCTGTAGTGTTGCCAGCCCTCACCGGACTGATCTGGAGTCTCTGGGATTTAAAGATTGTCATGTGATTAAATCTCCAGGCAAATATCCAACCAAAACTGGCAACACTAGCAGGCCATGATCTCTGTTTTGTGTACTGGAAAAAAGTCTTGAAGTCAATCCAGGGAATTGAAATGACAGAAATATTACAAGCATCGTGAAATAGGAAACAACTGTAATTGAAATATATTGCATTCTGTTCTCAGTCTATCAGAGTGGGATAGTCTCCTAGGGGATGTCCCAGTTGCTTGGGACATTTTAAAATGAACCGAGTAAAGCAACAAAGCATATAATGTGGGGAACAATTGTGTTTGCCAAAGCTGAAGGAGGAGGCAGAGGAAACGATCAGATGGCTCCTAGTCAGTCACTGTCAACTCTTACTCCACGAGTCTATAATTCTTTAGGGGAATAACCAAACTTCCTGGAAAGTGTCCTGTACAAAGAGGAAACACTTTGTAATCCCCCTGTCCCGTCTCCTGTCTCTCTCTCTAGTATCCACTTTCCCATTCCTCTCTTCTTCTCTCATCCCCCTTTTTCTCTCTACCTGTCTTTAACTCACTCCTCTCCTCCTTCCCCTTCAGTAATGTCATTTGGCTTATCCTCTCAGGCCAGGTCTACACTGGACCTGGAAGGCTGGCTTACGGTACGCAACTCCAGCTATGCAAAATGAGCCTTAAGCTGAGCCATGGTGGCGTTCATGCTGCGGGAGACCAACAAGAGCAAACACTCCCATTGGCTTCCCTTACTCCTCACAAAAGGAGGAGTACCAGACACTGGCAGGAGCTGCCCTCAGCATTTTATTTACAGGTCTATACTAGACCCAATGAATAGAACTCTAGAAGATCAAACTCCAGAGCATGGATCTTGTGTTAACTATAGATGTGCCCCCAGACTGCCTGCAGCAATTTGTAGGTCTCAGCCCCTGATCCTGAAAGTTTGGGCCACACCTGGGTGGCTGATACTTACCCAGCAGAATCAGAGAGTCTGGGTCAACCTGGTATTCTGTCTGATAGGATCTGCCAGTACTGTTGGTACTGGTGAGAAGTTCTCCGGAAAGAATCACGTTCACCCTCTCAGCTGTCATCTCCTTATGCTGACTCTCTGGGACTTGAAGGGCGAACCAGAAGAAGAAGGTAAGGGACCCTTCCCTAGCAGGGAGAATGCACATTAATTTCCTTTCATCCTTTTCATTTCAAGTGAGTTCAGTGCAGGTCAGAGTCACCTCACTGAGGGCTGGACCGAGCCATTCCGGCGCCCCGAGCAGACAGTTTAATTGCGCCCAGGGTTGGGGGAGGGCTCATGCGGGGCCCTGCTGCTGTGCCGGCACATGGGGGAGGGCACATGGAGCTGGCAGCGGCAGGATGCACATGCCCGGCACAGCCCAGCCTGGCTACCGCTGCTGGCGCGCAGCCCGGGGCCGCCTGGGAAGGGCCGAGCCTGGCTGTGCAGGGCCCCATGGCCGCAGGGGAAAGGGCGCTGCTGGCAGGCGCTGCAGGGATTAACGCAACCCCCACCCCAGGCGGCTGCTGCAGGGTGGCCGCTGGGAGCTGCTGCAGCCCGCAATCGGGAGACAGGCGCCCCCTATAGGTTGGCGCCCCAAGCAGCTGCCCAGCTAGCCCATGCCTTAATCCGGCCCTGCGACACCCCGGAGACAGATGCACTCCTCTCTTCGGCCACAGATCAGACACGTAGTGCAAGAATCCCAAAACACGCTGCCCCACCAACGTGCCTCAGCTCTGACCTAGAGTGATCCACCTTTAGAGGAACAGAACAGCCAGTGTGTCCATCATCCATTCAATACCTGGTCGTTCTGCTGAGAGCCATCTTGTGCCACTGGTCATGGTGGTTTTAATTATCTGGAACCTTGCCTTCTAGAAACTAGCCTGAGATCATTAAGCTTTTTTTTTTTTTTTTTTTTTTTTAGAAACTAGCCTGAGATTATTAAGCTGTTCTTCAGGTGGAAATTACCTGTGGTCACTGCTGACCCAGATTGAAAATGTTGACCTTTCAGCAGCAGTGAAAGTAACTTAAAATTTCTTACAGGTACGGTCCTATTGCAACCTGCATCCCTGCCAGCTCTTTAAATAGCTCCCTGCTGGCTTTTGCCGCAGCTCAGCCAGCTCTTGCCGGAGCTGCTCACCAGGGCGCGCCTGCTTGCTTTTATCTCTGTCTTTAAGGCTCCATGTTCCAACTTCTAGTAATGAAAAGTGATTAATGCTAGACTCTGTTCAGTTGATCAGAGGGAGCTTCTGTGTAGAGACCACTTATGTATGACAGGCAATCACAGCCACCATAATTTGTCAGCTGAAGGACAGAGAAAATGGACCAACCTGGAGAGCAACTTCTTGCTGGAAATAGGGGGCTTGTTGAAAAAGAAATTTTCTGTGAGCAAAGATCAGTGCTGATGTAATTTACTATTGGGGAAAATAAAAATAGAATACTGGGAGGAGGTTGACCTTAATCTTTGCATCTGCCTGAGCCACTTTGGAGCTCTGTGGCAGTTGTAGTTCCAGATCCTTTCTACTTCCGTTCTCCTTTATGGGCCTTGTCCCTTGCAGGACTACATTTCCCAGGGTGTACCATGGTCTGTCTCTGTGCTGTTTCATTTTATGTGGACAGTACAAGACAAAACATTTCAATCCAAGAATGCTAGAACATTGTTTCAGTAGAACATGTCCAAAAGTAAACCCTTTAATAATACCTATTTCATTTTTTTCTGGACTTTTCCATATTTTGACTTTTCATCTCAGTTTGGGCTGAAAATAAATGTTGAATTCTCAGGATTTCCTGTGGGATGGAAATTCCATTTTTGATCAGCTCTCATCCAAAGCCCCCCTGAAGTAAGAATGGAGGTTGCAGCAGCTCTTGTCAGCAAGACAGCTGGCTGCTGAGCAAGATCACAACCTAGGTGTAACTTTCACATAGGAGAGGGGAGACAGAGTCCTGAAAAGCAAATTAATGTGGACATAACACTTACCCAAAGGCATAAACTGTGCTGGAATTGTAATATGGATCCAAGTCCGTGACACAAATGAGTTCTCTTAGCTGTAACAAGAATGCTATCTGATAACTACCCAGCAACAATACAACAGCAGACTTCCCTTGGGACCCGCCCAGTGCTCCATCCCTCTCTGCTTGAAGTATAATCCACCTCAGATTCCATTTGCAGAAGCACCCAGGACCCATTCCCCCACGCACAGAACTGCCTCAGTCCTGACCCCACATAAGAAACCATCCTCACCATCTTCTGTAGCTTTGCTGACTCAGTCCAGAAGGCTCTGGATTCTGGCCGTCCAAGATCCAGGGAGTACTGATAATTGAGGATCCGGAGGCTGCCTGAGTAGAACTGCAGAACAGTTGATTCCAAGTGCCGTGGTCTGTAGTCTGACAACAAAAGACAGACAGATTAACCACGGGTGTGGAGAACAGAGGGCTCTTTGGGGGAAGGAACTTAGCTAGCATCTACATTGGCTTCCTCGTTACTAGGCCAGGTCAGCATTAGCATAAAGAACAAAACGCCTTATAATTGTTACCTAGGAAATACCAACTCAGTGCTCCAGCTCCAGCCAACAAAACAAGGACCATCCAGAGGGGTGCATAGCGCAGGCAGTCACGAGCCTTCCTCTTGGTTTCATCCTCAGATGGGGTGTTTGCATCTTCCTGTTGCTCCTCAGCCTCCATCATGGGCATCTAGTCCAGCAGCAGACCAGGCATCAGGCTGGATTCTCAGTACATCCCTCACTCCCTTCCTGTGTACCCTTTGCCATCCATATCTTCTTATCTGTACCTCTCCTTATTATCCATGCCAGATCCCAAGGACCTTGCTATTGCTTTCACACACAAAACTCTGTTGAAATCCCATGGGAGTTTATTCAGTTATTTACTTAGGCAGAAGCAGAGTGAAACCTTTAGGATCATGCCCTAACCACCCTCCTGTTAGCTCTGTGCCTCTACTGTCTGTACATCCTAACTTTTCAGTGTGTTCCCCAGCATGCCCATGTCTCCTCCCCAAAGGTCACTGAATGCAATCAGCGATGCAGACCACTGAGCTCCAAGAATATGCAGGGTAACAGCTGTCAAATGCTGCATACCCCACTGTACATAAGAACGGCCGTACTGGGTCAGACCAAAGGTCCATCTAGCCCAGTAGCCTGTCTGCTGACAGTGGCCAACACCAGGTGGTCTGTAAGGTACCTTGTGTCTACCCTACCTCACCCCACTTCCCTCTGGCATATATTAGCACCCCGCAAGGTAATTCAGTTCTCTACCTGCCACATGGCCATCTTTACTGCTCCTCTCACAACACCTGATTGTCCGACTTATTCCTGCCTACTCCCCTTCTATGATTCTCTAAGTACCACAGCCTGCCAAGACTGGATGCTCCTGGGCCGCTTTCCCTCTGCAGCCCCTTATTAGGCCCTGTTAAAATCCTATCACCCATAACCTTTCAACATTCTAGCAGAGGCCAAAGGATTTGCATATTTCCTTCACTGATGAGTGAGGTATGAGCATGCATGAATGTGAATGTGTGGGAGTGTGCAGGGGGGTTAGAGAGCGCCTGAGTGTGTGTGAGCATGTTCCAAAGCGTATTTCCAGGGTGCTCTGTCTGCGCATGCATTGGTTAGTGAGTTATGTGCATCGCATGGGCCTGTGCCGGTCTGTGCTATGGTGCAGGGATGAGGGGTGCATGTTAGAGGAGGTCCCTAGGGGGCTGAAGCATATGGAGGCACATGAATAAGCACACATGGAAGTTTGTATTAACGTGTGTGTGTGTGTGTGTGTGTGTGTGTGTGTGTGTGTGTGTGTGTGTGTGTGTGTGTGTGTGTGTGAACAACAAAGGGCAGCCAGCATTCCCTACTCACTCCGATACCAACCCCTCCCAATCCACAACTTTGCCCCTCAATACAGACACATGTAAAGAGTGTTTAAGAAGAAAAAGCAATTCAATGGAAAACATTTAACTTAACAAGAGCTGGCACAGAGACAACAATGAATCCATGAACACCTCCACTTCCTGTCTCCTACAGGCCTCTCACATGCGGCAGAGATCCGAATACACCAACCCTTGCTCTTCTGCTTCGCTGTGGTCTCCTTTTGGCTAATGTTTTCCAGTGGGTATCCCCCACCCAGGAGGGGGGCAGGAGGAAGGAGTGAGGGCCTTTACTCCACCTTCAAAGGAGTCCTCCAAAACAACAGCCGCACCAAGAACCACAAACTGATCAAAAAGAGCCTCAATTTGCTAGCAGATCAATTCTAGGCACTGGGGTTTCCCCAGAGCTACAGACCTACCTTTGAAACCTGCAGCTGTGCATGTGGCTGGGCACGCACACATTGGTAGAGACGTGTTTACTCAAGCCCAAGGCCTCTCTGGCAATCAATAAGGTGAGGCCATGTCCCTTTGTTTTGGTCTTTGCCCTGTCCGGCCCAACAGAGGGCTGAGCATGCCCCGGAGAGCCACAGCTTTCTCTAATGGAGGCTGACTCTGAGTGAAGGGAGGTTTGCTAACAGACTGGATCTAAAGGCAGTGAAGAGATGATGCTGTAAACAGCCCAGGGTAACAATCCTCCTGCCCCTTGGGAAGCCTAACGTGGAAGGCAAGTGCAGCTGGATCACAGATTCCCCTGGGAGGCAACAAGTTGCACAGCAACTGCTTTCTGTCTTAGTTACCTCCATTGGTCCCAGTGGCAATAAAGGCAAAATGGCACCGGCTGTTCCGAGGTGATAGAAATGTAGCCGTGTTAGTCTGGTGTAGCTGAAGCAAAAAACAGGACGATGTAGCACTTGAAAGACTAACAAGATGGTTTATTAGATGATGAGCTTTCGTGGGCCAGACCCACTTCCTCAGATCAAATAGTGGAAGAAAATTGGCACAACCATATATACCAAAGGATACAATTTAAAAAAATGAACACGTATGAAAAGGACAAATCACATTTCAGAACAGAAGGATGATGGGGAGGGGAGGTAAATGTCTGTGAGCTAATGATATTAGTGGTGATAATTGGGGAAGCTATCTTTGTAAAGGGTAAGATAATTAATGTCTTTGTTTAGACCGAGGTGTAAAGTGTCGAATTTAAGCATGAATGACAGTTCAGAGGATTCTCTTTCAAGTCTGGTGTTAAAAGATCTTTGAAGCAGGATGCAGGTAATCAAATCATTGAGAATCCCTTTCTGGTTGAAATGGCAAGAAACTGTTTTTTCTTTGTGATCCTGTCTAATATCTGTTTTGTGGGCATTGATTCTTTGGCGAAGTGTCTGAGATGTTTGTCCAATGTACCTAGCAGACGGACACTTTTGGCACATGATAGCATAAATTATATTTCTGGATGCGCAGGAATATGTGTTCTTGATCTTATAACTCACTTGGTTAGGTCCAATAATGGTATCAGCAGAGTGAATGTGTGGACAAAGCTGGCAACGGGGTTTGTTGCAAGGGAAGGTTCCAGGGTTGGTATTAGTGTGGTATGTCCTGTGGTTGTTGGTAAGAATCATTTTGAGCTTAGGTGGCTGTCTATAGGGGAATGTCTACACTACCCCGCTAGTTCGAACTAATGTAGATAATGTAGTCATCCGCAGTTGCAAATGAAGCCCGGGATTTGAATTTCCTGGGCTTCATTTGCATGAAGCCGGCCGGCGCCATTTTTAAATGCCGGCTAGTTTGAACCCAGTGCCGCGCGGCTAGACGCGGCACGGACTAGCTAGTTCGGTAGTGTAGACATACCCTAGGAGACTATGGGTCTGTCTCCCAGAGCCTCTTGGAGTATAGTATCCTGTTCCAGTATAGGTTGTAGTTTACTGATAATGTGTTGGACAGGTTTAAGTTGGGGGCTGTAGGTGATGACAAGTGGTGTTCTATTGTTGGTTTTCTTGGGTCTGTCTTGAAGTAGATGGTTTCTAGGTATTCGTCTGGGTCTTTCGATTTGTTTTTTATTTCTCCGGATGGGTAGTTTAGGTTTATAAATGCTTGGGTAGAGATCCTGAAGTTTCTGGTCTGTCAGTGGGATTAGAGCAGATGCAGTTGTATCGAAGGGCTTGGCTATTTACCTCCCTCCCCCTCCCCCTTCTGTTCTGAAATTTGATGTGTCCTTTTCATATGTGTTCATTTTTTTTATTGTATCCTTTGGTATATATGGTTGTGCCAATTTTCTTCCACTATTTGATCTGAGGAAGGTGGGTCTGGCCCACGAAAGCTCATCACCTAATAAAACATCTTGTTAGTCTTTAAAGTGCTACATAGTCCTGTTTTTTGTTCTGAGGTGGTGAGGGAGAGGAGTCTCTTGCTGGGGCAGTGGGCTGGACAAAGGAGAGACAAAAAACAAAGTCTCAGAGAGGCAGCCGTGTTAGTCTGTAGCTGCAAAAACAACCAGGAGTCCTGTGGCACTCAAGGCTATGTCTACACCTCATGCTTATTTAGAAATAACTCACATTATTTCAAAATAACAGAGTGCACATCTACACCGCAAGCCCTTTATTTCAAAATAATTTCAAAATAACGGGCTTCTTACTCCGACTTTTGTAACGCTCATTTCACAAGGAAGTCGAAGGAAGAGTATTCTTCCTTCAACCTCCTGCTGTGTAGACAACAGCAAAAGCTGAGTTAAGATATTTTGACTTCAGCTACACAATTAACGTAGCTGATGTTGCATATCTTAACTCTAGCCCACAGTGCAGATGTACCCTTGGAGACTAACATATTTATTAGGGCATACACTTTCATGAGTAAAAGGCTATTTCATCAGATGAATTGGAGTGGAAATGATGACAGAGGAGGTAATTTTGTTGAAACTACCACAAAAGAAAGGAATTACTTATCAAGTGATAAGGAGGCTAATCAAATCAGGGTGGAGGTGTCTCTTTCACTGATAGGGAGATGTGAATATCAAGAGTGGGGAAGTGGCCTTTGTAATGTGTTAACCAATTGAGATCTTTATTCAGGCCTAACTGGATTGTATTGAATTTGCAAATGAATTGCAGCTCAGCTGTTTCCCTTTGTAATATAATTTAGTTTTGAAGTGTTTTTGTAGAAGGATGCTACTTTTAAACCCAATACTGAATGTCCGGGGAGATTAAAATGTTCCTTACAGGTTTATGTAGGTGGCAGGGGCTAGCACTATCCAAACCATTAGCACTGGTAATAACTACGCAAAGCTTTATCAGTGTCTCTCACATGACTTGACCCCCAGTGTCTTTTAACTATTGTGGAAGAAAACATTGTCCCCACTCTGAGTTTGTAAGCAACAAGTAGCCAGAGGCAGTTTTATTACGAGCTGCAGCAAGGGAAAAACTGGTTCGGACAGGGGGGAAGTCCCTCCCCCCCCACCGAGGCAGATCTTCGAATACAAGCAATTATGAAGCAGTTTATATACTGTCTAGTAAATATAATAACAATAACAATTAGTCTCCTTCCCATTACAAACACCAATGGCTAACAGTTATTTAGTTCCACCCAGATGCTCCTTATCTTAAGGTCCCTACCAGAGTCAGCATTCTATCCTTATCTCCGTATGGAGGCGAGAGGCGAAGGCAGCGTCTAATTACAGATCTCGTGTTGTCAGGCCACAGACTTAGCCTGACTCTTGCTCTCTTGTTAACAAGACCAAGATGGCTGCACACAAATTCTCTTATTCCCTTTTCCTGCCTCCACAATCCCCCCTTTTGTGCTTACAGCACAACTACCTTTCTAAACCTTTATTTTCATTAAACATTACATAATTAGTACAAACATTAAAGCTATTTCTATTACTACATCTTTTACAACAACAATCAAATATGAAACTTTTAATAAGCAAAAGCAATATAATCATTAATATCCCCAATATAATTCTATGATGGGGCTGTTCTATAATTTTAGTAACATCATACAACATATCATAATTAGTAACCAAATTAGGGAGGGCAGGTACATGCTGATGGTACCTGTCCATAAGCACAGAGTCCAGATCAAAGGGAGAAACCCAAACCACTCCTACAAGTTTCTCCTTGGCAATATACAATACTTCGCTTCTTTCACCAAGGTCAGTTCTTAATGTCCTTTTGTAGTCAGAAATCTTTGGCCTTTGGCGGTGTCAGAGGAGCAGACTTTTCCTCTTTTTTTTCTTGAAACAGTCGTGGTTCAGCATCATGCAGGGGAGGGGTTACCAGCACATCACCCTGGGTGTGTCTAGACTACATGCCTCCTTCGACGGAGGCATGTAGATTAGCCAGATCGGAAGAGGGAAATGAAGCCGCGATTAAAATAATCGCGGCTTCATTTAAATTTAAATGGCTGCCCCGATCTGCCGATCAGCTGTTTGTCGGCAGATCGGGGCAGTCTGGACGCGATGCGCCGACAAAGAAGCCTTTCTTCATCGGCACAGGTAAACCTGGTTTCACGAGGCTTACCTGTGCCGATGAAGAAAGGCTTCTTTGTCGGCGCATCGCGTCCAGACTGCCCCGATCTGCCGACAAACAGCTGATCGGCAGATCGGGGCAGCCATTTAAATTTAAATGAAGCCGCGATTATTTTAATCGCGGCTTCATTTCCCTCTTCCGATCTGGCTAATCTACATGCCTCCGTCGAAGGAGGCATGTAGTCTAGACACACCCCCTGTAATATTTTGGTGGTTCTGGTGTCCAGCAGGTAGGAAAGCAGGACCAGAAGAGAGAGGCTTATCAGCAATCGGGGTAGGATCATTTCGAGATGGAGGGATCTTTTTGCAGTGAGAAGCATTGGCCAACAGTCAGTTCTTGGCACTTCACAGAGGTGTTGGTGGTTAGCAAAACTTGGTAAAGGTCTTTCTAGAGCAGTCTTTCGCTGATGGACATACGAGTCTCTATTCTCTGAGCTAAAAGCCAGCTAGCTCCTTTGGAACCAAGGTTATTTCCTAGGAATAAAGCAAACCGTAAAAACGATCCAGTGTGGTTGTTTGGTTGTTTGGTACCAGCCTTATCAAAGTGAGGCCCTTTTGGAATGTGGTTGCCAGGGGAACCAGGGTCACAGTAACTGTTGAACTGTTTTACTTCCCAAGCTGGCCTAATACTTTCAGGTTTGAGTTGTCAGTTCTCAGCAAGATACCATGGACTGCCTCAGTTTACTCCTACAGTTCCTTTCTTTTGACTTTGGGGTTCTCTTTAACCTACCAAGTTAAATACAACAATTTAAGGGGTTTTAATTTACTCTGGAAGTACGAGTACAGCACCAGCACTGTTATAAATGTTATAATCGAAACTTCCCACATAATTTGGCAAACCCTATTTAAATACATCTTTAAGATATTTCATCGCCTTACTGGCGCTGCCCATGATTATAGGTTTGACCTCTACTGCCTGGTTGAGTGCTGCAGAGGTAGGTGTTTGGCATGGTCCACAGTGTTTCCCTATCTGTGTGTACCTCAGAAGGCCAGCCCCGACATATCTTTAGGCATTGGCCACCAACTCCTCGATCTTCGCCTGCAGGGCCAGTAAACCCTCCTCTAGGTACTTACTTCCACCATGCCACTCAGAATCTCATGTTAGGTTACTCATCACTGCCGAAGTGCGTTGATTCCATCAACGGTCAGGATCATCCGGCGAGGGGCTGTTATGCACACAGACGGATATGTAGAGGGGCAGGATGGAGTGATCTGTCTGGGTAGTCAAACACCAGTAGGTACCGTTTATTTGGACCAGCTCAATGTTTTTGTTTCTCTGAGACAACCACATCAAACCTAGGCTGATTCGTCATGATGTTAAATGGGCAGGTACATAAAATTTCCTTATCAAAGTGGGTGCAACAATCCCTGGGTATAGGGAGGCTTCCACACCTTCAGAATAAGCGATGCCCTCGATCTATCTATATGCTCCTGCTTTGGTACAGGCAGGGAGGTTACCATTCTGATCTGATCTGAGTGAGGAATCCCCAGAGGGGCCAAAAACAAACTGTTATACTATGCCCTGTCCAGGTGGGCCTTTGGGTCCTCATGGATTCTCTACTTCCCCACTCCCATGGGTAGGCCCGTGGGAGATGGGGACTCACCACCATAAGGGCTGGGTGGTCAAAGCTATCCTATTTTTCAATACTGGCCTTCTAATACCTTTAATTTAGTTCCATTAATTAACAATCCAATTAATCTCTGGTCCAAATATCTGGTTAGGTTTAGTGAAATGGACACAGAGCTGGACAGATCCTTCAAACTATTCAGGATCAATCGGTTGGCTTGGCTGGTGTCTAGGCCTTTACAGGCACTGGATATTACTGCATCTACCAGCCTGGATTCTCATACAATTTCTGGGCTATGACATAAGTGTTGCTGACAGAGTTTTCAGGCCTAAACCAATCTGCGATGGTATCTGCTAAGCCCCTTCGTTGCCTAATCAGGCACTTGCCAATTTGACTAGCCAGTCTAGTACACAGCTGGTCTATACCAGTGTGGAACATCACCAAGGTAAGGACCAGTGACAGTTGTCCTGGTTCTGAGACGGGTCTGTTCAGGGCATGATGCACAATTGGGAGGCTCTATTTTGTCCTTAAGGACCTGGTTAATAATATCCAAATGAGGGCAAGTTAGCAATGGCCATTGTTTAACAAATGACAGCCATGCCTCAGGGGTTACCTTTGTCTGGGCTTTAAGTGGTAAGCCCCAGTGGGAGTCAGTAGGTCCAACTTCAGTGGCCTGATGTTAGTGTTTAGCTTCTTTCCCACAATATTCCATACAAACTTGGTGTTTCCCTATCTGAACTCAGAGGATTGTGTATTCTTTGTCCTCGTAGTGTTCATGTTGTTACAATAAACAAAATAATTATGTGTGAATGCGGGGAGGCCCAAGGCCGTGTATTCCCCATTGCTGTTAGTGTGTATTTGTTCTATGTACGTGACTTGAAGGAGGTTACATTGACTAGAGTCACTGTTTCTCTTATAGGACCAAGCATGGTTCACAGATGTTTAATTGTTAATAGGAACCCATGCAATTCCATAATTCTTGAGGCCTTTTAAGGCATCAGGCACCAATGAGTAGCAGGGCAAGTAGCTGTTATTGCAATGGTGAGGTTACTAGTTTCCTCATTGTTGTGGGCATCTTTACTTAAATATGCTGATGTCCCACTTGCCCGTGTTGTTACTTATAGATTTCTTATTATCTCTGCCCAAACCACTTTTATGGTTGGTGTGCAAATTTGCAGAAGCTAAATATTTCATTTGTGTAGCCATTAAAGCAAAACCAATCCGGTGGGGGAGGGGCTGGTACCCCACTTCCAGTCCTTCTGTTCACATGATGCACTCCTTGCTTCCTTCCAGTTCCTTTTTTGTTCACCCGTGGAGACATTGTTAACATTCTCCTAGCCTAAACAATTTCCAAACTATTATCTTTTCACTGAATTTTAAAGTTGCCAATTGATTGGGCCCAATTATTAATTTTGATGGTTTAAATTAATGCTTCTGCTTTACTCAAATTATCCTTTCATTAAAACAATATCCTACACACAACAATATTTGCAATACGTATTACAATTAAGACACACAAGACAAACTTGGACAGAACACAAACTTATTGTGTCATGACACAGAACCATGGTTTTTTGTTGTTGTTGTTGTTGTTGTTTGTTGTTTTTCTTCAGCTGGCACCAGCGCTTTCTGATGATCTGAAAGACAAGAAAACCCCGTCGGGGTGACCCATTATAACTTAAAATACTGCCTAAGATCTGTTAGGGGAACCGGTTACAGCTAGTTCCTTACCACTTCCATGGGCGAGTGAGCTATAACTTTACGAGAACAAGGGTGCTTCATCGGTACTCGTGACCTTCCACTCCCTGGAATTACCTCTAGAGTTGCTAGCCCTCCCCAACAGTGGCATGCCTCAGTTTCCCTCTTGTACCACAGATCAGGCTTAATGTGTGAAGCTATAATGCTTCTCCTTAGCACAAGGGGTTGGTTAGTTATTGTTCCAGCAAGCAAAAAGCTTTTCTTTTCCTGAAAAGAATCATATACAGTGTTACTTATTAAGACTATAGTAATAATAATATTGACATTAAATTTTGTTAAATGGCCACTTATAAATATTTTGTTTGTATTTGGACAATTTACTTGAGAGGACAGGTGTTTTATATTCCTTTGAAATAGCCAGGCAGCCTGTATTCACATATAATGTTGGATTTGAAAGCAAGCCAAAAGTGTTATCAACTCAGCCTTGAACAGAGACATAGGGTACGTCTACACTACAGCGCTAGTTCGAACTAACTTAGTTCGAATTAGTTAATTAAGCTAATTCGAACTAACACGTCTAGAACTAAAAACTAGTTCGAATTAGCTTTTTGCTAATTCGAACTAGCAAGTCCACATTGAGTGGACTCTGAACAGGGCTTAAGGATGGCCAGAAGCAGTGCCGGCAGGGCATCAGAGGAGGACGTAGAGCGTGGAGATGCTGTCTCAGGCTAGCCGAGGGCTGCGCTTAAAGGGTCCCGACCCCCACCCTGGACAGACAGTTCTCAGGGGTTCCCCGCTTACAAACCAGTCCTGGCTTGGAGTGCCCGAAGTACCCACACTGGGCACATCACAGCACTCGGCCATCAGACCGGCTGCACTTGCCGCAGGCTGCCATCTGGGGAGAGGGGGCAATCGGGGGGCTGCAGGAGAGCTTCCACCCCCAGAAGCCCGCAGAGCCAGCCCAGTCCTCCCCATCGGGGGCTCGTGCCCCATTCCTCCCTCACCTCCTTCCACTTACCCTTCCCTAGCCCCCCTTCTTATTGATGTACAAAATAAAGGACACGTGTGTTCAAAAATAGAAACTCTGTTTATTTAACAAAACTCGGGGAAACTGGGAAAAGGAGGTGGGAGAGGGGAAGAGAGAGGCTGGGAGAGGGGAGGGGGAAAACTGGGAGGAGGGAGCTGAAAGGGGGAAGCAAGGGAAAGGAGGGGGTGGGGAAACTGAAGGATCAGGGGTGGGGGTCTCACCGGGCCGACCGCCTCCCAGTACGGCGAGGGAGGGGGCCTCGGCGTCCCCGGGGGGATGGGGTGGAGGGTGCGGAGGTTGAGGTGGGGGGTGTGGACATTGAGGAAGAGGTTGTGGGGGTTGAGGAGGGAGAGGTGGGAGGGGGAGCAGGAGTGGGAGGAGGGACAGCAGTTGGGGGGACAGCTGGTGCAGGATCAGCACGGGGCACCATGCTCTGCAGCAGGAGCTGCAGGTTGGTGCTCAGCCCTTGGAGCTCAGACAGCAGCTCGTGGCGGACCTGCAGGTCTTCCCGCATCCACGACCGTAGTGTGCGGTGACGGCTTGCAGGGCCCCAAGGTGCTGGTCCCAGTATTCCTGCTCCGTGCTGGCAGTCCGGAGCAGGCTGTGGGTGCGGTAGCATGTCCCGGGCGGGGTGGTGCGCCCTGCACGAGCAGCTGGTGCAGCTGTAGAGAAAGAAGAAAAGTGGTCAGTTCTCCCTGGGGATGCAGAGGATGATGCCCAGCCCCCTCCCCAACACCGCAACGTGAGGGTGACCATGTCCTGCACCGTCACAGCCGCTGTGCTTGTACAGAGGCCATGGTCAGGATGTCTGGCTCTCCCCGGGACTGGGAGCTGCCCCAAGACCGCACCCATGTCCCTGTGCCATGTATAGTGTGGCCGGGGCAGCGGGGGGAAGGGGAGATGTCCCCTGCCTCCGTGTAGAGGGGACATGTGAAGGGAAATCATCCTGCTGGGTCCTGCCCCGGGGTCGGGAGCATGTCACGTCTCTTTGCACAAGCATGTGCCTATTGGGCAATGGCCCCTGGGTGTCACGCAGCTGGAGCCACCTGCCCAAGGGTGGCATGGCACGTGCTTGCACGTGCACAGGTGTCTGCGTGATCCGTGGAAGACATGGCCCACGCGCGCGGTCCCTGGTCTCCCTCCCACCTCCCCCCCGAACTACTTAATTCAAACTACTTACCTGGTACGGTCTCCCTGGACGACGCTGCTGGCGGTGACCCTTCTGGTGTGCCCAGGTCAGGGCCCTCTGGTCCCGGCTCGATGTCCCCCAAGACTTGGTGGATGGACCGCCCTGCCCCCCAAGACTTGGTGGAGGGCAGTGAAGTAGGGGCAGGTGGCAGCCCCTGCAGTGGCGCCGCCTCTTGTGGCCCTGGCGTACGCCTGGCGCAGCTTTTTAATTTTAATGCGCACCTGCTCCTGGGTGCGCCTGTGTCCCCTGGTGGCCATGGCGGCTGCTATGCACCCATAGACGGCCGCATTCCTCCTCCTAGTGCGGAGATCATGGACGTTGGGGGCCTGCCCCCAAACCTCAATGAGGTCCATGACCTCCGCACTAGTCCAGGAGGCCGCGCGCCGTCTACGGCCCCTGGCTGGCCCCTGGGTGCTGGGGGACTGGGCAGGGGACGTGTCACTCGCACTGGCCGCCTGGCTCATGGTGGGGCCACTGGTTCGGGGCAGAGACTCCTGGCAGGGCTGGCTGACTCTAGTGCCGTCTGGCCAGAGTCTACCCCTTTAAGGGCCCGGGGCTGGGGGAGAGGAGAAGAGTTTTCCTGGTTGTGCCCAGAGAGGCCACCAGGGGGAACCTGGGAAGGGCTAGACTCCCACTAGTTCGAACTAAAGGGCTACACAGCCCTTAGTTCGAACTAGCTAGTTCGAACTAGGCGTTAGTCCTCGTAAAATGAGGTTTACCTAGTTCGAACTAAGCGCTCCGTTAGTTCGAATTAAGTTCGAACTAACGGAGCGCTAGTGTAGCGCCTAGGAAAGTTAGTTCGAACTAACGTCCGTTAGTTCGAACTAACTTTGTAGTGTAGACATACCCATAGTGAAGTTTCAGGGTTTGGATTCTTAAAACAAAGATTTGTTTTCTTAAAGAGTAAATTTAACCTTAAGGATTGAATGTATAGATTTCATTCTTTTATACAGTTAACCAGTTAAGTGTCAATAGAATTCCTTATTTTCCTTTTGCAGATTTAACAAAAGAGTCTGTGGCCAAATAGTAAATTTGATTGTTTCTTTGCCTGGATTATTGAAAAAGGCTGCAAGAAACAAGGAGTCACTTTTTAAAGCAGGTTTCCCTTCATATATTACAACAATCGCTTAATTCCTTCTTATGATCTGTCCTGATTCTTGCTAAATGACCTTTTCCCAATGACACAGGTTTGTTCAGTATCAATTTGGTAAGGAGGATGGGCTTTTCCATTAGCCCCCACACCTCCTAATTCTTTTCAATAGGTAAATCCAAATGTGTATTATTGCAGTCAGCTATTACTAATTTTAAACTTCTCAGTATAGGGTTTTCATAACATCCATGCTGCAGCAGTTGATCTATGCTGCTGACTCTGGGGTGGATCACTCGACCATGCTCTGTAAGGAGATTTATGTTGCAGAATGTGTCTCCTTGTTAGGGCAGATTTAGCTTCTAGTGATTACATCTTCAAGTTCAATTCCCACTAGTTGGCTTTTAGGGTGGCTTTTAGGTTACGTCCTCCCACGCCCTCAAGCTAATTATAACAGTGTGTGAGGGAAAGGTTTTAACTGTGTTTTTTTTTCTGGATGGCCCCCACTTGTGCGTTGTGAAACATCCTTGGGTAGCCTGTGATTCCAGCCAGAAAGGCTGTAGTTATCTATTCGCTAACAAGGGCTTGAGAATCTCCTAAAGTTGCTTGGCAGCCCTTTCCTATTCCTGCATTGTGTTCTGTGTATATGTTTCCAACCAAAATGCCTAGGGCCAATATGGCTTGATGGTCGGCAAGCATTCCTTCCTTGAGAATTTGGAGGAATACTTCCCACAAGCTGTTAAGTCTATTCCAAAACTCAGTGTTTTGCTTTGGATTGGACAGATTTGTAACTAGAGCCCGTTCTTCCAAAGGGAAGATCTGATACCTTTCAATTATCTTCTGTGCCTCCTCTCTATCTTCAGTAATGTGTGGTAAGGGCCCAGATAGGGCTGGGCATAGAGAGGAGTAGAGGGGGTAATGTTGGGCCAAATTCCCCCCTAAGCTTGGGAGAGGCTGTGCACTTGCGTGTAAGTTACATTTCTCACTGCAGGGTGGATTTTTGCTTTTCTGAGCTTCAATCTCATCCCTCAGGGCTTTAATTTCTTTCTCTGTCAATCTGTCAAATGCTTACAGGTCCTTGGACCATGATGCACGTACATGTAGTACGCAGGGGTGCCTTTCAGCGGTCTGGGGGTGGGGGTATGCTTAGACTGACCCCCATCCATTTTAGTCATTCAGGGGAGTATCCTGTCCACTCCCCGTCCATTCAGTGGCTTATAGGAAACTAAATCTTACACACTCCAAAGAAGGGGTCTGCTGGGTCTAGAGTGTCAGACCTTATCAGCAGCTCATGAAATAAGGGGAGACGTCACTCCCTCACATATCTGCTCGGTCTCGAGGTTCGGCTGACCCCCCTTTCGTTCAGAACTCCCTTGTGGGAGAGCCCTGGTGCGGCTGGAATCAGCTTACTTTTCAGAGACCTGGGCAGCGGCATTCACACTCCACTCATTACATTCACACTCAGCATGCTTTTCACACAGAAATTTTCCCACTTTTAGATGCATCTCTCATTATGGACCTCGTCCATATTTGGGGTGGCAAACAACACGTTTCCTCCCAGAACCACAGCAGTTCCCAGCACTGCATAAACCTAGGTGCCTTATGTCCGGACGCAATACAACCTTCTTCCCGTACCCGGGGCGGCACCACCAATACCACAGCAGTTCCCAGCACTGCATAAACTTAGGCCTACTTGGGGATAACAAAACAACCTCCCCGGAACCGTTTTGCGTCTGACCTTGTTGCAGATTCAAGAAGTTCGGATGGCGTGAGCCCACAAGAAGCAGATGACCCTACAGGCAGTCCTCCTCCACACCCCAGTAGAGATTTCAAAAGGTCTCTTACCTCTCATTTGGCGCCATGGGAGTGAAGGGGGATGGTCTGCAGCCTCTGTCGCGGTCTTCAATCGGGCGTTGCAATCCGAGTCACAGCACCAAATTGTGGAAGAAAACATTGTCTTCACTCTGAGTTTGTAAGCAACAAGTAGCCAGAGGCAGTTTTATTACAAGCTGCAGCAACGGAAAAACTGGTTCGGACAGGGGGGAAGTCCCCCCCCTCACCGAGGCAGATCTTCGAATACAAGCAATTATGAAGCAGTTTATATTCTGTCTATTAAATATAATAACAATAACAATTAGTCTCCTTCCCATTACAAACACCAATGGCTAACAGTTATTTAGTTCCACCCAGATGCTCCTTATCTTAAGGTCCCTACCAGAGTCAGCATTCTATCCTTATCTCCGTATGGAGGCGAGAGGCGAAGGCAGCGTCTAATTACAGATCTCGCGTTGTCAGGCCACAGACTTAGCCTGACTCTTGCTCTCTTGTTAACAAGACCAAGATGGCTGCACACAAATTCCCTTATTCCCTTTTCCTGCCTCCACACTATGTAGTTTTTAGGCGCTAATAGACTCTCTGTTGTTTTCCAGTTTTTCCAGTTACATACATATTCGGCTTTCTCTTTGATACTTATCTACCCTCTGCCTCTTTCTGTCGTCCGTCGTCCCCCCCTTTCACTTTCTCCCTTATTTATTTTGGTTCTGGACATCTAACACTCTGGTCATCTGAAGAAGAGGGCTGTGCCCATGAAAGCTCGTGATACCATCTACATGTTTTGTTAGTCTTTAAACTGCTACCAGACTATTTGTTGTTTTTAAAGTTTTTCCTGTTACAGACTAACTCGACCACCCCTCTGAAGCTTTTAAATTACAAGATCATCCATCCTCCCTTCTAAAACACAATTGCCACACCTTTGTGGATAGTCTTCATAGAGATGCCAAGTACTGAATCCAGGCTATGTCTACACTATAGGTTATATTGGCAGAGTTTGACCTGGTCTACACTACATTGGAAGGTTGAAATAAGATATGCAACTCCAGCTACATAAATTACGTAGCTGGAGTTTAAGTATCTGATATCACGTTTCCGTGCTGTCCACACAGCAGAAGGCCGATGGGAGCAAATGTTCCCGTCAGCTTCCCTTACTCCTCCATGAGACACAGTACTCCCAGTGCTGATGGAGGAACTCTTTGAGTTAGATCTAGCTGCGGGTTTATACTAGAATCCCAGAAGATTGACCATGGCAGCATCGATCTACTGCCTAGTGAAAACATACCCTTTGTTCTGCAAGGGGTGTGAGTAAGCCACCCCCCAAGTGACACAGATTTCACCAACATAAGCACCAGTGTGGACAGCGTTATGCCAGGAGGTGGTTTTATTATGCCAAAAGGAGAGTTCTGTCCCGTCAGGATAGAGGATCTTCACCAGGTATGTGACAGCGGCACCGTAGCATCAGGGCAGTGGAACTGCAGCGGTGCTGTATCTGTAGACACTAATCTAATCTAAGCAATCTGAGTACCACATTTATCACTGTGGTATCTCTGAATAAACCAAGAAAACAGACTCCAAAGCAAATCTGACGTCAAAGCAGTGTGCCATCAAGGCTGAATTTGGCCTGAATTTTCACTTTCCTATGGGCTGGGTGTGGGGGGGAGGTGTGTGTGTGTGTGTGTGTGTGTGCGCGTGCGCGCGCGCACTGGCTGTTGTGCAGCTCTCTTTAGGTCAGAAATAAGGTACTTTGGTAGGGATGTCAGGGTAGCATGTGTGTAAACCTGCATTACTACTGTGTTATACTTCTGCTTAAGATAGAGGGCTCTTTCTCCAAGACGGCTGTCCCGGCACTTTTCACTGGTGCTGGAGTTGAATCTGATAAGGAAACTAGAGTGGATGGACACCACCCTGTTGCAAGTTTTGTGGATTTGTATAGACTACATTTTGATCCATCTGGGACCCTGAGACCTTCATGGCACTTCCAAAAAGTCTTCATGTCTTAGCAGAGAAGGGTCGTGAAGAAACTGGCAATGCCATTTCTGCTCCACAGCTCAGCTAATCACACATCTGCAGCAACTTCAGACCACATGACCTGGCTTCCTGGAATAAAGGTCCAGTTATCATCAGATCTTACACTGAGCACTTCCTGCCACAGCACGTCACACATTCACACCCCAGAGTGGCTGCTGTCTCACCTCCGGCAGCTTACATGCTTGAAAGCTGTCAGCATTTTCAGAAATGGGAAAATACTTAGTTGACCAAGTGATTCTTGGTGGCCTGCAGCAGTTTTGCTGACAGTGATACTTCCTGAGTCAAACTGCAGTGAATCGAAGTGACTAGGTTCTAAAATCCATCTTATATTATTTTCACCCTCCCTGTCACTGTCTGTGACTGAGGGTTAATTCCCCTGAAATATCTTCCCCTTCCCCTGAAGCTGCTATCAAATTACACAGCTGTCTCTGACTGAAAACTATTCCTTCTGATGCCTTCTCCTGATGCCAAATCCCTGAACCCTGAACTCCAGTACCTGATTGTCTCTGAGAGTTTATCACTATCTGATCCTTAAATTTGCTGTCCAAAGGTCTAATTCAAAGCCTGTTGAAGTCAATGGGAGTCTTGCCATTCTTTTAATAGAGTCATAGGGCAGCCAGAAGGGACCACTACTAGTCTGACTTCTTGAACATCCACCAACACCACCCAGCCAGCCACACATTAAACCCAGCAACTGAAATGGGACTGAAGGATTGCAGACCATAGGAGACTAGCTTCGGACCAGCTGTCCATGAGTGAAGCGCAGTCCCTTAAATCACCCCCTTCTGCTCCCCGACCCCAATCTACCAATGCCCAACAGCCTTTGGCTAAAGGCAAAACGCCTTTCTGTCCCCTGCACCCATTGTCTAGGCAGCAGACTATCTGTGACTGAGAGCTAACCCCCTTATGCCCTCTTCCTAATCCCTGACCTGTGATCAAGAACTCACTTCCATCCAAGCAGTAGCATTTGTTAATACGCAAGTTCCCACGACAAATGGCAATGAAAACCATGCTATTTTGAAAAACGGGCTCTTGATTGGTATTTTATTGACAAAAAAGGCAGTTTTTAAAATTCATTTTAGCAGCAAGAATGATTAAGAAGCTTATGAAGAAATACATAGGAACTGCTATGGGATCATTGGCCATTTAAGCTAGCATCCAGCCCAGCGGTGCTCACTCTTTCTGTTGCATCTTGCGAACTTCCCATGGCACAGTACATACAGTGGGAAGCCTTCTCCTCACTCAGCTGGGAAGTATTTGTCCCTTCTTTATCCCCTGTGTCTCTGAGATGGTAGGACGACCAGCATCCTGAGACATGCGCAGTGGTTTGGAGAAAGTGACACAGGAAAAGGCTGGCTCCCTGCAACATTCGCAATGCTAACTAGGCCAAGCTCCATTCTATTGCAGTATCAGCAGCACTTTCGTGACAAAATCAAACACAATGGACACTCATTTATCTGACCAGCACAGCATTCCATTTCAGAACTCAAGAGAATGAAAACTGTGTGAGTAAGTTTGGTGCGGAAACATGAGTCCCAGGACAAAGGAGGAGACTTAACACTCACGTGGAAAAGGGGAGCATTGAACTTGGGGTGAATCTCAGACAGTTGACAGAGGGACACCATGGAACCAAGTTGAACAGCCTTCCTTCTACCCTTAGCTTCCCTTTATTTCAGCACTTCTGCCTCCAATCGGTAAATATGGAGACGGTGCAAAATGCTATCCAAACTGTTTTTTAGTCAAACAGATGGACTGAATTTTGGTTTTAAGCAAAGGTAATGATCTGTAGTCATTTATGGAGGTGATTTATCTGCCCTAGCTGCTAATTGGGCAATTGTTCCTCTCAAGCAATGGAAAGAATGGGGATGACCAACAGACGGTTTCCCCTTCATGCAGGATGTGGGATGGATTCCTCTGCAATCGTCTTAGCAGAGTTAAAGGAAAGAGTTTTGGTCTGCAGGGCAGAGAAGCTTTTGATTTCATGAAAAGATTGCAGCAAGAATGGGAAATGTTGTGCTCTGTTTTATGCTAGCGTCTCTCTTGCTTCCTCACGCCCCACTATTTGGGGGAATTTTCACCCAGTGTTTTTTTGCTGATAATAACAATTTTTTTTATCACATCCCTTGCATGAGTTGACTCATTTCTGGCTTTCAATTGTCTTTGAAGACCCAAGCCCAGACTCAGATATCTGATTAGGACCAAGCTGATTAAAACATTCACTTCATACAAAGTGGAGTGGGAAGGGTGCAGGAAATGAACTAAACCCTGGGACAATCAATAAGGACCACCCTCAACACCTTCCATCACCCCTATCCCCAGCAGCACCCAGCACTCACAAGTAGCTCGCCACTCACCTTCTCAAGTATTTCTATTCCCCTGTAGATGCTTGCATGCCCTGTAAGTTGGTACATGAGGGATGGAAAGTTTGGCCTGAGAGTTTGATACTATCTTCACCCTGTATTGCAGAACAATCCAATTTCTCTCTCCTTTGCTCTATGTACTTTCACAGTTGTGATGCCCCTTTCTGGCTACCTCAATTTCATCTCTATTCGTTGGTCTACTAGTTTATGTATCTAGTTCTCCTTCCATGGTGTCCATCAAGTCACACTATCTACCAAGCTGTCAGCTTATCCAGGGAAATGTTATCTGTGCCACACAACCCATCCATGCAGTCATCCCTCTTCCTGAGCATCCCTTTTTCTAAATTCTCATCCCTCCATTCATTCATACACACCCCATTCAAAACTGAGCTTTACTTTCCCTTCAGGTTATAGATTTGGGTCATGCTTTTTCCACATGCTGCTAAAGCTCCCACTCCCTTGCAATACGACAGTGGTTCTCAAAGGGTATGTCTACACTACCCCGCTAGTTCGAACTAGCGGGGTAATGTAGGCATACCACACTTGCAAATGAAGCCCGGGATTTGAATTTCCCGGGCTTCATTTGCATAAGCGGGGAGCCGCCATTTTTAAAACCCCACTCGTTCGAACCCCGTGCAGCGCGGCTACACGGGGCACGAACTAGGTAGTTCGAACTAGGCTTCCTAGTTCGAACTACTGTCACTCCTCATTCCACGAGGAGTAACGGTAGTTCGAACTAGGAGGGTAGTGTAGACATACCCAAACTGTTGTACTGGTGACTCCTCCCACAGCAAGCCTCTGAGTGTAACCTCCCCTTATAAATTAAAAACACTTTTTTAATAATAAGAACTATTATAAATGCCAGAGGTGAAGTGCAGTTTGTGATCCCCCCCAGGTAATAATCTTGCAAGCCCCTGAGAACTCACGACCAATGTTCCCTCTAATTTTTTCTATCCACATGCAGAATACATTTCTTTATGCACACTGAGGCATGCGCTGATGTGTACCACCAATAGAAACACATGCTGCTGGCTCTAGGCACTGTGGGCGCTCTACTACTCAGCTGGGCGGCATTTGATTCTCTCCTGGGTGGCCACCCAAGCTCTCAGAATTCCTGCACTAGTGAAAAGTACAAGGGTCTTTTTCCATGTTAGTCAAAAGATAGGTCCCGTTGGGTTCGTGGAAACTGATGTTCAACTTCTTATTCTCTCAGACAGGCAAGTTTATCTGTTTGTCCGTCCCTCCTTCCAGAGAAGGCCTGCAGCTCACAGGATTCAGAAGGCAGCTCGTAGATGGAACAATGGCTGTATTGGCTTTGGAGCTCACTCAAAGATAGGTAGGCCCCAGCGTTTGGGACCTGGCTGAAGGAAGCAGTCCTGTGGAGATCATCCACTTGACCTTGCTGCAGAGTCATGGGCTGGGAAAACGGAGAACTAGCCATAGTAGTAGTAGTGGGACTGATTTGAGGGTCTGCATCCCCAACCTCTTCTGTGGTTTGAATGCCATCATTGTCATGCAGCCCAGGGAGATCAGAGAGGACCGTGCCAGGCTCCTGTTGGAATTCAGAGACCTGTAAAACTGTGACATTCCCATTCACCTTCTCATCCTGTTTCAGTTCCAAAGCTGGGGAGGGGCAGTTGGGTGACGAAAGAGCCTCAGGCAGTGCTCCAAGCCCATTGGTTGCGCTCTGTGTCTCTCCCACAAACAAACTGTTTTGGAAACCTTGGTTCCCTTGGGTGCAATGAAGAAATCTGGAGGAGAACAGTGGCAGGTCATCTTCTAGCATGCAGAGATCCGGGGAGGAGAGTGTTCCATAGGAATCACCATCGTCACTGCCACTGGCCTTCCGGGTGAAGGGCTCGTAGGTGAAATACACCTGGCAGGGCTCAACGTCATAGGAGTCAGGGAGGTGAAAAAAGAAGTAGCCTTGGTTGGTGAAGCAGCTGGAGAGTGAGTTCCTGCTGGTTTCTGTGGGGGCGCTGGAGGTGAGAAAGGCCTTTTGAAGGAGAAACTGGGATTCCCGATTCTCCTTCTGAACAATCTCTAGCTCTGAGATCTCTGGGGAGGTGCTGCTCACACTGAAGAGAGACGTGGAAAAAGGGGAGGAGAACCACTTCTGAAGAGGAAAAGGTAGAGTGTGGGGGGGGGGAGACACAGAAGAGAGATTGTTACATTCAAAGCAGCAACAATATAACATTCTCACAACAAAGACACAGGCCTGGGGTCTCTCTTCCAGAATGCCTGTGGTGGATACATGCCTGACATCTCCCATACAGAATACACCCTTTGTCGTCACTCCTCTGGGATCTCTAGGTCCCTAAGGTCAGATCCCAACTCAAACTCCAAAGCATTTTAAAATAAGGAGCTTCCTCAAGAATCTTGCCTGTGTTATTTCCATTGGGAAAGAGAGAAGGGGATACTACAGGGAAGGAGAAAGACAGTGTGACAGAGAAAAAGAAAGGAATTGAAGGGAGAGAGAGGGAGAAATGATAAATGGCAGGAGGAAAGGCTAGAGGAAATGAAGGAGAAGGTATAGAAGCAGGGTGGGATGGACTCCAAGAGTCTTGGGCTGTCCCTCTGCTCCTGTGTGCTCTCTTAGCCCCTCCTGTCAGCAGAGCAAGATGCTGAGGTTTGGTGGTTTGCATGTTCTCGGTTCTGTATTTAGAGATGCAGTAGCCAAATGGCAGTTTTAAAAGGTCAGAAATAAAACTAAAGCAAATCCCCCAACAGCCAGTGCTGGAGGGGCCAGTGATGCACGCACACACCCCATCTGGGAGCTAGACATCCTTCCCATCCATCTGCAGCGCGAGGGCCGTAGCCAGACCTCTCCTTCCTTCCCTGTGTGTTCTTCTGACACCCTCCCACAAACACCCCGCCTTCCCCGATCCCCGTACCTGAACATCACCTCTGTGCACAGTGCTCAGTGGGGGGAAGAACTTGTCTGGGTCTGGAATATAAATCTTCAGCACCTTCTTAAGCCTTCACCAGAAAAAGAGAGAGAGAAGTGAATGTGAGCTGAAGACACTCCACGGGTATGTCTAGACTGCATCCCACTGTTGGCAGAAGGATGCAGATTAGGCAGGTCGACATTGCAAACGAGGCAGGGATTTAAATATCCCGCGTCTAATTTGCATTAAAATGGCCGCCGTGTTTTGTCGACTCAGCACTTTGTCAGTTAAAAAGCGGCAGTCTAGAGGGGGATCTGTCGAGAAAGCAAGCCTTTTTCGACAGATCCCGTGGCTTTTTACCGACAAAGTGTTGAGTTGGCAAAATGCGGCGGCCATTTTAATGCAAATTAGGCACGGGATATTTACATCCCTGCCTCATTTGCAACGTCGACCTGCCTAATCTGCATCCCTCTGCCGACACAGGATACCCCAGGAGCCTGACTCTGTGCTCACTGGCACCAGTGTAAATGAAGAGTAACTTCACTGAAGTCACTGGAGCTACACTGGTGTAATAACAGTGTAAGTGAAGGAGAACCAAGCTCTAGGGTTCTTTATTCCCACACCGCTGCCATCGCCAGTAGCCTTAGCAAATCTTCACACTTGCTGATGGGCGCAGGAGGGACACAGAGATGGAGAGAGAAGATGGCGTAGAAAAAGTTATTTCCCTCAGCCCTAACCCCAGATCTGATAATGCCACCATTCACCTACATCCTCGCCTGCCTCTCCCTGGCCTGCCAATTCCTTTCATTAGCCACTATGCTGGAAGGGTCACCATCTGTGGTCAAAATTTCCGGCATGGTTTCCAGGGCCTGGTTGCCAGGGGCAGACTGTGCCTCACTTGCTTGCCATCCCAGCCATGCAAAGATTGCCGTGCTGCCATGAAATGGCAAAACCACCTTTCTCTGCCTTGTCATCAGGATTCAGCCTGGCAATGTGTGGCATTCACACGACAGTGCCGCCTCACGATGCCTTGCACCATCGTGACAGAACAAGCTACACTGGGGCACAGGGATTGCCAGACCATTCCAGTTCCAAGTCATCAAGTCTGCTTTTCTGTCTCTGAAAGGTGGGACTGCATGCAGTCCAAGCACTGCCCAGTGCTAAATCCTTCAGAAGCCTAAAAGTCTCCCGATGCACCTTTACTGTGCAATGATCTACTGTGAGGGACATTCCTCCTGAGCCCCATCAGCCTGGGCTCTGAAGCAGGAAGATTTGATCGTCCTTGTACACTTACACTAGCATGTATCGCTGCGGATGCTATTTTCATTCCTGCATGTCTAACCCTTTCTGCACAGCATTATCCTGCATCATTGAATTCCATGGGCTAATTATACAATTGAGGGAAGAGGATTAGCTATGTTTATATATGATGTAAATGGATTGCTCCTTTGCCCTTGCATTATGACACGTGGTAAACAGGAGAGGCTGGATGGTTTCAGTTCTCATAAATATTATATAATCCTATAATCTCTCTTCCTTTGCCATTGAAATATACGCCCCGTGCAAGCCATCTTTATATGGAAGCACCTTTCCCATCCCCGATATATGGATTGCTTTTCCCTGTGCCTTTAGCTATTCTGCAGGGTCCGTCTCTGAAACTAAAACAGAAGCCACTTTCCATTTCCGTGATGTTGCCAGGCTGTTCTCTACATTATTATGCTGGATGCCTTTCTGCGGCACATTCAAGACTGATTAAGAACAATATTAGCACAGCAGTGCTGGGAAGGAAGAGGTTTAATTCAGCATCGCACCAAAATATTGTAGCAGGGGCCTGTCCCAGGAACTATAATCAGAGGGTGAAATCCAAACCACATGGAGTGGGACTGCATGCAGTCCAAGTACTGCCCAAGTCCCACTGTAGCCCTGTTTTGAGAGATTAAAAAGTGCATAGGCCTTGTTCTGCTTCTTCTATACAAAAGTGAATTTCAGCAAGAGGCATTTAGGTACTTAATTCCTACTGGTTTTGATAGGACTTGGGTGCCAAAATTCATTTAAAATCTGACCCAAAGAGAAAGTGTCCTATGGCTGTTTGTTGATCTTGGTGATGCTATGACATCATGCTGTATCACAGCATCGTGGTGCGAACTCTGAATTCCCTCATGGTCAGGAGAATTCATCCAACAAGAGAATTCCTGCAGCACTGGGAATGACTTGGATCCAAATCAGACTAAGGGGCTATGTCTAGATCGGCCAGTTTTTCTGGAAAATCAGCCGCTTTTCCAGAAAAACTTGCCAGCTGTCTACACTGGCCGCTTGAATTTCCACAAGAACACTGATGATCTCATGTAAGATTGTCCGTGTTCTTGCGGAAATACTATGCTGCTCCCGTTCAGGCAAAAGTCCCTTTTGAGCAAAGCTTTTGCTCAAAAAGGCCAGTGTAGACAGCTCAGATTTGTTTTCTGCAAAAAAGCACCAATCTAGATGCTCTGTTCCAAAAATGCTTTCAACGGAAAACTTTTCCGTTAAAAGCATTTCCGGAAAATCATGCCAATCTAGACGCAGCCAGGGACTTTAGCCTCCCAGGGGTAGCCTTGTCAGAGACAGTAGGGTTGCCAGATGGTTTCAACAGAAATACCGGACGCACTTGACATTACATCACAATCTACATTACATCTTATTTAGAAAATAGTGGACATTTGTATTTTCTCATTTATTTTTTCTCAGTTAGTTTGTTTCCCTGAACAGAAAGCTCAAATACTGGACTGTCCAGTTCAAAACTGCATACCTGGCAACCCTAGGCTATGTCTAGACTGCAGGCTTCTTTCGAAAGAGGCTCTTTCGAAAGCATCTTTCGAAAGAGCCTCTTTCGAAAGATCGCGTCTAGACTGCAGGCAGATCTTTCGAAAGAGAAATCCGCTTTTTCGAAAGAGAGCACCCAGCGAGTCTGGATGCTCTCTTTCAAAGACGGCCTCTTAACATTGAAGAACGCCTTCTTTCGAAAGAGGAACTTTCGAAAGAAGGCGTTCTTCCTCGTGAAATGAGGTTTACCGCCATCGAAAGAAAAGCCGCGTTCTTTCGAAATAATTTCGAAAGAACGCGGCTTGAGTCTGGACGCAGGGGAAGTTTTTTTGGGAAAAGGCTACTTTTCCCGAAAAAACCCGAGTCTGGACACGGCCCTAGAGACAGAGAATGAAGACAGAAAGATACACAGGGCCTGGGACAGGACTGAAGAGGACCATTCAAGTCTTTTTTTACCATTTCATTGGCTGTGAGTTGACGATGAAGAAGATGATGACAAGGAGGAGGATGGTGCAGGTGGTCCCTACAAGGACTGGCATTGTAAGCTGGATGTCCCCCAAGGGAAGTACTGCAAAAGGAAAGAAAGAGTTACTAGAACAAGGCAGCCAGAACAGAAGAAGTGGGAACCCCAGTCACTCCAGCTGGGTTTCATTTTACTTCTTGACACCCCGGTCAGATAAGTGGATGACTGACCATACATCATGCCTTTGGCAATAGGAACAGATCTGAGCACCCCCTGACCCGGCCTTACAATGCACCTCACCATTTCACCTGCATCCTTCCTCTTCTACACTTGTCCTGGACTGCCACACAACTCCAATGACTATACATTTCATCCCTGACCTACGGCCCCTTGCTGTCCTCTCTTTTACACAGCTGTACCAAGCCACGTGCGCTCTGTCCTGATCACTACTTTCCTTCTTCATCTTATGTCCCCTCTATCCATGCCCTTGGATTGGACTTGCTAAACCCCCTGTAATAGAGGGAAGGATACAGAGGAGAGAAGAGGGAGAGGAAAGGGAAACACCTTTGCAGAATTTTCGATCTCATGTCCTTGAGAAGTTTCTAAGATCCCTTTGTTTCCTCTCCTGGTAACTTTGGCTCCCAGTTGCCACGACAACTGGTTGTAGCTGGATTATGACGCCATATGCTGTCAAAATTTGATTGCCACAGCAACAAAGTGCCCCTTCCAAACATAGCTCCTCTGTTTATAGCACTACCCTGCTCAGCAGGGATGGGGGGGAATGAACCCGCGAGCTGCCTACTTCCGTGAAGAAACTAAAAATAAAAGGAGCTGGGGACTCACCAAACACCATTGCTGGAGATGGCATTTGCCAAGGCTACAAGCTGTGCAGGCTTCTGACTGTCCTGGACAGCTGGGTGATCCATAGCCCTGCTCTGCCCTGCCCATGGGGGACTTCTGGAGTAACAGAAACTGTTTAGGCAGCTAACTTCCATGGATTTCAATAGGCATTAGGCACCTAAGGACATTTAGACATCTGGCCCCACGGCCCACGGATTTTCAGTGAGACTTAAGCTCTGAAAGGCTCATATCACATTTGAAAATGGGAATTGGCTCCTAAGTTTACAAGGACCCTGTTGAAAATGTTCTCCAGGCCTCTTGCTCTACAGGCCAGGAAGCTGCTCTGCCACAATAAGTGAGGGAGCCCCTAGAAGAGTCTGTGACTGGAATCCTGGCCCCGCTGAAACATAGCATTCACTCTGGGGCTCTTGTCCTCTGGACCAGTAGGCCCCACTCAGGGTTTAGGATTATAGGAAAGGCCTCCACTCAAGCTATTTCCCAGTCTTTTATAGTTCTATTTGTGCATCCCTCCACACCCCTACTTTTCCTGCTCCCACATAACTCCAAGGCTTGTTCTCCCCTTTCCTCTGTGTGTCTCTCCCAGGGCCAGGCAACCCAGGTGAACACTTAGAGTGCCAGCATTGGGCTCAGGAAGCTGTTTTTGTTGCCAGCCATGCCATTGTGGGTATCTAAGGGGCTGGGTATCGCTATCAGTCAGTTAGATATAACAGTGAAGTGAGAGCCCATCTGCGATACTGTAAACATTGTTTGATTGTGAAAGTGTCCTTCTGCTTTGAGACTTGAAGATTGCAAGTAGCAACTAATAAAGAACGTATTTCATGAGACACCAGAGATCTCTACTGAACCTCAATGTAGGCCACAATATAAAGAAATACTGTTACTTCTTTTGAACTACTGGAGTAGGGTGAACATTCAAAGGCTGTCACCTATTTAACACTGTTAATATTGGCCCACCCATGTTGGTGTACTGTTCAATTACTTGATGTAAGCACATTTCAATTATTCTTCAACTCAAAATGTTTCTATAATCTAAGAGAAGATTTGTTTTTTTGCTCATATTTTGCACAAATAAATATAGTACACATTTACAAATTCCAGTGTGCAGATTTAAACTTTTATGTGACAAGGAGAATTCATGCATACAAGTAATAGATCAATGCTATCATATGGCCTACAAATGCAATAAAAAAATAAGATACTCAAAAGTTTAACAAATGGAGGAAGGAGCAAAAGAGGTGGTGCCCTCACCTGGGGAACCATCTGGACTAGGGCATTGCCTGCTCTCTCCTAACCTATCTCCAAACCCTGGCCTCTGCTCTCCTCTGAGTCTGATTACCTGTATATGCAGGCGTGGGCCCATGTGCCACATCGCTACAATTTGTCTCCCACGCCAGCGTCTTGCTCCAATTGCTCCACACACCACATGTCTTTGGTTTCACGCAAATGGTGGCCTCATACTTTGAGTCAGGCGACAGGTTTTCAATCATCACCCATGACTGGTCCTGCTTGATCTGGAGGAGTTTGGCAGTCTGGGATGGAACAAAAGTTACAGAGTGATTGCCATGTTTTCTCCTCTCCCAGCCCAACCCAGGGTCAACACCCTCACCCCTGTCCGCTGTGCAATCAGAGCAGAGTGGGCTCTGGACTGCTCTCAGCCACCATATCTTATGTCTAATGCTGTAGCAGGAGGTCAAAGACCCCCTGCTCCACAGTAGGAGCAGGCCCAGTCTATCTTTGTCATTTCCAGAGACTTCTCTGTTCTATATTGGGAGGACAGGGACACCACTCTGATGCTTCTCATCACAGCACTGGGCAGACTAGAAATATTTCCCTTCTGTCATCATAAGTTGCCAGCAGATGCTGCAGATAAAGCAGAAGCAGGAGCCACTGCCACTTTTGGCCTCACCTGTGAGGAGATGGCATTGCAGCCATGTGTGGAAGGGTCTAGAGCACAAGCAAGCGTGGCAGGTTCCTTGCACCAAAGTGGCTCTGTCCTCCTCCACTAGGTCCGGGCCTGAGGCCCATCAGCATCAGAAGCTAGTCTGGGGTCCTGCACTTACCTCCCAGGGCTCTCTGGGATGTCTGTACCGCACTTCAAATTCCCGTTGATTACGTAAGTAGTGAGAGGAACTAGGAACCCTCCAGGTTATGTTGCAGCTGGAGTCGCTGGTGTATACCACTTGCAGGCTGTCAGGAGGTCTCAACTGGACTGGGGAGAGAAGAGGGAGGGAGGCTCTGGGACACACCCATCGAAAACGATAGCGAGTTGCTCTCTCATTCTCTGTTAAGTGGCTCCATTAGCAGACTCTGCTCTCTGGAATATGGGCTCCAGGCAGCGCCACAGAGTATGCCCATCTCTGAATTCATCCCTACCGTTTGTACTGAACCATTCATTTTGTGGCTATCGCCTCTTCTCTGGTTCCCCAGGATTTGCCCGCACTGAAATCAATGGCAAAATTCCCTAAGACTTTAATGGGACAGGATCAGATTCTGTGGTCTAGCGAGTCATTTGTTTCCATTAAGTAGAGGGGCCAGCTATGTACGGGGCTAAATGGGCACTGCCCCGTTGCACTCAGTAGCCCTGCATAGATTTACACCATCAAAGGATCTAGTTCAGCTTTGGCCACCGAAGGACACAGCTTTAACACACAGTGCTTTGATCCCGAGATCCAAGCACCTCGGCTGGGCACTGGGGGTGGTTGATACGATGCTGCATGTCAGAGGTAATGCTCAGGGAAGCAGCAATACAAAGCTGGAAGCTACAGGCTGCAGCATGGTGAATACGTGGCATTGTGTGACTCAGGTGAGCATACAGGGCAATGGGGCACTGAGAGGAAGCCAGCCTGAGATTGGCATATGGGCTAAACAGAAATGAGTACAAGCTGGCCCAGGGGACAGATCTAACCACACATTGCACCTTTGGGGGACCAAACCCTGGAGACCACTCACTGTTGTGGAATAGTTTGAATTTCTGCTCTTGCACCACAGTTGTCCAGTTTTCCCCAGTTTGACAGGACACAGTCAGGTAAACTGAGTCGGATATGGTGAAGACCTGAACCTGCAGGGAAATTTGTTATTAGCATTACCAGTTCCTGCACAAGCTAATCTTCACATTCCTGAGTCTCCAACACTGCCGGCTCTGTTAGTGCATGACCATCGCACCTCCCGTCTGAATGGTTTCAATGTGCTTTGCACATCTTAATAAGCAGGACAATCATTAGATTAGCCCCATTGGGGAAACTGAGGCACAGAACCTAGCTAACTTAAATATCCAAGTCTTATCCCTTCTACTGCAATGGGTAGGCTGCAAAGCAGATTGAAGCTGGGTAGAGGTGACAGGGGCTGCTCCTTAAATACCATCTGTGCTGCAGGATCCAATGATGAGGTTGGCTCTGCTGATGCGTCATTGCTTTTCTGCCTTTACGTCACAACAATGCAGTTTCAGAGTGCACCACGCGTGGGGTGCACAGTGCTGCACCTGGAGAGGCATGCCTGGCATGAGTCTCTGGTAAGTGTCCTGTGCAGGGCCGGCTCGAGCCATTCCTGTGACCCGGGCAGCGGGCACATGACGCATGCGTGGCCCTCTCCCCCGGCGCACTGCACACCTTACAGCTGCAATCAGGCCCCCGGTGCCTGATTGCAGTTCTAAGGTGTGCTGTGCGACCCCTAGCCCCGGGCACACAGCGCCTGATTGCAGCTCTAAGGGGCACCGTGCGACCCCTGGCCCCGGGCACGCAGCGCCTGATTGCAGCTCTAAGGGGCACCGTGCGACCCCTGGCCCCGGGCACGCAGCGCCTGATTGCAGCTCTAAGGGGTGCTGCATGGCCGGGCGCACGGCGCTCCTTACAGCTACCATCAGGTGCCCCCCTTAGGCTGGCACCCCAGGCAGCTGCCCGGTTAGCCTCCCCCTTAATCCGGCGATGGTCTTGTGACCTCAGGCTGCAGGGTTCTGGACAGACCGATGAGCCAATTAAGGGAGATAAACTCACTGTAAAACAGCATGACACCTCCTGAGGATTGTAACAGATTGGCCGAGACAGAGACTGGATACTGACTCCTGTCATGGGCCAGGGCATAAATATTTTGGAACCCTACCCCAAGACAGGGATCTAGAAGCAGGAAATAAAAGTTCTGTGTGTCACACTGTTATGACAATGACAACCAGTGCTCCCTGTAAGCTGTGTGCTTTTGTAGCCACTCCGGAGAAATTCAAATGCCACCAAACTGACTAGCAGAGTGCACACAGCTAGGTTTTGTGTTTCTACTGGTGGGCACATTTCACACATGCCTCAGTGCACATAAAATTATTTTGCACATGGATGGAAAAAATTAGAGGGAACATTGGTAATGACTAATAAGCAAATCACCCCAGCGCCTTTTATTAGCCACTACATTGCAGTTGGTTACCTACATCAATGTTTTCATTGAAGGCTAGTTCACATCTACTGGGTGTCGTGATGGGTAATTCACAATTCCTTGTTTTATTCCTGTTGGAGAGAAGACCAGAATAGTGTTGAGCTGCAGGGCCTTGTGGGAGTGTCATTATTTATATAGATTTGACATCATCCAAGGCACTAGGCAGTCTGACATCCTTGCTACAACAACACCACGAAATCCCAGCAGCATTAAACTATGCAGCTAACAGGAACTCAGCCAGTCACCCACAGAGCCCCTTTGCCCATGTGGGGAATCCACCCCCTCCAAAACCCTTTCCAAACAGATGTTCTTTGGCAGTGTGCCCAGAAAGTCACCAGATTCCAAATGCTATGGGCCAGGCAGGAGGGTGGTTTGAAGGGTCCTGGTGTCCTCACAGGCAAACTCCTTCCAGCCACCGCTTTGGTTTATGTCCTCACCCCCCGAGAGGGCCCAGCACGACTGTGGCAGCCGCTGCAAGAGGAAATGCCTCCTGCATCCCTCTGCAGTGCCGCTGGGAGCACCGAGAGGCTGTGCCTCATTGTCTCTCCTATATACCCCACCAGGCACTAGAGCAGGAAGAGACAGAGTGAAACGGGTGCTCTGCTCATTGGGAGACCCTCTAGCCACTGCCACCTGCCTCTCTCTCCACCGGTGCTGGCCGGCCCAGTTCCTCACAGTTCAAACTCCTAATACCGGGCTGGTGTCTGGAGCCCACTTTCCACCTCACACACCAGCCATGGTAAACCTGCTGCCATAGTGGACACACCCACATCATCTAAGGGAAGCCACCAGCTGTCAGTGAGGAGCCACCATCCGCAAGAACCAGTGCAGAGCTGTTGCTCAAATGAGCATCCTCCAAACCACCAAAGGGGGTTGGCCCCTCTCCTCACCAAGACCCTGTAGCTAGAGACCACAGAGCCCCTGCCTGCCACCCCTGCAGTGGGGAGCAGGTCATGAAGGTGCTAGGGAAGGGTAATATGGTGGATTGAGAAGGGGGAAAGGTTAGCAGATACTATTGTGGGGGAAGCATGTTTGACCCAGAGAACGCCTCATGTTGCTGCTTGTGATGGAACATTCATGAGGGAGCCCATCCCTTCAGTAGAAGAGTGTTATGATCCATGTAAAACTACTTCCATCTTCTCTCTGCAGACCGGCAAGCCCCAGTCTAGTTATTAGTGCCCTTGCTCTATGGCCTGGGAACAGGACAGCCAGGGAAGAGTGGAGCTCTTTGGAGAATAAATTGATTACAGAAACAGGAAGGCAGGGAAAAGCTGACTCTGAATTGCCACTGAAAAGTGGAGAGATACATAAGTAGCTGGCCTACATTTTAGCTATCATACAGGTGCGGGAAGGGACGGGGAAGAGGATTCAGAGGCCCATCTCCTTAGCAAGTTTCAACGTGTGCAGCTCCATTGCAGTCAATCACGTTACACCAGCTGAGGATCTGGCCCTATGTTTAGGGTCTCCTGGGAAACTGTGTGTGCGTGCGCGCAGAATGAAAGGATGTCATGATGACAATTAGAGCTTGACACCGATTGGTTTTACTAAATAATTTCAGCCACGTACCCATCAATATCATCATGAAAAAAGGCATGAAGTCGGCAAGGTGCTTCTGTGAAACGGCTGTCTGGAGCCCAGGTGCAAAAGAGAGTCGCCCGCGAGTCATAAGAACAAGTTAGATTTGAGAGTCCTGTGAATGGAGAAGAGATTTCATTACATCATTCCTGGCATGACAAAGGCATTAAATGTGAATATGCATTCCATCCAGTTCCATGCAGAGTCCATTCCATAGACTGGCTACTGCCCTGAAGGAACATCTAAGAAACTTTTTTCAAATAAGAACGGAAGGAACCTATGGCCTTCCCATTTCTCCAATGCCCCAAAATGAAGAGCCCCAAACAGGACCTTATATATTGTACCATTTTTATACTTCTTTGCATTAGCGTGTCCTGTCCTTTTGTAAGACATGGACCAACCATCGCATCCATGATTTGGAGTCTGCATATGTGCCTGTTGCCACTTCATATTAATTCCATCACTAGCCATCATGTGCAGAAGACAAATATAGCTTCATCAGCTTTCTGAGAATATTTTTATTAAATTGCAATTAACAACATACAGCAAATGCCAGGTGGAAAGGGAGACAACAGGGCAGCCTCCTCATGGAGGCTTTCAAATCTGTGTGGAACTCCACGTATCATTTTGGAAGTGGTCGAAAGGGGTGGAGTGAACAGAATACTGCGACAGGCCAAGAAGATGCAAGGAATGTGTGGGAGAGACTTGGGGAAGACATGGCAGACAACTCTGTGTGGGCTTCTGAGGGGAAGAGGGAAGGCAAACAGGCTAGTATTCTGCCTGCAGCATGATTAGGGACTTCATCTTGGCTTGCTCCTCCATTGCTTTCAGCGTCTGCTCCAGGCCCACTAACACTCACTCCTGGACGTCCTTCCTCTCTTGTCTCTCTATCCTAAAATACTCATCAATTGTCTGTCTCCATGCCCCCTTGCTTTTGTTTTGTGCCATCAGAGAATTGTAGTGCCTCCCGAAACATGTCCTCCTCCACCAGTGTGTAGGGAATTCCCCCATAGGCCACACCTGCAAGACCACAAGAAATAATAAACAGAAGTGTGACAGTGGGCTCACAGCATCACATCACAGCAATAAAACACACCTCTTCCTCTCTGTCCCTTGGCAAGCACCCTTTTATAGTGAGTTCAGCCTGGGAAGGATGGGGAGGGACTTAAGATGTTTTGAGTGTGTCAGTGCAAGAGAACAGGGACACGGTTGTCAATTCTGCCGTGATTTTCAACAGGCTGGGGTTAATATCTCTCTCCTGAGGGTAAACAAGGCTACTTCTCATGCATGCATATGGCTTGAGATCAGTGCTGCTCACCTGTGTGCCATCCCTTGGTCCCTACACAAATGGTTGCCAGTTAATGCAGGGAAGTTCCCTACAACAGGGAAGGAACAAAGCAGCTCTGCCAAGGAACCTTTGGCAGCAGATTGGCAAGTACCTCCAGGAAAGTTTCCTAGAGAACTCATTGAAGGGTTTCTGTAAAATTTCAGTGTGCATTAACACACTGTTCCACCCCACTGCACAGTTGCAGATGGGACTGTGAAGCACATGCCGACAGAGCTAGTCTTGTCCATTTCTACCCCTTCACCCACTTCTAGCATGAGGACAACTCTACCCCATGTAACCAAGCAGCATCAGCTCAAAAAATAAACAAGTCACTTACCAGTGCTTTCCTCCAGTGATGGAATGCAGGGAACGGCTCAAACAATACAGGGTCAAGAAGAGGTCCTGGTTCATCACAGAACTGCACAACCCTGATGCCTTTCCCATGTCATCCTTCAACTCCACTTCCTTGTCCCTCACTTTCTCTCTCAGGGTGGAGTCTGCTGTCTGGAGTCCCCACCCTAAGTATCCACAGGGCTCTTGGTGATGGAGGTGGGGTCCCCACCAAGATAGTGTTCAGCTCCTGACTGAAGTGGCAAGTCTCCAGCACAGCACCAGAGCAAGTTTCACTCCCTTGCCTTCTGGTACACCTGCATCAGAGCCTTTATCTTTGCATGGCGTGGCTGCGAGCCTCAATCATAGCCTTTATCTAACATGTTATGAGAAACCTGACCACATGCACTGAAGTTCCTAGGGCTGGAGTGTAGATAGAGCTGCAGATCCAGCAGATCCAACAACTCCTCCAGTGTGGATAGAGCTGCAGACCCAGCAGATCCAACAACTCCTCCAGTGTGCTCCAAGTGGGAGAGTGTTTGCTGCATGGAACCGCCATGGTCAACTGGGAAGATGCAATGTGAGCTGTCTGCATACAGCAAATAGGAAGTGGAATTTCAAAAATTCCCAGCCCTTTAAAGGGGGAGAGGTAGATGCCTGTGTACCAGGCTGCAGGGCAGAGGAGTTCAACTGCTGACCAGAGTGATTGGGATGGTCATTGCGGGACATCTCCTGGAGGCCATAACCAAGTGTAGCGTTTACACTGACACTTTGTTGGTCTATCTTTGCCACAAAAAGCTCTATGCCTCTCGTTGAGGTCATTTTATATTGGTGGCAAAGTAGGAGAGTTTTGTCAATGGAAGGAATATTGTAGCATGTATCTCTCCAATGTTTTGTCAATGGAAGATGACTTTTCTCAGTAAAACTTTAGTGCAGATAAGCCTTAAGATCCCTTTGTTTCCTCCGCCTCTGGTAACTTTGGTTCCCAGTTGCCACGACAACTGGTTGTAGCTGGATCCTTTTTGCTCAGGTCATGTGCTGTCAAAGTTTACTTGCCACAGCAACTCACTGCTCCTTCTAAACACAGCTGCTGTGTTTATATCACCACCTGGCTCAGCGGGAGGCACCCACGAGCTACCTACTTCCCATGAAGAAACTAAAATTGATCAGAGCTGAAGACTCACCAGACACCCCTGCTGGTTACGGGCTGCAGGTTGTGCAGGCTTCTGACTGGCATGGACTGCTGGATGACCCAGCACCCTGCTCTGCATTACCCATGGGAGAGTCCTAGGGTTGCCAGCCAGAGCACCACTGAAAAGAGACCTTGGTGGCGCCAGACAGCACTGCTGGCCAGGCTGCTAAAAGTCCAGTTGGCAGTGCAGCAGGACTGGCAGGCTGCCTGCTTGGCTCTGTACGGCTCCCAGAAAGCAGCCAGCACATCCCTCTGGCTCCTAGGCCGAAGGGCTGCCACGGGGGCTCTGCGCACTGCCCCGCCTACAGTTGCCAGATGGCTGAAACAAAAATACCGTCCCACTCCCAGAAATGTTGTTGAAGGGAAAAAAAGTTGGGGGGCGGGGACCAAAGTTGGTGAGCAAAATAAAAAAAACCTCCTGGATCGCTGCTAGGAGTTACCAGGTAGTCATTTAAAAAAACCCACAAAAACCCGGACAGGCTTCATTGGGCAGGGGGAGGGGAAGGGGGACCGGCCAGGAAAGGAGTGGTGCTAGTTGGGAAGGGTGGGGCCTGGAAACAGCTAATGGGGGAGGGGGGGCAATGGGGCCGGCCAGGGGAAATGGGGCCGGCCAGGGGAAATGGGGCCAGCCAGGGGAAATGGGGGGGCCAACAGGAAGCAGGGCTGATCGTGGGGAGGTTTTCAGACGGAACGGGGCTGGCCGCAGGATATCGGGGGAGGGAGGACCGGCCGGGAGGGGGCTGGGCTGGCCGGGAGTAAGGGGGGGCGGGAAGCACAGCTGGGGGGAGTGCAGGGAGGCTGGCCGGGGAAGATCAGGAGGGGAAGTGAGGGAGAACCAGCTGGCCGGGAAGGGAGGGGGGTGAGTAAATTGGCCAGCGGGGAGTGAGGCTGAGCCGGGCACTTGCTGCCTGTCTTGCGCAGGTTCCCAGTGACACACGAGCGAGGAGTTGGCTTCCCCTCCTCCTCACACTCAACCAATTGAGGGCTCCCGGCGGCAATCGCGTCCCTGCCTCCCAGCTGGGACTCCCAGCTGCTCCCCCCGCACACGCCAGGCTTCCGTCCAGTGCGCAGCCAGAAAAATCAGAAAATATTTTTGTTTTTACTGGACAGAGAGCACAAATACCGGACTGTCCAGTACAATACCGGACACCTGGCAACACTAGGCTGCCCCAAGCACTGACTCCTCCGCTCCTATTAGCCAGGAACCACAGCCAATGCAGACTGGGGGTGGCATTTGTGGGCAGGGTCAGTGCCTGCAGCCCATTGGCCATCCTTTGGCCTAGGAATCAGAGGGACATGCTGCCACTTCTGGGGAGCCACTTGAGGTGAGTGCCACCGAGGGCCCTTACTCCAAACCCCTTTTTGCGCCTCAGCCCCCTGCCTCCTGTACCCCGCACTGCTTCCTGTACCCCTGCTCCAGCCCTGAGCTTCCTCCCACACTCTGAAACCCTGGGCCCCAGCCCAGAGCCCCCTCCTGTACCCCAAACTCCTCATCCCCAGTCCCATCCCAGTGCTCAGGATCCCGTTTGTGCGAGGGACCTGCCCCCTCCCACTACAAGCACCCCTCATTTCTGGTCCCACCCTGAGCCTGCACTCCCAGCCCAGAATCCATACCCCTCCACCTCAACCTCCTGATTCAACCCAGAGTCCTCTCCCACATTCTGAACCCCTCAGCCTACCCTTCCGCCCAGAGTCCCCTCCTGTATCCCAAACCCGTCATGCATGGACCTGCCTCAGAGCCCAGACCCCCAGCTGGAGCCCCCCAATCCCTTTGCCCAGACTAATGAAAATGAACAAATGAGTGAGCAAGGGTGGGGCGAGTGAGTGGCGGAGCGAGGGGGGATGAAGTGAATAGGGGCAGGGCCACAGAGAAGAGGTGAGGAAGGGGCAGGGCTTTGGGAAGGAGCAAGACTATAGGGAGGTCAATGGGGAATCACATTTTCTGCAGTTAGAAAGTTGGCAACCCTAGACTGTCCTGGAGTAAAATTTTACAGAAGATGTTGAGGCAGCCAACTCCCATTGATTTCAATAGACTTGAGGTACCTAAGGACATTTAAACATAAGAAGTGGTCATACTGGGTCAGACCAAGCACTTTGGAGCTTAGGTCCTATAGGTCCCTGTGAAGGGGCACGATAGTCCCCCTCCTTCTGAGGCCCCGCTCGGGCCCTCAACTTTCCTCTGTTTAGAGTTTTCAACGTCTAGTTTGCCCCTCCGGCAGCCCCTGTGAGTCCCGGTTTACAATAAGCTGTACACTCGCACCCGCCTTGGGTGGACGGGGTAGGAGGACCCAGACCCGCCCTTTCTCACAGGTTTCAGCCCAGGGCCCTAAGGACAGGTTTAGACACGTTCCTGTCCAGCTGACGGCAACTTGCCAGCCCGCAGGCCCAGGCAGGGGACCCCCGCCCTGGGCTACTTCCTACCCCGGCTCTAGCTGGAGGGCTCCTCAGCCGTCACAGCCTGCACGCCATGGCCACAGCTCCTCTCCCGCTCGTAGGGAGGATCTGGCCCTGTTTGGCAGCTCCCTCGCCGGCCTTCTCTCCCTCTTTCTCTCTCCGTCTTGCTCGCTTGCTTCTCCACCTCCCTTGCTTGCTCCCTCGTCTTCCCCCTTTCTCCCGTTCCAACGCCCCTTTTGTATCTGCCACGCCGCTCCCCCTCTCCCTCCTCCTCCCTTACGTCACTTCTGGCGCAATCGTGACATGGCCACAGCGCCCCGCCCCGGGCTGTGGCGCCGCTCAGCTGTGCCGCGGTGCATGAACACGCGGCGCAAGCGGCAGGTTGTGTTCCGCGCCTTCCGTACAGCGCAGGGGTTGGAGCACTCGGAGTGCGGGGTGATAGTACCCCGTCACAGTCCCATTGATTTTCCATGAGCCTTAAGCTCTGAAAACACCACGTCAAAGTGAAAGTGAGACTTTGGCTCTGAAGTTACAGGGACCCTGCTGAAAATGTTCCCCAGGTCTCTTGCTCCACAGGTCAGGCAGTTGCTCTGCCCTGCTAAGAGAGGAGGAGCAGGAGGCGGAGTCTATGACAGGAATACTAGCAAGGCTTTCACGCTGGGATTCTTGTCCTCTAGATAAGCAGGCCCTGCTCACTTGATCAGGGACTAAGGTTACAGGAAAGGCTCCTCTCAAGCTATTTCCAAGCTTTCTATTGTTTTTCAATTTGTGCATCGCTCCACTCCCCTACTTTTCTTGCTCCCACATAGCTCCAGACCTCCTCCTCCCCTCTCCTCTGTGCCTCTCCTCCCTTACCTCCAAACCCTGGCCTCTGCTCTCCTCTGAGTCTGATTACCTGCATATCCAAGCCTGGGCCCATGTGCCACACTGCTACGATTTGTCCTCCACACCAGCGTCTTGCTCCAGTTGCTCCACACACCACATGTCTTTGGTGTCACGCGAACGGTGGCCTCATACTTTGAGTCAGGCGACAGGTTTTCAATCTTCACCCAAGTCTGGTTCTGTTTGATCGGGAGGAGCTTGGCAGTCTGGGATGGAATAAAAGTTACAGTGATTGCCGTGTTCTCCCACTCAGGGTCCACTCCCTGTCTGCTGTGCAATCAGAGCAGAGTTGGCAGCAGATGCTGCAGATAAAGCGGAAGCAGGAGCCACTGCCACTTTTGGCCTCACCTGTGAGGAGATGGCATTGCAGCCATGTGTGGAAGGGTCTAGAGCACAAGCAAGCGTGGCAGTTTCCTTGCACCAAAGTGGCTCTGTCCTCCTCCACTAGGTCCGGGCCTGAGGCCCATCAGCATCAGAAGCTAGTCTGGGGTCCTGCACTTACCTCCCAGGGCTCTCTGGGATGTCTGTACCGCACTTCAAATTCCCGTTGATTACGTAAGTAGTGAGAGGAACTAGGAACCCTCCAGGTTATGTTGCAGCTGGAGTCGCTGGTGTATACCACTTGCAGGCTGTCAGGAGGTCTCAGCTGGACTGGGGAGAGAAAAGGGAGGAAGGCGCTGGGACACACTCATGGAAAACAGGATTTACACCATCTAGCTCAGCTTTGGGCACCAAAGGACACAGCTTTAACACACAGTGCTCTGGTTCCTAGATCCATGCACCCCGGCTGGGCACTGGGGTTGACACAAAGCAATATGTCAGAGGTAATACTGAGGGAAGTGGCAGTACCATGCTGGAAGCTACGGGCTGCAACATGGTGAATATGTGGCATTGTGTGACTCAGGTGAGCATACAGGGCAGTAGGGAATTGAGAAAAAGCCAGCCTGAGGATTGGGTATATGGGGTAAAACAGATGTGAGTACAAGCTGGCCCAGGGTTCTGATCTAACCACACATTGCAGCCTGAAGACCACTCACTGTTATGCCATGGTTTGAATTCCTGCTCTTGCACCACAGTTGTCCAGTTTTCCCCAGTTTGACAGGACACAGTCAGGTAAACTGAGTCGGATATGGTGAAGACCTGAACCTGCAGGGAAATTTGTTATTAGTGTTACCAGTCCCTGCACTAGGTATTCTTCACATTCCCGAGTCTCCAACACCTCCGGCTCTGTTAGTGCATGACCATCGCACCTCCCGTCCTAATGGTTTTAATGTGTTTTGCACATCTTAATAAACAGGGCAATCATTAGATTAGCCCCATTGGGGAAACTGAGGCACAGAACCTAGCTAACTTAAATATCCAAGTCTTATCCCTTCTACTGCAATGGGTAGGCTGCAAAGCAGATTGAAGCTGGGCAGAGGTGACAGGTGCTGCTCCTTAAGTACCATCTGTGCTGCAGGATCCAATGATGAGGCTGGGTCAGCCGCTGCGTCATTGCTTTTCTGCCTTTATGTCACAACAATGCAGTTTCAGAGTGCACCACACGTGGGGTGCACAGTGCTGCACCTGGAGAGGCTGGGTTGGCATGCCTGGCACGATTCTCTGGGTCTGGTAAGTGTCCTGTGACCTCAGGCTGCAGGGCTGTGGACTGACTGATGAGCCAGTTAAGGAAGCTAAACTTACTGTAAAACAGTTGACACCTTCTGAGGATTGTAACAGATTGGCCGAGACGGAGATGGGATATTACTCCTGTCGTGGGCCAGGGCATGAATGTTTTGGAACCCAAAGTAGGGATTTGGAAGCAGGAAATAAGTTCTGTGTCTCACTGTTATGACAGTGACAGCCTGCAAACAAATCATACTCAGCCACTTTTATTAGCCACTACATTGCAGTTGGTTACCTACATCAATGTTTTCATTGAAGGCTAGTTCACATCTACTGGGTGTCGTGATGGGTAATTCACAATTCCTTGTTTTATTCCTGTTGGAGAGAAGACCAGAATAGTGTTGAGCTGCAGGGCCTTGTGGGCGTGTCATTATTTATATAGATTTGACATCATCTAAGGCACTAGGCAGTCTGACATCCTTGCTACAACAACGCCACGAAATCCCAGCAGCATTAAACTATGCAGCTAACAGAAACTCAGCCAGTCACCCACAGAGCCCCTGTGCCCATGTGGGGAATCCACCCCCTCCAAAACCCTTTCCAAACAGATGTTCTTTGGCAGTGTGCCCAGAAAGTCACCAGATTCCAAATGCTATGGGCCAGGCAGGGGGGTGGTTTGAAGGGTCCTGGTGTCCTCACAGGCAAACTCCTTCCAGCCACCGCTTTGGTTTATGTCCTCACCCCACGAGAGGGCCCAGCCCGACTGTGGCAGCCGCTGCAAGAGGAAATGCCTCCTGCATCCCTCTGCAATGCCGCTGGGAGCACCGAGAGGCTGCGCCTCATTGTCTCTCCTATATACCCCACCAGGCACTAGAGCAGGAAGCGATGGAGTGAAACTGGTGCTCTGCTCATTGGGAGACCTCTAGCCACTGCCACCTGCCTCTCTCCCCACCGGTGCTGGCCGGCCCAGTTCCTCACAGTTCAAACTCCTAATACCGGGCTGGTGTCTGGAGCCCACTTTCCACCTCACACACCAGCCATGGCAAACCTGCTGCCATAGTGGACACACCCACAGCATCTAAGGGAAGCCACCAGCTGTCAGTGGGGAGCCACCATCCGCAAGAACCAGTGCAGAGCTGTTGCTCAAATGAGCATCCTCCAAACCACCAAAGGGGGTTGGCCCCTCTCCTCACCAAAACCCTGTAGCTAGAGACCACAGAGCCCCTGCCTGCCACCCCTGCAGTGGGGAGCAGGTCATGAAGGTGCTAGGGAAGGGTAATATGGTGGATTGAGAAGGGGGAAAGGTTAGCAGATACTATGGTGGGGGAAGCATGTTTGACCCAGAGAACGCCTCACGTTGCTGCCTGTGATGGAACATTCATGAGGGAGCCCATCCCTTCAGTAGAAGAGTGTTATGATCCATGTAAAACTACTTCCATCTTCTCTCTGCAGATCGGCAAGCCCCAGTCTAGTTATTAGTGCCCTTGCTCTATGGCCTGGGAACAGGACAGCCCAGGAAGAGTGGAGCTCTTTGGAGAATAAATTGATTACAGAAACAGGAAGGCAGGGAAAAGCTGACTCTGGATTGCCACTGAAAAGTGGAGAGATATTTAAGTAGCTGGCCTAGATTTTAGCTATCATACGGGTGTGGGAAGGGACGGGGAAGAGGATTCAGAGGCCCATCTCCTTAGCAAGTGTCAATGTGAGCAGTTCCATTGCAGTCAATCACGTTACACCACTGAGGATCTGGCCCTATGCTTAGGGTCTCCTAGGAAAGGGTGTGTGTGTGTGTGTAGAATGAAAGGATGTCATGATGACAATTAGAGCCTGACACCACATACCCATCAATATCTTCATGAAAAAAGGCATGAAGTCGGCACGGTGTTTCTGTGAGACTCTTGTCTGCAGCCCAGGTGCAAAAGAGAGTCGCCCGCGTGTCATAAAAGCAAGTTAGATTTGAGAGTCCTGTGAATGGAGAAAACATTCTATCACATCATTCCTGGCATGACAAAGACATTAAATGTGAACGTGCATTCCGTCCAGTTCCATGCAGTGTCCATTCCATAGACTGGCTAGCGCCCTGGAGGAACAACCAAAGAACGTCTCCAAACAAGAATGGAAGAAACCAATGGCCCTTAACAATTCTCTTACATCTCACATGCAGAAGTCCATCAGAACTTGTATATTGCATTGTTGTTGTGCTGCGTAGCCCTACTGCGTCCTGCCCTATGGCACAACATGGACAAACCATCAAATTGCAGTGACCTTTCTTACCTCACATAAAGATAAACTGTGTCTTACACTTTGCCCCACCTGCGCACCTCCCTTATTCTCCTGCAGTGATGCAGGGGAACCCCTTCTTACCCAGAGTGGTTCTTGATGCCAGCAAAACATCCAGGGGAATGGACAGCCAGAGGTAAAGCAGGAGGGGAAGAGCAGACTTCATCCCTGCAGAGCACAGGAGGGGCCCACACTGGAAGAGAGAAGACACACACCCCCCCACAGCACAGGTGAGGATGACAAACTTCCACATGTCTCAGCAGAGGCTGTTCCCTCAGCAGTCTTCTCCCTCAGCGCTGCTACCAGGAGTCTGTGACACATCCAAGGTCTGCCCCCCACTGAAGCTCTACATACACACCAAGCTGCCCTGTCTCTGTACTCTGACCTGTCTCTTTCCTCGTGTGCTTTGCTTAGCAGCAAAACACTTTGCAATGCTAGCACTGAAATTGATAACAAAGCTAAAGCCTTCTTGAAATGAATATGAGCACACACCGCTCAGCACTATTGTTTCAGGTAGGCTGCTGACTCAGGCAGACAGTACTGCAGGAGCCACACCCCATTCACATTATGAAGTGGTTTCTTTTCAATCTTAAACTCTAGCGACTTCAGGGGGCGGTTGTGGTTAATTAGCTGTGGAGTCAGAGGGTCTTCTGGGTGTAGGGGAGAGTTAGTGGAGGAGTTAGGGGTGAGTGGATGAGTCTGAAGAGCCTGTTTGGGACAGGGAAAATGAGGCTTGGAAAAGGATTTCATGTTCAGTAGACCTAGGTTTCAAAACACACACACACACACACTCCATGTTTGCAAGGATTTAATGTTCAGTAGATCTAGGTTACACACACACACACACACACACACACACACACACACACACACACACACACACACACACACACACACACGAGACTCCATATTCGCATGGCTCCAAGCATTCACTCTCCATATTCATACGGTCCAGGGCTACACTTGTACCCATGCAGCTCCTGAGATGGGACCATGTTCTGTCTAGGACAGGAGGCAAGGGGAACAGTCCTTTCTCCGCTCGAAAGAGCAGCCCCAGGTTTCTTTGTACAAAATGAGATGGGGTCTTGAGCAAACGCTGGACATGTTGGATGGGGAAGGGGGGGGGCAGGACCTGCAAAAACTTGCCAGAGGACTGCCATGGGGGCACAAACATATTTCAGTTTTGCTAAACGATTTTAGTTCAGAGATAGAGAGCAAACAAACAACATTCTTTCCCCCCCACCCCACCCCACCCCCCCGTTTGTGGGAGATGTGGGGCATGCTGAGAGAGAGAAACTTTCAGTCCTTGCCAATAGCTAGAAAAATGTGTCATATTGAAACCCCTTCCAAGAAGCATCTCCATTCAGCCACCCCCGTGTGGGAGACACTTGGCATCACCCCGTTACCTTCCTAAGCAATGGTCTCCTTAGCCGTGCAGTCATGCCAGAGATGGCCCTCGGGGACTGGATCGGTCTGTCCGATGGAACTCAGGTGCTGGTCTTGGAATGACGAAGGATGGGGTAAGGCAAGGAGGGCTTCCTGTTCAGCACATGGCACAGCTGGTGGGAATAGACGGGGGCTGGAGCTGGACAGTTCTGAAAGCGCAAAGAGCTTGCCAGTGATCTGTCGTTTCTTCGCTGTAAGCACAGGAAGCTACATCTAGCTCGCCCTGTCAAAGTGAGACTGAGAGCCAGAGTACCGAAATGGCTAGCGAGGCCAAGAATAAAAAGCCCCAAACCACGTCCACTTCCTGACGGTAAAGGTGATGGGAGGGGGCGGGAAGGAATCAGGTGTGAGGCTCCAGCAAGCGCTTAGCTGCACTGGTGACTTGGCTGCGCACATTGCTACACAGAGATATATAACTGGGTGCGTGCCCCCCATGCACAAACATGCCCACCGTGGCACATGGGCACGTGTATCAGTTTAAGACAAGCTGGAATAGCTTATCCCTGCATGTACCCAGTGCCTAGCCCAACAGAAGCCCGGTGTAAGCGGATTTAAAAGCATTCACGCACTCACCCGTTGCACCAGTTTCACTGAATCAGTTGGAAATCATGCCTGGTGTTCATCCAATGCAAGTGAGTGGTTAGAAGGCCTCAGACACAACCTCCCCCCTCACAGCCACAATGGCACCATGTACAAATACACCCTTCATGCATACACAACTTGTCTGCTTCACACACTTCTCACACTCATAAACAAACCACCCCCTCCCCCGAAATAATGCTCGCTAGCTTTGAGCCTCTATCTTCGCTTCTGCATGAGGGGCTCACTTAATTAATGCTCTTCACAACTGTGAGGCAGAGAGAAAGCCCATTTCACAGATGGCCCGGAAAGGTTATGAAGTGACTTACTCTCTTAACTGGTAAGTGGCAATGCCAGGCTCCTTGTCCTCTGTAGTGACCACAGCATAAGGCACCTTCCCCGTGACAGCCCTCACAGACGTGACTCTCTAAGGTGCACTCAGGCACGTTTTCACCATACCCCAATAGTCCCTCCACCCCCACTCTACACCCAGACAGACACAAACGCAATAGGATTCTCAAACGCCCCACACTTCACACATCCCCCAACGCCCACTCGCCCCTCCTCCCCACCCCCAAACACACAAATAGCTTTCTCTGAAGTGTAGCATATTGCACTTCCTGTCTGGTTAGGGCTGCACACATTGGCCTGTGGTGTTGGAGCGGAACAGGCATTGCTCCGGTACTTCACAGTGGTCAGTCACTGAGCTGAGCTCTCCCTGCGTCCACGCCTCAGCACCTCTGAGGCCTGAGCTCAAGTCCAGTGGGAGGTTTGGCTGAGTGGAGGGGTCTGGGAGGTGAATCCAAGTCACAGAGAGCTCCAGGACAGGCAATTTCATGGAGCAGAATGTAGAGACCTTGTGGGATTGGCCCTCTATGACAGCCAACCAGACAGTGGGTTCAGGGGGTATTGGAGAGAGAGTTCGCTCTTTGTCATGGATAGTCCAGCACAGAAAGTGAGTGTGAGAGAGATTCGGTTTCACATACCAAGAACACAGGAGTGAGACAGTGGTTTGAGGGAGAGGAGGGGTTATTTTTACGAAGATTGTAGCTGGAGGCTGTAGTAGGGTATACTCTCCACATGAGCCCTGAGAGAGTAAATTAAGCCCAGCAGGAGCAGGACAGGCCCGTATAAAGCCAGGACAGGCCCATGGCAACAGACAGAGGGCTTGCTGCGAAACACTGCAGTCAGTCCTGGGGCATTCTGGATGCTTGTGTGGCCCTCAGGAGATATCCAAATGCTGCTCAGCTGATTAGCAGACCCACAGCCGGCAGCATGTGTTTCTAATGGTGGTGCACAATCATGCATGCTTTGGTGCACATAATAAAATGTATTCTGCACATGACTGGAAACAATCTGCACGTGCATGGAAAGGATTCAAGGGAATGTTGGTGAGGGGGCCTGGTTTGGAGGCTACAGAGACATGTAGCTTGTAGTTTCTCCCTGGGATCAGGGAGAGCTAAAGTTGGCAGACCCAGCCAAGGAAGGAGTAGCCAGAAGTTTAGGAAAGGGCCGAGGGAAAGACAGTGAGGTCTCAGAGGGAACAGACCTCAGCTGCTCAATAGAGGGTCCCTAACCCAGGACCTGGAGTAGAGATGAGCCCAGTTTCCCCAACCAGACGCTGAGGGAGTGGCTCCATGGAGCAGTGAGAGGGAAGCCTGCCAGTAACTGCTGAGGAAAAGGAACTTTCATCCCCTGGAAGGGGAAAGTTCAAATTGTGACTCCATGAAGAAGCAGCAGCAGCTCTTGGAGCGAGAGAGGAACTGCAGACCCAAAGAGAGAGGCAAAGGGTGGCATGTTACTGTGGGAAGTGGGAGGGAGTTGATTTCGTGGCCAGGAGAAGGTGCCAGCCTAGTGAGATGTGGAGCATCCTGTCAGGGGGGCTCAAAGGCACCATTTCACGCAAACCACTGCAGTCCGGATATCAAGGGCATGCTCAAAGTGCTGCAGTGGAGAACATGACACATCAGACTCCAATTGAGACAGTCTGGTCTGAATGCCATGCGCCTTAGAGCCCCGATCTGTATTTGGCAGCACAAAGAGGCCGTAAAATCAGATGAGTAATCCTGACATAAGGAAATCTCTGTGTGGCATGGAGAGGGAGTAACTAAGGAGGGGGTGTGGGCTAAATGCTACGATGCTCCAATATTCCCTAGCTAGTGTAATGACCACTTGAGGGCTGTGAACCAGCCGCCAGCATAAATGAAACTAGCTTATTCTGGAGACTGAAGAACTCTGCAAATTGAGGAAGGAAAAGGTAAGGTGGAGATCCCTTAACCATAATCAAATACTTTAAATGTATGTGGTCCAGATGCCAACACTACTCCACTTTGAGGGCTTGTGTTCCCACCAGTGGAGTGCAATGACCCGTCGGGGGTGTCTTGTACGAGGGAGGGGCTCCAGGACTGCCCTGCAGTCCCCAGCAATTAAAGATAAACCCTTAATTAAAGATATGGTAACCCTAGCCCCTGGTGTAAAGCACTGTTCCCTCAGTGCAATTTATCCTACCTGCCTTAGCGATTTTGTATCAGTAGTTTACACCAGAGCAAAAATCCATAATGCAGGCAAGCTGCATGTAGTAGCCTATGCTGTGATTAGTTCCATAGATTTCAAGGGGACTGCCTGCAGACTAAGGCACTCCTCAGGGGGAATAAAGGTAATGGAGCCAAGTCCTATGTGTCTGGGCACCACAGCAGCTTTTGAAGTAGCAACACCTATTGCTAATCTTGCAATGCAGTGTTCATTAGACTCATCCCCTTCCCCAATTCCCTTTGGGATTGTGTTTGCTCTCAGCCTTCATATCAATAGCTTTGGAAAGTTGCAGCTCAAGGCCCTCACTTATTCTCAATTTAAGGGAGTTGGCAAAAAAAAAAAAAAAAGTAAGATATCCAACTTCCCATGTAGTTTGTCCTCTGTGAGGCGCATGTGCTGGGATATTTCCGAAAAAAATACATAGACACTTGTGTGCATGGTTGGTGCTATAACTGAATAAGATCCACTACTGGTCTAGTTCCACTGATGTCAGCTAGCTGCACTGATTCATACCAACTAAGGATCAAGCCCATTACCTTTGATTGCTAGTTACATCATTTCCTATGAAATTGTACTACTGAAGCTACGGGATGTTTTTTTGTGAAGCTGAGCAAAACTCCCACCCTCGTAGAGCCCCTGTGAAGATATTTGCCTTTTGGTTTCTTTTCTGTCTTTAAAACAGATAAACAGTCACGGCAATTAAATACAAAACCCTTTGTTAATCCAACATTAAGGCTTAATATTTGAACCTATAAATGCAAAGGGTCCTTATAACTGTGTTAACAGGGTCAGATTGGAAGCATCAGTGGGAACTTAGCCTTTCCTTACTTAAGGATAGTGTAGAGCTGTCCATTAAAAGCCCGATTTTTATCCCCCTTCTCTAATCAGACTGAAATGAACCAGCCCGCCCTGAAATTACACGTATACAATTACATATCAGTTCTTTGGAGCAACTGAGGCAATTCAGAGAAGTGATTTGCTAGGTATGAGAGCACAGAATCATTTGCATGGAATCATTCTGTTCTGGGTGGCTGTCAGCTCATCATATTGTAAAAAATGGTTTGTCCTAGAAACTCTCAATTTTGATTTGTTCTGTTGCCCTCACTGAGGACTGGAGCCCTTGGCTATTGCAGACATTGAGTATGGTTTATTAACAATAACATTGACAGTGAGGTTCGTATGGCAGACATGCCATTGGTGCACAACCATCACGGTGCATCCTGGAGGAGAAGCTGGAAGTGTGGCACTAGGGACTTCTGAGCCTTCCTCCCACCCAAAAGCATTAGTGAGGTCTCTCGACACCCCCTGGGTTAATTTTGGTACCTTCCAAAGAATGGGGTTTTTTTTAAGTGTAACCTTTACTTTGAATTTCCTGCCTTTCAGACATTTACATTTCTTAAAACTACAACCTCCTGTCAAGCATATTTTCCCTTAAATTGTGGTTCTAGTCTGAAAATTGTCTCTCTTAAAATGGGGGTAGGGGAAGGTCTGCTAGTCACCTCAGTGAGTGTTATAGCGAATGTGTTTTTTACTGTTCCCAGTAAAAAAGATGCTTTGGTTTCCTGATGGTCAGTCTTGCAAACTCACCAGAGGCTCAGAAAGTCAAGCTGGTGTCTTTCCTTCGTGTGCATCAGCCCAAGTAAGAAAGTTTCTGCAGGCCGATGCTGTCCTCTGTGACACATCTGCAATGCCACAGGGCCCACGTGGTTCGGTAATAAGACATGAAACCCAGAATCTAGTCCTGGCCATGGTACTGCCTCCTTCTGTGCCCTTGACCAAGTGACTTATGGCCAGGCGAGGTGCCCAGAGAACGTCTCTGAAAAGCTGTCACTAAAGCCGTGTCCCTATGAGATAACCATCAGGTTTATGCAGCATTAACCCGTCTTGACAATGCATGGCTTTGTGAAACCTCAACTACTCTAATGGAAACTGGAGCTGATGACCCTCACCTAGCTCGGAGAAGGACTGAGATTTGCAGGGGAAGGACCAGATCCTGCATCCTCAGCCCCCAAGGACTCATCCCCCTTGTGATGCTCCAGCTTACGCATTGCTATTACTGATTTAAAAGCTGTTCTACCCAAGCCCATGAAGATTCCTTGCAGTGGAAGACAGCATGGCTAGAGAGCAGTCTGGAACCTCCCACCCCAGACCTGCACCCAAAGTTCCCCACTTACAGCAGTAGCAGGACCAAAACACCAGGGTACTCTGCAAGGATAAGATCTTCATGAGAGGGCTATAGCAGCTTTTGGGCAGCTGACTTGCCCTAGGAGGCCAGCGCTGCACCAAAGCCACCGAATCAATGAGCACTCAGCCAGCTGACATTAAATTAGTTCCTTTATTGCCCTGAGAGGAGTTGACAATGATCTTGTTGCCTGCGTAAGATTAGAAGTACCAGGTGTGACATGCTGTACCTCAAAGTAGCACTCTGTAACCCCCATCTTCCTCATTGGTATATGGTTGTGGTGTTTCATACCCATCAAGCCATGCAGGATACCATAGGAAACTCATTGTTCTGTCACAATATGTATCTCATTTGTGTATATAGTGTTATGAGATTTTGCTAGGTGATTGTTACTGAAAGATGTTGTGAGTTTGGGATTTGGCCACTGCTACATCTCCAGTGACAACAAAGGAAGTGACCCACACCCAGGCGGGCATAAAACAACCATTGACCAACAGAGGAATTGTAAACAAGAAAGCTACATGTCAATAAGAGACAGTTTTGCAAGCACCACACAGTTGAGACTCAGAAAGGCCCACCAGGGCCATGCCTGGGCTAGTCCCTTTCCAGGAAAAGAATTGAGAGAATAAAATCAGAGACAGTGCACGGCATTGGGACACCACCTTTCTCCTCCTCTGCCTATGTTGAAGGCAACAAGAACGTGGAGAAGACAAACACTTGAACTGAGGAGACAGGTCCCAGACTAAGAAGGAAATTCCAGCTGTATATTAAAAATTGTAACCTGCTTGCAACATCCAGTGAGATGAGAAAAGCTGTTTGATTCAACTCTTGCTTTGTCTAAAAGTTTAGGGATTTAGAGAATGCCTGTTTACTTTTTATGTGCTTAAGGCAACTATATCTGATCTTTATGCCAAACAGATGTCACACTTCAAATCTATCTTTCTGCAGTTAAAAAACCTTATTTTAATGTTTTATCCTTAACAGTGAGTTTGTCTAAAGCAGTGGTTCCCAAACTTTTCGGCATCATGCCCCCTTTTTGATTTTTGAAAAACCCTCATGTCCCTTCTTCCCCCTGCCTCCGCCCCCAGGAAAGCTTGTTGAGCAAAAAAAAAAAAAGGAACTGACTGGGGCAGCAAAACTTGATGGGGAGGGGGGGACTGAGTTGCCTCGCGCCCCCTCCTGGAATTTCTTCACACCCCCCAGTTTAGGAACCCATGGTCTAAAGTGTTTGGGAAATCTGCTGAGGTTACAAAGGCTAGTGCATGCCCACTTTCCTTTGACAAAACAGCAAACTATTTAATAAGCTTGCACTGTTCAAGAGAAGACCTTGAGCAGTGTAAGATGGACTATTTCTGGGGTGCCAGGCTTGAAGCTTGAGAGATTTGCAGGTGTTTCTCTGTGAATAGTTCATGAGTGGCTTGGAGAGCTTTCATGCAACTTAGCGGGCTGTGCCTCTGCATGCTGGCGTCAGTGTGCTAACAGTAGTTGGAGCAGTTTGCTGCTGGTCACTAGCAAAGCATTGCAAGAGACGGCCCTGGCTGGAGAGTTAAGGGGCTGCAGGAGTCCCACAGTTCCATGTTGTGCCCCAGTGACCCCATCACAGTGGTGCAGCAAACAGGGTGAAGTGCACAGCCAGTTGTACTAAGCAAGAGGTGCACTTTATTCACTGATGTATCCATTTTAATTTGGTTTGAACAGTGAGGCTGAGAACAGTAAAAAAAAATAAAGTTACAAGTTTGATATTTTCACTTTGCTTATTTTGGAGGAAAGAAATAAGGACAGAAATGTATAAAGATGAGCAAGAATGAAGCAGTTGAAAAGTTAGAAATATACCTATTACAGATAATGGAAAAAAGTCTCTGAGTGTCCGTTAAGAATGAAAGAACTGGAGATAAAGGAGAAAGAGAAAGAGACTGTTAGAGAGGAGGCAGTACATCAGTGGGCTTAGAGCTGAAAGCCACAGAAGCTGAGGAAAGAGAGACACAGCAAAAACACCAACAGGGCTTACTAGAAAAGTGAAACCAAAAATCAAGCCTATCTCTTCCCATCACTCCAAGAATCCACAGTTGGGACCAGTTATGTCCCGTCTACAAGGAAACGGACACCATGACAGAATATTTTACTACTTTGGAGAGTCTGTGTGCAGTTTGTGAAATTCCTGCTGAGGAAGAAGGGCCCACCCTGATTGCAAAGTGAATTGGTAAAACTCCAAATATAGTCAATGAAATGCCAGTTAAGGATGTTTTAGATTGCTGGACATTTATAAATTCTATTCTATTCTATTATGCAAAAATGTAAATAATCTTGGATACATATTGGGTGACATTTAGAACTCTTAAGAGGGGTGCTGGTATGAGTAATGGAGAATATATAAACAGGATGAATGACCTGGTAAGAAAATGAGTGAGGGGAAAAGAAATTGAAAACCTTGAGCAAATGACTGATTCCATTGGTCAATAACATTCCATAAGTTTATGTAAAGATGATGCAAAACAGTGTTTGTGAGTTAAAAATGTGACCTCTGTGGTGGAGATGACTTCTTTACCTGATGCCTTTGGGTCTACCCAGGCATCTGTTGAAAGTTAACAGTAGAAAGAGAGGTTTAAACTGGTGGGAAGGGAAGTTCCTGTTTTACCTCTGGAAGAAAAGAGAGTCGCTGGGAGGCTGAGCATTCACCTTCCCAAAATCAGAAGCTTCCTATAAAAACAAGAGTCCAAAAGATGCTATCATTGTAATACCATTGATCACCTGAGGAATAAATGTTGTGTGCTTGGAGGAGCTAAGTAATAAATAGCCCATGTTAATGCTGCTGTCCTCAACACAAAAACCTCTGAGATGCCTGCAACTTAGATTGGTTTTGTTGGACTGGATTCTGCAGAAGCAGCCACAGCGCACATAAAAGTTGTTAAAATTCATGGCAGGGAATACTTAGGATGGAAAGATACAGGTGCATAGATTTCTGTGGTTAAGCATAATTTAAATTCCAAAAGGTGACATATTGCCAGGACCAAGGGCAGAGCTTTTATTAGCAGGAGGGTTCAGGATTCTTATTCCTGTAGCCAAAATGTACATAGAAACTGATGGGTTAGAAAGTTAATTAAAAGTGGGGGTGGTGAACAGTATCTCTATTGACATCCTTATTGGGAATGATTTTTCTGGGCAGCTCATGATGTTAAGGTGTTTGCCCACAGCAAGAAAGAATAGTATATTGGGACCCAGAGGGAAAGGATTAAGTCCAGGAAACTTAAAAGGAATGGGAGAAAGTCTCGTTGGCTACATCTACACTGAGGAGAGATTTTGGGATACCAAAGTATCCCGAAATAGCTACTCGGCATCTTTGAGCAAGTCCGTAATTTCAAAATCTAATGGGATCACTATTCTGATGTCCCTGTAAACCTCATTCCACAAAGAGTAAGGGACGTTTCAGAATAGCACTCTATTTCAAAATTAATTCGAAATAAGCTACGCAATTTGAGCTTATTTTGAGCTCTGGGTGCATGTAGACACACACTTTGATTCCTCTGCAGAATACTTCCAGACGTAGGGGAGGTTGAGACTGGCTCCAGCACCCAGATATATCCTTACCCATATCATGGAAATCAGAGAGATTCCAGAAGACTGGAAAAGGGCAAATATAGTGTCCATCTATAAAAAGGGAAATAAGAACAACACGGGACACTACAGACCAGTCAGTTAACTTCTGTGCCAGGAAAGATAATGGAGCAAGTAATTAAAGAATTCATCTGCAAACACCTGGAAGATAATAAGGTGATAGGTAATAGCCAGAATGGATTTGTAAAGAACAAATCATGTCAAACCAATCTGATAGCTTTCTTTGATAAGGATAATGAGTCCTGTAAATAAGGGAAAAGCAGTGGACATGGTATACCTAGACTTTAGTAAGGCATTTGATATGGTCTCGCATGATACTCTTATCAATAAACTAGGCAAATACAACTTAGATAGGGCTACTATAAGGTGGGTGCATGACTGGCTGGATAACCATTCTCGGAGAGTAGTTATTAATGGTTCACAATCCTGCTGGAAGGGCATAACAAGTGGGGTTCTTGGGACCAGTTTTTGTTTTGGAACCAGTTCTGTTCAATATCTTCATCAATGATTTAGATGTTGGCATGGAGAATACACTTATTAAGTCTATAGAGGAAAGCTGGGAGGGGTTGCAACTGCTTTGGAGGACAAGGTCATAATTCAAAATGATCTGGAAAAACTGGAGAATTGGTCTGAGGTAAATAGGATGAAGTTTAATAAGGACAAATGCAAAGTGCTTCACTTAGGAAGGAACAATCAGTCTCACACATACAGAATGGGAAGCAACTGCCTAGGAAGGAGCACTGCAGAAAGGGATCTAGGGGTCATAGTGGACCACAAGCTAAATATGAGTCAACAGTGTGACGCCGGTGCAAAAAAAGCAAACATGATTCTGGGATGCATTAACAGGAGTGTTGTGAGCAAGACATGAGAAGTCATTCTTCCACTCTACTCTGCGCTGGTTAGGCCTCAACTGGAGTCTTGTGTCCAGTTCTGGGCACCACATTTCAAGAAAGATGTGGAGAAATTGGAGAAGGTCAAGCGAAAAGCAACAAGAATGATTAAAGGTCTAGAGAACATGACCTATGAAGGAAGGAAGACTGAAAGAATTGGGCTTGTTTAGTTTGGAAAGGAGAAAACTGAGGGGGGACATGATAGCAGTTTTCAGTATCTAAAAGGGTGTCACAAGGAGGAGGGAGAGAAATTGTTTTCCTTGGCCTCTGAGGATAGGACGAGAAGCAATGGGCTTAAACTGCAGCAAGGGAGGTTTAGGTTGGACATTAGGAAAAACTTCCTTACTGTCAGGGTGGTAAAACACTGGAATAAGTTGCCTAGGGAGATTGTGGAATCTCCATCTCTGGAGATATTTAAGATCAGGTTAGATAAACATCAGGGATTGTCTAGACAGTACTGGGTCCTGCCATGAGAGCTGCGGACTGGACTCGATGACCTCTTGAGGTCCCTTCCAGTTCTAGTGTTCGGTGATTCTATGATATGCAGAATATGCAGCTGTGTAGGGCTCCCCAAAATTTGGGGCTCCACTGGGTCTCAATGTCCTCCCTCCCACAAATTCCAATCTCTATTCTGTGGTTCTGCTTCCTCTGGAGAGAAGCTAGTTAACTTAAAAGTGGAAAAGCCTGCCCGACCTATTAGCAGTACCTGCGAAAGGGCCATTCAAGTGGTAATGAAGCCATTTAACATGCATTTGCCATCCCCAGGTATATACTGTAAAACAACCCTCACCAGTCCCACAGTCGATTTGTTCTTGGTACCACCGTGAATAGTGAAATCCACACATAATCTGGGCAGAGGTTCACAGCCACTCCAGTGAGCTCCCCACGGCTCATGGCTGCTGTGGTGAGTGCGGGGAGCCCTGTCCACTGCTGCTGTCTGGCAACCCCCTTGACACCGCAGTCCGCCCAGGTCAGGGAATAAGGTGCAATGAGGGGTCGGGAGAGACCCATAGTGATCCTGTCAATCACAGACTGTCAGTTTCTGAATTTACTGTAGCAAAATACAGGACTGTGTAGCACTTTAAAGACTAACAAGATGGTTTATTAGAAGATGAGCTTTCGTGGGCCAGACCCACTTCCTCAAGCTCATCATCTAATAAACCATCTTGTTAGTCTTTAAAGTGCTACATAGTCCTGTATTTTGCTTCAGCTACACCAGACTAACACAGCTACATTTCTATCACTATTCTGAATTTACTGTGTTAGTTGACAGGACCCGAGTTTAAAATTTGCTTTAAAAATATTTCATTAGTGGGTTGCTGAAGATTATCAAATCACAGCTCTAAAACACCGTCATCCTCCTTCCCCCCTCCCCCCCCCCCGACTGCCATTGGGCATAATTCAATAGTACCAGTCTAACAGAACTGCTTGGTGCCCCATAAATCCTACAGCCCTGCCTGCGCCACAGCTAAAGTCAGCACCTCCGCAGGCACGGAGAGGGGTGGAGTATCTGTCACTGTTCCAGATGTTAACTACATGCCTTGCAGCTGACCCAAGAGAAGATCCCACTTCAGTGAGCATGTGTCTGGGGGGGAGCCCAGAGAAGGAAAATGGGGGAGGGATTTCTGCAGGAGATAAGCAACCCTGTAAGCCAGTGGTCCCCAACCTTTTAGGTCTGCCGGGCGTCCGGAGACAGGGCCACTCACGCGCAGGGCGTCCAGGCGTGGGGCCGCTCACACGTCGCGCGTCCGGGGCCGTGGCTGCACATGTGCCGCGTGCCCGGGGCGGGGCCAGCCCAGATCATTCCATGGGCGCACATAAATGCCCCGGCGCGTTGGGGACCTCTGCCATAAGCAGTTGGCTTGCCTAGCCCGCCTCATGTGGAAAGAAGAGTGGGAGCGCATAAATGTCTCTTCAGTGGTCACTTGGGAGTGAACGCCCAGGACAAAGTGGCTGATTCAGCATCTGTGGACTTCGGCAGCCTGTAGCTCAGATGCAGGGAGGAAACTGTGCAATTGCCCCCTGAGAGGGGAGCAGCCACACAACTGACTTCTCAGGGACAGAGCAGGGGGTCCCAGTTTTCTGGTCCTGACATGGTTGTGGAAAGTAATTGCTTCTTAAGTCAAGATGCAGTTCACATACCTGTAACAGCCAGGAAGCTTCCAAGCATTGATTGTGAGCATACAAATGACCCAGCTAGCACAAAAGTATTGGAGGGAGGGACGTCTTCCACCTAGCTGGTAAGGCACAGAAAGCAGCTAAAGAAATGCTGCTGGGAATAGAAACATCTAGTTAAAAAGCAAATACTCTTACCCCAGAAAGCAGGGATCACAACAATGTAGGGAAAGGAGGCAGGGAAGGACTCAGTGCTGGGAATGGGGAACACAGGATATCCTTTTGCAGATTCAGACTAACACGGCTACCCCTCTGATACTTGACACCCAGGAGGGGAGATGGATTTTTTTTGCATATGTTTAGTCCTGGGATAGGGAGACAGCACCGCAAAAGTTCAGCCAATATGCAGGATCCTCCTTAAGCCTTACCCTGCCCTACATGTCTGGCTGGACCTTCAGGAGAGACCCACCTCTCCTGGTACCTGGAGCTATGTGTCCCCAAGGCAACATGGGGTGTTACACAGGGTCACACCAGAATGTGGTCAGCAGCCACCTTTTAGCACTGTGGAGAGAGGAAGGGGAGCTGCTCCCAGTCCTGGGTGGGGGGAGGAAGGGTGACCTGGCCTATGTCTTTATAGAGCTCATCTCTTCTTCCTCCTTCCCACCTGCTCACCCCGTGGCTGGAAGCAGCTTGTCCCTCATTCCACAAGGTGTAACAGTTAACTCAAACTAAGGACTTAGTTTGAGTTAATGTTTGACTGCCGTGTGTAGCCGCGGGCAGTTAATCCGGATTAGTGGCATTTAAAAATGGCGACCGGACGGGAACATGAAAATAAAGCCTGGGATATTTAAATCCTGGGCTTCATTTGCAACTTCAAATGCCTACATTAGCTTCCTTAGTTCAAACTACGGGGCTAGTGTAGACATACCCTGAGGGAGTAGTGGGGGTAGGAAAGAGTGAAGGGAAAAATTAGGGAGAGGGCAGTGAGAGGGGGAGCATGTAAAGGACTGATGTGTGGGCAGCAGAGGCAACGCAAAACCGGACACTATCTGGCACCTGCCTGCACTCACCAGCTGCTATGGTGGCCACAAATAGGTTGGAAGTCAGGGCCCTGCTGGCTGGGAGCTGGCGTGTAGCAGAGGCTGTGCTAATAAACCAGAATGGGGAGTGGCTGGGCATGTGGCAGTTTTGCCCTGTCACCAGCCTTTCATAGCACCCTCATCATCAGCCACCGGACCCTCCCGCTCTCTGCTGGTGACCAGCAGCAGGACTCACCAGTACTGATGGCAGGGAACAGAAAATGCAGGACAATTTACCTGTTTTTAAGAAAAAGTCGGGACACCTGCCGGAGGGCTTAAATATGGGACTGTGTCTTTAAAAATGGGCTGTCTGGTCCCCCTAATTAAGAGTATAAAATCAGGGACAGTGGCATCAGGATACCATCTCTCTCCTTTCCCACCTATGTTGAAGGCAACAAGAACACTGAGAAGACAAACACTTGAACTAAGGAGACTGGTTTGAGGCTGAGACAGAAATGCCACCTGGGTATTTGTAACTGTAACTTACCTGCAACATCCAAGAAAAGCTGTTTGATTCAACTCTTGCATTGTCTAAAAGTTTAGGGTATAGAGAATGCCTATTCACTTTTTGTTTACTTAAGGTAATTATCTCTGACCCTTAAAGTATACCATTTATAATCCCTTAAAATCTGTCTTTCTGCAGTTAATAAACTTATTTTAATGTTTTATCTGTACACGTGAGTTTGTCTGAAGTCTCAGAGGGGCAGCCATGTTAATCTGTATCTGCAAAAACAACATGAAGTCCTGTGGCACTTTAGGGGATGTCTACACAGTAGGGCTAAAGCTGAAATAAGCTACACAACTTGAGCTACGTCAATTCCATACCTTAAATCGAAATAGCTTATTTCAGCTTTTGGCGCTGTCTACAGAGCAGGAAGTCCGAGGTAAAGCGCTCTTCCTCTGACTTCCTTTGCTCCCCATAAAATGAGAGTTATAGGAGTCGGAGTAAGAAGTCCTCCAGCTCGCCATTATTTCGACATTATGACGAAATAACTGCTTGCTGTATAGATACAGACTATGTAATTTTGGAATAATGTCAGTTATTCTGAAGTAACGCTGCTGGGTAAACATAGTCTGAGAGGCTGACAGATTTAGTAAAGTATAAGCTTTCATCTGAGGAAGTGGGTTTTACCCATGAAAGCTTAATGTAAAGCTTATGTGTCACAAGACTTCTCGTTGTTTTTATTGGAAGTGTTTGGGAAATTTGCTCAGGTTACAAAGGCTAGTGCATGCCCACTTTCCTTTGACAAAACAGCAAACTATTTAATAAGCTTGCACTGTTCAAGAGAAGACCTTGAGCAGTGTAAGATGGACTATTTCTGGGATGCCAGGCTGGAGGCTTGAGAAATTTGCTGGTGTTTCCCTGTGAATAGTTCATGAGTGGCTTGGGGTACATCTACACAGCAACTACTGTTATTTCAAAATAACTTAGTCCATGTCTACACAACAGGCAGTTATTCCAAAATAATGTCAAAATACCGTCAAGCTGGAGGACTTCTTACTCTGACTCCTGTAACCCTCATTGTAGGAGGAGTAAGGGAAGTCGGAGGCAGAGTGCTCTATTTCGAAATAATTGCTATGTAGATGCTCCCAATCTTGAAATAAGCTATTTTGAAATAAGCTACATAAGTGACGTTGCTCAATTTGAATAGCTTATTTCGAGTTAAGCCCTGCTGTGTAGACACACCCTCAGAGAAATTTTGTGCAACCAAGCTGGCTGCGCCTCTTCATGCTGGCAGTGTGATATCTTGGAGGGGTTTGCTGCTGGTCACTAGGAAAGCATTGTGAGAGACAGCTGGAGGGTTAAGGGGGTGCAGGAGTCTCACAGTTCCACATTGTACCCCAGAGATCCCATCACACAACGGTCCCGGGATGCTAGATCCGTGTGTGTTTATAGCAGGAGGTTTCAAACTTTTTTTCTCGGTACCCAGTTGAAGAAAATTGTTGATCCCCATGATCCAACATAATTTGATTAGAGTGTGAGCTCTGGAGTGCAGCCGAGGATGAGAGCTTTGGAGTATAAGAGGGGGCCCTGGCTTTGGTGAGAATCAGGGCTGGGGCAGGAGGGGCTTGCCTTGCGTGGCTCTAGGTCAGTGGTGCAGCGGGGGGGCTACATCAGGCTTCCTGCCTCTCCTGCCACTGCAGACCATGCTGTGCCCCAGCAGCAGGTTCTAGCCAATGGGAGTATGGAGCGAGTGCTCAGGGCAGGGGCAGTGCACAGAGCCCTGAGTGCTCTCTTCCCCCTCCCACCTACCCCAACCTAGGAGCTGTGGGTTACAGCTGACCCCCCCCCCCCCCCCGCAGCAGCGAGACCCACTGACCGACATTCCTTGACCCAATATTGTGTTGCGGCCCATAGTTTGAAAACCACTGGTTTATGGACACTTGTGCAGATGAGTGCAACAGATTTGTTATGCAGTGAGGAAAGGCTCCAAGGCCTAATAAATTAAGATAAATTCAAAGGTTCATTGTGTGTTAAAAATGACTTCAAGAAAGTGCATGCTGCTTCAGGGAAATGCAATGGAAATAAACCCAGAGGAGTTCTTACAAGGTCCTGTTTAATGTTTAATCACACTTCCTTTCTTTCTCCAGAGAAGTTTGTCATTATAACCACAGTCCCCGTTCTGTTTAAAACCTTTCTCCTGCACCTTGTGTCCCAGGCAACTTCTCCCCTTTAGAGAGAGAGGATTGATTAGATGCTCAGTTACTGAATGTGTTTTATTATGAATCTTTGGTCCAGAGCCCCAGTGCTTTAGCAGAGGGAGGGGGCTCGTGGACATGACTGTTATTACAGTTAATGACATTAATGTGGTTGAATAGAAGCCATTTATTTTCAGCAGTGCAAGAGGCGAGCGTGTCTCCCTAAAGCTTTGTGCTAACAAATTGCACTCACAGCTTTTAATGTTTTGCATTCATAGCTCCCCATCAATGCAGCCTTTTATCCATGCCAAGTAAGCCTGTGTTTTTGCTGAGGCCGGGCGTGTGTTGTCCTTGCAGGTTCTACCTATGTTCTAATAGTGCCCCCCAGGAGCGCCTCACAGCACCCCTGGGAGGTAGGGGACTGTTAGAAGGTGAGCATTGCAGGCCACTCCACAGGCACCTGAAAGGAAGAAATCAAGTGAAGCCCTGGGACAAGGCCCAGATCAAAGAGCTAAGTGACCTGAAGGAACAAGTGCCACATAGACCAGACACAGGCTGCAGGTCTGAGCCCAAAGGGGCTGTGACAAGCCAAGAAATATGGCAACATGAAGTGCCCCTCATTTGCCTTCAGTGCCTGCCACGTGGTGCCAGCTACTGTCTTAGTAGCTCCGCTGAGGGGCTGGAGGGGCGGCCTCATGGCTGACTTCTCCTGGGAAAGCCTCCAGTTCTCTGCTGATATAAATGGGTGTCAGGGGAGCCAGCGGAGCTTGCAGTGGCCACTGGTGGTGAGCCCGGAGCGAGTCTCTTTGTGGGGCCTTTGCGTGCATGTCAGCCCGTGGCGAGGGGGGGGGGGTGGCCCCTCCCAGGAGGAGAAGTCAGAAAGGACGGGGATTATTTTTATCCACGTGTGGTCACTGAGGAGCCCTTCTGGCTCTGCTCACGTGGAGGAGTGACGCAGAGCCACTTGCAGGCAACGTGTCGAGGGGTCTTATGCTAAGGGCCGACGCGGGCCGTCCACTCACCAGGGGAGCGCTATGGGAGAGTCCTGAGGGAGATGGGATTTGACATTCAGGGCAAGGGGAGGCTGAGATGTTACGTAACCCTTTCTTTGCTAGCTCCTATGAGGCAGCGGGGTGGGGAGGGGAAAAGTGCCTTTTGCAATGCCGGCGCCCTAAGAAGTGCTGGCCGCTCAGGAGAAGGAGGCAATCAGTGACAGAGCACGGAAACCGTTCATGTCTCATTCGCCCTCTACTCCTAGCTCATCACCAGGCTGAGCAATTCTGGCAACTGTATCATCCCCTCCAACCTTCTGGGGGAGGTGACTGCGGCGTTGTTTCACAGCCAGAGTGATGCTGCTGAGGGAGGGGCGTGGAGACGTCCTCTGGATCCCCTACTGCAGGCGCGCACACTCCCTGACTGGCGAGGGAGCCTCAAAGAAGTTCAAAGGTTTGGCTCAGCTTGAATGCTTTGCTTGGAAACAGGCCACAGACAGAATGAACCCTGGGGATTGCTCACCCTTTGGAAATGGTCTCTCCATGTCGGCATGGGGATTCCTTGGGCAGGGGTGTGTGTGCACGCACTGCTGCAGTTCCTGCGACGCTAAACCTGACATGGGGGTCAGCAGGGGTGGATGAGAGTTTTGCGGGGCCCAGAGCAGCACAATTTCACGGGGCCCCCCTTTGGAGAAAAAATAGAAAAAGGGCATCAAATGTGCAAATTGAAGGCTATTTTCATATTAAATGTGAATTGAGTCAATTTGACAGAAACTTAATTTAGTTGGATAATTTTTATTTAAATTATATTGTAAGTCATTCTTAAACAAAATTCTGCATTAATAATTACAAATTTTCATTTGTATTTAAATCTCCTCCCCCTCCTGCCTCTCACTCGCGGAGCCCAAACAGGCGTTTGGGCCCCATGCGGCGGCCCGGCTGAGCGGTGCAGAACTCGGCCGAGCACCACGGCAGGAGGCAAAGGTGGGCAGGGTGGTGACGTACACGGCTGGGGGCAGGACCTGGAGCCTCTGTCATGCCTTTCACCTCCCGCCGTGCGCTCAGCCGAGTTCTGCGCTGCTCAGCCAGGCCGCCGCGCAGGAGCAAGCGGCGCAAGTGGCCGTTTGGGCCCCGCATGGCGGCTGAGCGCGGGGCCTGTTGCAACTCGGGGCCCGGGGCCCTGCCCTTTATCCATCGCTGGGGGTCAGCCATGAGTTTCAGTCTCAACTGGCACTGCCCTCCACCCTGGGAGAGGGGACTCTGCCTGCTGCTGGCTTGCTGTGTGACTGGGAGCCATTCACTTTTTGCTGTGCCTCAGTTTCCTCATCTGAGACTACCTCCCTGACTAAATGAGGACCAGGGTGAAGCTCTCTGAGAACTGTCTTTGTCCCGTTGGTGCTGGAAGTGATGCTGGCAGCCTGGTGAAAACTCCCCCCTTCTCCTGCTGAAAGCCATGGCGGGGAGGGGGGAGCGTGGGCGGTGGAAGGAGTTGTGGTTGCCAGATGTGTGAATTGCTGCTGAGTGCAACAAATGCAACCCAGCCACATTAACCAGAGAGAGGAGCTCAGGTGAGAGAGCTAGCTCACTGCCCTTTCCTGTTGCCCTACTAAGTCTTCACCTGACCCACCAAGTACTTCCCCTCCGCTCTACACCCAGAGCCTTCCTTTGCGAGTCTTTGGTAAGGCAGAGCTAGCTGGCCCTGACATGGAAAACAAAACGAGGGGAAAGTGACCCTCTAGAATACTGGCAAAGTAGAGTGCATTGCAAAAGAGGGTGCTCGCCCCATCCCTAAGAGCTGCTAGGTGCTCAGTTTTAGGTGCAAAGTAAGCAGTGGTGGATTGCATATCGCACTGGAAGCTATCGCTGCTCAGTGTGTAACAATATTGATGCTACCTCACCATAAGGGAGGAGGGATTAGACGCAGTGGTCCCCAACCTTTCGGGGCCACTCACGTGCCAGGCGTCCGGGGGCGGGGCTGCTCATGCGCCACTTTTCCTGGGGTGGGGCCACGCGCCCTGAGCCCAGGGCCGGCACCACACATTTGCTGAGCACTGGGGGCGGGGCCAGCCCAGATGTTTCGGTGGACACACATAAATGCCCCGGTGCGCGCCATGTTGGGGACCACTGGATTAGAGCATGCACACCTCAGAGGCCTGAAGTAGGTTATAAGGCTGCAGTAGACTCTTAGTTTGTATTTAAGGGGTGGGAGGCCATCATGGCTGCTAGAAAATATGGAACCAAAGCAGCCCTGTGTGCCTGAGTCTGCAGAGAACCTGAAACAGTAGCTCCAAGATGCCCTATGGAACTCAATGGCTCTTTACTCTAAGACCCTGAGGATTTGCCTGAGGATGTGAATTGCTTTAAGACATCCATGAGGGGCCCAATGTAGGTGTCACAACAGCCAGTGTACATGCAGGACTTCTTAAATGACCTATAAACTGGGCTGGACAGACAGCTGAAAATAGTGATTGATCTGGACCCAAGATGGATGTCAGTCCATATACTCATGCTGTCTTGCTATTGTTTTACACACACACTCACCACCACCACACTGAACACCTAGCACCAGGCTGGGCTGTTTGGAGGTTTGCTGGAGTAGGTCTGATACCCAGAAGCCCTGGAGATTTGGTCACATCTGAAGCCCTGTCAGCAGAACTTGGGACTCCTAGGCTGTGTCTAGACTGGCAAGTTTTTCCGCAAAATCATCTGCTTTTGCGGAAAAACTTGCCAGCTGTCTACACTGGCCGCTTGAATTTCTGCAAAAGCACTGATGATCTCATGTAAGATCGTCAGTGCTTTTCTGGAAATACTATGCTGCTCCCGTTCGGTCTTTTTCCGAAAGACTTTTGCGCAAAAGGGCCAGTGTAGACAGCACATTACTGTTTTCTGCAAAAAATCCCCAATCGCGAAAATGGCGATCGGGGCTTTTTTGCGGAAAACTGCGTCTAGATTGGCCACGGATGCTTTTCCGCAAAAAGTGCTTTTGCGGAAAAGCATCCTGCCAATCTAGACGTGCTTTTCCGATAATGTTTTTAACGGAAAACTTTTCCATTGAAAGCATTTTCGGAAAATCATGCCAGTGTAGACGTATGTCCCCACAGCAAAGTTATTTCAAAATAACAGCCCTTATTTCAAAATAACTTTCCTAGTATCTACACAGCCAAACTGTTATTTTGAAATCAATTCGAAATAGCGGAGCGCTTATTTCAAACTTGGTAAACCTCATTCTATGAGGAATAACACCAACTTCTAAATAGCTATTTTGAAATAAGTGCTGTGTAGACACTTATTTCAAAATAGGGGGCCTCCAGCCTTCCCAGGGTGCCTTGGTGGCCACTCTGGCCTCAACCAAGAACACTCTTCTCCCTCCCCCTCCCTCTCCGGAGCCCTTAAAGGGGTAGTGTCACGTTACTGGAATTTGAGGGAAGCAGCCGGATCATGGCTGCACCCATAGGTGGGGGTGCTGGCCCCAACAATGGTATAAAAGGGGTATTGAATGGGAGCTTGTTGTTTGCTGATCCTGTGTACGCTATTTATGTGAGTGTATAATGTCTGTGTGTGTAGGTAGGAATCTGTAATCTGTGTGGAAGCTGAATATTTCTCTGAATGTGGTTGAGCATTGCTATGAACAGGCTGATTAGCGAGGCCCTGTGGGACAATGGCACTCGATGGGCCAAGGACACACCTAAAGCATGAGGGCGGAGACCTAAGAGCTGCCAGCAGAGAGAGGCTGAGGGCCAGGTGACCGGCTGCATACCAGAAGAGGCCAGGAAGGAGGCATAAAGAGGCCATGTGGTCGATGCCATTTTGTCTTCAGCTCAGCACTTCATCCCAGAGGCAGCATTGCAGGGATTGAAGAGCCCGAAAGACCTGTGGACCCATCCTGATCTTAGGATGCGCAATAAGAACTTTTAAACCAGCAGCTGTAACATCTCTGCTAGAGCCTGCATCGAGAACTGGGAGATTCGGTGCATGTAACGTACTATACTTTAACAACCTTACTCTCATGCTTTTCTTTCTTGTGATAATAAACCTTTAGTTGTTAGATGCTAAAGGATTGGCCCAGCGTGATTTGTGGGTAAGGTCCAGAGGGTAAATTGACCAGGGATCTGTGGCTGGTTTCCTGGAACCGGACAGAACTTGTTCGGGGTAGGTGGGATTGGGTGCTAGGACCCCCCACCTGTGTATGAGGTCCGGGGCCATCTGGGGCACGGATATTGCTGGGGTATCGGAGGGGTTTTGCTCATGAGGCTTCAGGCAGGCTGCTGAAGCGCTCTATGGGACTGGTTTGTGGCCTGTTTGGAGAGGTCACCAGTCTGGGGGCTGTAAGGAGCCCCGGATTCGAGCAATTCGCCCTGAGTGGACGCCCTCAGCGGTGCCCAGACACGGCCCGGTCTGTCACAGTGGCGTAGTTGGCAGGATCCACAGATCTTGGTCAGTTGAGCTTTGGGTCAGGACCCCACGCTGTCTAAATTTGATTTTTAGTACTGAGAGTGCGGTTGGTTAAAGGGCATCCGAAATGAGTCAGCAGCGCCCGTATGAGAGCCTAAGCAGAGAGGCTCTGAAGGATTTGTGCTCACAGAGGGGCATTGGCTTCCTACAGAAGACTACTAAGCAGCAGCTGACAATTTTGCTGCTGCAGGACGACCTGCGGGCCAAGGAGCGCCCCCCACCAGAGGCTACAGATGCGGTTACGGAGGAAATCAAGAGGCAACAGGCAGAAAGGGAAAGGGAGCTAGAACACGAGAGGGCCCTGGCAGAGATACGTGCACAGGACCACGCACGGCGCATGGAAGAGAGGGCGACGGAGGAGAGTTCCCAGCGGCGCCGACTCCAGATACTGGAAGCACAACAAAGGGTACAGCAACCTGCGAGCCCAGCCCCGCTTCCCAACAAGAGTTGGGAGAGGATCTGTCCCATCTACAGCGATAATGACGATATCGAGGAGTTTTTGGCCACCTTCGAGCGCATCTGCAACATGAACCAGATCCCAGACGAGCAGCGCATGCCTGTCCTGATGACCAAACTGACTGGCAAGGCCAGGGAGGTATTCAATGACATGGGGGAGGAGGAAGTGTTGGACTACTGGCGGTTTAAGGACTATGCACTGAGGCGGTTCAGGGTTACCCCTGAATCCCACCGGGTTAAGTTCAGGAGTTTTAGGATGTCCAATGATTGTTCTTATGTGGAATGTGCCCATAAGCTGATGGGCTTTGTTAAAAGGTAGGTGATGGGGGCAAAAGTAAATGGGAATTATGAGAAACTGCTGGATTTGGTCACCCTGGAGCAGTTTCTGAATGTGGTGCCTGACAAGGTCAGGGCAGCTATGTGTGATCGGGAGCCCGAATTGGTCCTATGGGCTGCAGAGATTGCAGATGCCCATATCCAGAACAGGGCGCGGGATGGGCACAGACCCGTGGGGAAGACTTGGCACCTGTCCCCCCAGTCTAAACGGAGGGAGGGGCTCAGGAGCAGACCCGGCCCAGAATCCATTGAGGGGACGCAGAGGAGCCCCGAGAGCAGAGGTGCCCTCCTCAGGGATAGGCAGGCCAAGTGCTATCACTGTGGCCGATCTGGCCATATAAGGCCTGACTGTCCAGACCTAAGGAGCGGCCCTAGGCCGGCAGCTCCCAGCCGTTCTATAAGCACCAATTCAATTACAGTGTGCACGCAGGCTGGGCGCTTGGACCCCAGCGAGGCCCCTGACACCGCCCTGGGTCCAGATGTGAGCGATGCAGTAGCTAATGTTAACAATGTAACCTACGGAGGAGTGAGGGAGGGCAGTGAGCTCACCCGGTATGTCAGGACGGAGGCGTGGAAGGGCAGTGAGAAGTTTATGGGGGAGGCGAAGGTCAATGGAGTTGGATGCAGTGGCTGGCGAGACACTGGCTCGGACATCACAATAGTCAAGGGGCACCTGGTGAGACCGGAGGACATGGTGCCCGGGGACAGTATTACAATAGTGGCCTTGTCGGAGTATTCAGTGAGCCTGCCTGTAGCTAGAGTCCATCTTGAGTGGGGGGACTTCAGGGAGCAGGTGTTGGTGTCTGTCCGGGACTTGATTCCCGCGGATGTCTTGGTGGGGAACGACATAGCGGATATGCCCAGCCAGGTTAATGTGGTGACCAGGTCACAGAAGGAATATGGGGGTGAAGCCGATGCCCCAGCAGGTATCAGCGGGGCGGAGGGAGATCAGGCCCAGAGTGTGGCCCAGGCGGGGGAGGTTGAGAGGGCGCCCGAGGGGGCGGATGCAGCTCCAGCGCTGAGGGGCACACAGCAGGAGTTCCAGGAGGCCCAGCATAGCGATGAGTCCCTGGAGAGAGCCAGAAGGGATGCCCAGAACCAGGCCCCGGCTACTGAGGAGAGGGGCAGATTTCTCATACAAGAGGGGCTGCTATACAGGGAGCCCCCCCTGGGGAAGAAGGGTTCCCAGGCAGCGACGCGCAGGCAGCTGGTGGTGCCTGAGGCGTACAGGGAGGAATTATTGAGGGTGGCCCATGACAGTCCGTTCGCAGGGCATCTGGGAGTGGGCAAGACTTGTGACAGGATGGAGCAGAACTTCTACTGGCCGCGCATGTTCGGGTCGGTGAGGGAATATTGCTGAAGCTGTGAGTTGTGCCAGAAGCAGAAGGGATCCAGGGGGCCCTACAAAGCGCCCCTGCAGCCTCTGCCCATTATTGGGGAGGCTTTGCCCGAGTGTCAATGGATATTGTGGGCCCGCTTCCGAGGCCCTCCAGGAATGGGAAAAAGTACATCCTGGTGGTGGTAGACTTTGCTACGAGGTACCCGGAAGCCGTGGCTCTGTCCAACGTGGAGGCAGAGATGGTGGCGACAGCCTTGTTCACTATGTTCAGCAGGGTGGGTTTCCCCAAGGAGATCCTGTCTGACCGTGGGTCGAACTTCATGTCCGTGGTGTTCAGGCAGTTGTGGGAATTGTGTGGGGTCAAGCACCTGAAGGCTGCCCCCTACCATCCACAGACGAACGGGCTAGTAGAGAGGTTCAATGGGACTCTGAAGTCCATGCTGAAGATGTATGTGGACAGGCACCAGAACGACTGGGATGTGCTGCTGCCTTACCTGTTGTATGCCTACAGGAGTGTGGCCCAGGACTCCATGGGGTTTGCTCCCTTTGAGCTGCTCTATGGGAGGCAGGTCTGGGGGCCCCTGGACTTGATCCGGGATGCCTGGGAGGGCAATGTAAAAGTGGCAGAGCAGCCGGTGACTGAGTATGTGACACAGTTCAAGGACAGGCTGAAGGAAATGATGGAGTTAGTTCGGGAGAACTTGAGTGACAGCCAAGGGGCCCAGAAGGCCTGGTATGGCAGAGATGCCATGGAGAGGGCGTTCGAAATAGGGGACTTGGTGTTGGTGCTGGATCTGGTGAGGAGGAATAAGATGCAGGACGTTTGGAACGGGCCCTATGAGGTAGTGGAGAGGGTGAACGAAGTGACCTATGACGTGAGGAAGGCCAGTAGCCGGGGTGGGGTGCAAACGGTGCACGTGAACAGGATGAAGGCGTACCTGGAGAGGGGGGTGAATGTGAACATGATCTGTTGTGCTGAGGAGGAAGCCATGTCCGTCCCTTTGGTGGATATGGTGGCGGAGAGTCAGGAAGAGACGCCCCTCGAGAGCATAGAGATGGGGGAGGGTTTGACCTCCCTGCAGAGGGGGGAGTTGCTGGCGCTACTGAAGCATCACCGGCGAACGTTCTCCAACAGGCCGGGGCTCACAGACAGGATATCACATTCTATCCACACAACAGGGCCCCGTCCAGCACCCAGCAGAGCCTATAGGGCCAAGGGGGAGATGCAGAGGTAAATTCAGGAGGCGGTGGAGAGCATGCTGGTCATGGGCATAATCACCAGGTCCCGGAGCCCCTGGGCATCCCCTATTGTGATGGTGCCTAAAAAGGACAGGACCATGAGGTTTTGTGTAGACTACAGGAAATTAAATGCTGTCATGCAGCCTGACCCCTTCCCCCCCCCCCCCAGAATAGAGGATCTGTTAGACACGCTGGGGGGGGGGAGCAAGGTTTATAAGTACTCTGGACCTGACTAGGGGTCAGGATGTGGATGCGCAGGAGAAATCTGCATTCATAGTGGAGTCTGTCCTGTATGAGTTCAAGGTGCTGCCCTTCGGCATGCGGAATTCCAGGGCCACCTTTATGAGGCTGATCAACGAGATCCTGCAAGGGCTGGGGGGTTTCGCCATGGCCTATATTGACGACCTGGCCATTTTCAGTGACTCCTGGAGGGATCACCTCAATCACATAGGGGCAGTGCTGCGGCAACTCGGGGAGGCCAACCTGACTGTCAAGGTGTCCAAATGCAGGATGGGGGCTGCCGAAGTGACCTATCTGGGGCACATGGTAGGCAGTGGGGCGGTGTGCCCCGAGCCCCTGAAGGTGGAGGCCATTAAGAATTGGCCGGTTCCCCAAACAAAGAAGCAGGTCCAGGCGTTTGTGGGCCTGGCCAACTACTACAGGAGGTTTGTGAAGGGGTTCAGTGAGGTTGTAGCCCCGATCACAGACCTCACTAAGAAAGAGAGGCCGGACCGGGTGGTGTGGTCAGCGGCCTCTGAGGAGGGGTTCCAGAGCATAAAGAATGCCTTGGCCCAGGAACCCGTGCTGGCCAGCCCGGATTTCAACAAGCCCTTTTGGTTGTGCACCGACGCCTCTAACATTGGGTTGGGGGCAGTGCTGATGCAGGACGGGGCGGGGGACAGGAGACACCCTGTGGCATACCTCAGCAAAAAGCTGTCCCCCGCGGAGCAGAATTAGGCTACGATTGAGAAGGAGTGTTATGCCATAGTGTGGGCCGTCAAGCAGCTCAAACCCTATCTGTACAACCGGAGGTTCACTGTGCTGAGTGACCATGCCCCACTAATTTGGCTGCACAAGGCCAAGGGGACCAACTCCAGGTTGCTGCGCTGGAGCCTGGCCCTGCAGGAATACGACATGGACATAGTCCACCTAAGGGGGAAGGAGAACATTGTGGCGGACGCCTTGTCCAGGGCGGGGGAACCCATGTGATGCCCTCGGTGATGTTACTGGCACCACTTCCTGCATCAATTTTGCGTTGGGGGTGTCACGTTACTGGAATTTGAGGGAAGCAGCCGGATCATGGCTGCACCCATAGGTGGGGGTGCTGGCCCCAACAATGGTATAGAAGGGGGCCATGTGGGGTATTGAATGGGAGCTTGTTGTTTGCTGATCCTGTGTACGCTATTTATGTGAGTGTATAATGTCTGTGTGTGTAGGTAGGAATCTGTAATCTGTGTGGAAGCTGAATATTTCTCTGAATGTGGTTGAGCATTGCTATGAACAGGCTGATTAGCGAGGCCCTGTGGGACAATGGCACTCGATGGGCCAAGGACACACCTAAAGCATGAGGGCGGAGACCTAAGAGCTGCCAGCAGAGAGAGGCTGAGGGACAGGTGACCGGCTGCATACCAGAAGAGGCCAGGAAGGAGTATAAAGAGGCCATGTGGTCGATGCCATTTTGTCTTCAGCTCAGCACTTCATCCCAGAGGCAGCATTGCAGAGATTGAAGAGCCCAAAAGACCTGTGGACCCATCCTGATCTTAGGATGCGCAATAAGAACTTTTAAACCAGCAGCTGTAACATCTCTGCTAGAGCCTGCATCGAGAACTGGGAGATTCGGTGCATGTAACGTACTGTACTTTAACAACCTTACTCTCATGCTTTTCTTTCTTGTGATAATAAACCTTTAGTTGTTAGATGCTAAAGGATTGGCCCAGCGTGATTTGTGGGTAAGGTCCAAAGGGTAAATTGACCAGGGATCTGTGGCTGGTTTCTTGGAACCGGATAGAACTTGTTCGGGGTAGGTGGGATTGGGTGCTAGGACCCCCCACCTGTGTATGAGGTCTGGGGCCATCTGGGGCACGGATATTGCTGGGATGTCGGAGGGGTTTTGCTCATGAGGCTTCAGGCAGGCTGCTGAAGCGCTCTGTGGGACTGGTTTGTGGCCTGTTTGGAGAGGTCACCAGTCTGGGGGCTGTAAGGAGCCCCGGATTCGAGCAATTCGCCCTGAGCAGACACCCTCAGCGGTGCCCAGACACGGCCCGGTCTGTCACGGGTAGACTCTCGCCCCAGTGCCTGTGCCAGCTCCAAGCCTGCCAGCCCAGAGCCAGCAGTCACTGCTCCTGACCCAGTGGCCCCAAAACATGAGCCAGCAAGCCACTGGCAGCCAGCCCTCCACCGCTCCCCAGGAGCAGTCTTCCAGCTCCCAGGAGCCTGCCGGGGCTCAGAGAAGGCAGGAGCCTTCCTGGTCCAGGGTGGAGATCATGGACCTTATTCAGGTTTGGGGGGAATGCCCCCCAATGTCCATGATCTCCACACTAGACAGAGGAATGCAGCTGTCTATGGCAGGATAGCTGCCAGCCTGGCCACCAAATGCCACATGCGAACCAAGGGGCAGGTTCACATGAAAATCAAGTTGGTCCGGCGAGACCCCCCCAACCCTGAGCTTCCCCTTTCTTCTCCTTGCTTCCCCCTTCTAGCTCCCTCCTCCCAGGTTTCTCCTGCCCCTCTCCCACCCTCTCTTCTCCCCTCTCCTGCCTCCTTTCCCCACTCTCACCAGAGTTTCATTCCCCCTCCCCCGTTTTGTTAAATAAAGAGAGTTTGTGTTTATGAAAAAATGTGTATTTTATTTGACATCAGGAAGGGGGGACTAAAGGGTGGAAGTGGAAGGATATGAGGGAGGAATGAGGCACAAAGCCCCCAGTGGGGCAGACCAGGGAGGCTCTGAGTGCTCCTCAGGGTAGAAGCTCTCCCACAGGGCCTCCTGGATACTGACAGCCCCCTGATCTACTTCCCGGATGGCAGCCTGCAGAAAGTGCAGCCAGGCTCGCAGCAACACATCCAAGAGAAGCACCAGAGTGCCCAGGGGCAGCTCTGGCTCCATGTTGCCGAGTGCTGTGGTGTCCCAAATGAGGGCAACCAGAGCACGCAGAGACAAAATGCTTTTCTGTCCCTCATCGAGGTCAGCAATCAAGCAGGGAAACCTGAGAACTGGCTGTCCGGGCATGGAGGGGTCCCTTTAAGCACAGGCCTCAGATAGCCTCAGGCAGCAGCCACACAAAGTAAATTCTGACCTGATGCCCTGCCAGACCTGGTTCTGGACAGCCTTAAATGTGATTCAGCATCCACTCAGTGTGGACGCACTATTCCAAAATAGCAAAACACTATTTTGAAATGCATTTTGTGTGTAGACGCGTTATTTCGAAATAAGCTATTTCAAATTAACTATTTTGAAATAGCTTATTTCGAAATAACGCTGTAGTGTAGACATACCCCTAGAGAATTGTCCGAAGCAGAGTAATTTCATTAGGTTTCTGGGAACTGGCCCAAGTTAAAGTAAAGGCTGTGGGGAAGCTCCCCTACTAAAAGTAGGGGGTGGGCTGTCCAGTTGGGTTAAGTGGCACTGACCCAAAGCTCCCCATCCCACTTAGACAGGGCCTGAACCCCCCCGAGGTCAGTGGAAAAACTCCAAATAGCTTCAATACCTCAGGAGCCCTGTGCGGCATCAGTCCCCTATCTTGGTTCAATCTGCTCTAACCACTGACACGAGGGAGTGAAAAGGGTTCTCAGTCTGCAGTGGTGCCCTGGCTGTTTGTGAGGCAAGTGTCTCAGAGGCACAATAGGACCAGCCCGTGGGCTGCAAAAGTGTCACAAGCCTGAGTGCGTGTCCTCGGCCCCGCCACTCAAACCTGTGCAAGGGAGGGGGAGATCAAAGTGACGTGTGGAGCCGTTCACACCGCGCTTGTACAGACGAGGCTGGGTGCCCCAGCCTTCACAGCCTCCTCCTGAGCTTAAGAGCAAGACCGTTCTCAGAAAGGGCAACTGTTTCCGTTGGTAAACAGTGTGATGTGTCCAGCTGGGGGTGGGTGACAGCAGACTGGGGCTCTGAGCAAGGCCTGCCAGCCCCAGCCCAGAAGCAAGGCTGCTGTGGTGCTGGTGATCTGGCCATGCTCCAGCCCCCCGCCTCCCTCCATGGGAGGACTGTGCTGTAGGCACACTCTTTCTCCCTGATGTGAGGGGTGTGTCTGCTGTGGGAGGTATGGTCTTTGTATAACCTGCCATGTTCCACCTCCAAACAGCCCAGCCCGGTGCCAGGAGGGGGTGCTCTGCCGATGGAACATCTGTCCTTCTCCCAGGATCTGTCCTGGAGAATCTGCACTTAGCATGGGAGCTGTGCATTGACTAGCGCATCACTGGGCACCAAGCAGAACCATGCTGGGCGCTCTCCATGCTGCTGGCCAGAGCATTATTCCCCTGCTCTCAGCTATCTTGGGTTCTAGCCTCTCACTGACACTCCAGGGGCGGTAGAAGAGCAGGCTGGGCTGGAGGGGAAACCAGCCACAGCACAGCACAGCACAGCACAGCGCAGCAGGCTCCCAAGTGGAATGTGCTGGGCACAGCTCTCAGCCGAGCTGAGCAGGAGCAAATTCCATTGCCGCTGGGCCTGTGGGTTGAGCCCCCTGGACGCCCTGACACGCACGCATACCAGTGCTCCCCTTGGGGCTTAGCTCTCCGCCCAGCTGGACAAAGGGGCTGGCTAGCCAGCTGCCTCCTAGCTTGCAGCTCTTGGCCAGTGGACACTCTTCCCCACCCCCACTCCCTTCTGCACGTGTGGCCAGGTCCCTTTCTGGGACTCTCTCTTTGGTGCTGGGTTCTCTCCCCCTCCCCTGCCTGCTTCGCCCTTGATTTTTTTTTTTTTTTTTTTACATCTGTCTTTTCTTTCCCGGGAGGAGGGACGAGGGAGTAAGACGTGGCAAGGAGCTACTGCAGGGATCTTCAGCTGAGCCGGGGTGCACACCCACCACCATTTCCTCCTCCAGAAAGCAGATAGTCTGCCCTCATGCCTCTGTGCACCTCCTTCCCTCCCCTCATCACCTGTTAGACCACAAACCAGCAGGAAGCCAATTAAAGGGCCAGTTCTGAGACAGGCACCTTTGAACACTAAAGAATAACAAGACCTACCTGTTACACGGGGCTTTTCAGTCACCTTTCTCAAAGCCCTTTGCAAAGGAGACCAGTATCCTTACCGTACAGATGGGGAAACAGAGGCACAGCACCAGAGTGAATTGCTCAAGGTCACTCGGTGAATCGGCAGCACAGTCAGGAACAGAAACCAGGTGGATAGCACCCCAATGTGGTGCTTTAGCCACTAGACTACACTGCAACCCTTATGCCACGGAGTCATGTGATCCCAAAAAACCAGGGTGAGGCAGAGCCTTGGTTACTTTAAACACACACAGTGCGCCACTGAAATCGGTGAGGATTACTTTAGCTGAGAATTTGGCCTAGCAATCTTGAGGTGGGTTAGTGACCCCCCATTAAGGCCTGGTGCTACTCATTCCCCTTGCACATGTGGAGTCACATGGTAAAAGGCTATGGCCCTCCTGAGCTTACTGCACCTCAAACTGCCTAGAAAATGGCTGGCTCACAGGCCAGCCCTCACTGGTACACTGGGCACCTTCCTTCATACTCAGGATGACCCCATCGCTCAGTGCCAGGAGATCAAGCTAGCTGGGCCATTACTACACATGCCCCTTGCATGGAAGGAGGTAGGGTGATTCAGGAAGAGACCAAGGGTACGTCCAGACTACATGCCTCCGTCGACGGAGGCATGTAGATTAGCCAGATAGGCAGAGGGAAATGAAGCCGCGATTAAAATAATAACGAGGCATAACGGGGCGGTCGACAAAAGGGTTTTCTGGCGACAGGGGAACGTCCAGACTGCCCCGATCTGCCGACAAACAGCTGATCGGCAGAGCGGGGCAGCCATTTAAATTTAAATGAAGCCGCGATTATTTTAATCGCGGCTTCATTTCCCTCTGCCTATCTGGCTAATCTACATGCCTCCGTCGACGGAGGCATGTAGTCTGGACGTACCCCAAAAGAAAGGGCACTATACAAAAGCTCCTAAAGGGTTAAAGCATATGGTCGCAAACCCATGGATCTCCATCTTATATCCGAGGTACCTGCAGCCACACAGCTCAATTTTGTAGATATGGATGCAGGTACAAATTTTGTATCTAGAACTCTGCACATTTGTGGATATCCACTTTATATCCAAGGATATCTGCATCCATGGTGGATGCAGATACCCGCAGATCATTTTTGCAGCTGTAGATGCAGGTACACACACTATCAAATGGTTCCTGCAGGTGACACACTGGCAGGGAAGAGACATGTCTGATTCTAGCAGCTTCACCATTGAATGGTGTTGGGATGTGAGCACGCAAGACTCTGTGCTTCCCAAGGATGTCTTGTCAGTTTCATTATATTGGGGGAGGGAGGGTGGGAGGAGAAGAGAAAACAGCCATGGTGGCTTGGGCATGACCTGGAAGAGTACCAGATGTGCCAGAGCCCAGCTTCTACTCTGGAACTGGGAGCAAGGGGTTCTGTTGACGAGGGAGGAAGAATGTAAGTGTATCTTCCCCACACTGCCCCAAGTGAGTTACAAACCAATCCCAGCATCCCAGCACAGACGATGAAACTTAGACCAGCATCTTACATTTAGTAGAGCCCTGCAAAGCTGTGGCTATCCACAAGTATCCACATCTCATTTTTATGGATAACACTGCAAAATTGCAGGTGCCCACTTTATAGCTGCATCCACAGATGTCAATGCAGATATCCACGGCTCATTTTTGCAGGTACAGATGTGGATACAAATTTTGTATCCACGCAGGGCTCTAACATTTAGCACAAAGCCAAAGCTGAGCCATCCCCAGGCAGCTGCCACTCCAGCTCCACCCCCACAGCCATCATCACTTCAGTTGATACACAGCCTCCACTCAGCAGCAGCAAGCCTCATAGATGCTGAAGTCAACCTCGTGCATTTATCTGTGCCCCAGATGTTGACCTCACCTCCAACAAACCCTCCAGCCAGCCCTATTGTTTGACATCCCACCCACCAACTTCTCAGCTGATCCCTAAACCTCCACCCAAGCCCATCAAAGGGCTCTCCATCCCACCCAGACTCCCAACCTGATCCCCCCACTTTCCCCCATTCTCCCCAGCAGATCTCCCTCACCAGAGCCCTCCCCTCAACCTGGCTCTCAAACCTCTTCCCCATAATACTACTGACGCTTGTAAACGTTCATTCTATTACTTCATTTCCCTCTGCTGTGGGTCAGACGTCACATCTTCGTGGAAATACCACAGGGAAAGCCCGTTCTTCCTGTGCATAGCAGCCAACCAGGACCAAGACTGGCGACAGCACAAGAAAATTATCTGTTCTCTGACAAGAAACTTCCAGCTCCCTCCCCAGGTTCTGCGAATGAACCAATGAAACAATTTTTACTTTGCCCTTCGCTAGCAGTCAGTTATTCTCCAGTAACTCCTGCACTATGTCTTGCAGCTTTGGGAGCTGCAAACTTTTTTTTTTTTTAAACAAAGGTTTAGAAATGTCCTACTAATGACAAATCTCACATAGAGCTTTTCATCCACAGATCTCAAAACCCTTTATGGAGGAAGTTACGCATCATTATCTCCATCTGACAGACAGAGAAATAAAGGCACACAGAGTAACTTGCCCGTGGTCACTCAGTAGGGGAGTGACTGCTCCAAGAACAGAAGCCAGGTCTTCTGGCCTCTCAGACAGTGGGATCCCTGCCTTAACCTGACAAGAGACACAAAGAAAAGACCTTACAGAGAAAATCATCTCAAAGTGCAAAAAAAAAAAAAGTTTTAATAAAACTGAAAACATATATACAAAAGTTCATGGTGGTTTTCCATAATTAAAGCACCATCAATTCCACAGTACTTTATGTCTCGGCTACCCTGACACCCCCCCTCCCCCCAATAAGCACCGGTGGCTCTCTTAAAACCTGGTTTAGCACCGAGGGGAAGCCATCTTATTTAGCACCAAAGGATGGAAGTCTGATTTAGCACCTTCATGGGCTGAAGCTGGCCAATGAAACACACGTTCCCACAGTGCTTCCCCTCCCCATATTAAGCACCCACTGCTCTTTAGGAGTGTTTTAGCCGGAGAGCTAGCACTGGCCCTCCAGCAGTAAACAGTGACATTGGAAGAAAGGGAGAGAATTCAGAGCCCAGATCTGGAAGTGATTCAGCACCAGAGATTCCTGCTGCTCTCTGGGGAGACACAGGGACGCCACACACTGTAAATACACAACAGCTGGGTTGGCAGCCTGTGGCTTCTAAAAAGAGAGAGGAATTCAGTCACTAGTTCCTTCCCTCCGAAACCTCACCCTGAGCATGCGGCTCCCTCACGACTCCCATCAGTCCCAGCCCTGGAGCGTTTCCACACTCCGCTAGGCTAGGAGAGGGGGACTCCAATGTTCCTCCCATGCTCCTGGCATTCCAGAAGACAGAGACTCTTCTAAGAGGACCCGCCTAACTTGGAGGGCCCCTGCTTTCCACACCAAGGCTGTGTCTAGACTGGATGATTTTCCGGAAATGCTTTTAATGGAAAACTTTTCCGTTAAAAGCATTTTTGGAACAGAGCGTCTAGATTGGCACGGACGCTTTTCTGCAAAAAAAGCCCCTATCGCTATTTTTGCGATCGGGGCTTTTTTGTGGAAAACAAATCCGAGCTGTCTACACTGGCCCTTTTGCACAAAAGGACTTTTGCCCGAACGGAAGCAGCATAGTATTTCCGCAAGAACACTGACAATCTTCCATGAGATCATCAGTGCTTTTGCGGAAATTCAAGCTGCCAGTGTAGACAGCTGGCAAGTTTTTCCGGAAAAGCGGCTGATTTTCCGGAAAAACTGGCCAGTCTAGACACAGCCCAGTTGTATTAAGAGGTTATGAGACTCAGGTGGGGAAGAGCCTGGGACTAGTTTCTATCTCCACAGCTCCACAATGTGAGCAAATCCACAGCAGCAATGTGAACAAGAGAAACTAGCCTGCAGTCCACTTGAGTTCACCTCCCCTACCTTTCCCTTGTCTGTCTCTCTGGCTATATCTACACTACAATGGCTTTTCGGAAAAAGGTACGCAAATTGTGCCCGCAATTTGTGTACCTTTTTCCGATACTTTTGTTGGAAGAGGCTTTTCCAAAATTTGGCCCATCTCCACTGGGCCAAATTTCGGAAAAACCACCTCTTTCAGAAGATCCCTTCTTCCTTGTGGAATGAGGAAGACAGGCCTTCTGAAAGAGCGCCTCTGCTTTTCCGCAAAAAAAAGTGGAAGAGCAAACGCATTCCCTGGATGCGGCGGAGTTTTTTCAGGATACCTCTGGCGTGATTTTAATCCTGCTGAAAACTGACCCAGTGACCGCCTGGCATCCCGCCTTTACAGGATCCTCAGGACACAAAGGCTACGTCTACACTGGCCCCTTTTCCGGAAGGGGCATGTTAATTTCAGCTATTGTAATAGGGAAATCCGCGGGGGATTTAAATATCCCCCGCGGCATTTAAATAAAAATGTCCGCCGCTTTTTTCCGGCTTTTAGAAAAGCCGGAAAAGAGCGCCTACACTGGCCCCGATCCTCCGGAAAAAGTGCCCTTTTCCGGAGGATCTTATTCCTACTTTGCCATGCTGCTGCTTGAAGTAGGAATAAGATCCTCCGGAAAAGGGCGCTTTTTCCGGAGGATCTGGGCCAGTGTAGACGCTCGTTTCCGGCTTTTCTAAAAGCCGGAAAAAAGCAGCGGACATTTTTATTTAAATGCTGCGGGGGATATTTAAATCCCCCGCGGATTTCCCTATTACGATAGCTGAAATTAACATGCCCCTTCCGGAAAAGGAGCCAGTGTAGACGTAGCCAACGTGTGGGGTTTTCAAAAGTGCTCAGAAATGGCCTGATTCAGCTGCTACTGGAGTCAGTGGCAAAGCCTCTGATGTCAGTAGAAGCAGAGCTAGGTGAGTGCTGAGGGCTGCTGTACTCCCCAGCTGTAATGCACAGGCAGGGACAGCACCAGCTTTGCTGTGCAGCCCCGCCAACACATCGTACCCGCCTGCGAGGGCTGGGTGCACATCCCAGTCTCCAGGGCTCTCCGTTCTGGGCTTCACCAGAGATCACAGGCAACAGAGACAGAGCTAATGAGGTGAAGACATTTTCAATGTGGGCACTGGGAGCGGGACTGAAATGCTCAGCTCATTTTGTACAAGCTACCAAGCAGCTACTGTGTAACCCTCTTCCATTGGAGTTTTTTTGGGAGGGGTACTGGACAGGAGCTGACCCTCTGCATTAGTGGTAAAAGCATAACTTTCCACCACCCTCTGACTCAGTCAGTTTCCGCCATCCCCCACCCCCAGCCTTTCTAATGTGGAGGTGGGACTTTAAAGGAATGGCCTCCTACCAGCGCTGCTCTAGCCACACCTATGGGACTGCGGCAGTTCAATCCAGGGTCTGAGTCTCTTCTCACGCCAGCGTGCAGTCAGGGGAACTCTGCGGAAGTGGACAGAATTACACTGGTATAAACTTCGTGGGCAGGGGAGCCGAAGCAAGTCTGCTTTCAGTCTCCGGGAAAGGGGTTCTGCAAAGCCAGGATGGCTCTGAGCCTGACAAGATTGCTGAGACTGGAGGGGAGTTTTGCTGGGGTCCAGCAGGGTCTCGCGCCCTTTCAATAGGTAGGGCTAGATTTGCAGCAGGCATCCATGATAGGGATGTTAAATATCAGTTAATTGAATAGTCAATTAACCTCATGAATTCTTACTGGTTAGTCGACTAGTCTATAGTCCTCGGGGGTGGGATTAGTGTGCAGCCAGTGCTCTTTGGCCCCACTCCTGAGGAGCCCCTTCCACTCCGAACTGCTGCCTCCATATCATAGGCAGCAGTGCAGGATGCCGGGTGGGACCTGATCTGCAAGTGGAGCCAGTTTAAAAACCAGCTCCCTTTGCAGACCGGCTGCCATGCTGCTGCTTCTGTATCAGAGGTAGCAGCAAAGGTGGGGAGGGGTGGAGCTCCCGGACCCAGCGCAAGCTGGAACTGAGCCAAGCTGCCTATCTGCCTGGCTCCTAATACAGTTTAAAGGTAGAGCCGCAGTGGAGGTAGGTCCTAGACCCAGGGCGAGCTAGGACTGAGCCAGGCTGCTGGCCAGCCTGCTAAAAATTTTACTGTTGGGGAGGAGGAGGAATGCATGTGGCCTGTAGCATTAACCTATAAGTTTTTGCTTATCGGTTAATTGAAGACACAATTACATCCATAATCCATAAGTGTAACTCTATTGACTTCAATGGAGCGACACTGAGTTGCCTAAGCTGAGGATCTGACCTTCTGCATCCCAGATGAGTGATGATTGACACAGCCAGGGACTGTCCTGTACCTCCCTTGCTCTGTATCATTGCCTGTGTCCCTACAGCTGATTGAGTCGTGGGAAGGCTCTCACAGCCTAAGAAGGTTAGCAGTGACCTGCGGGATCCCCTGTTTGAGACAAATGGGGCTTACCAGGTAGTCAGTGGCACATTTTGAATGCTGATGGTCCTGATTTGAATAGCAGGTGTTTTCTTTCAGGCTCCTTGCTATCCTCCCACCCCATGACCCTCCTAAGGAGCCCCCCACCCAGTTCCTCCCTTGTGGTTTGCAGTGATTGCGGGCAGTGAAAAGAGGGAGAGAGAGAGAGAGAGCGCGAGAAAGGACAGAGGGAGGAGGGCAGTCATTCCAGACTGGGCTTGATCAGGTAGCCACTGAAGGTGATGTAGATGTCCACGTCATCACTGTAGATGGCGTTCTCGCGCTCCCGCTTGTAGAGACGCACCCAGACCTCGTCGTTCTCCCGCAGCTCCAGCATGAGGCTCTGGCTCTGCATGATGCTGCGGTCACTGGGCTGGGCGTACAGGATGACCTGCTCCTGGTTGTTGTGCATGAGGTGCATGTAGGTCTCCTTGAAGTTCCAGGTGTGGACGTTGAGGCTGAAGTAGTAGATGCCGGCCGTGTAGCAGTAGAACTTGCCCTTGAACATGTCGAAGTGGCTGTAGAGGTTGACGAAGACGGTGTCGAAGATCAGGGCCTGGTAGCCCTCGCTGCTGTGCAGCGCCTTCTTGCGACCCACGGAGAAAGCAGCATACTGGTGCTTGCAGGGATCCCCTGGGGCGCCCATCTGCCCCTTGCTGCCTTTCTGACCCTGGGGACCCAGCTCTCCTGGTGGCCCCTCTTTGCCCCATTTCCCTGGAGTCCCAGGCTCCCCCTGGTCTCCTTTGTCTCCTAGGAAATGAAGCAGAGGGATGTGCCCATGAGATACCCAAGTGAGATGTGAAAGCTGCCAAGCACTGAGATGTCACCCAGTGTTTGGGCCAAATACTAGAGCTATTTACAAATGACCTAATGCATCCCTATGCAAGCACTAGCACAGGTAATCTGTGCCTTCCCTACTCAGCAGTTCTGGGGGTCAGAGCAGCCTCCCACACAGGATAGGGCACCATGTACTTGTTCCCCTGTTTCATGGGCCTCTTTGGGGCTTTACAGGGACACAAACCTGGGACCAGTGGGGAGGTGGTTCTATACTGGGGATATTGAGTGGAGGGAAGCTTATGCCTGGGTAGCACAATGGGGCTGCAGAGCAATAATAAACTGGGCCCAAAGAGAAGAATTTCCTATTCAGTGCCAGGACTCACCGTGCATGCACATCCTATGCATTCAGCACAGATGACACTCAAATGGGGACCCTCGAGCAAGAAGCTGAAATACAACAGGAAGCCACCCCTATTCCACCCTGAGCTAAGCCAGCCGGAGCTGCCTGGAGCAAGTCTTTGTTGGGAGCCACTCTTTGCAAATATGAGTGCAGGGGTGTCCATGCAAGCATGCTCCTAGCTGCTTGGGAAGAGAAGTGAATGTTAAGACTTAATGGCATTCCCCTCCTCCCTTTCCCAGATGACATGAGGTCCAGGTAGATGATCTCCCTTCCCTGCACAGAAAGTTAATGATGGTCCTCTGCCATTCTTACAGGCATATCGTCTACTTCCTGACTGCATGAAGACCTGCTGCTCTATCCCTTTACAGTACAGAGGAGTTTGATCCTGAAGAACGTTCAAATTGGCAAGGGGCAGCTAGTGATGCTCCTCACCCAGTGGCAATAAACAGGAGCCAGTGGGGTACAAGCAAAGAGCTGGCTCCCCTGAATTCAGGAAAGTCGCTGGATCAGGGGAAAACTGGCATTGTACAGACTGATTCCACCTCTTTGGCTACCTGGGCACAAATCTACATGTACCAGCATGGACCCTTACCCTTGATAACAACAGACAACTGGGCATCCATCAGTCAGTACATCAGGCACTGAGTATACTGGAGGCATAGCCTTCAGTCTGGCCACTGGGTGTTTAATGGGTATAATTGATGCATTGTAGTGGGCTAGCATGTACCATTTGCCTCTCAGTATGGTGATGCTGAAGTCACTGGTAGCCTATGGGCACCCAGTATGCCAACATAGATGCTTATCTTTCGTTATGGTGATGCCTGGTTCCCAAGACGACCTTGGGTCCCAGGCACACCAGCTTGGCACTTACCTTTCAGTATGGTGATGTTGATGTATGGACGGACCTCTGGCATTGGGTACAACGATGAATGGTGCCCAGCTGAGCCGGTGGTAGGCTCTGAGGAGCCTCGAGAATCCAGTGGGTCACAGCAACGCCTGCAGCCATTTGGGAGGATTGTTGCTTCTTTGGGGTCAAGCTCATCGGCAGGTGCCCCAAATACAAACAGAGGGAGCACGAGGAAGGCCACGTGAGCTCGTAGCTGAATCATTACCATAGTGACCTGAAAGATTGGAGAAAGGAAGAGAAACAGACAGACAGAAGTGGATGAGTGAGCCAGGGCAGAGGCCAACATGAAAGGAAAGGACACTGCTCCTCCGTTCTCTGTGGCTAAAGCCACTTAATTCATCACAGGAGCAGAGAGGGAAGGAAAGAGACAGGGAGTGAGGAACTGTTCTGCAGAGAGCTGCTACTTTGAAGTCTAATACATGGCTGTCCTTGGAGGCCAAAGGCTGCAGTCCAAGCCGCAGTGGTGTCATGGCTAGGGCGCGCCTGACTTCCTGGAGCCTGGCCCAGTGGAGCCTGGGTCCTGCCATGGAGAGGAGGCCGGGCCTTCAGAACTGTCAGCACCAGAGCTCACAGTGTAACCACTGAGATCTAGAGCGCTAGATCTGGGGATTGGATCTTCAGACTGCACTAAAAGGAGAAGAGGCAAATCCAAGAGTCCCTGGTGATGAAAACGAACCCGGAACTCAGAGATTAGCTCTGTGATAAGGGTTGTGGCCTTACACTAAAACATCCTACTTGCCTCTTTCTCACCTCCTACAGCTGTCAGGAAAGGCAGGAGATCAGATTCGGAAAGATAAACCTGTTCATTCTTGAGAGCATCAACTGGGGGAGGGTCACAGGCAAACTTCTGGCTCACTCAGCAGAAGGCATTAACTCTTTCATGACAGTCTTCCTCCAAATCCTATTAGAGAGGATCTAAAGAGGATCCCAGTGGGTGCTGCCAAGGCATGGCCAGGTGACCTGCTCACAGGACTAAACACGCTCCTCTGCCACTGACTGATCCCCATGACCTTGGCCAAGTCACTCCCCCCCCCCTTCTAGTCAGCCCCCCCGCTTCCTGTCAAACTAAGCCATGTTAACCTATGAGGGGAAGAGGTGGGGGAGGCAGCAGCCAACTCTGTCCCTGGGCATGACGCTAGGGGAGGCATCTGAGGCCACGTCCGGCCCTGCGGTGCCCGTCCAGCTCCAGGGGGCCGCAGGGGACGGGGAGCCGGGAGCGGCGCGTGCGGTTTCTCAGCTCTGCCCGGCCGAGCCGAGCCCGGGGCGGGGTGCAAAGGGCCCCAGCGCGGCGGGCGAGCGGCGCTCGCGATCAAACCCGCGCCCCCCGCCCCCGCGCCCCGCTCGCCCGGCAGGGAGCGCGGCCCGGGCGCAGCCGCCCGCAGAGCCAGGGGCGGCCCGGTCCGCCCTCGCCTCACCCTGCAGGAGCGCGACCAGCCGCCGCCGAAGGGTCCCGCGCGCTGCGAGCCGCTCACTCCCCGCTGCTGGCCGGGCAGCCTCTGCTAGCGCCGCCCGCCCCGCGTCCCATGGCGCTGGGAGCTCGCTGCTGGCAAAGGCACCGCAAACCGCGGGCCTCGCTCTGCCTGCGCCGCCCTTCCCCCCGCCGCCTTAACCCTTACGCGGCGCGGGGGGAGCTTGGAAAGCGAGAGACCCTCCCCCACCCAGCCCCGCCCCGGCCCTGCTTTGGGTCCCCGGGGAGAGTGGAGCTCGGGGCGCGGCTGCAGCTCACGGGGCGGTGGGGGGGGGGACACATTGGAGCCTCCCTCGGGACCAGGGGCGCTAGGCACGTCCCTGTCGCTCCAGGCCTGACCTTTGTCCCCAGCCCCTGCGCCAACATGCCCTTCCTCGCTACTGGCCCTCCTTGCAGTCCCTGGTGCTGTTGCTCACCCCTAGCCCTATTGCCTATGGCAGGGGTGGGGAACTGGGTTTGGCTGAGCCACGGAAAAAAAAAATCTGTGGGGGGCCACACACAAGTGAGAAGAAAAAAAATCACATCCCTATTGACGTGGCCTCTGACTGAGAAGGGGGAATACACTTCCCGCATTCCCTTCCCCCATTGGGCCCAACCTAATAGGTTTTGTGTGCTTCAGGGTGGGATAGCAGGGGGCTGGAGCACAGGCTCCCCAATGCTGGGGGTGCGGAGGCTACTGAGTCTCTGGGGCCAGATCCAGGCAAGCTGGGAATGCAGCTGGTGTTCGGGCCTTAGGTTCCCCCATCCCTGCCCTATTGGGCTTGTTCATTTCTACTCCATTTCCTACACTCACAGGGTAGGGATCAGTCTATTCCCTGTCTGGCACATGCAGGGCTGGATTAAGGCATGGGCTAGCCAGGCAGCTGCCCGGGGTGCAAACCTATGGGGGGGGGGCGCCTGATGGCAGCTGTAAGGGGCGCGTAGTGCCCCTTATAGCTGCCATCAGGCGCCACCTGCCCGGCTCCCGAATCACAGGCTGCAGCAGCCACCCTGCAGCAGCCACCCGGGGCGGGGGCTGTGTTGACCCTCGCAGCGCTGGCCAGCAGCGCCCTTTCCCCCGTGGCCGTGGGGCCCTGCACAGCCAGGCTCGGCCTGCCCCGAGTGGCCCCGGGCTGCATGCCAGCGGCAGTAGCCAGGCTGGGCACGTGTGTCCTGCCGCCGCCAGCTCCGTGCGCCCTCTCCCAGGTGCCAGGCAGGGGCAGGGCCGCGCATGGGCCTTCCCCCATCCTGGGGCGCAATTAAACTGTCTGCCCAGGGCGCCGGAATGGCTCGGTCCGGCGCTGGGCACATGGGTCACATCCTCTGCCTGAAGGCTTGCCCAGAAAGGGCATTTCCAGCTGGAAAGGCTCTGGAATGTGCCCTTACCAGGGAAAGCCCATGCCACCACCTCTTCCCCAACTAATGCCCTTTAACCAGTCATGTATATGAATGTTTGTAGCCAGCCCTGGGCTATCTTATCATGCCATCCTGAGTGGGCCTTATGTGACGTACCTGTGGCCAAGATGGCATTCTTTGCTCTCAATTCCCCATGCAGCTAAGCCAGAGGCCTTCCAGGCAACTTCTCAAGCCAGACCTGGAAACCTGTTCATGTGGAAGAGCGGGAGGGGCGAGTAAAGCAATTTCTCCCTCCCCCACACTGCAGAAGTGCCGACTCAGCAGGCTTGCTCTGCTCCTGTAATTTCAGAGGGAAGCTGGAGAACATTTAACAGGCCTTGGTGCCTGAGTTTTTCCAATTGTTTAGTTTGGGAGTCAGAGGCAGTTACAGCCGTCTGCTTTGCCGAGAAGTAGCTCGGGCTTGGCAGGCACCCCAGCACCACTGGAGAAGCAAATGGAAAGTCTGGGAAAATATGTGCAGAGAGTGTGGGCTGGAGGAGGGAGAGGAAGCTCTGGAGATGTTATTGACTTGCCTGCTGTACTGGAACCCCACAATGCCCCTTTCATCCTAGCCAGCAGGACAGTCTCACCAGGGCAGAGATGTTCTTCAGCAATTTACAACTATAACCTGACTTCTAATTCAGGTTCTGCCATTGATATGCCCAGTCACCTCTCTGTGCCTCAGTTTCCCAACATGTAAAATGGAGATGCTGGGCCAAATTTCCTGCTAATGGAGCTGTACCAGCTGATAGTGACAGAGATTATTGCTCAACAACTCTGAATTACCTACCTCTCATGACTAGGGGTGGGCTTAATGAGTGAATTTTTGTGGCGTGCTAGGCATAATTATTCTTAGCGATGGGAGCCTCCTGAGAGGTATGAAAGGAAAGCCACAACACTGAGTGAATACAAAGGCAAAACCAGTCTCTGAGTCATCTTGGCTTTGCTCCTTTAGAAGCTATTGATTATTTCCAGGTAGAATATTTTCCAGTCCCTTTTACAGCTCCACATCTCATGTATAGGATTACATTTTCTTGAAAAAGAAGCAGGTTTGATACTGGCTTCCATCCTCTCTCCAGCCTTTGTGCCACAATCATGAGTTACCAGAGTAGGTGAAAACAGTTTGCTGAAGAGTGCATGGGCTATTTTATCATCTGATCAGGAGCATGGGCCGGGGGATTGCACACACACATGCTCTCACTCTGTCTCTGCCTTGAAGCCAACCCAGGAAAGCTTTTGCCAGATTGGATTAGAGAACGCCCTGCTCAAGTGCAGCTGCTGCTTCCCCCTCTCCCCAGGACTGAGCAGAAGCTGGAGGGTGCCAGAAATGAGTTTCTCCAACATCCCTTTTATTACATTGTCCCTCCCTACCCATCACATGCACAGACACAACTCCTGACCCCTGCACTGTCTCCTCCCCATCATATGCAAGTGGCTGCCAGCCCCTCCGGAAGGGCTAATGTCCCCTCCTTTCCCCTCTACTGACCCCTTCTTGGCCCAATCGCAGCCCCTTCTCCATCCCCCCACTTCCTTGCATTTTCCACAGCCACTAAGCAGAACTGGGTGTTTCTCAAGGCAAGAGGTATTGTGCCTATGAGGAGGCAAGCAAATAGCCCTTTCCTTCTTTTTCCTCAGCCACTAAACCTTTATCATTAAGTGGCTTTACTATTTCCACCCCTTGCTGTTCTCCAGTGCTTTGAGGTGTGAGTGGAAGGTGGGGAACCCCTTCCCTCTGAACCCCTTAAGAGAGGTCCTGCACTGAGCTACGTGTATCCTCAGCTGCTCCTTGTTAGCACTGCCAGAGGAAAGGGTGAGAGGAGACCCAGCTGATTGAAAGCAGCTGCTGGCCAAGGCTCTTATGTAATTACTGCCTTTTTCTGTCCTGCCTTGGAGGAGGGTCTGGTCCTTTGTAAGTTCCTCCCCCACACACTCTGGACTGTACCAGGCTGAGCAATCTCCTTCCTTCCCTACCTCCTCCCACCCCTTACTTGTTCAACTCAATAGCTGATTCTCTTTTTAGAGCAGGGCTTACTCCTTGAGAGCAGAGCCAGCTCTGGTCTGGAAAGGAGTGAGTGATTTGTAATAAAAACAAGGAGTCTTGTGGCACCTTAGAGACTAACAAAAATACAGGGAGCTATTACACAATTTTCTGTTCTCTTCGCAACTCTGCCTCTGACTCATTGTTATAGGCAAGTAATGTTCTTGTGGTTTCAGTGAAATGGGCCGATAGGCCAAGATATTGAAAAGTATCCCGTGATTTTAGGTGCCTAAAAGACAACATAAAGGAGGTGCTGAGCTCCTGTCCTCTGATAACCAGACCCCTTTAAGGCAGCACAGGTTGGACACTCAGATCATTAGTCACCTCTGATCATCTCAGCCCTAATTCCTACCCTGTAGGGGTGTTGTGAGGCTAAATTAATACATGTTTGTAGCCCCCCCAGAGGCTTGTGGTTCATTACCCTGCAAACCAAGTGCCCTTTGTACCCAATGCAGTGACACCCACACATCAGCCTCAGGAGGGATGGAGCCTGAAATGACAAGAACGTGAGCCCCAAACTAGTCCATGTCCTGTGGAGGGCAGATGCAGGATTTTAACACCCCTTGGGAAAATGTGAGGAGTTGCCTGAGTGGATGTGTGCTTCTGCTCTTCCTCTTTACCAGTTAAGCCCAATGACATTTGCTTCATGGTGCACAGATGGTAATGGCTTCTGCCGCATTTGTGGTGCCTCGCTTGCAGGACCCCAGCATGAAGCATGCTCAGGACACCTGGATAAAAGGGTCTCTCAGATGGAATCAGTTGGATGGCTGGAGGGCAGGGCCGGTCTGGGTTCCCATCTAAGCTGTTTGGTCAATACTAGCCACTCACACGTGGGTCCCAATATGTCACATGACTTGCTTCCCATTCACCTCATGCCTATCCAGCATGCTCATGCTCTGCAAAATGCCACGTTGTCTGAGAGGAGGAGACTGTGCCCTCCCAGCACTGGGTGCCCTGGGGTGAGGAGACCCCGCTTCTGCTGGACAAAATAACCCAACTCCTACCCTGAGGAGAAGCTCTTCTTCTTTACTCCCTCGGATTGGGTCAGCCAGCAAAATGGTGCCCCCTCCCCCCAGGCAGTGTTAACCCATGCAGTTCCCTCCACTGGCCTGTCAGACTCTGGAGCAGGCCTGACTCGTAGCTCAATGACCAAGGGCCTCGGCCAAAGCCTGCTGGCAGGAGAGGGAGTCTTGCCATTGGTTTCAGCATGCTGTTTGTCAAGCAGCACAGGCGGTGGGGTTAGCTTGGCCACCACTAAGAACTGTCTGCAAGGGACTGGGGGGGGGGGGTAGCTCATGTGCTGGGATCAGTTCACCCTTACTCCCTCCCCTTCAAATTTGTTTGCTCTGAGAGGGGGAAAAGGGGGATTGGTAACAGGTAAACTGGACAGGAGTAGGGAGAATGTGCAACCAGGCAGCATGAGGCCAATGTAAGCAAATAGCTCCCTCTGCAGATGAAACAGGGAACAGCACCTAAAGCCCCAGACTCCCCCTCTACTCCAAGCCTTGCCCACGTTGGCACATCCTGGGCCCTGTTCTGTGCAGGAAGGGCAGCAATGGCATACATGGCATCCAGCCCAAACCCACTAAGGGCAAGGGGAAGACTACCATTTATTGCAGTGCATGCTGGATGAAGCCATGGTGCCCAAGGAATGTAACCCTGCCTACTCCAGCACTTGAAAAGACGAGTGCAGCTGCACCTCTGGCTGACAACCAGCACTGAGTTGTCTTCCAATACTCCAGTCTGATCTACAGCCCCTTGCTCCTAACTTGACAGGAGACCCTGATATATTGCCATATGAAGGGAACGGGATGTATTGCAAGACTGTTTCTAAATGCCTGCCTAGCTGCCAGACATGAATCAGCATGCACGTGTGTTTTATATGTGTGCATCTGTATATATGTATTTGGGTTTGCTGCTGTGTCATACAGGCAAAGTGTATACATATTAGACGGTACACATTACGCTGAGTGTCCGTGTGTTCAGATGGGCTGTGTGTCTGTGCTGGGTATTTTGTGTGTCTGGGTGTGAGTTCTGTGTGAGGTGGGCGCCTTATGTGGACATTTGCATATCTTTTGCCTCGCAAGGCAAAGAACACTAAGTTTTCATGAGCAAATATTTGCATATTTTCCACTTGTTCAAGCAGATGAAAGGTTTCAGTTCGCGTCTGCATCCCCAGGAGAGTAGGGAGCATCTAATCTGTTCACATCTCTGCATTTTTATCTGTTTGGTTCCCGTGCATCAAGAGCTATTTAGAAACCACCTCCAGCCTGCAGCCTTGATCCATGTTCGCAAACATTTCTGAAGCGAAGTCACATGCCATGTGCCCTGCGTAGGTTTGCCATTCACCTCACCGGAGCCACTGTTTTACCATACAGATCATATGGTAACAATGGCTTCCTGACAACACCCAAGGACGTTTAGTGCAGGCTGTGTAAGCAGCACAGCCTTGTACTGTGCTCTACCCTCAGTCAGGTTGACACCCCTCCCCCATGGCCCTTTTCATCTCTGCAAAGTTCTCTTCAAAGAAGTTGCAGCAGCAGGTTATGGTCAAGTAGCCATCAAGTACAACTCAGTGGTTGTGTGGGTGCCAACTGTATTTGGCTTTGTGAAGGTACATAGGGTGCTGTGTTGTGAGTATGTTTTCAAGGTCAGTAATCAAAGTCTGGCTTTCAATATATACTACCTTTGGGTGTGTGCATGTGCACACACACACACACACACACACACACACTCTTTCAGAGCTGGCAGCATGGGGTCCTTACATTTATAAGCACCCTGCCTGTGATTAGAAACAAGCAGGGGAGAGGCATTGCAGGGGCGGCTGGAAGCACTGTGGCCTCTGCTAGACTTGCAGCTCTGGTCTGTACGTGCTAAGAATGAAACCCTTTGTGTGGCAGAGGGTTTGATGGCACCCTTATCTCAGTGTTTGTGCTGCCAGAATAGAAAAATCCATTTCCACGTCTGATTAGAACAAATCCCCCTGAACACGTCCGGAATTCTACTAGCTGCTGTGCATGACTTCAGCCCCTGTTGTTCCCAGAGCCCACTGCAGGACATAAATCAGAAGGGCTCCACGGGGCCAATCACATGAATGCCATTTACACACAGCTCCACAAGCAGACTGCAGTCATGAACTCACCAGGAGTAAGGGTGTAGGTGGGACTCAGGGACAGTATAAAAACAGCCTTTTCCTCAACAAGGAACAATTCTGCAGATGATTTTTGGTATTACATTATTTTTCTTACTCTGAGGAAAAAAGACAAAACATGATTTTTCCCCCATTTCCATTTTCTATTTGTTTTCTCCCCTCTTTATCCCCCATATTTTGCAGTTGGAATAAAGGGGGGGACAGAGAGGGAGAGACAGAAAGCGTGGGAGGGAATGCTTGTTTCCATGCAAAATTTAGAACCTGTTGCAATTTTCCACAAAATACCTTGAAAAAATAAAAACTGATGAACAATTCTCCAGAATATATCATTTTTCAACCAGTTCCACTGTGGGAGCAGAAGAGCTGCCTTTCCAGTGGGCGCAGCCTAGTGAGATCAACAGCCTTCTGAGTCCTCCTGCCTGTGGGGCTGAGCAGACTAGCATTTCTGTACCTGGGTGTTGCAAGCAAAAATGTCTTTGAGGGTTCATTCCTGATCTCTTGTAGCAGAGGGGGCTGCAGAGGCTGACTGTGAGCTCCCCTTCATCAGCCTGAAAGGGCTTCTTTCTATGGCCAAGGAGACTCGCACATTAACAAGTTGATTGACAGCCAGGGACCCCATCCCCCTAAGGCAGGAGCTAGAGCAGTGATGTAGCCAAGCTAAGAAGAAATGGAAAACCCTCGTGTCTGCTCCCAATGTACTCTGAGCTGCCACTCTCCTGCTGCATCCTCTCCCGGCTGCCACACTCGCTCCTCATTGCTCTGGAATAAGCCGCCAGCTGCCTCCTTTCCCAGAAGGCCAATGCCAATACTTTACTACATCCTCCAGTGGTTTACTCGGCTCCAGAATTACCCAGCATTCCCTTTTACTGGCTGTGATGCCATCTAATAGCAGGATCAAGACATCTACCTAATTACGGTCATATTTGCAATGCATCTAGCATTGTGGGGATCGAGGCCTGTTCCTCCCCAGTGTCTGTTGCCTCTTGCACCCTGTCAAAGATGGGAGCTCTGGAAGTTCTTCATAATTCTGTAGGGATCCCATGATCTCTTCTCTTGCTGGTGACCAGATGACGGTGGGAATTCCTTCCACAATCGGAATGGCCTTTTTGGCCTAGCCACTGTGGGTTTGCTCCTACTATAGATTGTCTTAGAGGCCGTGAGAGAGCATCTCCGTACGGATTGAGTCTCCAGGGGTACAGGAGAAAGGAGGAGACATGAAGAGCCACTACAACAAGTGATTTACAAGGCAAGAGATCAGAGACTAAGGCACTGAAATCTCACATCCCATGATCTATTTACACCTTCCCCGGCCAAGCAAAGGGACTGCATTTCACCAGAGAGAGATGTGCAATAGCTGCCACAAGGGGGGGTGGAGGAGTGTGCTTCAGGAGTCAGAAAAGGGGATTTGTGGGGATTTGCCTTACTCATGGATTGCCTGGTACCAAGAGACCAAATTCAGGGAGAAGAAAGGAGGGTCTGGGGTGTAAGGAGGGTTATTACTCACCGAGAGGCCAGTGTTGGAACTGTAGAGTCGGGGGATCAACCCCAACCAACCCCCATTCATAGAGAGAAGAGCCACAGAACAGCTGGGCCAATATCTATCGTTAACTCTCCCTGACAATCCTGCTCTGGCCCAGCTGGAGGACAGATACCCTAGTAAACTCCTTGCCCAACCCAGGCTGCTTTCCCTGGGCATGGGTATCCCTGGCCATCAAGTTCTCATTTAGCTACATACTGATTCTAAGTGATGTGGCTTCTACATCTCCTCATGGATGTGATTTCATTGGACTACTGGTCTCATCATTAAAGCTGCCTTTCTTCACCAGGCCCGCTGCCTTTTTCTCCTTTGGCAGTTTGCTTCAAATCTTGTTCTGCTGTTTTGGTCCCGGGGCTGCTCCCTAAGACAACACAGCTAGTCCATCAGGCTTGCCCCTCCCTTGCAGAAATGCCCATTGAGCTTTTCTACCCCCCGAGTGACATGGTTCGCCTAAACCTGCAAAGTATTGCCTTGTCTCTTGGAGCACGCTCTCCTTTTGACTGGTCTTTAAACTCTCCGCCCCCACCCCCCTCCATTTCCCCAAAGTCGCCCCTGGTGGAAGGTGCCCAGATCCCTACTGATGGCTCAGCTGGATTAAAGTTGCTCTTTCTGATCATTGTAGCTTAGCAACTGCATTTATAGAAAAGTTTAAGGTATAGGGAGAGGCATTTGACAGAGTCTGCAGGAATGAAGCAAGGCAGAAGGAGAGACGCTCACACATACACCCTATTTGCAGCCACCTCGCCCTCACAAATATGCAGACAAATCCACCTTCCTGCCCATGCACACCCACCCCTGCACAGACACCCCACAGGCATTGCCAGAGCCAAATCAACCCCCTGTACCTGTACAGATACCCCTCTAGAGACAAGATCAACCCCTGCACCTGTACAAACGTCTTGTGCGCGCACACACATGCAGAAAAACCAGTCCCAAACCCCTGAAGACACACTCATGCACAAGCACACACACAACTTCCTACCATACACCTATATGGGTGTTACCGTGTTCACAAAAAAATTACCCCTCAGTCCCCCATAGTGATCTGACCACGGACACTCCCATTTTTCACACACACGCCCTCATCCTTCCAGCACAATCGTACTTGCGCACAGACTGACCCTTTGAAATTGTTCATAAAGTCCTAAATCTTTGCATTTATTCACAATAAGATGGAGAGGGGTGGTGAAAATTACAGCTTGCACTGCCCCCAACCCATGGCGTTGTGGTCTGCTGCCATCATCCATCAGAGCATAATAATACCATAGTAAAACCCTTGGGATCAAGAGATGGCGAAGGACATGTCTCATATTCTGCTCTAAACCAGCCCAATCACATCTGTCGGCACCTGGGACATGAGAGCCCTCTAAAGAGCCAGGATATCTCATGCGGTTGAGATGGTGTCAGGTCACATAGGCGGTGGGGAGTTGTCCCCAAGGGATACTAGAGCAGCTGAAAGGGAGGGGAAGACAGCTCTAGGGGTTAGGCTGTGGAAGAATTGTCCCCATGATTCTGCCTCCGAGTGTATGGTCCCCATGGACAGCTTGGCAGCAAGAACAATAGAATAATCAGCAACCGTGCGCTATGTTGGTTGTAGGGGGATTCAGTGCTGGACTCCTCTCTGAAGCTCCTACCCTGCCACACACCCTAATCCAGTCCCCGATTCGAGGCCCACCCAGATGCTGTTGCCCTTCCCCTCCCACAGGGATGTCTGAAGTCACAGGTCTTCCCATGATGTCTGCCCGTCTGTACACTCCTCCAGCTCTCCCCTTCATCAGGTGGAGCCTTGGGCCTTGGTGCCTTGCTGTGCACAACTGCAGCCCCCACAACCCCCCCAGTACAGGCTGGACTGTCCAAGAGACAGAGGGACAGAGCCTCCCCCACCCCTTCACTATAAGTAACTGATGTTGAGTGCATTGGGTTTATCACAGTTCCCAGGCTCTTCCGGGAGTGGCTTCTGCTCGCTGCCTCCTGCTGCTCCACTGGTCAGGGGATGTTCCTGTCCGCCATTGCCATTCTGGGCAATCTTACTGACACCATTCTCCACCGTTTCCTCTTCCTCCTCCTCTTCCTCCTCTTCTTCATCTTCAGTCTTCTTCCGGGGACGTGCCACCACCTCCTGGCTCTGCACGCGGCGGGACGGCCTCATGATGGCCCTGCGGAAGCCCTGCTTGAACCTGTAGGAGAGGAAGCCGTAGATGATGGGGTTGGCGCAGCTGTTGGCATAGGGCAGCACCACGACGAGGAAGTAGACCCCGAAGAGGGACGGCTCCTCTGGCAATGGGCAGACCACATTGATGATGTTGAGCACGTAGAAGGGCAGCCAGCAGAGCACGAAGACGGCCACCACGGTGACCACCATGCGAGTGACCCTGCGCTCTGACCGCTTGCGCTTGGACGAAAGGGCCCGCACCCTCCTGCCAGAAGACCGGACTTTGACAACAATGAGCAGGTAGCAGAGGCAGATCACCAGCAGCGGCCCAAAGAAGCCCAGTGTGGCTGTGTAGATGATAAAACCAGCTCTCCACACAGAAGCTGGTTCGGGCCACTGGATATGGCAGGTGCTCATCCCCAGGGGGACGTTGGAGAACACCACCACGGGCAGCACCACCACTGACGACAGCACCCACACGGTGGCACTAACAGCTTTGGCCACCCGGGCTGTCCGCCACTTTAGCGATTTCCCTGGGTGGACCACAGCCAGGTAGCGGTCGACGCTCATCACAGTCAGGCAGAAGATGCTGGTGAACTGGTTTATAGCGTCCACAGCCATCACCAGGCGGCACATGAAGGAGCCGAAGGGCCAGTAGGACAGCGCATTCTGTGCAGCCAGGAAGGGCAGCCCCAGCATGAAGAGTTCGTCCGCCAGCGCCAGGTTGAGGATATAGACATTGGTCACTGACTCGCTCACTGAGAGGCGCAGGACCACGTAGATGACCAGGGAGTTCCCAACCAGCCCAACCACGCAGACAATGAGGTAGACCAGGGGGATGAGGACTCCACTGACATCCATGCCAGGGCTGGCAGCTGTGGATAGGTTCCCTGGGATGGAACTTGCCCAGCTGGTGGAGGTGTTCCCCTCCTCCGAAGCCACAGGTGTGGGGAAGGTGAAAGCAGAAGAGTCCATGGCAGAGGAAGGATCGAGCAGAAGATCAGCTGGAAAGTTGGAGGCAGGAGGAGAGGAAGAAAAACGGAATTTACACTGTAAAAATCAGAGCCAAACAAGCCACATGTAAAAGGACAGACGTAATGGCATGTGGGCACAGACACAGCTGGGAAGGAGATGGGGGTGGGGTTCAGATTCCGGAGTCGCTAGAGCAGCTGAGAGAATGTCAGACATGACCAGCTGTTTTAAGAATGACCATTGGGAGATTGAGACTAACAGGAAAATGGCCTGAAATAAAGCAAGGGACTTCCCAGGGAAAAGACCCAAGGGAGCAATTACAGGCTTCTGTTTCCTAGTGCAAATGGCTCAGGGGGTGGTGAAGTTAATCTCCAGTGGCCTGATTCTCGTGTATGCTCAACTCTCTTTGTTCTAGCTCAGCAGCATGTTCCTTATTTACATTCTGGGGAAGAGCTCCCAGGGAAGGTCCCTCAGCAGAACCCCTTCCCTTCCCCAGCCCTTGACTGTCTGGTACCTATGTGCCGTCTGTATCATCATTGCTGCTGGAGCAACTGGACTGGATCCCACTGAAAGTCGCCATGACATTCTTGTCCGCCCCCACTACCTGCAAAATCCCCTTGAAGTCCTGAGCAAATGTCAGAGGCTTGGGTGAGTGCCCGGGGAGAGGGAGAGGCAGGTTTGCACCATCCCTACACATGAAGAAAGGGGGAGAAGGAATATTTATAATGTTCCCATTGGAGGCAGGTGGGTTTATATATCCAGACACCGTCTGCTCTAGCTCTCTCTGCACCCCAGCACCTCCCAGCCTGCTCGAATCCAGCCTGCTAATGGAAGGGGCCACCCCTGCCTTTACCACTCCATAGCACCAAAACAAGCGTCAAGCCCTCTTAATCTTTTGATGCCCATCACACCAGGCTTTGGCATGGAAACGGCACTCGCTCGCTCAGAGCAAACCCTGAACAAACAGACTGCTGTGTGTGTGCCAGCTCTGCACTGACAATAGCACTGGTTGGACAGGGAATGGAAGGGATGAGATTCTCATCTGTCATCTCTTTGGGGCAGGGTTAGGGTTAGGGATAGGGTTAGGGAGCTACAGCCAAGCCCAGGCAAAACTTGGAGACACAGTCCCAGGCCCCAAGCTACACTGGGAAGTCTATGTATGGTGGCATGTCTGAGATGCTTTTAGATGATCAGAGATCTGGAAGGGACCTTCTGAAATGTTAAATGGCAGCCTCATGCCTTTGTCACCCCTTGGCGTATTGATCCTGCTGCCTGATTATCTCCTCAAATAGCCATCTGTAAGTGGGGAGGACTTGCATGGAAAGGATGCATGCTTAGCCTCAGGAATAGACAGCACCTTCTTCACCCTAGTCTCACTCGAAGGTTTGGGCCCATAAGACCCCTCAAGTTCCAAAGCTTAGCCCGGCTTCTCTTCTCTAGTAGCAATGGCTGGGGGTCTCATAGAACATGACTTCTAGTCTTAACCACCTCCAGCAGCTCAGAAATACACCGAGAACTGTTTTCCCTCATTGTGTTTTTCAAATTGTACAAAACCAGGACGTGCAAAGATCTGATATTAAAAATCTAAAAAAAAAAAATTAATCAAATTTCTGGAAGCCTCAGGCAAAGGCTGAGGTTTGGGCTGGTTCTTATTCTATTGGAACATGTTCTGACGAGCCCCACGGAGATGCCTCCTCGGATCACCACTGTGCCTCACATGTATCACACTCGCTGTTGTATCTGCATTCCAGTGGGCACCTTTTGCTTTGAGGCTCTATCACACATAGGTGGGACCTCTTTACATTGTCCTTCTTGCATTGAATGAGCTGCTGGTTTATGACAGGGGTTGAGTGGAAATGCCCAAGGAGCTGAATTGTTTAGGGAAGTCCCAGGAGCGTGTAAGGGAATGAAATTGAACAATGGGAAAATCAGGCTGAATAACAGGAAAGGTTTCCTGACGGTGAAGTCTATTGGCTGCGGAATGACCCACCAATGGAAGCCCCATCACTTGGGCCACTTAACAGGAGGCAGGCAAAGCCCTGAGAATACACTGCAAGGGGCCGCCCTGTGCTGGCTGGGAAAAAGGGACTGAATAGCAAACTTGGCAGGGGATTACACCAGATGACGTTTGTGAGCTCTTCTAACCCAGTGGTTCTATAATTCAGTCCTTTCCAGTTTCTAACTTCCATGATTCTTTGAGCTCTTTTCCATGCTTTCCCAGAGCCATCTCAGTAATGTACATACATGTGCATTTTTTCAGAGAAGTAGCAGGCATGGGGCCAGGTAGCTTGATGGGGCCCCCCTACACAGTAAAGCCCAGATCTCCAGGCTTGTGGACTCTGTTTCTAAGCCCACACTTTAGCCACGCTGCATTGTAGGCCTGGTTCCACAATCGCTGAGCCTGAGTCTTGTAGTGGGGCCAACACATCCATAATTCATTACTCCTGGCTCAGGTCTGCAGCTTGAGCTGCCTCCACATAGCTGAATGACGAGGCTCGGGCCTGAGGCCCAGTGGGACTTCGGCTTGGACCCACCAGGTCCTGCATGCTCCTTGGCCCAAGGCATGCTGATTTGTGTATGGCTGGATGGGGACTTGGGGTCAAACCTGAATGGGAGCCCATGCTTAGTGTGCTGTATAGATGTACACAGAGGCTGGGGAGAGGCTTAAGGCAGGAAGTAAGGAACGGAGAACTGTAAGTTCCCATAGAGAGCAGCAGGGATCTGAGAGAGCACTGCAGGCACGGAGCCTCATGGGAGTGTGGCTGGAGCCGGACCTCTGAGGAGGGGGGAGGGGGCAGGTGTGGTGGACTCAGTGGGGTTGAGGAAACAACTGGGAGATGCCTGGGGTATGAAATCATAAGCCCTTTGGGACCCAGACTTTTCGTACTGTGGCACCTGATGGAGGCGCTAAGTGCTGGAGGAATTCAAATAAACAGTCACAATGGTAGGAGTGTGTTATGCTTAGGGATTGGGGTCTCCCAGGGAGGTGAGGATTGTTTGTGGGTTAAATGCCAGTTCCTATCTTCAGCCAAGAAATCCAAAGCCTTTAGGAATAAGAAACCTTCCTCTCCCCCATCTTTGTCAGTGGAAAAGAGAATGGATCCATTTGGTAAGTGATGGGAAATCCAGCTAGAATTCCCTTAAGCAATGTACATAACACCCCCCTAGATTCCTGCACCTTCTGCATCCCTCCCACCTCGCCTTGCACCCTTTCATTCCTCCTCTAGTTTGTGACTTTCTCACTCCCTGCATGGGTAGAGATCCCATGGCCATCGCCAGCCCCCAGTCTGTGGGAACAGAGCAGAGCACAGGAAGCAGCAGGTTCTGTTTTGGCTGCAGCGCCAACTTCTGCACATGACAGCGTCTGGAGGAGAGGACGGAAAGAGGAGGCAGATCTGCCTGGTACTTACGCGTCAACGGGATTGACATGTTCCTCCACGCGCCGGGAGAATGTGTGTCATAGTGTTTCTTCCCCTTTTAAAAGAAATTCCCGAGCAATGAAATCCCTGTGTGCTTTGAGTCCTCGTGGGGCCGAAATCCCTTGTCTCACTTCTCTCCAGAGTCGCTTGCTGCCCTCACCTCTTCTGCAGCTCCAGAGCTGGTGGGACTTTCCTGCCTTCCTCCAGCACTGCCACATCTGCCTGATCACGCTCTCCCATCTGGTCTCTGGAGCTTACCTGCTGCAGGGACTAGACCCAGCTCTGCTCAGTGGAGCCGGGACTCCCCTCTCCAGCTCTCCATCAGCTGAAGTGGGGGCTTGGCGGACAGGGTTAGGTAGATCAAGTGTGTCAGTTACTCCCAGGAATGATCCCACTAGCCAATCAGAAGAGACTTGGGAGGTGGAAGGGGGGGAGAGCGAGCAGGAGAATGAGAGAGAAAGAGAGAATGAATGGTAGGGGAGGGAGAAGGAAAAGAGGGGAGGGCCAGAGTGATTATGATGGAGGGAGACGGGGGGGGGGAGGGAGGGAGAAAAGGAGAATGAGGGGGCGGCTGTGACAGATGGTGACGGAGGGCAAGCAAGAGAGGGAGAAAGAATGAGGGGGAGTGGAGGAGAGCAAAAGCTGGGAAGGAGAGAAGCAGAGAGTGGCTGTGCACTGTGAGAACGCAGTGCAGGGGAGGCAGGTTGCATGGAGCAGGTGGCTGAGCCCCGCACTCTAGGGAGAAGTTTTCTATAGGGCTGCATGGGATGAAGGGTACAGACATGCAGGAGAGCCCTTCCCTGCCCCGAGAAGCTTACACACTAGACAAGCACAACTGGGGCTTCATCACCATCACAGCACATTGGTGTTTAAAAGGGTCTGGGGGGGTGAACCCCAGATTCCATTGCACCCCTCTCCCTTCCTCTGTCCCACAAGCAAATCCCATAGGACAAGTGTGAGTGAATGGGGAAGCAGGGCTCCTTCCTTCTCATCTCCTACCTGTCTGCACAATCCCCTTTCCCTGAAGCTCTCCTAGGGACTGAGTCCTCTCTCCCCACCTCACCCCTTTGTGACCTGGGGTCTGATCTATGGCACAGAAAGGGATTAGTGGCAAGGGGAGAAATCCAGCCCCCCTGCACAATCACCTCTTTCTGGATAAAAGCAATAACCCCACATTGCTAAGCATGTTTCCTACTGAGGTCCTCCCACTAACTGCTTCTCTTGCCCCAGCGCCTTTCCTCACTTCCGTCATGGAGAGATTTCTCTTTGTTTCCTGTTCCTCTCTGAGGGCCCCTTTCCCTCCTTCTCAGCCTCTGAAATCCTGCTGGTTGCCACTCCCCCCTCCCCCCCTTTAGTATTTGAGCACCCAAGGTCGCATCAGACCCAATACGAAAGGGTGCAACTCCATAGGCGGACCGTAGAATCACAGAAACGTAGCGCTGGATGGGACCTTGGGAAATCATGAAGTCCAGTCCCCTGTGGAAGGGCCAAGTGACCAGCCCTGACAGGTGTTTCTCCAGCCTCTCTTAAAAACTTCCAGTGACGGGATTCCACAGCCTACCTGGGAAGCCTGCTCCAGAGCTGAACCCCCCTTTTCATTCACAAGCTTTTCCTGATATCTAACCTAACTCTCCCCTGCTGCACTCTTGCTGCACTACTCCTTGGCCTACCTTCTGGGAACATGGAGGCCAGCTGATCCCTGTCCTCTTTATAACAGCCCTTCACATTATCAGGTCCCTCTCCGCCTTCTTTTCTGAAGTTCGTCCAACCATCCCTCAGAGATCAGGTTTTCTAGACCTTTGATCATTTTTGTTGCTCTTCTCTGGACTCTCTCCAGTGTGTCCCTATCTTTCCTAAAGTGTGCTGCCCTGAATTTGACCTACTACTCCTGCTGAGGCCCCCACCAGGACAATTACCTCCCATGTCTTACACACACCATTTCTGCTGCATAGTTTTTCCTTTTGTTTTAGCAAAATCAGACTACATGGCTACCTCTCTATTACACTTCTGTCAAGGCACCCCCAAATGACATTTGGAATTTTTTTTGCAACTGTGTCACATTGTTGACTCCTGTTCAATTTGTGGTCCACTATAATTGCAGAGCCTGTGCATCAGGGCTGTCCGCTAGCCGGTTAATCCCTACATTGTAATTGTGCATTTGATTTTTCCTTTCTAAGTGAGGCACTTTGCACTTGTCTTTCTTGAATGTCATCTTGTTGATTTCAGACCAGTTCTCCAATTTGTCAAGGTCTTTTTTAATGCTAATCCTGGCCTATAAAGGACGTATAACCCCTCCCAACATTCTTGCAGCCTGCAGACTGGGAGCCCAGTTCCAGGCTCTGCTGGAACCTTTTTGTGCCAACTGGGCTGCAATACTGCCTTAAGCCTGGTTTATACCTAAAATGTAGATCCATTTAGCAGTGTCACTCAGGGGTGTGAACCAGCCTTTGTTTAATGGATTAATTAGTTCCAAAACTTTTTCTGTCAACACTTTTAGCCTGGGAAAGGGCCTCCGATTTTTTAAGCCACTCTCAGGATTTTGGGGGGCCTGACTCATGAGGAGTTTTGAACGTTTGAGTTTGGTGATAGATTCTGGCACTTATCTCTCCTCCACCCCATTCTGATGCATGTGCCAGGAATCTGAGGCCAGATTCCACTGAATTGTGCCTACCGTGCTCAGACCAGCTGTGAATTGTGCCCTGCCACCTTGCTCACAGCCTCACACTGCAGGCACCTGTGGAGCCCACTGCCACAGAATGTTATCAGGGGTTGATGCATGAAACATAGTGCCACAGGCTGTCACTGAGGTGAGCTTTGCTTCTCTGCACTGCCCAACATTAACCTGTGGAACTCACCACCGCCAGGGTTTAACCCTTTCTGTTACTGGCCATTGCCAGCATTCACCTGTGAAACTCCCTGAAGCAAGGTAGGACTTGTGGAGCTCAAACACAGGCTTGTGTTGTAGAGAGGAAAGGGGGTTCAGTCCAGCCCGTTACTGCCTTTGGAGTTTTCTTTACCATTTGCTTTGTCCTGAGCCCTTCTCCATCCTGTGAGGCTCCTGGTGAGGGGGCGCATGGAGAAGGGAAGCCTGGGTGAGCCACGATGTATGGTTGCTTGAGAGAAGTAATGCTCTGGAATCTGCCCTAACAGCCATCACATGATGCTGCTTTCCCTAGTCGCAGCAGCTGCGAAGGCTCCCAGCGCCCCTGCAGTGAATCAGTCATCCAGGTGCTGGCAGCTGGAACTCTATCGCCCTGCTGGGCCAGCTCTCATCTATTGGTTTTCAGAAACTCGTGGGCTATTTGCCTTGGTTGGTGACTCATTCCCGCCCCCCACCTTTTCCTGCTTTACCTCTCTGTGGCTACGTCTACACTGGCCCCTTTTCCGGAAGGGGCATGTAAATTTCACCAGTCGTCGTAGGGAAATCCGCGGGGGATTTAAATATCCCCCGCGGCATTTAAATAAAAATGTCTGCCGCTTTTTTCCGGCTTTTAAAAAAGCCGGAAAAGAGCGTCTACACTGGCCCCGATCCTCCGGAAAAAGTGCCCTTTTCCGGAGGGTCTTATTCCTACTTTGAAGTGGGAAGCTGTGTCTGGTGATGGGAGTGCGTGCCAGGGGATGCCCGAGTGTAGGCATAATGGACGGCGTGTCTAGGTTGCTGTGTGTCTTGGGGGAACCGTGCGAGTTCTGACAGACAGTATTAGCACGTACTCTAAGGGATCCATACCAGCCAGAGAAGGGACACAGGACACCCATGGCAGGAGGGTACAGTCAGGTTTATTGACTCATTGCCTACCCAGAAATTGACAGGAGGAACAAGGAACAAAAACCAGGACTACGTAGCACTTTAAAGACTAACAAGATGGTTTATTAGGTGAGGAGCTTTCGAGGGCCAGACCCTCTTCCTCAGATCAAATTGTGAAAGAAAATTGGCATGACCATATATGCCAAAGGGATACAATAAAAAAAATGAACACAATGAGGGAAATTGTGCAAATGGATGCACTAGTTCTACAGACCCACGCTGGTCCTTCTAGGCAGCAGAAACAAACAAGCGCTGTGACCACCAAGTAGTACCAAGGTCCAAGTGCTGAAATCTTCAATTCCTGTTGCATCGGCAGAGCCAAGTGTTGGGAGTGAGCCAGGAGGTGGGACTGGAATCTGTGCCCAGAACAAAGGGAGGCAGTTGTAAAGCCAGCTCGTACTTTCCACCCTGGCATCTCCACCCCACTAGCTGAGCTGTGGAGAGAGGAGAGCCTTTTCTCTCCTTCACCTGGCCCAGATCGGCTGCAGCTCCTCCCCCTGGCCACTCTCCAGCCTCCCTGCTGCCTTGTGCACAGTGGGAAGAGCAGGGGAAGGCATGTGAAGGGGCAGATAAGCCAGGCTGCTGGTGATGGGCAGTGGGAAGTGGCCAAGCAGGACAAATGTAGGGAGAGGGACTTTTTGCAATATTCTTTGCATGGTGAGTCAATTTTTAAGGGGAGGGGATTAAGCACCCCCACCCCCACACACAAACTACTGGGTTTCCTGCTCAAAGGCAAGTTTTGGAGTCCCAATGGGAGAAGCCAGCAGCAGCAGCCTCTCTTTGGGGTAAAATTAGGAAGTACAGAAGGAAACTGGTGTGGCAGGAAGGGGAGTCCTCCAAGGGGTCTTTCTTCAGGGCAGAGGGCTACCCCTGGCAGAATCAGGGTCCCTGGCAGAGAGAGAAGGGGTGAGGGGTTATCAACAGAGATCAGTCCCCTTAGGGCTGATAGCCTGGGGACGGGAAGGGAGGAGAGCCCTTTCTCACCTAACCCTAGAGGAGACTGCAGCCCCGTTTTTTTGGTCGGGTGGGCTGGGGGCAGAGAACTGCTCGGATCGCCTCGTCAAACACTGTTTTCAGGCCGCGCTGCGTCAGGGCCGAGCACTCGAGGTATTTCACAGAATCTGCCAGGAGAAAAGACAGCACCATCACTGGGGGTGGGGGAAGGGTGGTAAAAACAGAAGGCCCTGCTACTGTGAAGGGTCCTCACCCAGAAGAGACACCATCGATGAATCTCAGGGGCCGGTGCCAGCCAGAACACATGCATCCCTCTGTCTCTGTCTGTCTGCTCCGGCCCCCCTCACTGCAGGGGCTGAGCCCCTTGCCCTCTGTAACCTACTGACCCCCCACAACACTCCTGTGCAGTAAGGCAGTGCTATCCGCCCCATGTTGCAGTCAGGAACCCCTGAGGTGCAGAGGGACTGAGGTGGCCCAGCCATGCAAAAGCTGCTTCACAGCCATGTGAGACAAATGTGATGGATCCCCAGCTCCGGTCAGGCTGTTAAGATATAAGGCCAGGTCGGTGAAGTTGAAAGCATCCCCACTCTGAGAGGGGAGAATGAGGTGGCTGTGTGGATAATGAGCTTTAGTTGGGGGGTGAGTGTTTGTGACTAGCCCCCCTTTCTCTGAAATCCCAGCTGAATACACCTTACTTCCCCCTATTCTGTGCCCCTACGTCTTCCCCTTTCTTCTCACTTAGCTGTGCCTCCGGCTGAGGGGCTACGCAAGGCCAGAAAAGTATACTGTACTGCAGAGAGAGATGAACAAAAGGCGCTCAGAGGTGAACAAAAAAGGGTGGAGCAGAGCTTGCACGAACCCCAGATCACGGGGACAGGAAGAGGAAGCAGCGGTTGGGTCTCTCGGAGACAAGTTAGAGGTTTCGTTGTCCCTCCCACTTCCGGACTTGGGGAGGAGGGCTCTGCCAGCAGAGCTGTGCTGGCTTTAACAGCAGGGACTGACCAGCTAGGAGAGGCAGGGGAGGCACCGCTGGTGGGGGACAGTGATCCTGGCTGAAAGAGGAGCAGAAAGATAGTGTGCTGAGAGTGGGATTCCCTCACAAAGGGTGTCACAGAAAGAAAAGGCCGGGCCTGCCCTTCCTGAGCCCCCAACCCTCTAGCCTGGCACATAGCCCTTGGCATTTCTTCCAGACTCCCTCAGAGCTAGGCTTCGTGACTGGTAGCAGCTCCTACACAGCTTCCTGGGATCCCATGCTCCCCTCTCCTGCCAGACCGTGCCAAGGAAGCACACACCAGGCTGCCGGCCGACACGCAACCCCTCTCTTCTCCCCCAGAAGTCTCAGCATGTTGGCCAATATGGCCTTTCACCTACCAATCTCCTTGGCCAGCGCGAGGCCCTGTGGGTACGTGATGGGCGACAACTTCTTCTCCTTCAGCTTCTCAATCGTCTCCTTATCATCACGGAGATCCAGCTTGGTGCCCACGAGGATGATGGGGGTGCTGGGGCAGTGGTGTCGCACCTCAGGGAACCACTATAGGCAGGTGGAGATCCGGGGGCAGGGTGGAGTGAGAGAAAGACACACCCACCCACACGCCAAATAAAATCAGTTTCCTCCCACGCTCTCCTATGTGGTCGTGTTGACAACTGCAGCCCAGACTCCCACCAGCTCTCCAGTGCAGTCCAGAGGCAACGCCCCTGACAAGGGAGCTCCCAGTGGGACTTCCTTCCTCCAGGAAGGCCACCAAAGAGGTGAAAGCAGAATGCTATGCAACAGCCTCAGGCTACGCCCCCCGCTGCTTCCCGTCCTTTTACATAGCAGCTGACAGTTGGGGAGTAACACTCCGTTGCCCCGCATATATTGCCCATGCATAAGAGCTGTGCCAAGTTGGTCTCAGCTGAAAGATGCCCTCTGAACTCGCAGGCTGCAGCAGGGAAAGTTGCTGGGGCCAGAGCAGTGAAAGGGCAAGAGTGGGGAAGCACCCAGGTGGGAACGGGGAACCAAGTGTTGCCCGATCTCATGCCTTGGAGCAGCCCAGCTGGTGGATCCTAGAATCTAGCCGGGTTTGTTCATTCATTTCTCTTGGGCCGACCCAGAGGCTGTGGGAGGCCAATATTCTAGCTACTCCTGAGAGAGACACAAAGGAAAGTAGCTTGCAGGAGCCAGATAATCCATCAGCTGTTACCGCCCATGCTCACTGCACCAGCATTCCTTTTCCAAGGCCGCTGCATGTGCGTAGGGCTCTCGCTGGCTCCTTGAGCCGCATGTGGCAAGTCGGGCCCCTCTACCGCTCTACAGAGATGCTGTCACGCCAGCCGCAACGCTCTTACCTTGGCACGGACGTTTTCATAAGAGGCTGGGCTGACCAGAGAGAAGCAGATCAGGAAGACATCCTGTAAGCACACAGCAGCATTTGGGGATTAGGCTGTAGGCATCCTGTCGCATTCTGTCCAGCGTCAGAGGGGCAGGCTAGTGAAAGGTGCTGGACTGACAACCCTGGGAGCTCCTGCTCTCTTGTTATCCTCCTCCCCACCAAAAAAAAAAAAAGATGCAGCGCTGTGCACATTCCCTCCATCCCTCCCAATCGGTGCAACTCCAGCCTGACATTTGTGAGCTGCTTGGAGGGGAGAGAAGGTTGTTTGGTCTCCTGGCCAGTCAGATCTTGGTAACAACTGACATGATTAACAAGGGACTCGATCATTGATAAATGTGGCCATAGAGCTTTTGTGATGTGGACTCTGGCTCTGTGAGGAAATGGATTGACACCCCCTTGTTCATTTCCCACAGATCACCGAACAACCATCAAACAGAGGCAATTTTGGTTTCTACCAAGATGGGGCCAGATTCAAATGAGTCACTATAAATGCAGAAGGGAGACCAAGTGGGTACTCAGAACGACACCTCTCTGGCAGCTCCATCAGGACACAGCTACACTGCAGGGCAAAAGTCGAATTAAGCTATGCAACTTCAGCTGCGCCAATTGTGTAGCTGAATTTGAAATAACTTAATTCAGCTTTTGGCGCTGTCTACACAGCAGGAAGTCAAAGAAAGAACACTCTTCCTTTGACTTCCCATACTCCTCGTGAAATGAGGACTACAGGAATCGGAGTAAGAAGTCCTCCAGCTCGACTTATTATTAGTTTGAAATACTGGTTTGCTGTGTAGACGTGCACTGTGTTATTTTGGAATAATGTTAGTTATTGCAAAATAACACTGCTGTGTAGACATATCCTCAGAATGTAAACCTTAGTTAAAAACAAACAAACCAGATGCTACGTTTCTAGCCCTTCCAAACTGTGAAGGAAACCTATTCAATGTGAACTGAAGCAGGGTTGTCTTCTTGAATCTGCAGCCAGACAGCATGGGCAATAGCACTGGTGTGTGTTAACTCTGAATCCTACTGATGGTCATAATGAATATAAGTAGCTATTTCACTGCTGATTGTTTTAGCAGATACATCCAGCTGTTCTGTGATTGTGGCTGGAGTTTGAGCAGGATACCACCATCCCTCTCTCTCCTCACCCGTCAGACTCTGTTTAATGGTAAGAAGCTCTGTTTCATGGACCCAGAACCCTCCAGGCTCACACTCAGGACACAATAAGACACAAAAGTCCCCATGCCTCTTTCGCAAATATGCTGAGTCATTCTACTTCTCTGAGGCTATATCTACACTGCAGCCCTTGTCGGCAAAGACAATGCAAATGAAGCACTCATTAGCATTTCTTGAACTCTCATTTGCATAGTCTCTTCCAATCCATTTTGTGGAAGAGGCTTTTATGCAAAAAAAGCAGTGTAGACAGGGCCATTTTGAGCAAAAAAAACCCCTTTTGCGCAAGAACCCTTATTCCTCAAAAAAGCAGGTATACAGGATCTTGCGCAAAAGGGTTTTTTGCCCCGTCTATACTGCGGGTTTTTTGCGCAAAAACCTCTTCTACAAAACGGATTAGAAGAGACTATGCAAATGAGAGCACGAGAAATGCTAATGAGCGCTTCATTTGTATTGTCTCTGCCGACAAAGGCTGCAGTGTAGACGTAGCCTCAGAGGGACACCTTAATTCTGAATGATACCATACAATATGTAGCTGGATCTCCAAAATATTCCCCATGCTCCTGTCATCCTTTTTGGATCCCCAGATGCACAGCAAATAAATAACAGGGGTGGGGCTTCGGGGGGCTGGTGAGCTCTCAGAGAGGGGCAAATTCGGAGAGGAACTCTAGCTCCATCACGGGCAGATAGGAGGTCCCAGTCCTCCGGCACAGGCAGGACATGTTACTAAGGGACATGAGAGGGGGAGAAAGGCACCGAGGAGTGACCCACCGTTTGAGGATAGGAGAGGGGCCTCAATCGGTCATAATCCTCCTGCCCAGCTGTATCCCACAGCCCCAGGTTTACAGGCTTGCTGTCAACCATCACGTTGGCAGAATAGTTATCGAACCTGCAACACAAAAAGAGGGAGTCGATTCCTCAAACGCCAGAGAAGAGCATGCAGCGGATACGAGGCCATGGCCAGAGGCCACCTCTTCCTCGTGCACATGTTGGGGGAAAGATACACACAGTCCTGCAGTTCTCAGGGCTGCGGGCTCATCGAGTGCCTGCACCCGCCCCACCGCAACCTCCCTCCCCATAGCCCAGCTGTCCCAAATTCCGTCCCAGCTCCAGTTTCTCCCACTGCCTGTGGGGCTCCATCCTGCCTGCGAAGCCCCCCTTTCAAAGCCCTCCCCACTCTCTGCTCCAGCGCTGTGCTCCCTAAGCCTTGGTCTGCACTCTTTGGTTTTAGAAGCCAGATTGCCGTCTTCAATGGTTTCATGCCATCTGCCTTCTCTGGATCACTCTGCACCATATGGCCTGCCAAGCCCCCACTGGAACTGGTCAGGAGAGTGCCAAGGTTTGTACCCCTTCTCTTACAAACTGTGCTATGGCGGGTGGGCCAGATCCAGTCCACCAGAGTTAGCCCCTGGCAGGCTGCCACTACTGTATATACCTGTGCCTCCATAGGTATGGATGACTGTGGCTCCCATTGGCCATCCACCACTGTTCCTTGCCAATGGGAGCTGCAGGAAGCAGTGTCCTGGCCCGTGCTGCTTCCTACAGCTCCCATTGACTGGGAATGGCGATCTGCAGCCAATGGGAGCTGCAATCGCCCGTACCTGCGAAGGCGCAGGTAAATATAATGGCGGCAGCCTGCCAGGGATTAACCCTTGCAAACTGCTTTTGTTTTATTGCCCACCCCTGTCTAGTGCCTACAGCCAGGGAAGCTCTCGTGTCTTGGAGCAGAGCATCCACTGGCGTCCTGATGGGACACAGGCTCACTGATAGCTCAGGGAACACTGCCATCCATGTGGGTGCTCCATATAGGCCTCCCAACCCGAACGTATGCAATATACCTTTCCCTCTGCAGAGAACAACCACAAGCCCTCAGTGTAAAGTGAAGGAAAGAGCCAAAAAGAAAGCCCCGTGAGGGAGCACACTGTGTGCAGGCCTTCTCTGTAACAGGCTGCCTCAGGGAACAAAATGGCTGCCTCTCTCTGCACACAGCGCAGGGGTCCTAGATACAAACCAGCTTGGCACACAGCAAGTCAAAGGCATTGCACAGCTACGCACGCCACAGCATTTGGCACACGGGAGGACACAGTATTGCAGCACAGGCTGGCTGCTGAGGAGAGGTGGCTTTTCGTGGCCAAAAGCTTGGCTTAAATTGACCATGCCAAAGGGTGAGGGCTTCAGGTGCTCCACGCTCTGCCTGCATAGTGATTTATACGCAGCTTCCCAGGATGCTTTACTTTGTAGTATAACAGCACCACTCACCTGTGTCTTCCAGGGAGCTGGACCCTAAAGGCCATTTCACAGCTGGTGAACTGAAGGCTGTGCCAATCCAGATACCAGACAGCCTCATGGCCTCCAGATGAGTTATTTTTCTAGTGTTGAGACTTGACCAAGTACTGTGGGCATAGAGAGCTGTCCCTCCCATTGACTGTGTCCCTCTGCCTGCTCGCTTGCCCTCTGCCTGGCCCCCCAGCCCTGGCTGCTGGATACTCACACAGTGGGGATGTATTCGCCTGGGAAGGCATTGGTGGTGTAGCTGATGAGGAGACAGGTTTTACCCACGGCTCTGAAAGAGATAGAAAACACACCCAGGACCTGTTACTGATGAGAGTCCTGCTGGGGAGTATCCACTTTCCCTGGTCAGAAAGCCAGACATAGCAGAGGGCTGGAGGAGAACAGAGAATCCAGATCCCCAGATCTAAACATTTCACAACCAGATGAGAGTGTAAGAGGGAAAAGGAAGGAGAGAAGATGTCACATTGTTCTAGCACCTTCTGGCCTGAAGGTTAAGGCATTTGACAGTCCTTACACTGGGATCACTTAGCTGAAATGCAGCTACTCTGGGGTGGAGCACAGCAGCTATTTATCAGTGCATGGCCATGCAGAGGTTCCCACAGGGAGTGGAGGAGTGTATGTATCCCTTGAATACAGCAGTGAAAATGTAGGGTAACAGACTGCAACTGCCCAGATGTCACCCCCCCCCCAAAAGAACAGTGCCCTCTAATGCCACACTGGGACATAACGGCAGTACCAGGGAAATAACACCTGTGTCTGAGCACCGCACCAGGTTGGCTTTCCTGGGCCTACCCACACAAGCTATGTCTACACTGAAAGCTTTTGCTGGCAGAGGGCATGCTAATGAAGTGCTCATTAGCATTTGTCGCACTGTCATTTGCATATTCTCTGCTGATGCTTTTTGCGCAAGAGGTTTTTGCACAAAAACAAGCAGTGTCGACGGGTCTGTTTTGCGCAAAAAAAACCCCTTTTGCGCAAGATCCTTATACCTCCTTTTTGAGGCATAAGGATTTTACACAAAAGGAGTTTTCAGCTTAAAACGGACCCGTCGACACTGCTTGTTTTTGCACAAAAACTTCTTGCACAAAAAGCATCAGCAGAGAATATGCAAATGACAGTGCAACCACTGCTAATGAGCGCTTCATTAGCATACCCTCTGCCGGCAAAAGCCAGCAGCGTAGACATAGCCTCATAGTCACCACACACTCCTTCCAGCTGAAATGGCACTTCCGAGCCAGGCTGCCTGCAGTGAGGCTGCTCCTGACAGTCAAAGTTCTCTTCACCCTCCTTCTCTGCACATCTCACAGAGTCATAAGGTTTAAGGTCAGAAAAGCCACCAGATCATCTACTCTGACTTCCTGTATGTCAGGGTATGTCACCACAGCAACTAGACACCTGTGGTTGGCCCATGCCAGGCTCACTGAGTCGGGCTGTTTCATTGCTAGGTAGGCTTCCGGGCTTAGGCTGGAGCCAGACTCTACAATCCTTCAGAGTGGCAGAATCCAGAGCCTGGGCTCCAGCTATCTAAACAGCAATGAAACAGCCCCACAGCAAGCAGGTTTTTCTTTGCTGTGCAGACAAACACTCCGAAGTGACTAGCACCACCACCACCCAGCTTTCAGTGGACCATGGTGGGCAGAACAGGAACACATTCTAATCACGAGAAGAAGACACTAACTAGTGTGTGAGAGACCAGGCCAAAGGCACTACAAAGAAATGCCAGGAGAGCAGGGATTTAAACCTGTGTCCCCCACAGTCAAACTGAGTGCTCCAAGGCATGTTCTCCGTATCCAGAAATTTCATTGTGGACCCGAGACACCATCTCAATGCATTGACATTTTCTGTCCAAAAAAAAAAAGTTTCATGGAAAAGTTTCCAACCATATATAGTGGAGAGCCAGGGAACCAACTATGAAGGAAAAAAGAGAGGACCAGGAATCACAGCCAAGACAAACAAGGAAAGCTAAAGGGATGTAGGGCAAGTCATTCAATCTTATCCTGCCTCTGTTTCCCCATCAGTAAAATGGAGATAACAATACTGATCTGGTGGGAGGCAGCACCATGAAGTCCTGCAAGAAGCTGATGAGAAATCAGATCTGGTTATTAGGTAAGGGAGGAAGGCTGGCTTGCTCTCTCCACACAGGATACGTGAGTCACTGCTTAGCATATGCCAATTTCATCGACAAAATCTTTCTAAGACTTTCTACCCAGCCCTAGTGTTTGCCCCTGCAAGGTGGCCTGGAGGGCAAGAGAGAGCAGGCATGAGTCACAGGGTTACAGCCCCCATTGCTGCATTGTGCAGACTCAGGAGGAATTGGAGTGCCTCTTGTGCCTCTCCCGTACATTTCCTCCTTTCTACTTTTGCTACCTTTCTCTTCTCCCTTTCCTCAATCTCTCCCACACTCTCCATCACTGTATGCCTGGCTCCAGCCTCTCAGCAGAAAGGGATGGGAGGTTTATAGGGCCAGTGAGGCTCTCCGGAGGGGAGGGAAAGCAGAGGTGTGGGGGAGGCTCTGAGGTTAGCAGAGTGCCAGTAGTGGAGGAAGTGATGGAATTAGCAGTTCGGAAGGAGAGTTACGGGTGATTGTGCTGGGGACTGATTACGGGGATACAGCCATTGAGCTATGGTGAGTTTATGGGGATAGCAGTTTTGGAGGGGGCTCTGGGGCTGGTAGAGCTTTGGGGAAGAATACTGCTGTTGTGTTGGAGGTTAGCAGGGTTAAGGGACAGGAGGTGGGGGCAGTTGTGGGGTTAGTCCCAGGGTGTTTCCTGTGCGAGTTGTTTCAGGTACAGCTCCATAATCCTTAGTTTCTGATCTTTATGGTACTTTCCTGACCCATAGCAATATTTGTTTGGGGTTTTCTTTGTACTGTAGTTCTCTGCCCTTCCTCCACCCTTGCTGCCTGCCCCTGCCTCCGCCTCCGAGGTGGTTTCTAAAATTTAATCACTTGTCTGCAAACTTCCTCCTGTGGCCAGTGGGAAGGAGGAAGTGACTGTGGGGTGCAGGGCCTCTAACAATGTCACTTCATCTGCCCCAGATAACAGCATCAAAACAGCTCCCCGCCTGAAACTGGCTTCACTCTGAGCGCCAGACGTGACTCCGGTCTCACAGACACTCTCCTGGGCCCTGGCTGCTTGTTTCCCTGCCCAGGGGCAGCAGCCCTCTGGGTACTGCCCTGAGGAAGCTGCTGCTCTTGAAGGCCTTGGCAAGGCCACATACATGCTGCCCAAGCAGTGGATAAATCAGGTGATTATGCTATGCTCAGCTGCCTGGGTTTCATCGCCTCGCACAGCCCAGGCAGACGGAGCACATTGTGCCCCTCAGCGGCAAAAGGGAAAGGAACATCTTGCTGCTGTATCCATGGAAATTCCCCAGAGTGCCCCCTTGGACCCCCCCCCCCCCCCCAGAGAAGGCATGGGAACTCAGATCCACAGGAGGGGACCCACAGCGCTCTCCATTCACCACTGCCACCATGTGTCGGTGCCCTCCCCAGTCATGTGTGGTGTGGCCCAGTAGAAGGGAAACTAGTCTCCCCCACCTTATTTTAAACCTGGCTCCCCTTCCACCATCAATAGCCGCAGAGGAGGAGACACTGTAAAGGGGGCACCTTCATCTAGGGGAGAATAGCCACATAGGTTGTCTTTCTGCGGCTCTTTTCCACCTGCTCTGAAAAGTGCCCTTCCCCAACCCGGACATAATGCACAACCTCCATCACAGGCTGCCCCCTCCTCTCCCCCCATACACCCTACCTGACAGAAAAAGGGAAAGCCGTTCAGAGGAAATCGAAAGCAAAGAAGGTGACATTTCACTAAGAACCAACCTTCCCCCTTCTTGCCCCCCCCTCCACCACAAAAGAAGGTACATACCCATCTCCCACCACCACACACTTGATGGCCTGCATTTCTCAGGCCTCACGGAGGAGGATGGCTCCTGGGGCAGGAGAAGTCAGGCAGACTTAATGCTCTCAGGTGACCAGAGGAAAGACCTGTACAAATGTAATGTCAAACCTAGCGTGAAGGAAGCAGCAGATTGTGAGGAGGGAGGAAGTGGAAGATAGATAGAATGTTACTTAACCCTCCACGTCAGTCCCCCCTCCACCCAGTAGTTCAGGCTACAGCTAAAAAGGCGGGGCCTGTGCCAGTGTTAAGACTGCCGACTTTTTAATTGCTTGCCCCACCTCTTTCCCTAAAGCCCCACCCCTCCTCTTCCTGAGACCCCGCCCCTGCTCACTGCTCTTCCGCCTCCCTCTACCACTCGCTCTCCACTCCCCACCCCCAGCTCAGTCCCACCTCTTCTGGGACTTACCTGCTGCTCGCAGAGTGAGACTGGGAGAAACTAAAATGCAGCCTGCCTGGGGCTCAGCAGGGATCATCCCCATAGTGAGGGGCCAGGGCAATGCGGGCACAGCAGGGCAGTGTAAATGTAAGAACAAGGCCTTTTTCTGTAGCCATGTTGTAAGGCCTACAGCCCTCATCTGCAGCCAGATGGAAAGAGCAGCAGCCATTAGCTAAGACGCAGGAAGTCACATCCTCATTCCGCCCAAATTACATTAAAATAGTGGGATATGAGTGGGGCTTAATGGGAAAGTGCACAGCTGCGCTGCTTAGGGGGAGCTTCGGACCTGATCCTGCTTGGCCAACAGGAAAAGTTGATCTGTCTTACTGTAGGACTGTTAAATAGGATAGTACTGTGTGAGGCTCTTCCATGGATAAAAGACCCTGCGAACCCACAGAGTGTTAGGTTATGCCGGAGCCCATGGAAGGCTGAGGATGGGTGCCTATAGTGGAAGGTAATTCTTGAGCCATAGAAACAGAGAAGAGTGGGTGTCCCTAGAGTGTGAGGCTGACCACATTTTGTGCAAGTAACAGTTGGGGGAGGGAGGGGTGAGCAGACCGGATCCTCCTCTACCTCTTGGAGCCAGATCTGGAAGCCAGCCACTGCTCTCTATCAGGCATCAGCCACTGAGCAGAGAGCAGCGCCTCCATGTGCCTCCAGCTGCAGCTGCTGCTTTTTCCATATCCCCTCCCCCGTGGTGGAGGCCAGTTGCGGACGGCAGGCTGCCAGGTTCCCTTCTCACTATACATCCCAGCTGCAAACCAGACACCTGGCAGCCCTAATGCACCTGCAGTTTAAAAACCAGTTTCATGTCCTGATGACCTAAGCAATTTTTTCTACACCTTCTGTCCCCCTTTGAGCAGCAGGGGGTGCTGTGCTGCTTCCAGTCAGGGGTTACATTAAGGAGGAGAAGGAGGGGACAACACTCACTCATCTTTGCAAAGGGAGGGGTCCCCTTTGCATTCCGGCTTCCCCAGAGCCCCCTTTCTTTCAGGCAGGTGCAGTGAGCACTCCCTAGGCAGGGCAATCTGCTATGAGTGCAGAAGAGGAGTGGGCTCCTGACTGATTTGTTGCAGGGCCTCCCAGCCTTCCTGGTGTCAGGTGTGAGCAATAAACTCAGAGACAGCTGAACAAGGAACTTTCTTAGAATCAGGAAAGCAGCATTATCTCTGCTGCTACTCTGCTTCTCCCTCTGCATGGCTTCTGCCTCTAGAAGACCTTTCCCCGCTCTCCACTCCTGCCCAGATTGGTGCTGTGAAGAAACAACACACAGGCTACAGCTACACAGCTTCCCTCTTCTGCAAAAGCTTATGCAAATGAAGCATGGATTAGCATATTGCCCCTCTTCATTTGCATAATTAATTAGGCACTGTTTTTGCACAAAAAGGCACCATGTACACAGCACCTTTTTGCACAAAACCCCCCTCTTGTGCAAGAGCCATTCTTCTTGAAAAAATGAGGAAGAACGGCTCTTGCGCAAAAACCTCTTCTGCAAAAACGGCTCCTAATTAATTATGCAAATGAAGCACAGCAATATGCTAATGTACGATTCATTTGCATAGGCTTTTGCAGAAGAGGGAAGCTGTGTAGATGTAGCCATATATGTTCAGATATACAAGTAGGGGACCAGCAGGCACAGCCCTTGATGGAGGAAGAAGAGGTGCCCCAGCCTGAAAAGTCCTATTCATCTCCTTTCCCCTACACTAGGGGCTCTCAAACTTCATTGCACTGCAACCTCCTTCTGACAACAAAAATTACTGCACAACCCCCAGAGCAGAGATGAAAGCCTGAGCTTGCCCAAGTCTCACCACTCCACATGGGGAGCCAAAGCCTAAGGGCTTCTGCTTCAGCCGTGGGGCCCAGCCAGTCTAAGCCAGCCTTGTCAGCCCCATTAAAATATGATCCTGACCCACAGTTTGACAACCCCTCCCTAAAGGAAGATCTATGTGTCCCAGTTACGTTCTTATATTTTGCCTGTCACTGTGGGATTGAAGGGCCTCCTTGGCTGGTTTCATACCATATGGAGTATCAGTCCATCTTAAACTGGTGACATTATTAAACAAGTCAGTTACAACTATAGGACAACCAGGCTTCCGCACAGCTTGAGTCCCAGCTTTGTCTCCTTGGTTTTCAGGGATCACCCCCTGCCTGGAACTTTATGCAATCCACAGAGACATCTAGTGGCAGAACAGCATAAATGCAAGCACACACAGATCATTACAGACTCCTTCCAGCCAATTTGCCTTGCACTCCTGAGCAGATGGCCTCCCTTCCACCCAATCAGCCCGCATTCTTCTTAACCATGGGACCCTCAGCTGGCTGGTAGGGATGTGGTTATATAACAAAAGGGAAAAGCAGCTTAATCTGGGAAACACGCACATGCCATGGATGGCCAGACTATGAGCCATTCAGAGAAAATATAACAAACCAAATAGAGAAGGAGATAGCAGTTCACTAGCTATATAACAGGGTTGGCCAAACTTACTGATCTCTTAGCTGAATACAAAAATCTTCAGAAGTGTGAGAGCTGGGTGCACCAGCTGGGGCTCAGGGCTAGTAGTGTCTGTGGGACACGCCAGCCAGTGCGTGGGGCTACAGGCCTGCAGGGCTTGCAGTTTCAGCTACAGTCCTGCTGAAGCCGCAGCAGGTGTCTCCTGCAGAGCTGAAGGCCCAAGACTACTTTCCCCACAAGGCAGAAGCCCCTAGCTCCCCACATCCCAGTCTCATAGAATCCTAGGGCTGGAAGAGACCTCAAGAGGTCATCAAGTCCGGCCCCCTACCAAAACCAGGACCGACTCCAACTAAATTACTATGTCTACGTCTACACTGCACAGTTATTTTGGAATAAGCTACTCCAGAATAGTTATTACAAAATAGCTTATTTCAAAATAACATGTCTACACTGCAGGGAAGCCTCAAAATTAGTCCGAGGCAGGCTTCCCTAATATAGACGTGTTATCTCAATTTAGAGCCCTAGGAGGAATAACTTAGAGTGGCTCTGGTGAGGGGCTATTTCGAAATAACAGAAGTGGAGCATCAGGTATATCTACACACAATTTTTATTTTGGGAGAAGGGTGCAAATAGCATTGCGCATTTGCATACTTTCTCCAGGGTTTTTTCTTTTTTTTGGAAGACGTTCTTCCAGTATTTAACCGCGTCTACATGTGTCTAAATTTCTAAATAAACTCCTATTTCTAAATAAAATCCTATTTCAAAAGATCCCTTATTCCTCCTACAATGAGCTTTACAGGGGTCTTTCAAAATAGGGGTTTATTTTGAAATCTGGACGCATGTAGACATGGGTAAATACCGGAAGAGCATCTTCCGAAAAAAAAACCCGGAGGAAGTTTGCAAATACGCAGAGCTATTTGCATCCTTCTCCTGAAATAAAAATTGTGTGTAGACATACCCGATCTTCACATACCTTATTTCAAAATAGGTGTTATTCTTCATAGAATGAGGTTTACAGAAGTTGGAATAATGGAATTGCTGTGTAGACGCTCACATAGTTATTTTGGAATAACAGCTGTTATTCCGAAATAACATTGTTGAGTAGACACACCCAATGGATGCATCTACATTTCAGGGCTTACTGCGAAATAAACTACGCAAATTGAGCTACATTAATTGTGTATCTTATTTCGAAATAGAGAGTGTCTACACATCACTTATTCCGCCATAGAGCACTCTTCCTCCTACTTCCCTTACTCCTCGTACAATAAGGGTTACAGAAGTCGGAGTAAGAAGTCCTGTAGCTTGACAGTATTTTGACACTACTTCGAAATAACCGCCTTCTGTGTAGACATAGGCTAAGTTATTTTGGAATAGCACTAGTTATTTTGAAATAGTGTTGCTGTGTAAACGTACCCTAAGTCTGGTAGGTGGAGAATGGGGTTGGGCGTGTGAGGCTCCACAAGCCACATTTTAATGGTAAAATTGCCATATACCATTCACAGGCCACGTTTTGGCCACACTGCTATCCATCCCAATATGCAAAAGAATAGAAAATATGGAAAGCAACCAGCACACTCCTCTGCAGAACAGGAAAGTTCAACAGAACCCTGGAGTCTAGAGTTTCAGCATCCTGCTGTGGTCTAGCAAACAGCTGTGAAACCCTGTGACAAAGTAGGTGTCTCCATCCCCCTCTGGTGGCAGGTCCACAGAGAAGACAACTGCCTGTTGCTGCTGCCATTAATTCCAGGGGTGGAGGACTGGGCTGTGGAGCTAAAGATCCCAGCCCTGCTGATGACAGAGCAGGTGGTGGGGACGGAAGCCAATGCAGTTCCATGGGATGAAATTATTGGCTTTTAAATGTTGAAAAAACTTAGCATATTACATCCTGAAAAATCTGCTAGAAGACCATTAAGGTTGCAAAGTCAAGCACTGCAGTGTTAAGACAGGCCAACACTCAACTAGGAGAAACTGGTGGCATCCACTGTCTGGAGACCTACTAACACAGTTGCCTGGAGTTTGGAGGCCCACAGGCGAAAAAGGCTTACAACCTAGTATCGTCAGCCAGCTGTGCTTTGCCTTCTGCCTTTCTCTAGCCACCACGGGGTGCTCTTGGCCAGGGTTTGCTGCCCTGTATGTGAGTGAGGTACACGTCTTGTTCCTCTCACAGAGTTTGAGGAAGAAGCTAAAAGGAAGAGGAAGGAATGTGGACAGGCTCATCAAGGCCTTGCTTTATTATCTCCACAGCTTAGTGACCCATGGGAGGCGGGACTGCTACTGAACCCAAAAGGGAGCAGGTGTCAGAGGGAGAAGATGGTGTTCAAATTAGGAGGCTTTCCCAGCCTGCAAATCCCAGGGAGAGGAGAAACCTGAATTACCCCGTTGCTCCCTTTCCTGCTATGCCAGATGTCACTCTGCTCCACTGCCCAACTGTCATCCCTGCCCTTCCCTGCTACTTCAGTGTCATCCCCTGAACAGCGTCCTGTGATGTGTGGGTCTCACGCAGGGTTTCCACCCTTGTTTTGGGGGTCCTAGAAATCTCAGCTTGAATTTAATACATCTACAAACAGTAAGGGTATGTCTAGACTGCATCTATCTGTTGGCAGAGGGATGCAGATTAGGCAGGTCGATATTGCAAATGAGGCAGGGATGTAAATATCCCGTGCCTAATTTGCATAAAATGGCCGCCGCATTTTGCCAACTCAGCACTTTGTTGGCAAAAAATGGCAGTCTAGAGGGGGATCTGTCGAGAAAGCAAGCCTTTTTCGACGGGTCCTGTAAACCTCCTTGCTGGAGGCATAAGGGCTTTCTTTCTCAACAGATCCCCCTCTAGACTGCCACTTTTTGCCGACAAAGTGCTGAGTCGGCAAAATGTGGCGGCCATTTTATGCAAATTAGGCACAGGATGTTTAAATCCCTGCCTCATTTGCAATGTTGACCTGCCTACTCTGCATCCCTCTGCTGACAGATGGATGCAGTCTAGACATACCCTATGTTTCTAGCTTTTTTCCTGATGAAAAACGGCCTTGAACATGTAAACTTGAGGAAGGGGATTTGTCACTGCTTCTTCCTAAAAATCATAGATTACTCATGATCCTCCCTCCCCCACCCCCAATTCTCTGGCTGCTTGGATTTAGCCTTGGGGTGCCTGTAGTGCACAGCTGTGGGGTTTTGGATTTTGGGTGGGACCCCAGATGCCACCTGGCCTGCTACAAGTTCACTAACCCCCAGTCCTTCAGTGCACTGGGAGATATGTCCCTTGAAAAACTGTTGTAGAGGATAAAATGTGTCAGAGGGCTAGCCCTCTAGATGGTGGTGGTTGTGCACAGAATCCACCCAAGTGACCAGCCTGTGGCTGTGCCACAGGAGGCCAAGGGTGACCTGAGGAGCTTTCCATTCTGCTTGTTTTATATAAAATGAGTCAGTTAGCTCTGAGATTGCCCCATGGAATCAGCTTCCAAACCCTCCTCACCAATGTTCCCCAAAAGCTGGGTGCTTATGCAGCCACTCAGGAGAAATGTAAATGCTGCCCAGCTGATTAGCAGAGTGCCCACAGCTAGGTTTGTATTTCTCCTGATGGTGCACATAAAATAATTCCACACATGGATGGAAAATATTAGAGGGAGCATTAAGAACATAAGAACATAAGAACGGCCATACTGGGTCAGACCAGAGGTCCATCCAGCCCAGTATCCTGTCTGCCAACAGTGGCCGATGCCAGGTGCCCCAGAGGGAGTGAATCGAACAGACAATGATCAAGCGATCTCCCTCCTGCCATCCATCTCCACCCTCTGACAAACAGAGGCTAGGGACACCATTCCTTACCCATCCTGGCTAATAGCCATTTATGGACTTAACCTCCATGAATGTATCTAGTTCTCTTTTAAATCCTGTTATAGTCCTAGCCTTCACAGCCTCCTCAGGCAAGGAGTTCCACAGGTTGACTGTGTGCTGTGTGAAGAAGAACTTCCTTTTATTTGTTTTAAACCTGCTGCCCATTAGTTTCATTTGGTGGCCCCTACTTCTTATATTATGGGAACAAGTAAATAACTTTTCCTTATTCACTTTCTCCCCACCACTCATGATTTTATAGATCTCTATCATATCCCCCCTTAGTCTCCTCTTTTCCAAGCTGAAAAGTCCCAGTCTCTTTAATCTCTCCTCATATGGGACCCATTCCAAACCCCTAATCATTTTAGTTGCCCTTCTCTGAACCTTTTCTAATGCTAGTGTCTTTTTTTTGTGACGAGGACAATAGACGTGTACAATAGACGTGGCAACTCAATGCAAATATTACTTCAAGGGGAAGTGTTCAACCTTCCGGGGCTGGGGAAGGGGTTGCTCCCCATAACCCTAAGGCCTGCCCTGTACACAGTGAGGTGAGTAGGGGAGGCAGGAATTGGGAATATGGTTCTGCAGGCTGCTCAGGAGAGTTAATGTTATGGCAGTAGCAGGGGGTGCTCTTGGACTGAGGGGCAAGGGCACAGTTGGTGGGGGGCAGAACTGGAATAGCACAGCATGCAGCAGGGAGGTGCATAGGCAGAGCAGGGGTGCGCACAGGATGAGAATAGCAGGGAGTGCTGCAAGGCTGGAGCAAGGGGCACAGGCAGAATTGGGGGGCAGAACTGAAGACAGAGGGAGTACTGCACGTCAGGAGCGAAGTGCTCTGCCAAGGCTGGAGGGTAGGTAGAAGGGAAGCCTGTCAAACACCTGCCACGTTGCACTCAGATTCAGGAAGGGCGGTGTTGTCTTACTGGCCTCAGCCATGAGCCTGACAGAGTAAGTGAGAAGAATCCTGTGCTCAGGCCACCAGATCACTTCTACAATGAGCCCTGGGAGCCCCCTGCCCTGCAAGAGGATCTTGGAACATTGATGCCAGCTGTTGAGCTCCCCGTGGGTACAGTGCCCTTCCTCCCTTCCCCCCTCAGCGTGCGTCAGAGACATCATGTACAATAGAAGTGGCAACTCAATGCAATTATTACTTTAGGGGAAGTGTTCAACCTTCCGGGGCTGGGGGAGGGGAAGGAACAGCTTGAGACTGACAGCGCCAGTGATTAAAGTCCTCTACTTCTCTCCAGAACAGACACAGCACAGGCAGGGCCAGGGGCAAAGTTTCCACAAGGAAGGGTGCCATTCTAAGGATGAGAGGGGGAGCTCACTCTCCATAGCCCAGTCAAAAATTGCTGAAGAGCCAACTCCAAATGTAGCCGGCTTGGGATAGGAAGAAAGCAGCCCAGTGGACAGAAGTTCCTCCACTGTCAGCAAGACCCAGAACACACTGATTTTGGAAATCTTGCCCACCTACCACCTATTGCTGATTTTTGGGGGAGTTCAGAGCAGGGGCTGGAGATAAACTTTTCCCCCAGCGTAACACCATCTGCTAAACAAGTTGGGTCCTTGAGTTGCCAGCTTCCTTCTTCCTCTCTCCCCAGAGCATGCTGAATCAAACCATATGAATCTCGACACCAACACCAGCTCCCCACCGCTAGCAAAGACCAAAATGGCTGCCCCAGTTAAAGCAACCCAGCTTTTGCTTTTGCCAGATGGTTTCAACAAAAATACCGGACACACTCAACATTACATCACAATCTACATTACATCTTATTTAGAAAATACTGGACATTTATATTGTCTCATGTCTATTTTCTCAATTTGTTTCCCAAACAGAGACCTCAAATACTTGACTGTCCAGTTCAAAATCGGACACCTGGCAATCCTAGTGTGTCTTAGTTTGTTTTATTTTTAGGAAGTAACTAGCAAGTTTTTGCACCATGAGTTCATCGCTGCCTTTACCAATATGAGCAATAATGGGGAGGAGATGGGGGTGGAGCTGCTACAAAGCACGGTCCATGCAGCTGAGACATTTTTAGTGACAGAGTTGAAGTAACACTAGTTTTGGCAGGCACCCACAAGAGCGGGGGAGAAGAGAAACTACAACTGTTGAAAGAAGTCCCCGTTCAGCAGGTCTCAGGATGGATGATTGTCCCACCGGTAAGTCAGTCCTTTGTCTTGTTGCTGCAGGAGCTGCTAACTCACTATGCTCTCTTAGGGCAGTGTCACCAGCTGGACTGGGGTGCTGGGGAGGGGCAGATGAGGAGTTCCCAGGATGCTCTGGGTGGGATTTACAGCATGCAGATGTTGGGCTCTTTTCACCTCTCTCTCTCCCTCCCAGCTATAGAAGACCTGATCCAGCTCCCTGCAGATGTCACTGGGAGCCAATCCACTGACATGAATGGGACCTGGATCAAACCATTACTGAGCTTTGTACAGACAGGACATCTCTGAGGAGGAAAGTTAAAATCCCTCAAGTCAGTGACCCTCAGACTAGCTAGGTAACAAGAGGCATGGGGTATGCCTGGCCCAGACGAGGGTATCAGAGGCGCATGGTGCTTGGCTTGGGGGTCAGCTATCAGCAAGTGACTGTATACAACAGTTTCCTTTGATACAGCCTTGGTGACAGGAACAGAGGTGCAGAAGAGTGTGGTTTCATAAAATTGCAAATGACTTTGCTCCCTTGCCCCAGCTGGGACTCGTGCAAAAGCAGTGTGTGTAAATCTCCAACATTTTGCCTTGGCAGTGCATGGCATTGGTGTAAACAGGGGTACATCTAGACTACAATCCTCTTTTGAAAGAGAGCGTCTAGACTACAGCCAGTACATTTGAAAAAGCAAGCTGCTTTTTCGAAAGAGAGCACCCACGCAGTCTGGATGCTCTCTTTTGAAAAAGCACAGTTTCCGTTCAATGATGCTTTTTTTTGAAAGAGCTCTTTCGAAAAAAGGTGTTATTCCTCGTAAAATGAGGTTTTCCACGGTTGAAAAACTGCCATGTTCTTTCGATTTACTTTCGAAAGAAAGCGGCAGCAGTCTAGACACAGGGAAGTTTTTTAGAAAAAAGGCCACTTTAAAAAAAAAAAAAACCCCTGTAGTCTAGACATACCCTGACTGTCCATGGAGCATGGAAACAATATGTCAGCTCCCCAAGCAGAGGAGAGAGAGAATGGCTTGCACCTGCCTTCTCCCCAGCAGCTGGAAATGGGGGGAGTAGGGGAGGGAGCCCAAAAATCAGTAGCTCAGCAATAAAATCCTGGACACACTCCTGCGCACCACAGAATCACAATGGACTCCAAAAGAAGCTAGAAAGGCAGAAGTGGCAGAGAAGTGATGAGCAAGATCAAACTTATTTCCTGGTTTGGTAAGTGGAAGGAACAAGGGGCGAGCTGCCAAAGGGATTCGAGCTGGCCTACCACTGATAAGGTCACGTACCCAAGGAAAAGGTGGAGCCCAAAGCTGGTTCTCCAGCATGAAAATATGACTGCTCAAATGAAGTTAATAGCTAGTGAGAGTAACTTGATGTTATGAATATTGTTATTCTTTGTATCACAGTAGTACCTGGGGCTTCAGCCATAAACCAGGGGCCCACCGTGCTAGGTGCTGTACAAACACACAACAAAAAAAGTCCTTGTCCTAAGCAGTGGAGTCATGGTATTTCTGTGATGCACATGGATATATCCAGGCGTATGATTTTATTGATGAGCCTATTGGTCTTTGGGCTTGATTTGACATGGGCAGATATTTGGGAAAGAGTCTTCATTGGCGGGAAATCTGCCCTGAAGCCTTTGGAGCAGAGTAAGGTACCCACCACCAGTCCCAGCCGGCCTGGGGACCCGTGCCTGGCAGGCACTGGTGCAAAAGTCAGCTGTGCTGCCTGATGAGGAGGCATGGACAAGGGGCCCAGTGTCCCGATGGAGCGTATCCCTCAGGCAGCTGACGCTTCAGCCCAGCCCATGGCCCGACCCCCATGAAGAATGGTGTGGTGTGAATACTTCCTTGTCCTCTGCCTGGAGAGACTCCTGCTGCAGAACAGTGACCCCTGCTGGTGCTGGGCATGCCATTGGCGCCTCTCTGGGGAATCAAAAGCTTGGGGGAATCAAGTCTTTTTCTGTGGGGAAAATGTCTGACCTCCTGTCTTTTTTCATAGTCCATGGATGATTGACCAGGCAACAGGCATGGGAAGTAGGAGTGTAGGGGGTGCTGCATCACCTCCAGGTTTTAGCTGGGGCTGCTCTGCTGGCCCTGTGCCCGGAGCCTGGTGGCTGCCTCCCTGCGCCCAGGTTGCTCACAGCAGCCACCCTGTGTCTGAGGTCCTGGCTGCCAGCCCTGTGGCTCTGCTCCTGGCCCCACAGCCACCCCCAGCTCGGAGGTGGGGGAAGGCAGACAGGGATAAGGCAGATGGCTGTCAGCACTTCTGCTACTAAAAGGGTTCCTGCACCACTTTCCTGGGGGGGGGGGGGGGGAGTGTGATTTCACCTTGTGTGTTCCTATGTGGGATAGAGCAACACTGGCAGGGTACGTCACAGGGGGGAGCTCAGGGGTCTGCTGCTGCCTCTCATTGGCTGAAAACTCAGCCTCATACCAAGGCAGACCAAAGGCCTGTGTAGTTTGGGTCCTGCATTTAGCCTGGCTTTTGGTATTGCCAGCTCAGTTTTGTGGCCATTGCCACAAATGGAGGGAGGAAATTGCAGCTGCAATAGTTGGTGTCTGCAGCCGTATGCATTTAATGCTGAACCACGGTATGTGATTGTAGGTGTGACTGGCTCACATGGAGTTTTTGTGGTCCCCAATTTTGTACCACCCACACTGGAGGTTGGTTTTGAAAATACAGATCTGAGCATGTCATGGGGAGATGATAGATGCTCCTGAATCCTTTGGGGGCACTGGCTGACCGCCGCTTTGCACCTGACTTAGCCGATCCTGGTTCAATGTGGGTGAAATTCACCCCAGGCAGAGAGCCCACACATGGCCTAGGCAGTATTTGCATTTCAGTTAAATCCTCCAAATAGGGCTTAGGTGGAATTTAGCTGGTGCCTAGACTTTGTGTGCATCCTTTGTATCCACATGGACTTCACCCTAGGATTACATTGCTATGCCCAGGCTCATCTGTAAGGAATTGGAGTGGGCCAGTGGGACTATCCACTGGGACTCTCCCTTCCCACGTTCTCAGGTGCCGTTTTCTAGAAAAGCAAGAAATGAAAGAAAGGAGAATCATTGTGCTGCCGTCAGCCTTCTCTGCTGTTGGGAGAGTAGAACCCAGCTGCCTGCCTGGGATCAATGCACGTTATTATTTATTGTCACAGTGCTTGGAAGCACTAAGCATGGACCAGGGCCTCATTGTGCTAGGTGCTGACAAAAACAGAACACAGGTGGCTAGGATTTTGTAGGCAATAGAGTACCTTTTAGGTCATTTTCTCTCCTGTCCTCACCAATTTAATTCCAGAATCCAGAGCAGGCCACAAAGGACTCACACTAGCCATCTTGTGTCTTTAGCACCAAAATGCAGAAGTTGGGAATGTCTGCTAGGGTTGCACAATGAACAGGAGGTGCATTCAGGGCCTTACCCATATGCAAAATATGCAGATGCGTCGGGCCCCTGAAATTTTGGGGCACCACTGGGTCTTAATATCCACTCACCCGTCTCTTCCTGCCCCTGGCTCTGCTTCCTCCGGAGATAAGCTAGTTAACTTAAAAGTAAAAAAGCCTGCTAGACCTATTAGCAGAACACTGAACCTGTGAAAGAGACATTCAAGTGGTAACAGCCATTTAGCAAACATTTGCCAACCCTGGTATATACCACCAGTTTCTGAATTTACTGTAAAAACAAATAGTTCTATAGCACCTTAGACACCAACAAATATTTATATATATAGTATCGAGAGCTTTCGTGGGCACAACCCACTTCCTCAGATGAGCAAATGGGTTTTGCCCATGAAAGCTCATGGTACTATATATATATCTATCTATCTATATCTATATATCTATCTATATCTATATCTATCTATCTATCTATCTATCTATATATTTGTTGGTCTCTAAGGGCTACAGGACTACTTGTTTCTAAAATTACGGAGTAACGCAACTACCCCGCTGTGAGTTTACTGTGTTAGTCAACAGGACCTTAGTTTAAAATTTGCTTTACATACAGTAGAGTCCGGATTATCTGACCTTCGGTAATCCAACATTCCGCTTTATCCGACATAGCCACTCTGAGGCTGCTATGCCGCATGCAGCCTCCCCGGCTGAAGAGGCTCCAGCAGTCTCCCGTGGGTCGGAGCCTCCTGCCAGCGTTACTTCGTCCCTATCCCTGCCTGGCCCCGGCCCCTTCCCTCCCTGCAGCTCCCGAGCGCGGGCCAGGATAATGGCCCCGCTCGCTGCCCCGGTGCTCTCCTGGCGCCGCTGATGCTGCTCCTACCGGTGCCGCTTTGTCCCCAGGATCTGCAGAGAGGGAAGGGGCCGGGGCCAGGCAGGGATGGGGACCAAGCAGCGCCGGATACAATAGAGTCCCTATGATCCAACATTTTTGTTAATCCGACCACCTGTCGGTCCAGTTTAGGTGGATAATCGGGACTCTACTGTATATTCATTAGTGTGTTGCTGAAGATTATAAAAATCACATCTCTAAAAATCATCCCCCTCCCAAGGCTGCTGTTAGGCAAGGGGGCACCAGTTGAATAGTCCTGTACAGGGTCCCAGAAATCCTTAGGATGTCCCTGGACACATGAGTTAAATTTACTTACTCATTAAATTACTTCCAACTGGAGTTAGGCTCCGCCCCTGCTTAAGCACTTCTGAAAAATCCCCTAGGCACCTCTCTCCATCTTTAGGTGCCTAAATCCCTTTGTAAAGCTGGTTCACGTGCCCTTTTTTTTTTTTGCCCACTCTCATTTTTATTGCTCTTGACTACCCTGCCATGTCTGACTCTGTCTGCCTAATGCTTTCTCCCTGCCCCCATCTGTGTCTACTCTTTTTTCTTCCAGCCAAGCATGTGATTCATTTGTTTCATCAGCTGCTCCACAGCATTCACAAGAAGTGGGAGCCCTGTTATTTCCAGCCTCAGCTTGGCCACGTGGGTCAGTCAGTGCAGGCCTGCTGACTGGGACAGAGGGAAGGCAAAGGGGGAACTTGCCCCAGGGCCTGATTCAAAAGGGCCCAGAATTCCCAGGGAGGCTGTGGAATCTCCATCACTGGAGATATTTAAGAGCAGGTTAGACAGACACCTGTCAGGGGTGATCCATGAGGGCAGGGGACTGGACTCAGTGACCTCTCAAGGTCCCTTCCAGTTCTAGGATTCTATGATTCCCAGCTCTTGTGGTTGCTACTGCGGTGGCAGCAGCAACCTGAGCCTTGGGCCTTTTAAATTGCTACCAATGTGCTGGGTGGTCCACTGCGGGTAGCTGTAAGGGCTGGTGGGCAGCAGTGTAGTGCAGTGTGGCACCAAGAGCTGGCTGCCTCAGCCACACCCCACCCCTTCTGGGATCTCAGAGCTAGGGTTGCCAGATGGTTTAACCAAAAATACCGAACACTACTCCCCCCAAAAAAGGGGAGACCAAAGTTGTTGAGCAAAAAAAAAAAAAAGGACTCAAGAGTTATTAAGCTAATTTTAAAAAAAAAAAAAAACTATCATGGCCCCTTTAAGAAATACTTTTGAGGCTTTCTTGCCCTAACAGGCTGCTGGCAACCATCTGCCATCTTGTCTTCCTGCTCTGGGCCAGACAGCTCCCCTGCTAAACCAGGTAAGCACCTGGAATTTTTGCTTCCTGACCAGGAAAAAATCAGAAAATACCAGACATTTTAGGTGTCTGGTATTTTCTGAATTTTTTTTTTACCGGACAGAAGGTGAAAATACCGGACTGTCCAGGTCAATACCAGACACCTGGCAACCCTACCCAGAGCCCTGCAATTCTGTTAGCTGCCTGAGTCCATGTGTTCAGGGAGGGAAGATCTTGGGCTCCTTACATGCTTTAGGCCAGGGAGGTCTCAAACTTCATTGCACCAGAGCTGCTTTCTGGCAACAAAAATTACTGCATGACCCCAGGAGGGAGAGAGATGTCTGAGCCTGCCCAAGTCTTTCTGCCCTGGGTGGTGCAGCCATAGCCAAATGCTCACCCCATTGCCCTGGTGGGAGGGCCAAAGGGCTTCATCCCCAGACAGGGGGCCTATAACCTGAGTCCCACCACCCAGGACTGAATGCCCTTAGCCTTCTGTTTCTGCCTTGGGGCCAGGCAATATAAGCCAGCCTTGGAGACCCCACTAAAACGTGTTCTGACCCACCACTAGGGAACCACAGCTTTAGGCTGCTTCACCAAAGTAAAGCTGCTGAAGAGCCGGCTGCACTGGTCAGCGGAAGGGACCCCCCCACCCAGTGTTGCAGAGCATCCGTAGCAGCACATCAGCACCACAAGCCTTAGGGTTTGGAGTAGAGCTGTAAGCAAGGTAAGGTGAGGTGAGAGAACCTCTGCTGAGCTGCCCTTGCAGCTCCCCAGGTGCCCAAACCACCCCAAGCAGGTAGGGATAAAGTTGTAGCAACCCTGAGGCTGTTCTAGTTCCCACCAGGGGCTGGCCTGGTCTTCTGTTAACCCTGGGATAAGGGAGCATAAAAGTGCATGAAGCCACCTGTGCCTCCCACTCCTGAGCTGCATGTGGTACAGCTCAGGGGCAGCGCAGAATAGGGGCTTGGATTTTGAAGCCATCCAGATATCATAATACACTTGTCAAGCCTGCCGGTCTGGTTCTCACAAATTGCTAAGGCAGTCCTAGGGTGCATAAAGAGAGGCATTTCCAGTGGCGTTAGGGAAATGTTCTTTGTAGCATGATACCAGGCACTGCTGAGACCTCTTCCAGAATACTGTGTGCAAATCTGGTCTCCCATGATTAAGAAAGATGAATTCAAATGGGAACAGGTGCAGAGAAGAGCTAGTAGGTGTGTGACGCCTCCCCCCATGCTTTATGAAATTGATTTATGAATAGCAATATGCATAACTCAAAGATGCTTTGTACAAAATCCCTCATATTACCTATCATTTTTAATATCTCAATCTGCCAGGTCTGTATATCTTATTTTGGTGTATGTATCATTCTTGTGTGCGAAGTTGGATATATGGAGTATGGAATGGCTTATGGTTTTAAATGTGCAAATGAAAGACATCCAGGATGTTTCCCTGGATATCTGGGTGATCACCTGTGAACAGCCCCTTTTGTCCTTTAAGTCTTAGCAGTGGTTGGTCTTAGGAAGTCATGTGACCTCCCTAACTGGTAGAGGTTGACCATAGAAGGGGAGAATATGAAACAAAGAATTCCCACCCAAAGTGGAATCTATAAAACAATGGGAAGTTAGCAGTCTCTTTGTCTTTGCCTGGCATGTCACTCCCAAGAGAATGAAACAGAGATCCCAGGGAACTTCCCTGGCTTGGGGATTTAGCTGGAATTAGTTTTAGGGTAAGTTTGTAATAAGTGTTAGACTAGCTTGGGGTGGGGTGGGGGGAGATTTTAAATGTGTAATTTACTTTGCTCTGCATGTTTTCACTTGCAACCACTTAAATCCTACTGTTTATACTTAATAAAGTCACTTTTATTTACTATGAAGCCCAGTGTAAATACTTGTTACCCAGGGGCGCAACCAGTGTGTACATCCTCCTTCATTGTTAAAGAGGGCTTCCCTAAATAATTCATTTGGGGTTCTGACCCCATTTGGGGAGTGTTTTCCTAGGAAGTTGGGCCCCAAACTGCATTTTCCTTGGACCTGAAAAGTTTCAGTGTCTGTATTGCTCCTTCCGGGGACGGAGGGGAAGGGGGCAGTGATCTCAGCTCTGTGCCTTGACTGGGGGAGACCAGGAGATCTGGCCCAGCAGGACAGGGTGGTGAGAAGCCCCAAAGAGCAAGGAGGCAAGTGCCAGAGGCTTTGTTAGCACTTTGGGAATCGCCCCCAGGAGTCTTCTGTGACTGCAGCCTGTCGCAAGGAGGCTCTGCCTTACAAGAGGAGACTTAAGGAGCTTGGCTTGTTTAGCCTAATGAAGTGCTCTTTGTAAATACATCAGAGGGAGGGAGAGGCGTTATTGACCTAAAGGGCCCATGCTGGCACAAGAACAAATGGTAGAAACTGGCCATTGATCAATTTAGACTTGAAATTAGATGACAGTTGCCAACCATCAAAGGAGTGAAGTTCTGGAACAGCCTTCTAAGGGGAACAGTGGGAGCCAATAACCTAATTGGTTTTAAGACTGGGCTTGATGCGTTTATGGAGGGGAGGAGATATTGGAACTGCCTAGAGTGGCATCTGGCCCAACCCTATTAGCAAAGGTTAGTGATTATCTGCCACGGTGGTTGATGAGACACTGGATGGGGAGGGCTCTGGGTTACCACGGAGCATTTTTTCCAGCTATCTTGCTGGTGGGTCTCGCCAACATGCTCAGGGTCTGATGGCCCAATTGGGGTCGGGAAGGAATCTTCCCCCAGCTCAGAGACCCCGACCTGAAAGACACACTCCTTCCTAGCCCTCGCTTCCACACTCCCATCCATTCAGCTGTCCCCTGCCTCAGCAGCCTTAACCCAGTCGATGCAATGTGGGTGCATTTATACAACTGTCTGCAGTAAGCTGGGGAAGGGCTACTGCTTGGGGTGACTTTGCCCCCTCCCTCGCAGTCTGTGCTGGGCATCCCCAAAGCATGTGAAGCCCGGAAGAAAGCCAGCAGAGTTCAGTGAGCAGCGCTGGGAGTGTCAGAACATGTGGCAAGTCTCTAAGGCAGGGGTAGGCAATAATTTTTTGCTGGGGGCCACCTCAGAAATATTTGAAGTGGCCCCAGGCCGCTCCAGAAGGAGCAGGTCCTCGAGCGGAATGGGCCAGAATACTTCCCTGCTTCCCCACCCACAAACCATGATTAGTCTGGGGGTGGGAAAGCACATGAAGTCTTTGCGCCTCCCCCTCCCCCGAGAGGTGCCTGTACCCCCGGCGGTGGGAGGAGACTTTGCGCATTCCCCACCGCTCCCAGGCCAATCAGAGTTTGGGGGTGGGGGATCATGCAAAGTCTCCTCCCGCCCTGCCAGCAGTGCATGGTGCTTCTAAGCGCTGCGCACTCCTGGCAGGGCAGAGGAAACTTTGTGCGCCTCCCCCCGCCGCCTGGTCCTAATTGGCTTGGGGACGGGGGAGCAGTAGGGCCTCCACAGAGGCCTTTTTGCCCACCCCTGCTCTAAGAGGCCCGTCCTGTCCTCAAGTCCTCTGAGAGGCTGCAGAAAGCAAGCACTTGTGCTCTGAGGCCACTGGCCTTTCTCCCTCTTCTCTTTTTCCTCCCTTGCCACAATTGATTCCTTCCCCTTTTCCACCACATTGTTCCGTGTGTGCAAGGGACTCTAAATTTCCAAGGCAGCTGCTGAGACTTCCTCTTTCCCACCAGACACCGGGGGCCTAGGGCATTTTGGTGTACACATTAACGGAACAGGATATCTGTTGGGCTGACCTGATACAGGGAAGGAGAGGGTGTTTGCTTCTGGAAATGATCCTGGCTTGAAGTGAGACACGCCAATGTGCAGAGGGTTAATTTGTGGCTTCTCTGAAATCCACTCCTTTCCTTGCCATTGACGTGGACGCTTAGTTTTCTGCTACTGCATCTTCCTATTTCTCTTCTGAGTCTTGCAGAACACTTTGTAACACCAGGGTATATTTAGTGGCTTGGCTGTCACTCCATTTCTTCTTCTGGGTCTTTTATGAATCATTCTGTGGTCTTCTCTTGTGTGTGCCGTCACTTGTCTTTCTGTGAACAAGAACGGAAGGAAGAGCTGTCCCACCCCCCCACCACCACCACCAGCCCCAACACTTCTCTTCCTCAAATGACTCCCTCCCCCCCCCAAAAAAAAATCCCTTCCTCAAAATGGATCAAAGTTAAATTCTCTCTTAAACCATTTCTGTGCCCCATTTGCCTTTGTTTCTTGCACCTGTTTCTGCATTTAATAAAATGGCTTGAATGTCTGAGAGGGAGAGACACACACAGAAAGGGAGAGAGAGATCAAGCCAATGGCTTGTGATTGGGTTAGATTTAGTATTTAGGTCACTGCTTTATCAACTTCATTTATCCTGATCTTGCATGCAGAAGCAGCTTGTTTGTATAAGAAACCATGAAACAAATGTTGTCAAAACTGAATACCTCTGCTAGGTAGAGCCCTGGGAGTGAAATAGAGGAGTTGCAAGAACTGGGCTGGGGGACATTGGCATTGAGGTATGGTGCCCAGGACTGGTGTGGACAGCTGGAGCATTGGCAGAGCTGGGATTGAGTGCCTGGACTGGAATAGCAGGTCAGGGGGCAGGGCAGGAGAGAGATGTCATGGCAGAACAGTAGAGTGAGGAGCAGCTTGAGTTTGGAATGGCACGGGTTGCTTTGTCCTGCCCACAGTGCTGGGGCTCCACTTGCCCTGAGACAGCTCAGAATGGACCGATCTATTCTCACCAGCTTTCGGTTTTCCTTTTGTATTCCCAGGGCAATCTGATCTGAGCAAGGCTGAAGAGGCTGAAATAGAGACTATCAAGCAGCACAGGAAGGCACTGCTGGAAGACATTCAGGTATGGGCCACTCCCACCCCACATCTCCCCATCTCTGGATAGGCAAGTCTGCCCAGAACCTGCTCTCCAGAGATACTTTTTACATCCCATCTAGAACAGGAGATACCAGCAGAAGAGACTTTCCCGAGTAGGATCAGATCTGGAATTCTGTGGGTCACGTGGCACCAGTCCCACCACTAAGTAGCATTTAGTCTAGGGAAGTTTCTATTGCAAGAGATTGTCACAGCAAACACTCTACTAGGACACTTTTAAAAGGCTGGTGAATTTTATCAGCAATATTACTGGCAGCCCAGAGCCTCAGCTCAGAAAAATCGAGGCAGCTTTGTTGACAGGAATGGATCTTTGCCAATATACTGCTGCTGTCCCAATATTTGTAGTTACCATTCATTAGCACATACTACTTGTCTAGCACCATCGCTTTGCATGGCACTATACAAAATAAAAAATATACTTTCTGTTCTATTGCATTCTGTTCACAGCCCCTGCCCTGTGCCAAGTGCAGGTGCCAACCTCAGGACTGTTAGCGTGTGTCTAGACTACACCTCTCTGTCGACAGAGAGATGTAGATTAGGCACGTCAAAATTGCTAATGGAGTGGGGATTTAAATACTTCATTAGCATAAACATGGCTGCCGCCTTTTTACGAAACAGCGCTTTTTTGAAAAAAAAAAAAAAAAAAAAAAAACAGACCCGGCAGTCTAGACGTGGATCTTTCAAAAAATAAACCCTTTTTTGAAAGATCCCTTATCCCTCCTAAAATTAGGTTTACAGGATCTTTTGAAAAAGGGTTTATTTTTCGAAAGATCTGCATCTAGACTGCCGTTTTTGGGTTTGTTTTTTTTTCAAAAAAGCTCCATTTCGAAAAAAAAAAAGCGGTGGCCATGTTTATGCTAATGAAGCATGGGATATTTAAATCCCCACTTCATTAGCAATTTCGATGTGCCTAATCTACGTCTCTCTGTGGACAGAGAGGTGTAGTCTAGATACACCCTTAAGGGCACAAAACCCAAACTGGCTATCATTAGATTTAGCCACTTAGTAAGTGTGAACTCTGCAGGCACTGTAACAGCCTTAACTTGGTGTTACAGACAGTAGCCTGGGGCACTGCATTCTAGCTTGTCACCCAATCAAGTCTGCCTTTGTGATAGATGGTCCCTTATACCAAATATCACAATATTCAGGTTACACCCTGTCTGAAAGGACCAGTCACTTACCCCATGTCATTTGTACCTTAGATCCTATACCAAAGACAATGCTTATTATTACAGATAACGCCTGTATTACATTAACTAAAGGGTTATTAACTAGGAAAAGGCAATAAGGTAGTTATGACAAGGTTAAAGCTGGTAAACACATACACAAGTTACAGTTTTAGATTTAAAAAACAGAATAATGTTCAAACTCTGTCTGTCCTTTAGGGTTAATCCAGCTAAGGAGCATGGGGATCCCTTGCTTATGCCTAGAAATACTGCCTCTGAAAATGCCAAGCAGCTCAGAGATACAGCTCTGTCTGGCCCGGGATTTTTATTCCCTTCCCCCACAGTTCAAACTGTGATGGGAAAGGGTTTGTGCAGGTCCCCTCCTGATGGGTGTGCGGGGAACAATCAACAACGTGATTTTCCACAATGGTTCATCTGGTGTCTATGGGCCATCTTTTGTTGGGCAGGAGATGACATCTCTTGTGGTGAGCTGGTATTTCACGCTTGGGCATGCTTCTTTCCTGACTGTGGGGGTTTCCAGTTTCATAGGAAACATTTGTATAGTTACCAAGCAAACTCTTAAATATTACCTTCTAACACTGCAAAAGCGACAAGGAGTCCTGTAGCACCTTATAGACTAACAGATGTATTAGAGCATAAGCTTTTGTGGGCAAAGACCCACTTCGTCAGATTTCTTTGCCCACAAAAGCTTATGCTCCAATACATCTGTTAGTCTAAGGCGCTACACAACTCCTTGTCGCTTTTGCAGATCCAGACTAACACGGCTACGCCTCTGATACTTCTAACACTGATATTGTCAGGGGCTACTGATATTGTCAGGGAGCTTAATGCAGGCAGCAACTCACAAGCATCCCATAAAGTCCAAACACATCATTCTGAATCTAACACCCATTTTAACACTTCTCACACCAAGGGGATCCAGACTGGTTCCCAGCTGTGCACTTTTCAGTGTTCAGTGAGGCCTACGGGTCTTGCCAGGAGCTGGCACCTGGCCCTCCAGCATCACACCCTAGAGAGCTTGTTGAGCCAGATCAGGGGAGCTCTGTTGCTTTGCATTGGTCGAGGAACTAGCCCACAATCTGTAGGTGCCCAGATGCCCAGGTGACGAATGCAGGGGGAAGCCTTCCCAGAATAGAAGGTTAAGCCAAGTTCTGCCAGATAACTAATCCCATCTCCTGCTTCATGGTGTGAAGCGATTGCCATGGAGACAGGAATGCATCCCCCTGCCCTCCAGGTGCAGCTGGCCATGTGCATTGTTTCCTTGCCATCCTTTGAACCAGCTGGCACTGCTGGTAGGAAACCTGAGTAGATGGACCAAAAGGCAGAAGCAGGATGGCAGGAGACAAGATACTGAACTAGATGGGCCAACAGTCTGAATCTATCATCTCCCCAAAGCTGGTTGGTAACCAGCCACTGCCTGATAGGGCAGGGTGTGCTTGTGTGTCTGAGTCCCAGGGTGGAGATTCATCCCCTGGGGAGTTTCTCCAGTCATCTTGGTGCATTATCCCTGGGTTAAGCAGCTCAAATCGCCCAGCAGCTGAAAGACCTAGCACCAGGAATTAAGATTCATCATAATAAATCATTTGTATTACAGCAGCCAAATTTAGGGCTCTGTTGTGCCCTAAAATGCTCAGGGACAGTCCCTGCCCTGAAGGGCTTACCAACTAATTTGGCTCACTGGGCAAAGGGTGGGAGGAGAAACCGAGGCATGGAGAGAACCCCAAGGACTTGGCTCCCAAAAGCAGCTGACTAGGAGCCAGGAGCTATCAAGTGTGTAAAGCAGCCGAATTCCGTGTTTAAATGGTAGAACTGAGGGAGGAGCATCCCCACCAGCTCATCAGTGTGTGTGACAATTGCTGAGTGACAGGGGCACAAGCAGCTCCCTCTGGTTCAGGATCAACAGCCCCACAGGTCCTTGCTGGTTCCATGCCTCTGCACGCCTTTCCTATGGGAGGGCTCTAGGGAAAGAGGCACAGCACTCAGAGTCCATTCCTGAGCACGCTCACGTGGGTCCCTCTTCGCTTGCTCCCTGGCTTTGTCTGCACTCGACTGTTCAGCTAGGTGTGACACTCGGTGTTCGAACATTTGCCCTCCCCCTCCCCACTTACAGCCAGGGGCCTGCATGGGTGGACAAGGCCACCTGAGATGAACATTCTTTTTTATAAGACCCTCCCCACCCCACCACCCCGCCGCTGGCCCCATCACAATGGCCAGGGAACTGGGTTGGCCCTGCCCATGCCAACAGGGGTGAAGTGAGACATTTGGTGTCTCGTCCATCCCCTGGCTCTCTCTCTCATCTCCGTCTCTTCCTCCTGCAGAGGCTGAAGGAGGAGATTGCGGTGGTGCTCGCGGAGATAGATTGCTTCCAAATCTTAGAAGAGAGGTGAGGATCCAGCCATAGGCTGTGGGAGCTTGCAGGGAGGTGGCGATTACATGGATGTTCCTCTGATGCACAGGGGGTGTACTCTTCTTCAGGGTGTAGAAGGAACTGGGTGGGAGGGATGATTTAATGCTCTAACTGGAGCCTTTCCATTGACATCAGTGGGCTTTGGCTCATGTCCCAGGGGAGGGGAATTTTTCTGGGAAGGAAGCAATGACGGGGGCTGCTCGCTGGCAGTCTCTTCTCATGAGATTTCTCTTTACTAGAGAGCAGTGAGTTCAGTATAACACCAGCCCCTTCAGAGATTCCAGGCTCCATGGGGGTGAATACCCCCGGCTGTAGGATGGGCACAGGCAGGCCTGGGTGAGTGGCTTCTCTTCTTGGCCCTGGAGCAAGCCAGAGCTAAGATCTGGGAACCTCTGTTGGGAGCTCTGCCCCGCTCCTGCCCCACTCTGCAGGGAAATACAGCTGGCTGCTTCTCTTTGTGCCATCCTTGCTTCTCCCCCTTTGTATCTACAGCAAAAAGGATAAAGATCTGTGTTTGGGCCGGAAGAAATTCAACATGGACCCCAAAAAGGTAATGTGTTCTGTTCCTACCATTATTATTGGCTTCCTTTATGGACCCCTCTTTACTACAGATCAGATGCAAGCTAGCCTCTGGAAAGACATGCATTCTGCCATGGGGGCAGGGAGTAGGTTGGTTTCTCAGCCCTATCTAGCAATGGCAATGCCCCATGCCTTGATACCTACTGAGAGCCCTGAGCAATGCAGTCTCCCCCGCATGACACATTGTGCAGACACATGTCAGTCAAAGCACCCCAAAAAAATTGGAAGAGAAATGGAAGGAGGAAAGATAGGCCCAGACATCATCTGACCACTAACTCTTGAGTCTGTAAGGGAGCCGGAGCCAATGCAGGCTCTCACAACCCATGAGCTGAGATTTGACATAGACTCCTCTAAAATCTATTCCTGGGTTGCCTGGGTAGGGAGGAAGTCACCAGACAAGATGTGAGGCTTTCTTGCACACAAAGCAGGCTAAGCCAGGCTGCCCCTGCTGACCAAAGCAAAGCAAGTCCAAGTCTCCCGCATGCTGGACAACCGCCCTCACCGCACGGTGCAAACCTCACCCCACCAGCAGAAGACTCAGAACCAGGTGTGGAGGCAGAAGTGAATTTGAATAACAAGAAGACACCTAAGGGCTGCTTCCTCTTCCCTCCCCCTCTCTGCCGGACCACTTTCAGTCTATGCGCTAAGAAGAACCACAAGCTGCAATAGATAGAACAGCCCCTATCTCACTAACCGCAGCCATCGTCTTACTGGCTCCGGCTCTGCTGCTGCTGCTCTGACCAACTTTCCATCACGCCTCTGCCCCTCCGTGCTGGATGCTAAAGATGACCAGACAGCAGAGCCGGTGCTAGGCAGACTAAGCAATTGCTTAGGGCCCCCAGCAGCCCTAAGGGGAGAGAAGAATATTCCTGCTTAGGGCCTCTGCCCTTCAGTACCATCACTGTAACTCCTGGCAGTACCCACCACAGAGCACTGCCTTGGGGACATTCACTCCAGAGCACCAGCATTAGCACTCCTACTTGGCAACCTGGTCCCTTGCAGTCTGCTGTGTGGACCACGAGGAGAGGGATTCAGATAGCAAGTCTGGCTGTGTGCTCCCCAGTTCTGAGGAGTTGGGGAGTAGCAGGCGACCTCAGCAGAGTTGGATTTGGAAGGAGGCCTGCAGAGCTGGGGAAACATGATGTCCAGAGCTGCTTGGGCTGGGGTGACCATTAAACTGTCCTTCTGTGGCCCCTCAAAACCTCCTCACACACAGCCTGGGTGCACTCTTCCCTCAGGGGATCCAGTACTTGACTGACCACAAGGTGCTGACCTCAGACTTGCGAGAGATCGCCAAGTTTCTCTACAAGGGAGAGGGCCTGAACAAGACAGCCATTGGGGATTACCTGGGAGAGAGGTGAGTCTCCTGGAGCTGTCCTGAGTCTCTTAGGTCTTGTCTACCATGAGGGCTAGAGCCCCTAGCAGCCCCTAGGGTAGGCAGGCAGAGCTGCTTCTTGCACTGGGGGAGCTCGGCCCTGCCTGAAAGGTAGGTAAGCGATGTATACAGCCAGGGCTGGCCTTACTATGAGGTGAACTGAGGCGGCCGTCTCAGGTGACAGACTGGGGGGGGGGGGCCGCCACTAGGACCCAGAGTGTAGAAAATTGTGTCTGCTGCTGGTGCATCTGTATTCTCTCTGCTCTAGATGCACAGAGATGGTGGAGTGCTGTGCTGGAGGAAGGAGGGCACAAGAGACATAACAGGCAGGCAGGAGAAAAGGGGACATGGGGGCGTCATTTGAGCTCCCCGCCTCAGATGCCAAAATGTTGTGGGCCGGCCCTGTATACAGCTCAGTTTCGAGTGGTTTACCAGAATGCAAGGGTTAGCACTGGGGCAGCTGCATTGGTTGCTGATGGCTGAACCCCTGATGCAGACAAGACGTCAGTGTAACAGCTTTGCCAAAGCTCCAGGTGTCTTTTTGTGGAGGAAGAGGAACTGAAATGTGAAAGGAGGGAGGGGGCGTGTGCAGAGGGGAATTGGAGCTCTGTGGGGCTGCTCTGGGTCACGGAGTAAAGCTGCATCAACAGGACTCCCTCTCTCCTCCCACCCTCCCACTCAAGCAGGGATCCAAGGAACCTGCAGATCCTTCAGGCCTTTGTGGAATGCCACTCCTTTGCCAACCTCAACCTGGTGCAGGCACTAAGGTGAGTGAGCAGAAGTGGAGCTGCATTGGGTGCTCAGGTCTGGCTGCCTACTCAAGCTAACGTACACCAGAGGGCACAAGGCAAGGGAGGTGGCTCCAGCATGCATCTGGGAGGACTCTTGCCCCCGCTTTAATCTGCAGGTGTCCAACTGTACTAATGCAGTAAAACCCTTTCCTGGGGTAGTGACTCATTCCTGTGCAGTGCGTGGGGGAGTGTGACCCTCTAGGGGCCTCTTGTTGCCAATGTTCCTGCTAATCGTTTCCATCCATGTGTGGATTTTTCGCCTTCTGTGTGTGGAATAAATTTTGTTATGTGCACCAAGGCATGTGCAATGTGCACCACCATTAGAAACAAAAACATCTAGCTGTGAACACCCTGCTAATCAGAAGCATTGGAATCTCTCCTGAGTGGCCACAGAAGCACCCGGCTTACAGGGAACACTGCACTGTGATTCCTTGTGTTAGGGAAACGTTACTTATCTGTCGTAGGAAGGCATCCTACTCTTTCATTTGCTGGCCTCCCCCATTCCTCCCAGAGTATCCCAGCATGCTGTGGTGTGTTGGGGGAGAGGGCTTGCTCTTTCTAGGGGTGGCCACATTAGAGCCGTCCATGTGCTGCAGGAGAGGGACCCTTCCAAGTTTCAAGGGCATCTCACTGAGTTCCCACACTGCCCTTGAGGGCTTCTTGTTGGGCTCTTGGGCACTAACAGCAGAGGGAGCCTGTGTTCTGGGGCAGGTGCCTCATTTAAGATTGGGCCAATGCGGTGAGGAGAGGCCCTGAGCACTGGAGCAGGTGTTCTGTCCTCCTCCTTTGGGGTTTTTTTGAGGGGGGGGGGGGCTGCTTCTCAGGGACAGTGTCCAGTTGTTGCCCTAGGAGCTGGGAGAAAGGTTCCTTGTTTCCCAGGGTGGAAGTCTCACTGGAGGCTGAGAGGAAAGCCTCCTGCGTCCTAGCCTGGGCCCCATCACACTCGCCTTGGGAAGAAAGGGGTCCGTTTCACATAAGGATGTCCTGCTGCCTTCCCTGTGTTGAGGGAGGACTCCCTCACGTCCACTGGAGAAAGGAGGGTGCCCCTGGGGTATGGAGAGGGGTGCGCTTCTCCAGGAGCCTGTCTGGCCATTTCATGACTATCCCACGAGCCCCGTGTCCTTGCAGGCAGTTCCTGTGGAGCTTTCGGCTGCCTGGGGAGGCCCAGAAGATTGATCGGATGATGGAGGCCTTTGCCAACTGGTACTGCCAGTGTAACCCAGGAGTCTTCCAATCGACAGGTAGCTGCAGAGGAGGGGAGCAGTGACGAGCTACTGGCATTGGCTGAGTTATTTGCTAAAGAGGGGCCATGATCCACCACTCACAACATATAGAAAGGCAGGATCTTCTGCTTTAGCTTCCCTTAGGCCTGGTGATCTGGGCCCCATTCCCTGTCACTTCTGCCAGTTCCTAACCCTACCTGACTCTTTCAGAGACAAGGGACAATGCTGCTCTCCATTTCACTGACAGAACCCACTGGGCCATGTCTGCAGCTAGTGTGAACCCGCTCAGCTGCCTGGAAGCCAGCAGAGTCTACATGGGTTGACCCCCACTGGGGATCCAACCCAAGAGTTTCTAGTCTCTTACTCTCTGGGGGTATGTCTACACTACCCCGCTAGTTCGAACTAGGAGGGTAATGTAGGCATACCGCACTTGCAAATGAAGCCCGGGATTTGAATTTCCCGGGCTTCATTTGCATAAGCGGGGCGCCGCCATTTTTAAATCCCCGCTCGTTCGAACCCCGTGCCGCGCGGCTACACGTGGCACAAACTAGGTAGTTCGAACTAGCCACGCGGCACGGGGTTCGAACGAGTGGGGATTTAAAAATGGCGGCGCCCCGCTTATGCAAATGAAGCCCGGGAAATTCAAATCCCAGGCTTCATTTGCAATTGCGGTATGCCTACATTACCCCGCTAGTTCGAACTAGCGGGGTAGTGTAGACATACCCAAAAGGAGTTGCCTCTTGTCACCTTGATTTCCCTCTTCTTCTCATTAGTTCCGATCTCCTCTTCCTTCCTTCCACCTCACCACTCGTCTTCCTTTCCCCTCATGCCACACTCCACCACAGTCCCTCTCCAGAAGCTCTACCAACACTGATGCTTAAGGATAGCACTGCTCCTCCTCCTGTCAGTGATCTGCGCTCAGGTAGAGGAGTCAGTAAAAAGCCAGTTCAACCCATCCTGTCATCACCATCAGGCTGCTGTCTCCAGCCCACAGATCCTTGGCAAGGGGGTGACTGCCCCTCCCACTGTGACTGGAACCTTGCCAGATCTCCAAAGGGAACAGGGACATCTCCCACCCCTTCCCCCCAGAACCCCAGGGATGTCTGGAGCGGTGATGCTGCCAGACACATGCCCATGCCTGAGTGCTCTCTTGCTTGCCGGCAGATACATGCTACGTGCTGTCTTTCTCCGTCATCATGCTGAACACCAGCCTGCACAACCCCAACGTAAAGGACAAGCCCCCCTTCGAGAGGTTTGTGGTCATGAACCGAGGCATTGACAATGGAGGGGACCTGCCTGAAGAGCTCCTGCGGGTAAGTGCTCCTGCCTCCTGGCATGGCTTGCTGCCAGGTGCTGAGCTGGGAGAAATACCCAACCCAGCCGAAGACATCATTAATACCCCTCCCGGGACATGGTGGCACCCGTTTCTGGATGGCCTCCTTCCCCAAGAGTGGGAAAGTCCATATATTCTTCCCCACTTAGTAGCTCGAGAAGTGCAAATAGCCCAGGGCCTGCTGGGCCCAAGGAATAAGTGGACTGTACCATGCTTGGGGAGCAGGGGTGCTGCAGGAGAGAGGTATGGATGTCTGGAAGATGAGAGAATTTGTCATGGCCAGCAGACAGAGAGGGTGCATTTGATAGACCCCGCCAGTGTAGCCTGGTTGGTCAGTGTGTGCTGCAAAGCATGATGGCGATAATGGCGATACCATCATTGTGGGCCAATTTCTGAACTCCTTGCTCACACTGTAAAAGCGGCGAGGAGTCCTGTGGCACCTTATAGACTAACTGAAGTGTTGGAGCATAAGCTTTCGTGGGCAAAGACCCACTTCGTCAGATCCATGTCAGATGACATGCATCTGACGAACTGGGTCTTTGCCCACGAAAGTTTATGCTCCTACACTTCAGTTAGTCTATAAGGTGCCACAGGACTCCTCGCCGCTTTTGCAGATTCAGACTAACACGGCTACCCCTCTGATACTTGCTCACACTGTGTAGCACCCATGAACATCCCCACTGGATCCTGAGGACTATTCGCAGAGCAAGGGACGGACGTGAATAAGGGGCTTAGAGTCTGGTTCTATGATTTCAGTGTGTCAAGGGTACCAGAACAGGGGGAGGGGTGTGGAGCCATAGCCCCATCACTTTTAAAAGTGCCTTCTCCCTTTTTTCCTGCCTTAAGGGTGAGCGATGAGAGGAGGGGGACAACTGAGTGGAGAGAGCCCTCAGGGGAAGTGGCAGAGTGGGGCTGGGAAGTGACAGAACACAGGTGGGACCTCGGGGAATGGGTCAAGGACTAGGGGTGGAGCTGGGGAGGACGAGGGACAGGGCCACTAGGGGGCAGAGCGCAGGCAGCCAGGAGGGGAACAGAGCCACAGTGTAGGTACTGGTGGCTCCCCCATTTCAAGGAAGCTTCTGGCCCTCCTACAATGTGTTCTCGCTGAGGGGAGCTTTGGTGTCTCTGCATGTCGTGCTGTTTCTGCACCTTAGGACCACGGGTTCCTCTGATCCTGAATGGCCTTGTGCCCCAGCCTCAGAAAGTCCAAAGGGATTTTTTTTAATTTATGAATTCCTATATTGTCTGGGGGCCATTCCCCCTCTCACTAGGCCTCTCTCTTCCATGTGGCACTGCCTGTGGGTTCACCCTCTGGCTCCGTTGGCAGTATCAGTACCCAGAAGGGGATCCACTGTTACAAGAGGGAGTCGTGAGGCTTGGGCCAGGAAGAGCCTTAAGGACCAGATTTCCAAAAGAGCAGAGCAGCTCTGTGGGCCGTATTCAGGGGCCTAAAGGGACAGAGCTGGCCTTGAAGGGAGACCAAATGCAGGTGTGCATTGATGGCAGCAAAGCAGTGTATGCATGTCCTGCTTTTCCCATGCCGTTCCCATAGCTGTGAAGACCAGTCATACAACACAAGGCTGAGCCAGGCACTTTGACAGCCCCTCCCTTCTCACCCAATCCCCTGAAAGAGGAAGGTCTCGCATCTCCTGCTCAGCTTTAGCCTGTAGAGAGGGGAACTGCACAGTGCTGCAATTGCAATTCTTTCTTTGGGTGCCCACAGCCCTAAACCACTGTGTTACCCCTCTGCCTGTGTGCGTGTGCGTGTGCGTGTGCGCCATTTCCCTGCCACACCAATCTGTCCAGCTCACCAGTAAACTCCTCAGGACTCTGCCAATCTTACCCTGGCCTTGCCGGTAACCTTCAGTGAACCCCTCCTCAACCCCGCTAGGGAAGTGTTTCAACCCCTGACTGCCCGTAGAAATACCAAGTCTGCTGCCTCCAGACAGACAGAAACCACACCTGCCTGTGGGCTCACAGAGGACACGCTCTTTCCCCTAGTATGCAACACTGAGATGGTTCATAGTAAAGCCAGCCCTTAGTGTCAGAACGCAACACAGAGATTTAAGGGATCCTCAGCCAGAGGAAAAGAGATGGTGCCAAACAGCACAAAAAGAACACGCGTTTCAGTGGCTCAGACTTACTCTTAGCAAATGGCAAGCAGCTTTCCCACGTCCATCAAGAGATCTGCATGCACAGCCTCCCAGAGCCCCCGGGCACTGCCCCCTTTGCCCTCTAAAGTGATGGATAATGAAGGAGTCCCTTGGCTACTTTTTTAGTCCAGAAAACCTTTGAAATGTAGTCTCTGAAACGTAACCCCCAAGCTCCTCGCCTCAGCTGCCTGGTCTTTAGGGAGTAGGTGACTAGTCCACTCTTCAGCCTCTGATGGATTTGTTTCCTCAGTTGCTTCTCTCAGAGCTTGATCCATGCTGACAGGTAAAGTCACATTCCTTCGTTTATCAACTGCCTCCACACCCTAATGTCAGAACATCCTGCCTGTGCCCATCCACAGCTCTGTATTCACAAACTGTATATACATCACACAGTGGTCTTCATGACCAGTGTGGCACCAGTTTTCATATGAGACCTCACAAGATAAGGTTTAGCTAAATATTCTGACAACTGGGTATTGGGTGTAAGGAGTTTGTCTGGCCTGCTAGGATTTGCTGTTCCATAACTTTGCACCCTTTGCTGGTTACAATCGGGCACTCTTACCTGCCACAGGGATGATTTGGCATTCAGAACACTGTGTCAACTGTATCCTGTTCATGAAACCCCCCCAACCGCAGCCATGACTTTGTTTGGCACTCCCCCACTGCGCTTCTTCCTCAGTGTGGAGGGCTCAGATTTCTGGTACCATGTCACTTCCTGACGGTTGTTTGGAGGAAATTGCAGGAACCTTTTGGTCAGAATCTTGCATAATAAATGATGTCAAATCCCAGTAGCACAATGTGGTCCCTGTAACGGACGAGAAACTGGAATGCCTCCACAGCTGCGCAATGGACTGGCATGTGCCTGATAGCTCCTGTGTGTGTGTCTGCTTCTCATTGCTACCCTCTGCGCTTGTGTCTATTCAAAATAGCATGCTACCCTTGTGGGAATTCGTGTGTGTGTGTGTGTGTGTGTGTGTGTGTGTGTGTGTTTACCACACCTAATTGTTCACTTACAGGAGCTTTCTCGTGTGTGTGTATTTACTCACACCTGATTGCTTACTTACAGGAGTGTTCTCCATTGGTTGTGTGTGTGTGCATACGTAACAAGGACCTGTGTAATGGCCACATACTGCTCCCTTTTCGTCTTTGAGAGATACCATGTAGGCAGCAACTCCTGTCCATTCATATATAGGGAATGTCAGTGAGAGAGCTGAGGTCCCCCTGTGCTGCCTAAAGCTTTTTAATTTCTCTCTTCCTTTTTCTGTGGGACAGAATCTGTTTGAGAGCATTAAAAACGAGCCGTTTTCCATCCCGGAGGATGATGGGAATGACCTCACACACACTTTCTTCAACCCCAGCCGAGAGGGCTGGCTTCTTAAACTGGGTACGAATCCCCTCCTTGTGCAGCTCTCCCCCATGAGCATCCCCCAAGTTTCCTGCGCAGCAGTGGGCAGGTCTGCAGCAGCATTCTGCTGCCATGGGTTGAGCCTGACCCCTGGTGTTCAGATCTACTGCTGTCGGCTCCTGCACCTCCCAGAGCCTGCAGATTCAGCTCCCTCCTCCCTATCCCCACCCCAGTTCTGAGCTGTGCCAGTTCCCTGTGTGCATTCAGCATGGGGTGGAGGCTTTATCCCTGGCCACTGATCTTCAAGGGATGATGAGAGTGGGGAGGGGGCCTCTCAGGGACTGACGCCTTATGGTTCTTGCTGTTCCTAGGGGGTCGAGTGAAGACCTGGAAGCGCCGTTGGTTCATTCTGACTGATAATTGCCTCTACTACTTTGAATACACTACGGTGAGGGCTGTGCTCCAGCCAAGCAAATCTCTGCCAGGGGCTGTATTTTCCAGGGGTAATGAGAGATACACTCCACTCTGTGAACTCTGGACCGAGGTCAGACTAAGTCCCATCGTTCCCATCCCCACCCTCACACTGTGACCCACAGCTGCCATTTCAGACATGGTACCTTCTGTCAGGCAGAACTCCGGCCAGCTATAGCCATGGTCTTCAAGCGTCCCTTTGATTTGCCAGGGTGCTTTTGCCTGCTCTGTCATAATGCTTGGGATGAGGAGGGGTGTACCAAGGCAATGGGGAGCAACACTTCTTTGGTCCGGGCACAGAGAGCATATCAGACACTCATATTGGCTTCTCATTGGCTTCCAGGATAAAGAACCTTTGGGGATCATTCCCTTGGAGAATCTATCAGTTCGGAAAGTGGACGACCCCAAAAAGCCAGTAAGTTTCCCCCATGTGGTACCATGACAAGATGGGCCATCCAAGATGCTAGCAGGTTTATCCTCCAGCCCCACTCTGGGGCATTGTCCCAGGCAGCAGTCTGCCGTTGTGGCACCTCTTGCCCCGCGCTGGGACCTCTTGCCAGGCAGATCATCCTCCTTTTTAAAGCTTCACATGGGTGCAGGTGCAAAACACAGGATCCACAGCTGCAGAGACCGGGTCCAAAGGGCACTATTTATGAGGGGCTAGGGGAGCAGTAGCCCCCTCTCCCAAAGTTTGAACCCCTGGATTTCAAAGGTGAGGTCTGCTTAAAGCCAATACCCTGGATCCAGAAGCAATTTTGGAAAGGCAATGCCTTCCCTTGTCCATATTACCCACTGCCCACAAGCCTGGGGCTTTTTTGCCTTCTTCTGCACCCCAAGGCACAGGTTAAATCAGTAAGTAAACTAGTGTAAATGGTGGATTCTCTGTAACCTGAACCCTTTTTGAACCATGATTTGAGGGCTTCAGTAACTCACCCAGAGGTCGGGGTCTAATACAGGGGTGGATGGGTGAGAGTCTGTGGCCTGTGATATGCAGGGGGTCAGAACTGATGGTCGCAATGGACTTTGGCCTTCAAGTCTGGGAGTAAGAAATAGCGCTGTGCTGTTAGAGAGGCTCCCCCAGAAAGCTGACCTCAAACTGCCTTCCTTTCTGTCTCTTGTGTGTGGCCAGTGTTGGTTGCTGTATGGCAGGTGATGCTGTACTGTTACAGGTGCCCAAAAGATGCGAGGCAGTGTTCCTATTTGACTGTCTCTGGCAGGCTGTGTGAGGTGCAGTACATACCACAGGGTGCTTTCTGGGAACTTGTTCTCTCTCTCGGTAAAACATGGGTTAGTGGGCGAGACAGCACAGGGGTCACTGAGCACAGGGTGGGGCTGCATTTACTTGCCAAGCATCTGAGCTACTGGAATCGAGCTCAGCAAGGTTGAGATCCCTGGAGCGTTACAGGCAAAGTGTTGGCCCCAATTCAGGAACTGACAATCTCACTGCCACCTCTGCAAACTCCCTTAGCGTGACCTCCCAAAGTGGAGCTCCTGGAACAATGGCTTTACAGCCTGACCCCTCACTCCCTGCATGCCTCTCCCTGCAGAACTGCTTCGAGCTCTTCAATCCCAGCTGCAAGGGGCAGAAGATCAAAGCCTGCAAGACAGACGGGGATGGGAAGGTAGTAGAAGGCAAACACCAGTCCTACAAGATCTCGGCAGCCACGTCGGAGGAGCGCAACTTGTGGATTGAGGCAATAAAGTAAGGGGACAAGACCAGAGAGAAAGGAGATGGCTCCCCTGGCACGGTGAAATGGGGTGGTGTGAACTCCGGTCAGGGGAGATGTGCCACAGGCAGAGGCCAGAGCTGTCTGTGGGGCGCCAGCAGGCAGAGATGTAAATGCCAACGCTGTGCCAGCATGCAGAGCTGGGGGCCTCACCTTGCCTCTGTAGGGCACTGGGGCAGCATGTTCAAGGCAAGGGAGCAGAGAGACTTGAAAGCCAGTGGTCGTCAGTAAGGGAGATCGATGTTCACACTGCCAGCATTCTTGACCCCCTTATCTCTCCATCCCTGTGGTTCCAGGGGCAGAGCTATCTTGCACCTGGAGGCTCTTGCAGAGAACTCCTACTGCCACCTGCAAAGCTTGACTCTCCAGTAGTTGAAGGCACAAGGTGCTGCTGGGGGGCCTGCAGATCCTCTGGTCCGGGAAGGGCTCCATTGTTTGTAGGCTCAGAGAATCCTGAGGTTTGCTGTGTCATTTCCCAGCCCTGACACTCTCTCTCTCTCTCTCTCTCTCACTCACTGTCCAGGACCAGCATCACCCGGGATCCCTTCTATGACCTGGTCTCAGCCCGTAAGAAAAAGATTGCCAGCAAAAACTGAGCCGGCTGCTGTCCCGTTCATGATCTTTAATAAGTGGGCCATATTGTCCCTGACAGAGTTCAGCCAGGGAAGGATGCTCAGGGACCATCGCCTTCCCCTACCTCCTGACTGCCAGGCTGACAAACCCCATTTGACGCCTGTCTTTCCAATCTGGGGAAATGTCTACACTGCAAAGTTAATTCGAAATAACAGCCGTTATTTTGAATTAACTTCAATAGCGTCTATACATACAAACCGCAATTTCGAATTGAATTCGAAATTGGTAAATTCGAATTTGGTAAACCTCATTCTACGAGGAGTAACGCCAAATTCGAAATAGCTAATTCGAAATAAGTGCTGTGTAGACACTTAATTCGAATTAGCTGGCCTCCAGCCCTTCCCAGTTTCCCCTGGTGGCCACTCTGGACCACACCAGGAAAACTCCTCTCCTCTCCCCAAGCCCCGGAGTCCTTAAAGGGGTAGACACTGGCCAGACGGCACGTGTCAGAGCCAGACCTACCAGCAGTCTCTGCCCCTGACCCAGTGGCCCCAGGATGAGCCGGGCAGCCAGTGGCAGCCAGCCGCCCCCCGCCCAGTCCCCCAGCACCCAGGAGCCAGTCAGGGGTCGTAGATGCCAGGCTTCCTCCTGGACCAGTGAGATCATGGACCTCATTGAGGTTTGGGGGCAGGCCCCCAATGTCCATGATCTCCACACTAGGAGGAGGAATGTGGCCATCTATACCCGCATAGCTGCCACCATGGCCCAGAAAGGCCACAGGCACACCCAGGAGCAGGTGCACCTGAAAATTAAAGAGCTGAGGCAAGAGTAAGCCAGGGCCACTCGGGGCAGCTCCTCAGCAGGAGCAGACACCTGCCCATACTTCGAGGCACTGGACCGCATCCTGCGGGGCGGGTTGGTCCGTGCCACCCCGGGGGGCAGCAAGCTGGGACCAGAGGGCCCTGACCAGGGCACAGACGAGGAGCCGCCACAGAGAGTGCCACACTGGCCGGACCCCTGAGCTGTCCCAGCAGCAGAGTCACCAGGGTCGTCTGGGGAGGCCACACCATGTAAGTGCCATCACTGTCCCCTTCCTGGGGGGGGGGAGGGGTCAAGGGACCGCGCGCATGGGCCTTGCTTACCACAGATCATGCAGCAACCTGTGCACGTGCGAGCATGTGCCGTGCCACCCCTGGGCAGGTGGCTCCAGCTGCGTACCACGCAGGGGCTGTGACCTGATAGCCACACGCATGTGTGAAGAGACCTGACATGCTCCTGACCCCGGGGCGGGACACAGCAGGACGCCCTCCCTTCACAAGCCCCCTCTAACATCCCCCCCCACCTCACTCACACTATACACAGCACAGGAGCATGGGTGCGGTCTCGAGGCAGCTCCCACTTCCGGGGATAGCCGGACATTCCGGCCATGGCCTTTGTGCAAGCACAGCGGCTCTGACGGTGCAGGGCACGGTCATCCTCACCTCGCAGAGGGGGGCTGGGCTTCACCCACTGTGTCCCCCGGGAGAACTGACCACTTCTCTTCTTTCTCCACAGCCTCACCAGCTGCACGTGCAGGGTGCACCACCCCGCCCGGGACATGCTCCCGCACCCGAGTGCTCCACAGGACAACTGCAACACGGTAGGGGTACCGAGAGCAGCAGCGGGGGGCCCTGCGAGCCCTGGCCTGCATCATGGAGCAGCGGGCACAGGAAGAACAGGAGTTCCAGAGGGAGCTGCTTGCCCAGGGTCGTGCCCTCTGTACCCATCTGGAGACCCTGGTGCAGCACGTGCTGACTTGTGCAGCTCAAGCACCTGCTGCCCCCCCGCTACCATTCCTCCTCCCACTTCTACTCCCCCTCCCGCCTCTCCCTCCTCAACCTCCACACCCTCCTCCTCAATCTCCACACCCCCCACCTCAACCTCCGCACCCTCCTCCCCATCCCCCCAGGGACGCCGAGGCCCTCGCACCCGCCATGCTGGGAAACATGTGGCCTGATGAAACCCTGACCCCTGAGCGCTGAGTTTCCCCTCCCCCTTCCTCCCCTTGCTTCCCCCTTCCAGCTCCCTCCTCCCAGTTTTCCCCCTCCCCTCTCCCACCCTCTCTTCCCCTCTCCCACCTCCTTTCCCCACTCTCACCAGAGTTTCATTCCTCCCCCCCAGTTTTGTTAAATAAAGACAGTTTATATTTATGAAAAAAAATGTGTCTTTTATTTGACATCAGGAAGGGGAGCTAGGGAGGGGTAAATGGAAGGACGTGAGGGAGGAATGGGGCACGAGCCCCCGGTGGGGAGGACTGGGGTGGCTCTGAGGGGTGGATGCTCTCCTGCAGGTCCTCCTGGATCCTGACAGACCCCGATGGACCTCCCAGATGGCAGCCTGCAGCAAGTGCAGCCGGGCTAATGGCAATGATCCCACAAGATGCACCGGCATGCCCAGGGGCAGCTCTGGCTCCATGTGGCCGAGTGCTGTGGTGTCCCGAGTGTGGGCACTCAGGACACTCCAAAACAGGACTGCTTTGCTGTCCCTCATCGAGGTAGACAAGCAAGCGGGGAACCCTGAGAACTGTCTGTCCTGGGTGGGGGTAGGGTCCCTTTAAGCACGGAGCTCAGTTAGCCTCAGGCAGCAGCTCCACACACTAAGTCCAACCTGATGCCCTGCCGGCACTGGTTCCAGCCAGCCTTAACTTCGGTTCAGGGTCCACTCAGTGTGGATGCGCTATGTCGAAATAGCAAAACACTATTTCGAAATAGTTTTTGTGTATAGATGCGTTATTTCAAATTAGCTTAATTTGAATTAACTATTTCGAATTAAGTTCACTCAAATTAACGCTGTAGTGTAGACATACCCCTGGAGTTCAAATCTGAAAGGGAGGGGGTTGATGCAGATGTGGACCTGGCTATGGGCGTGGCTAACAAGGGCCTGGCAAACAGGTCTCTGTGAGGGGCTGCGGCTCTGGAGCGACACCTTTGTGTTGACCTTCAGTCCTCCCAGTCTTCTCCCAGCCAGCAGCACTCCTGGGGGCTGCACGGCTGCACTGTTTCAGGGGAGCAGAGCTCTGCATCCCAGGTGCTCCTGGTCAGCAGCAGAGAGAGGAGGACTGGCGAGCACATACAGTGCCCTGGGGTTTTGAACTCCGGTCTCTTGTGTAAAAATCCCAAACCAACCACTGGGTGAAATGGTCTTTAAAAGGTAAGAGCTGCACAGGCATGACTACAAGCCTTGTCTAGTAAGTGGCATGCCCAGGGTGATGAATCTCTGCAGTGTCTGGACATGGAAAGACACTGACCAGCTGGATACGGTGTCTGGTTAGGGTATAAGTGTGGTGACTAACAAGCAAGGAAAGAAGGTGAAGGCAGCCATGGAAGACCATGATGCCCACTGGGAGAGGTCCACACCTCTGGGAGATGGTAGGTAGGAGGGGAATTGCAGGCTGGACTCTCAGCTGCTTCTGGGCTAGGTGATCTAATAAGCTATCTCCACCTCCTCTGATACCCTCTCTGCTCCCAACCTGTAGTTTGGAGGGCCCCTGCGTCTCTTCCCCTCTCCTACCATCCCTGCTGTTTCTAGCCTCTCCTTGGCTCCTTCCTGTGCCCTCCTTCCTGCCCCTTTCCTCCTGTAGGGGGCTCTGTCCACAAGGAAATCTGCAGCAAGCCCCGTGCAGCCAGATTATTTATTTTGCCAATGCACCAGGGATGGGGAATTAATTTCAAGAGGCAGAGACTGTATCTCGGAGTCGGAGCACGCGCTCGCCCACAAGAAGGAACGTGAAGGTTTTTGTCTGGTCTCTTTTATAGTGTGTCCGGGATTGAACCTCCGAGTCTTTCATCTGACAGTGAGTGAACTTGCCCCTCCAGACCCATAGGGGCTCCAGTATAGGGATGGAAAGCTGGATCGTGGGAGGCTGGGAGAGGGGGTAAGAGGGAAGGGCTTAGAGTCTTGCCCTCAGCTGGCAATTTCTTCAAAAAATCCTCGTTGAATGTTAAAAGATGCCACCAGCTTCCTGGCCTTGCCCAGAAGCAGAGATTCTGGGATTGTGTTCAGTCCTTGTGCCTGCCATATTCCCCTCCAGAGACATGGACCCCATGTCTGTTCTAGGGGCACGGAAATCTAATGCAGGGCTCTTATCTCAGCCCCCACCCCTCAGTTAGCTCCTGCAGGTCCCATTGGGGGCTGTCCCCCATATGTTCCAGAGCTAGATCACTCCAGAGTAGATTGTTTCGTGGGGAGGGGGAGCAGGGCAATGAGTAGGTAACAGGAAAGGTGATGGGGCAAGAAGTTATTCTACTCATCCATCCAACTAATCCAGCAACACAGGAACAAGGGTAGCGGGTTTCCCTTCTCCAGGGGGCTGAGAAGGGGAGGAGAGGGGGCAGAGTTTGTCATCCTTCCAAATGCGTGCTACCCACTGACTACACAGGCTGCACGAAGTTTACTAGACAGGCACACCCACTACCCACACACCCTCTATGAACACCCGCCTGCTGAGAGCCCACCCCAGCCCCATGCACACACAATAGGCACAATTAGCAACATTGGACCCCTGCCATAGGCTGCCTCATGCTGGGCATTCAAAACTTGAGTTCCCCATACCTCAAATCCACATGCTGTTGCTGCACCCACCCCCCTATACAGCACCCACAAACTCACTACAGGAATGATCTGTGTGGCTCCAGCAGCCAGGCCCTGGACGCTGGACATTTACAGTGGCTCACTGGCCCAGACACCCATTCTCCTGCATATCCCTACTAGAAATCAGCGCGTGCGCTCGCGCACACACACACACGCTATTAGATAGCACATTTGACAGATTGATGGCTAGCAAAAGCACTCGTCTCTCGTCACAGGCGGCACGGGTGACGCACACACACACACACACACACACACAAGCACACACCCACCAAGGGAAAGCTGACACTTGTCCCCCTCCTATCAAGGACTCCTGCACGCAGCTGGTAATTTATTTTCATAATAAATTGCCATCGATCTTGGTAAAAGGCCAGGAGGAGAACAACGCAAAGCCAGGCAGCTCACTGCATCCTGCGCCTGCCCCTCCCGCGCCTGTTTATCAGCTCCTCCTTGGAAATATAATACATTTTAAAAGGCTTTCTAGAAATCATTTGCAAGCAAGGGAGGTGGAAGCTGGGAGGGAAGCCAGGGGTTTCAGGCAATTCAGCTTAGAGAGCTGTGTATGTAGCAACGCACATAAAAAGCACTGCGCAGAGGAAGGGGTGGGAATGCTTACGAGAGAGCTGGACAGGTGGCAGGGCCCAAAACTGAATTCTGAAATAAGCTTCAGTGCCAGATCCCAATGTCGTGATCCCAATGTTTCACGAGGAGTAACGGTAGTTCGAACTAGGAAGCCTAGTTCGAACTACCTAGTTTGTGCCCCGTGTAGCCGCGCTGCACGGGGTTCGAACCAGCGGGGTTTTAAAAATGGCGGCTCCCCGCTTATGCAAATGAAGCCCGGGAAATTCAAATCCCGGGCTTCATTTGCAAGTGCGGTATGCCTACATTACCCCGCTAGTTCGAACTAGCGGGGTAGTGTAGACATACCCTTAGATCCTTCTATAGTGCCCCTCACTGCTGTATCTCAGTGCTGCTGTAGCATGTTAGCCCCCTACTGGATGGAATCAGCATTGTTCAACTATGTGCCATATGCCCTGTAGAGCTGAAATGAGGCTTCTCCTCTGGTGGCAGGGGGAGGGTGTTTTTTGAGCGGGAGAATCTGTGTTTTATCCCATCTGTCATTGTGGTGTTCTTAGTGAGCCCTCTGTGTAGTGCAGCCATAACAGCCAAGTCCTAGGTGCCCACAGATTGGCTGGCAATGTGGCCTTGATATACAGAGGAGTGGGTAACAGCTGTACTGTGTCCTTATAGGGACACAAGCACCAGGTTAGAGCCTCTATGCTCCTTTCTTCCCTGGGGGAAATACAACCACCCAACCTCGTCTGATCTGGCATCCGTCATTCCAACGCTCTCCACACGTTTTACAGAGCGCACAGCAGACCAGCTGGAGTCGGGGACAAAGGAAAGGGAAGGGGAGCAACCCGGGGGAAAGATCTGGCTGGGGAAGCGGTTGAGGGTGGTGTTCAGTGCTAGTGAGATCCACCCACCCCTCCTACTCCCAAAGGTCCCAGGGACCAAGCGGCTTGCCCCAAGCCCAGGGAGAGTGCAGGCTGGATCCCAGAGGCAGGGGAGAGCCAGGCCTGGGGTTCCTGAGTGGACAACGCCATGGCCGCCCACACTCTCTCACAGCAACAAGATGGCAGGCATTTAAATGAGTGTGACAGGGATGTGCTGCAGTCTAATCCCACCCTGCCATTTCCAATTCCTCCCCTGCCCACTGACAAAGACAAATTGGGCCTGTCCAAGGGCGGAGGGAGGCGGGGGAAGGCTCGCACGTCATTTAGTTCTCTCTGGGCCAGATCACATTTCCTGGAGCATCTCTTCCCACTGTGTGCTGCCTGGGGGCAGGCTGCATTGGGTGTGATGCAGTAGAAGCAGAAGAGGTGGGTCCTCATTAGCCATCCAGCACCTCACCCCTCTCCTGGCACCCCAAGTATCTGGATTACCTGCATGGCCACAAATAGCAGGATAAGGCCTTTCTGGCTGTGGGTCCTTCTGCTTTGTTCCAGCTGGCTATGCCTCACCAAACCATGAGCACCAGAAATCGCCCCTCTTGTCCCAGGGAGAGAGCACCCAGCCCTCTCTCCGGCCTCCTGTGTTCTCAGAGCTCTCACCGGGCCGGGGCACTACCTGCTGCTGCCAGGGGGCATCGCCATTCTCCACACGCTTGCTCCCTCTGCCCAATTGGGGGCAGCTGCAAAACAGCAGAGGCATCCGTGTAACGGCGCAGCAGGGAGCCAAGAGCTGGCCCCCTCCTGTGAGGGGAAGGAATGGGACTGGAACCCTCCCCACTCCAGCTCTGTCTGTGGGCCCAGAGGCAGCTCCCTTCTAACCTCTCTGGAGGCCGCTGCCAAGGTGGATTTTTGGCCTGGAGAGATTCACAACAGTGGGGGAATGGGGAGTCCAGATTAGTGAGAAAGCTGCTATCATGGGGCAGTGGGGAGTCTGAGGCTATGTCTAGGGTTGCCAGGTGTTCAGTTTTGAACCGGACAGTGCGGTATTTGAGTTTTCTGTTAGGGAAACAAATGGATAAAATAGAAATGAGAAAATAGAAATGTCCGGTATTTTCCAAATAAGATGGAATGTAGCTTGTGATGGAATGTCAAGTGTGTCCGGTAGTTTTGTTGACACCATCTGGCAACCCTAGATATGTCTACACTGTAAAAAGGCGTGTGCTGAACTCCCAAGAAGTGTAGACATGTCCATTCCTGGCGGGCTTAGAGCAAGCAATCTAGAGTCACAGTCCCCATTCCAGTCTGGGACAGGAGAGATTCCTGGGAGGGGGCAGCTATGGAGATAGGCCTATTCCTGGTGGGGAGTCTGGGGGCTCTTCTGGGACAAAGAGCTGTGAGTGAGAAGGGCCAAGACGGCTTTTTCCTATTAGGGACCCAGAACTCCCAATAATACCCTTCTGGCTGCTGTCTTTTCTGCCTGAGTGGGTCGCAGGCTCATTGAGCTGGGTGCAAAGGGGGTGATTTGGATTGTAGTTATGTCTAATCAATTGTATGAATATTTATTTCTATCAGCAAACATGTCAGCTGCTGTCACAGCCCCGACAGGCTGTCATCTCACACACACACACACACAATCTCCTTTGGGCAGTACAGGACCTCTGGAGGAAGGCATCTGAGAAAAGAATGGACTGTAACAAGTGTCCAGTCGCCCCACGTGCCCAGGATGTGTTTGCGTGGAATCAGCGGTGGGGCTTTGTGAGCTGGTTGATGTTTGTTGTGCATTGGGGGGAGGGGTGTGAAAATGGCCCTTTTCAACACAAATTTGCGGTGTGTGTAAAATGGCTATCTTCTAATTTTTCTGCTATTTTAACAACTGCCCTATACCCCATTCCCCCCGCCCCCAAAAAATCTGGTTTTGGCTTGTTTCCTCTCCACCTTCCCCTGCTTCTTTCCTTTCCTCTGTCCCTTTTCAGTCACAAATGGGAAAGCAGGGGACAGAGGGCAGTGTTCCCTGTAAGCCAGGCATGTCAAACAGGCCTCTGGCAGGCCGCATGCAGCCCGATTGAAATTTTTTGCAGCCCGTCACTACATTTTTGTATAAAGTGCGGCCCACTGGCCGCTCGGAGCATGTGGCCAAGTGCAGATCAGAGCTGGTCGACCGGCCGCTCTGCGCACGGCACCGCAGTGACTGCTCATGGCCAGGTTGCTCTGCGCTGTGTGCTCCAACACATGCTCATGGCCGCCGTGCTCACGCCACCCCAGCACCTGAGGAAGAAATGTGAGGCGGTGGCAGCAGCTCCAGGACCCGAGCATTAGGTATGGGGGGGGCTGGGAGTGCCTGGCTCTGGGGGAGGGCGGAGGCATTAGTTTGGGGGTGCCTGGCTCTGGGGGAGGGGAGAGGCATTAGTTTGGGGGTGCCTGGCTCTGGGGGAGGGGAGAGGCATTAGTTTGGGGGTGCCTGGCTCTGGGGGAGGGGAGAGGCATTAGGTTAGAGGGGGTGGTGTGCCTCTGGGGGAGGGATGAGGCATGGGGTTAGAGCGAGGGAGGGCCTCTGGGGGAGCGGAGGGGGATTGGGTTAGAACGGGGGTATGGGAGTGCCTGGCTCTGGGGGAGAGGAGGGGAATATTTTGTTAGCATTTTGTTTTTTATTTATTTATTACCAAATAAAATCACAAAATGTATATTATTTTATATCAATAAAGATGTCAATTTTTTGAAATTGCATGAATATTATATGTTTATGCAAAATCTCAAGCTTACAAAGTATCTGAAATTTTCACAGAAGCCTGTTCTATTTGATTAACCATTTTCTATACTTGTTTTTATTTCAACAAAACAAGTTATGTATCATATACAAAATTAAAAAGTACCTTAAATTTATATTTAAATTAAAAATTATTTTATATGGGCAAATAACAGTTTTACACATCGTATTATTGTATTATATTAAAACAAGATGTGAAAAGTTAGAAAATATACCTAAAACATAATCTATAATCATAAACAATGATGACTTTCCAAGAGAAGCACATTTTCTTTGATGGCCCTGAAAGCTATCCCTTTTCATTTGTGCGGCCCTCAGTAGGCTTTGAGTTTGACATGCCTGCTGTAAGCTGAGCCCTTGGGCAGTGGCACAGAAAAGAGTCAAAATGCCGCACAGTTGATTAGCAGGGTGCCCACAGCTAGGTTTTGTGTTTCTACTGGTCTTACACATTCACACGTCTTGGTGCACATAGAAAAATTACTCTGCATGTGAATGGAAAAAATCCACAATTGGGTGGAAAGGATTAGAGGAGGGCTACTCAACATGTGGCTCGCGGTTCGCATGTGTCCCGTGGCATGTTTATTTGCAGCCCGCAGCGCGGTTTGGGTTTACATGGGGCTCAACATGGGCCCGCAGGTGAGATCCTTTGAACATGGCCTCCTCTGGGAACACGCTCCACAATGGCGAGGTGTCTCCCAGGCAGGGTGAGCACTGAAAGATGCAAGTGGATGGGCTGGCTGGAACAGACGGGTACAGGGTGTCGGCATTTCTAGCCCCCAGGGAGGAGGTGCCGGGAGCGCTGGCTGGGGCATTGTGGGAAGTGCTGGCTGCTTAGCCTTGTGAGCAGAGCCTGAGAGGTGCTGACTGGCTCACATTAGCCACATTTGGGTCCAGTGCTGCGGCTTAAGGCTTGATCGTTGTATTCATGCCCATCAGTGTGAAAGAAGCTATTTGCATATATTTGCATGTCTATGCAACGACACTAGAGTTGCGGCCCTCGGCATGTGCTTTAAGTATCATTGTGGCCCACAAAGTTGAGTAGCCTTGGATTAGAGGGAACCTTCGGGGGGTGGGAGGGGGACTGCAGAGAACACAGGAAACAAGAAAAAATCTGGGCAAAATGTTTGGCTTCAATTTTCAAACCAGGTTTCATGTTCGAGGGGAATTTGAACAAAAATGGGGAGTATTTTTGTCACAATCACTTCAAGAAAACTAGTGTTTTTCTCGTGAAACACCATTATTGTTTCTCGACCAGCTGTTGCCCCAAGAGTTTGTACCCTCACCCCTTCTCTGCCCTTGCCCTTCCCCAGAACTCTTCCAACCCCCCAAGGTGGGTGGTGCTGCCGCTAAAGCTCTCTGAGGTCACAAAGGCTTCCCTAGGCAGGCTCCATTCAGGATGCAAAGGCCCTTCCTTGGCAGAACGCTGGGAAAGTCCCCAATGCGCACTGGAAGGCAAGTTGCTGAACGGGAGCCAGACTCCGCAGCGCCGGCTGATCACCTGCAGCTCGGCTCTGTGCCGGCGGCTTTGCCAGCAGTCTGTTATTACCTAAATGGAAAAGATACACAGCTCTCCCCAAGCGGAAGGAAGTGGCAGCCGAGATTATAGTGATTTGTCTGGAGACAGCAGGGTTCCTCTGCTTCACCTGCTGCCTTTTTGCCTGAAGTAAACACCCCACCCCCCCTTCCAGAAGCCAGTGCTGAGCAGGGCTGAGCACCCCGAAAGCCCAGGTCTGGGAGGAGAAGGGGGAAACTGAGAGCATCAGAATGCTCAAGTCTCATCTCCTGTGCTGAGATAACAGCCCTGTGGGGTCCCTCTGGATTTATACCACTGATACTCAGGCCCCCACCCAGGGCAAAGCAATGTTTGGGCCAATACTAGAGGAAGGGGCGAGTGAGGCAGGAGGGGACAACCTGTCAGGTATGAAGTCTTTGGAGAAGTGGGAAAGGGATTTGTTCGGCCTCTTTCGTGGCCTTGTTTTCCGTGCTCTTGCCCGTCGCACTCCCTGCCAGCCCCGCCGCTCTGTTCTGGAGTTGTCTCATTTCTGTAGCTGGGAGCTAATATGCTGCTCGGCCTCTTCTCCGGAGGGCACTCTGCAGGAGACAGTGTGCTTCCAAGCACGAGTTAGCCCCTGGGACACAGGGAAGGGGGGCAGGGTATGGCTGCTCAGATCTGCAAAGCCATTTAGCTAGGTGGGAGATAAGTACCCACAGTCCTGTCATCTACTCAGGCAGCTCCTGACCTAGACACACACTAACCCCCAACCCACACACCCCTTCGCCCTACACATCTACACCTGGAGAGATACAGCCCCCCTACTCCATCACTGCTAGCTGCTTGCAGACCTACCTGGAGGATTCAGCAATCACACCCCTCCTCCCAAATCCTGAGACTTGGACCTTGTCTGGTCTTTGTCTTTGCCTTCTAGTTTCTGAGCCTGGATGAGGCATTTGCTTCATGTTTCCAAGCACTTCTCAGCTGGGCTAGGAACTTACTTTTTTATTTAAAAGCAAGCTGAGAGTCTCTAGGCCAGATGGCTTGGGGAGGTGTGTATGGGGGGGGGAGGGGGCTGACCCAGTGACTCTAGGAGCTGGGGCTCTAAGAAAAACATCATGTATCACGGAATCATGATAACATTGCGTGTTGGCAACATGGCCCACTCCTGCTCCTGTGCTCCCCAAGCATAGCCACCCCTTCTGCCAACAGCCGTAAGGACACCCAGTGCCAATGATACCTAGGAATATGCTCCTCTACCTGTTGCCATAAATCCACCCTCCCCCACCCGCTCTTAAAGAGATAGAGCCTTTTTGTGGTGGGACTCAGTGGATCTTTTTTTTTTTTCCCCGCTGGACAAATTTTTCCCTGGCAACCCTATGGGTTCCTTGAAATACTTTGAAGCTGAAAAGGGTTCCAGGGCCAAATAAAATTGGGAAACACTGCTCTAGACACACGGAGCCTACATCTCCTACCCACTACAATACAAACACACCCCTTTAGGATTTGTATACGTTAGCGAGAAGGCATGGCTAATGTTTGAAGTAAGGCACCAGGAGTCTATTCCCTTATGACTTTGGGCATGTCATGCTGCCACCCAGTGCCTCAGTTTCCCTCCATCTGTCAAGTGGGGATCCTGATGCCCAACTAACTATAAGAGCTATTGCAAATTTGTGAGTGCAAAGCACAAGGGGCTTCTTGGGCGGAAGGTGCTAAAAGTGTTGCTGAGAGAAGTTGTGAGTCAGCCCCGCCCCTCTCCGCCCCCGGCCTCCCCAAGCCATCCAGCCCAATAGAACAAATGTGTCCCTTCCCAGTCTAGTCTATGTAACTACTGTTGGGATTTTGCGGTTCCCAGAGACTCAGGTGCTGGGCAGAATCAAGGGTCTTCAATTCAATTCAATTCAATTCGATTCAATTCAATTCAATTCAATTCAATACTTTATTCAATGTGCACAAAGGGAGAGCCCCTGGTACTAAAATCAGCCAGAGCCCCTCGAGCAAGGAGCCCCTCCCCTTGCTGTTTTATAGCACATGGTTACAGGTTACATAACACAAACTTCTTAACCAATCAGATTCAACCTTTCCATATATGGCTTTGTCACATGCCTGCACCTCTCCAGTCCACATGCCGAGCTCACCCCCCTCCCCTTGGCCTCCCCCAGGCTGTTGCTAGGGTGGTGAGCCACAGCATGCCTCTCCATGCATACCCTTCAGCTCCCCCATTTGGTTTTGGGGCTAAGAACAATTCTTAGACCCCACTAACACCACTTCCTTGTATTTATTAGGAGCTATAATTGACCTTATCAACACTTAATTAACTGCAGTTTTGGTAACAGAATTAAACAATACATTCAACCTTTAATACATAATGGTATCTACACTAAAAGTAAGTCCCCATATCCATTGCGAAAACACAACTGAAATCCATCCCCAGGGAATCTCTGTTCCCACAATAGCAAACTCTTCTATCCACGGAATCACTGTAATTGCCTTACCACTTCTTTCATAATATCTTCCACAATAGGAAGTACGAGATGTTCAAGCCAGGCTTACTTTCCAAAGCTAAATACCCAAATCCACACCAGGTAGTGGAGTCTTTCTTCACTGTTATATCATCCATTAAATTAAACATTACATGCACCATTAAGTCAGGTCCCAACATTTGAGATAGGGCTTGTCCTGACTCCATGTTTCTTATATGCAAAACCCATCCTCCCAGGATGGAACATTGGTCCCATGGGAAAGCTATATAGTTATCTCCAGCCATTATTACATACTCAGCTACACAGGTGTCTATGACATGAGAATGGGAGTGGGTGGAAGGGCTGAGCCTCCAATCCAGGAGACCAACCCACAGGAATTAACACCTCTCCAAAGATGGAATAATCATTCCAAAATGCCCATTATCAATAGAGACCACTCCCCTGCCATCATGCAAGGTGAAGACATTCAGTCTTTGAGAACTGCGGCTCTCACCCAACAGGGCACCTGTGACACGAGCAAGTCTCCTATCAGGGCTACAACTTTCATGTTAACACCATGCCAGTATGATAACAGCATTCCAGACCAATGCTTGCTCAGACATTTTAGTAGTTTTTAATAGATGGCTGAGTACAACAGTGAGGACCTAACCAACTATGTTGCTGAGTTAAGGTAATATCTAATTAATTAGACATGAGCCCTATTCTCACCACAATAAACTGTCATCCCTGCTACTAACAAATTTTCAACCCAGTCCCTATTATGAGATTTGATAGCTTGAGTAATGGCATTTACAACTGATCCAGTGGCTCCTCCCCAGGTGACTACATCAATAAAACACTTAACAATACTGAGAATGGCCCTCAAGGAGTCCATAGGGTAAACAGAGATTATTGTGCCCTATGTTGAGTGTCACCCTTGTATACTTTTACTCGTGACAGGTGCACCCAAACTGGAATTCCAGTGACCCGGGCCGCTGAAGGAGTTACCAGGAGAACCATGTGAGGTCCAGTCCAGGCTGGTTCAAAGGTTCGTTTTCTATAGGCTTTCACCAGTACCTGATCACCGGGCTGCACCTCACATGTGTCTTCTTCGCTAGCCTTTGGGTCTGGTTCAGTTTGGGGGTCCTTTGAGACACACTGAGATAACAATTTGCAATATTCAGCAAGCTGGTCACCCATGACATACAACTCCCCTGCTCCAATGCACAGATTTCCTGGTGTCCTCATCGCCCGCCCTGTCAGCATTTCAAAAGGAGATAAGGAATGTGGATTAGTAGGACTGGATCTCATAGACATGAGAACCACTGGTAAATTGGTGACCCAATCTTTCCCTGTAGCAGAAAACATCTGTTTGGTTAGTTTGTTTTTAATGGTTCGGTTAGCTCTTTCTACTAATCCCGAACTCTGGGGATGGTAGGGACAGTGGAATTTCTGTTTGATCCCCAGTGACATGCATACTGTTTTCATCACCTTCCCTGTAAAGTGGGTACCTTGGTCACTATCAATGAAGCATGGAAATCCCCATCGGGGAATTATTTCGGTCATCAATATTTTAGCTACATCAGATGCAGTGGCCTTGGCCACTGGGAAAGCTTCTACCCACTTAGTAAAGTGATCCATGATCACCAGAACATATTCTTTCCCTCTGCACCTTGACAGAGGTCCAATGAAATCTATTTGTAACTGTGTGAAGGGCTGTGTTGGTCTTGGCTGATGTTGCATTTTCATTTTTACTGTGGGAGCAGAATTACATTGAGCACGTGTTACACACCTCCTCACATAATCATGCACATTTGCATTAAGCTGAGGATGCCACCAGGTGTCCGACATCCGGTGGATCACCCTCCGTGCTCCATCATGTCCCAACATGTGATATATTTGTATCATAGTTCCCATCAGCACATTTGGTAACACTAATGTGTTTCCTGGGCCTCTCCAAGTGTTATCATCACACAGTTTTCCCCCATTATCCATCCATAACCACTTCTCTGCCCTTGGTGCAGAGTGTTGGATGTCCTGTAATTCAAAAAAGTTTGGGGTTTTTATGAGAGGCTGTGTTGCAGCAATCAATTGCATCTCTTTACCTTCCACTGCTGCTCGTTTAGCTAGTTCGTCTGCCCTTCGGTTCCCCTTACTATGAGGGTCTGTCCCTTTTGTGTGGGCCCTCACTTTTATCACTGCTAATTCAGTAGGTTTCTGCATGGCTTCATGAAGTTTCTCCACTATTCCCCCATTTTGTATTGGGGATCCTGTACTCGTCAGGAATCCCCGATTTACCCACAAGTTAACATAATCATGTACAACCCCAAACGCATATCTAGAATCAGTATATATGTTTACAGCATGACCTTTCACAGCTTCACATGCTGCAGCTAATGCCTGCAGTTCTGCTACTTGTGCAGATGCCCCAGGCAAACTGCCATGTGCCACCAGCTGTCCATCTTGAGTACAAACGGCCCATCCTGTGTGTCGCTTGCCATCCACATATAGGCAAGGGGCACCAGGTATTTCAGTTTCTTTTACCAATGGAATGTCCATGGGCTCTTCCTCAAGGCAACAATGATGTGGGTGTCCCTCATCTGGGGTAGGCATGAGGGTAGCAGGGTTTAACGATGACGCTCTTTGCAGATGTACCGAAGGCATTAGCAAGCTCATTTCCCATCGAGTCCATCTTGCCACATGGACTGCTGAGGATTTCTTCCCTGATAAAATAGCAAGGACAGCGTGAGGTACAACAATATTTACATCCTGTGAACCAATAAGTGGTGTGGCCTGATTTAGGGCCATAGAAGCTCCTTCCACTGCCTGAAGGCATGGTGGCATTGCTTGAGCGACAGCATCTAGTTTAGAAGAGTAGTATGCTACTGGGCGCTGTTTATCCCTATGTTTTTGCGTTAACACTGCTGCCATATGTCCCTCACTGACATGCGTGTACAATGTAAAAGGCATTAATGGATTAGGAAGTCCCAACCCTGGGGCAGTACTTAGCCTTTTTTTCAATGTGGTAAATGCCTGTTCACAGTCAAGTGTCCATTCAATTGCCTCATGTGGTCCACCAGCACCCTTCAGGAGATTATTAAGAGGCTGGACAATCCTTGAATAATTGGGGATTTGAGTTCGGCAGAAATTGAATAGCCCCAACACTTTCCTAACTCCCCTGACCGTAGTTGGTTGTGGGCATGCATTAATAGCCTCAGTGCGGTCAACAGTTAAACGCTTGTACCCTTTGGATATTAGGTACCCCAGATATGATACTTCCCCCTTTGCAATCTGAGCCTTTCTAGCATTACATTTTACCCCACTGTCTGCCAAGTGCTGCAGGATCACTTCTAAGTCTTTCATGTGCGTTTGGCGATCTGGTGAGGAGATAAGAAAATCATCAACATACTGTACAACACAAGAAGCCATGTCTGGCAGCTTTGCCAGCACATCAGCTAATGCTCTATGAAACAAAGTAGGTGAGTTATGAAAACCCTGGCTTAGGCGAGTAAAAGTATATTGTTTCCCTTTAACAGTAAATGCAAACCAAAATTGACTGTCAGGGTGCACAGGACATTTTGCTTTTACCATGGTGAAAACATCAAAAGCATGCAGGCCTCCCACGACCATCCACTCCTGCACCTTTTCCCAGAGGGGTAGGTTTGGGTTATTAAGCTGCAAAGATGGCAATTCTTTTAACATGCTCTGCAAGTCAGATGGACTCATAGGAGTGTGCTCTAGGCGACTAACAGTAGCAGGGTCCCCTTCCCCTTGATTAGGATTAAGGACAGTGTGCACTCTCACTGGAGCCATAAAACCAGACTGATATCCCCACATTCCACATGTAGGGTCCAAAGGTGCTGAGGGACAAGATCTCTCTTCCTGCAAGGCTGTTTCTTTATAGTTTTTTGCTTCTGTTTGCAGTTTTTCTACCTCTGCTTCTAACTCTCCTACCCTTCCTTTTAGCATATCACACTTTCTAACCAGCTGTTCATACTCAACAATTAAACACATGCCAGCCAATTTGTCCTTTGATAAATATTGTGGTTTATGCACAAAATCAGTATTGCCCACTTGTAATGGGGTTTGGTCATCCTTCTTTCTTTCAGTCACACAGCCAAGATATCTCAACAAGAAAACTAATAAACTTACTGCTACAATAGTGATAAAAGCACTAATTAAACACTCTTCATAGTGTGGATCACTAAATCCCTTCATCTTACCCCTTTTTTTTAAACCTAAATAGCCTCCAATCTCAAAATCTTTAAATACAATACTGTTTACAAACTAATAACAATTTGCACTTAGGAGATCTGGGCCAGCCAACACATTAACTAGAGGTACTTATGGCTATACCTGCCCCTACATTAACTGTTGGTCCTTATGGCCTCTTTGATTTCCCACTTCAACAACACTTAGTCAGAGGAACTTACAGCTTAACCTGCCCCCACACTAAGCACAGTGTCTTAAGACTGCAACCAAAATGTTACAAAACTGCAACAAACCCCTTAAATTCTCCAACACCCAGTTTCACTTACTACAAAAGGTGTGAGAGTCACCAGTCAGGTCAGGGACACACAACCAAATGAAAAATGAACAAAATCACCCTCTAACTTGATTGTAGGTCTTGATCCTGAAGGATATTTCTCACCCTGCTCGCTGCGCCAAGAAACTGTTGGGATTTTGTCGTTCCCAGAGACTGAGGTGCTGGGCAGAATCAAGGGTTTTCAATTCAATTCAATTCAATTCGATTCGATTCAATTCAATTCAATTCAATTCAATTCAATTCAATACTTTATTCAATGTGCACAAAGGGAGAGCCCCTGGTACTAAAATCAGCCAGAGCCCCTCGAGCAAGGAGCCCCTCCCCTTGCTGTTTTATAGCACATGGTTACAGGTTACATAACACAAACTTCTTAACCAATCAGATTCAACCTTTCCATATATGGCTTTGTCACATGCCTGCACCTCTCCAGTCCACATGCCGAGCTCACCCCCCTCCCCTTGGCCTCCCCCAGGCTGTTGCTAGGGTGGTGAGCCACAGCATGCCTCTCCATGCATACCCTTCACTACCCAGGGCACTAGTCACACATCTACATATCTACATGCAGATGCACGCTGCTGGAACCGTACTCTCAAGTCAGACAGCAAATCCACACCCAGAAGAGAAGTGACAACTGGCTACGCCGTCTTGCCTTCATTTTTATTGCCGACCTATTCAGAGATGGCTATCAAGATTGGGCCCTCGCTGTGCTAGGTGCTGTATAAACAGCAAGACACAAGCTCTCCCCCCCAAAGACCTTGTAGGCTAGCCCAACAAAACAAAACAACGGGCCTCACGCCGCAGACTTGGAATGTCTTGAGTGTCCTTAACCACAAGGCCATTCCCTCCTCTCTCTCACACCAGTGGCATTCGTCAGCTAGAGGGACGGTACTCAGCAGGCAGCTCTTAGACACAGGACATGGTTGGGGTGAAATCCAGCCAGGGTGTGGGGCCATTACGAGTACCTCAGTGCAGGACCAGGCAGTACACTGGACAGATATGCCCCCTGGTCTCTGCCAGGGGCTCCCAAAGGAGACATCTGTGCCCCACGGCCCTGCCCCTCACTGGTTTGATTCCCCAGCTGCTGAGCAGGATACTAGCAAAAGGGCCTGCATGTGTCTTTGCTATGGGTGTTGGGCCCTCTGGTTCTCTCCCCTAGCCTGGGCGCTGCTGCTCCCTTCCCTTCAGAGCTGTGGCCTGGCCCGCCAGCTCGGAATTGCTGAGAGATTGAAACCTGTTGGTGTGAATTACAGAGGCGCCTGGCAGGGGCAGCTGGAGCAGCGAAGGGTTCAGTGTATTAAACTCACCGTAGTAAAACCATAATGGGATTTTGCACGCTGCCGCGACCAGAATGCCCAAACCTGCTCAGCCGCTCACCAGGCTTGTGCTGCGACAGCCGCCGCTGTGACAGCTCCCTCTGCAGCATGTTCCCTGTCTCTGCTGCTGCAAGGCTGGGGGGCAAGGAGATGGGACAATCCAGGGCTGGCTTCCCCCCAAAGCTTCCTTCCTTGCTTCCTTGGGGAAGACAATAAAAGCCCAGGAATCCCTGCAGGAAGGAAGGGGAGAATTGGAGAAGGAGAAAATTGTTTAAGGTGGGGAGTGAGTCTTGAGGGGTGGTGTAAGAGGCTCCTGAATAGATGCAGGTTTGGGAAGAGAGTGGGTGGGCTGTGAGGGGAAGATTGCTCCGGGGGGAAGGGAGTCTTGTGTGGGTGGAGGGAATGGGAGAGTGCTCAGGAGAGAGGGATGTGAAGCTCTTTCCCGCCCAGCCTATTGTAGGGCCCTGTTCCTCCTCCTCCATGCAGTGCCAGCTTGAGGGAGGAAAACAAGGCTCAACAATCAGGCCCACTGAGGACCTGGGTCTTGCTGCTCTCAGAGCTGGGTAGAGGGTGAGGCACCCTGGTGCCAGCGCATCACTGCAATCACAGACTTTGCACTCACCCCCTGGGAGAAACAGCTGCTTCACACCGCTGCCCGCTCTGGGGAAGGAGAGAACTGGGTGTCTCTCCATCCACCCCCCAGCTGCAAGAGTCTGGTGGGGAGCACCAGTGAATCCACCCGGGCCAAGCTGTGCGTGCTGGTGCCTGCTTCAGAACCAGAGAGCGAAGGGGGCAGAGCAAGGGACAGTGATGGAAAGGGACAGAGAAGAGGGAGGAAGGGCCAAGCCAGTCAATGAGGCAGAGCCAGGACGTACCTCAGCGGGGCCAGGCTGGGAGGGCTCAGTGTGAGAGACTCAAGACACTGCTTCATCTGACCTGGCCTGCTTAGTCTGTAAGCTTCTTGGGGCAGGGACCATGCTCACGATGTGTATGTACAGCACCTGGCGCAGCGAGGCCTGACTGCAGCTTGGGCCTCTAGGTGCAACTGCAATACACAGACTAACGGGGGGACACATTCAGGAATGGCTTATTCTTTGCGCTACAAAGGTAAACTGGATGCTCAAGGGTTTCAGACGACCTCACTCTTCTCTCCTTTCCATCTAGCCTCTTTCCCTCTCCTCTTCCGCTGTGCTTTTCTCGCCCCTCTCCGGCTTTCCGCTCATTTGTGGCTTTCCCCATGAGCGCTTTGATTTCCACTCTTCTTTTCTTTCTCGCTTCTTCTACCCGCCAACTCTCCTGAGGTCTGGAGTGGGAGGGATGAGGTCACAGTTCCTCAGTGGCTTCCTAATAAGCGCTGTCCATTTAAACGGAGATTAGTTCATTATCCTTTGGAGGGGTCCTAGTAACCAAGTCATTGTTATGGAAACTAGCCCACCAATCCAATTCAGGGCAGCCCGCTCCAAGATGCTGAAGCTAAAAACTCCTCTCAGCTCATTGGCCAAGCCCAAGTCATCCTGAAACAGCACTACCCATGCAGCCCTGACCCGTCTTCTCCTGCTGAACCTTGCCCCTCCAGAAAACCTTGTTACCTCCAGCACTAGGTAGAGAGAGGGAGCCAGGTTAAAGTGAGGAGAGCAGGGGTTGGCTTTCATGTGCAAAGGCAGGAAGTAGCGTTACACAGACCACAGGTGGGGGAATACCTGTGTAAAGCTGATGGACCCCGGCTGGCAGCAGGTGGAATTAAACCTGCAACATTAGAGGCTAAAGCCACCAGTCTTTACCGCATCAGCTACAAGCCAGCTGGCTATAAGCTAAGGCTGTAGAGGAGTCTTCACTCTCCTTTCTCAGTGGTCTCAGTGCCTCTGGGTTACACCTATGTTGTGGCACTTTAGCCTGCACCATGGATGGGGCACCAAGGGATGGAGGAGCTCTTGCATGAATGAGTCTCTCCCAGAACTGAAAATGGGGATCTTTGGCCATGGTCAGCTACCATCACTTGGGTCACTGACCAGAGCCCACGAGGGAACACTCCTTGGCTGGCTGGGGATGGACGGACTGACTGATCTGCTGTGAACATGGCAGCCAGCCACAGTGAGGAGACATAGAGTCCAGGGATAGGAAAGCCAAAGAAGGCCAGCGGGGAGACGCCAAGGTTGCCTAGAGAATGAGTAAAATTCCTCTTGCTGGCTCCTGGGGGTGAGGTTCCAGGAGTTACTCAGGCAAGCTATGGATGTGGATGGAGCCATTCAAGCTATCCGGCTGCACCCTTCTTGCCAACGTTGACGGGTACACAGTACCCCAACTAGCCACTGGGTGTCGCCATTGCTCTGCCGATAGCCCCAGCCGCAGGTGCAGTGCAGCTGTGGGAGGCCAGAAGGGGTAGCTGGAGGTGGGAAATGGGGTCTGGTCATCTCTCCAAGAGGGTCTCCAGTATCCTGTTCAGTTCCTCCACCTCCCTCACCAGCTCAAAGGTGTTCGGGACCAGGCCCTCTCTCTGGAGCCCCTTGGTGCCTCTCTGGAACAATTGGTCCGGATGCTGAAGGACCGTAGCACATTGTCACCTAGTGCAGTGCTGGGAAACAAGGTGGCTAGTACCTCTGTCTTCCAGGGCTGGAGCACACACAGGGCTGGCAGGAGAACCTCTTTGTGGTGGGAAACACACCCAGGAGAAATAGGCCAGTCGCTCCCCCAAGAATTCCCTGTCTAACACCAAGGTGGCGTGTGGAACAGATGGGGCGGGCTCCAGGCTACCATTGAAGATCAGGACCTGCCTCCTTCATCTCCAGTTTTAGAAGGAGCCAGGCACACCCCGTGTCTACCAGCCCAATCCATTGCTCAGGTCCAGCATGTGAGGGTGGGAGCAGAACCAGAGATCTCCAGCAAGGAGCACAGCAACAAACCAACCCATGCATCCAACTGGTTGCTGCCTCTTCTTCACCCACCCCCACCCCCACATTGGGTTTGCCGTGGCAAGGCAGGGACACATGTGAGTGACCTCCTTGGCGGGGGTGGGAAGTGGCCTCTGCAACCGGCACGCACAAGCTGCTGGCTCTTCTCTCTCCCCCTTGGGCTCCGTGTGCCAGGATGAGATGGATCCGGAGAGGTACCGTTTTGCTAAATCTTGAAGCTGACACTTTTAATATCCATTAGTGCCGCCACTCTGCCGGAGAGCATTAGCCGAGATATATGGATGTCTCTCTCCCCGCTCCCCTCCCCTGTCACCCAACTCTGCAGCTGCATCCGCTACTGACGATTCAAAAGGCCTTGGTTATCTATTAAACCACTCCTCTCCCACCCCCCACCCCATCTTGTTTTGTCTCTTGGAGAAAGGCTGGTGCCCACCTCCTCCCAGCCTACATGGGAGCAGGAGAGGATCGTAGGGTGCCTTCCAGGGGGATGGCATTGGGCTCCATCCTCCCATGGCAGCTGTTACTGGCTTTCACAGATGGCCGCAATCGGAAGTACATGGATGGGGGAGAGTGTTCCCTGTAAGCTGAGCACGTGGGCAGCCACCCAGGAGAGATTCAGGTGCTGCCCAGCTGTTTGATAGAGCGCCCACAGCCAGCAGCATGTGTTTTTGTGGTGGTGCACAGCCACATATGCCTTGGTACACATAACACATTTATTCCACACATGGATGGGGAAAAAATTAGAAAGAACATTGGTGGGAGAGTGTGAAAAGAGAAGACTCTGGGATCAGGACACAGAAGGTTCAAAGGGATGGATACGGTCAATTGTGATCACACACTGCCCTGCCTGAGAGCGTTCAGCAGCTGGTGGACAAGCAGAGGGAGAGCTCTGGAGACTCAGCATTTGTCCGTCTGTCACTTATTATTTGTATTGTAGGAGTGCCCACAACAGAGATTAGCCCCATTGTGCTCGGTGATGGACACACACACACTCCCAGCCTTGAAGCGCTCACTAGCTAGAGAAAGCCTTGTGATTACTATCTTCTTCTGCAGATGGGGAATGAAGGCAAAGAAAAGGGACATGACTTTCCCCAGCTGGCAAAGAGAATCTGTGACAGAGCTGGGGACTGACCCTAGCACTCCCACAAGCCAGTGCAGGGCATGAATCAGAACTCAGCCAGCCTCCCATTCTGCCACTGACTTACTCCCTAGGCTTGGGCACATCTCTTAATAATCCTGTGCCTTCGTTTCCCCAGCTGTAAAATGGGGTGGCCTCACAGGGGTATTGCACAAGGTTGCATTTGGTCATGCTTGCAATGGAAAGCTTTATGTGTTGGGGGAGGGCACTAAGAGTCCATAATGCATTCAGGGAAGAACTGCTAGGTGCAAAGGGCCAGAAGCATGGAGCAAAGTGCTAGGGGAGGTGATTAAAGGTAGTAAGAGAAGGGAAGGAGTTTGAGAGGCTCTGCTTTGTTTAAACAAGGGAGCCAGGAAGGGCCTCTCCAGATGGATTTCCAGCTTCCTGGTTGGCTCCAAGCACTGACATACATGCAAGGCTGAGTCAGATAGTTTCCCGAGAAGTCATTCACTTATTCTTCCTGGGCACACAATTGAGTTCCCCCCAATGAGAGGGTTTTGTGAGGGCACAAAGGCTATGTCTATACAGCAGTGTTATTTCATAATAACATCAGTTATTCCAAAATAACTTAGTGCGCGTCTACACAGCAAGCCTGTTATTTCCCAATAAATTCCAAAAAATGGGCTTTCACTCCAACTCCTGTAAACTTCATTGTATATAGGGGACGTCTAGACTGCATTGTTATTTTGGGATACCAGAAGTATCCCGAAATAGCAACACCATGTCTTTAAAAGCACCCATTATTTCCCAAAATAGCGGGTGCGCTATTCCAGGGTCCCTGTTACACTCATTCCACAAGGGTTGAGGGATTTGTTGCAATAGTGCCTTATTTTGAAATTTGGCGCTGGCTATACAGCGCCAAATTTCAAAATAAGCTCCTTCAACTTAGACTCGGAATAAGCTACGCAATTTGCATTGGTCATGTTGTGTAGCTTATACCGACAGAAGGATGCTGTCTAGATGCACCCTATGAGGAGTAAAGGAAGTCAGAGGAAGAGTGCTCTATTTCGAAATAACTGCTGTGTAGACAGTGCCAAAAGTCAAAATAAGCTATTTCAACTTCAGATATGCAAGTAGCGTAGCTCAAGTTGAGTAACTTATTTCGAGTTTAGCCCTGCTGTATAGACATGCCCGAAGGGACCTACAGATGCTAGAACTGAGGCACAAATCTTTTATCACTAGCACTCTGCAGTTGTGAGACATCCCGGGAAGGACAGGAATAGCCTCCTTCTGAGGAAACTGTGGCACGGAGTATAGCTGTGACTTGCTCATGGACACCCAGGTAATCTGGGACAGAGCTGGGACTAGTGCCCAGGGGCCCAACACCCGCTGTAACCACCCTAAGCAAGCTCAAGAATAAGATCCCAGGTGTGTGTGTGGATGTGATGGATCCAGTCCCATCATCATAGTTGCTGAGCACTTGGCAGCAGCTGCGCAGGAGGAGAAGCTCCTTGCTCCCTGACACCTTGGACTGGCACCATTTACCATGTTCCCAACCCACCTGTTTGCTCTGAGAATCATTAGTTGCCTAGTGTTGGTACTTGTGCTGCCATGCCTCCTCACCCTAGTTGCAAGGTAATTTTGCTGGACTGGCCTTACCTGTGCCCGATCACAGACATAATGCCATCTGGGCACTGGTAATTGTAATGGCCTACCTGTTGTCATTTTTCTTGGCACTGTCCTCCCACAACACCTGGGAGCCTCCTGGCTCCATATTTCCTTCAAGGCAAAGAGGGAGCCCTTTCCCTTCAATACTTTGTTCCACTCTCTGCTTCGCTCTGACCTCTGCTGCTTTCTGTGGCTGTGGCACAGGGAGGTTTGTGTGGGGTGACATACAAGAGCGTGCAGGCACAGGAGAGATTTGTCTGTGTCAGTATGAGAGGCACAAGGACCTGCGTGCAGAAGGACTGTGTGCAGAGCACTGCATGTCTGTGTGACAGTGAGGAAGGCGTGTGTGGGTCAGTGCTTGTACATGGTTGAACAGGAATGTGTCAGAGTATGTGATACAGGACTATATGTAAGTATGTGGCCATGCTTGTATATGCAACAGGAGAGGAAGTAGGTGTGGCAGAAAGAGACTGAGATTCAGAAGTAAACACAGCTGTCAGCACATGAGTGCAGTATAAGGAGGGAGCACTGGAGTGCCAGTGTTGATAAGAAATGGGAATAATTTCTCAGCATGCTGGACACCCACAATTCCCATTGACTTCAGCTGCCTGGAGTAGCAGGTGCTTCGGACTTTTGAATGCAAGGCCTCCTCTGTGTGTGTGGCACAAGAGACATGCATGTTAAAGTGTGTGTGCATGCGTGCTCACAACAGCGTGTGTGCCCCAGTAGAATGCATGTGCCAGTGTGCATGGTTATAGGGGGTACAGGAAGCAATATAGAATGTGTGCCTGTATCACTGGGGAAGATAAAGCAGAATGGCCGTGTTAGTGTATGTAGGCATTTGAGATGGGCAAGCACATGCCTATAGTCAGTAACGGAGGCAGCACATATTTGGCTGTTGAACTCATGTGCAGAGGCCTCTGTGAAATATAGAAATAAGTTACTGAGCATGTGGCTGCATGTATGATGACAGAAAATATGCACATGCTTGTCTGTCGCATAGCGAAACATATGTGTGTGTCAGTGTGTGGGATGCAGCAGTGTCTGTACTTGTCAATACTGTGTATTTGTAATACCAGGATATATGCATCTGCATGCTACTATACACATGTGAAGTAGCAGAACATGTATGTGTATGTCAGTTTGTGAGGCATTATGGAGCATGGGCACAGGCATGCCTATGTGTGATACAATACATCGGGGTGAGGAACCTTTTGTTGGGTCGGGGCCACTGAGCCACGGAAAAATCAGTCCAGGGCTGGGGGCTGAGGGGAGGCAGTGGAGCGGGGGGGAGGGGGAGAGGCTGGAGTGCCAGTGCAGGCTCCCCAATGCCTGCAAGGCCCTAAGCCTCGGAGGCCAGATCCAGACAACTCAAGGGCTATATCCAGACCCCGGGGCTTAGGTTCCCCACCCCTGCAATACATGCATGATAATACATGCATCTATGTGTGACATCAGACTAAAAGGACATGGGAGTGTATTTGTGAATTCAGTATGCTTGTGTGTGCCACTGCCATACCGGGGTACGTGTGTGTGGCAGGGTGTATTTGCAACAGCAGCACACACACAGGGTTGCATGAACCAGAAATCCAGGGCATGTGTGAGCCTGTGTTTAATACAGGAAGATGTGCCTACTTGGATGGAGAGAGACTCTAACATGCACTCACAATTTGGTGCATGAGACTAGATGCACAATCACATTAAGTTGAGTGAACCCCAGGCTAAGGCCCTGAAGGATATTGGTTCCCATGCTGGCCCTGTCGCCAAAGCACCAATGAATTATTTCACAGATAAGATGATCACTGGGAGATTAGTGCACGTGTGTCTGAGAGCCAGGCAGAGACTCACAGGCTGCAAACCATCTGTACAGCATTCTTCATGCCGTCTCCTGGGAAAACCCTTCCAAAGGCTTGGTTGCCTGGGATCTGATAACCGGTTTAAAGCCTCTTGTGAAGTCCAAGCCTGAGCCCCAGGCAGGTTGCTCCCCTACCCCCTAACCACGCGCCCCCTGCTTTCTGCTGCTGAGGAGCCTTTGATGCAATTTCAATCAGGGAAGCTGTCAGTCACTCCATTGCTGGCGCTAGATGTAGAATTGTGCATGTTCTTGAGTCAGTGCCCTTCTGAAAGGAACTTAATAGCTTGTCAGAGAGTCAGCTTCACTGCTATGGAGAAGTCAACCGCTCCAGATTTTCTATACAGAAGGAAACTACACCCCCACTCTAGGTGTTGCCCTCAAATTAATCTAAATTTCAGTCTGGGGAAGAAGTGTCACCGTCTTTCCGCCAGCTGATTCTCATATCCCATGCCTCCCAGCGTAGATCACAGCTGACGTACAGTGGAAGAGCAAATAGCAGGAGATGCTGCAGGTCAGTATTCAGAGTCACTGGCAGGGCTGTATTGGGAGCCAAGGACTAGAACAGGAGAGGAAACTGAAGGCTGGGGTAAAACGAGGTGCATGATGGCCAGGGAATAGAATAGCAGAAAGCTGCGGCAGGGAGGTGAGGGAAGCTTCTGAAAACTTTGCCAAACACTGCTGGCTCCTTGCTTGACTGTGTTGTTTTGTTTGCCTGGCACTATGGGTGGGTGTGGTGGGAAAAGTACGTGGTCCCCTGCCAGACAGTTTCCAATCTCAGCCAGCAAACTGGCCTGTTTCCCGCTTTAGGCCTCTACCACACCCCCAACCAATACCACTAATGGAATCATAATAATAACAGACCCACATCCCCGCTCACCAACTCTGTTTTTTCAAAAGTCCTCATAATTCATTCAAAATGTAACAATAACCACAAGGGAGGAAAAATCAAGGATGAAATGTTTTGAAGCAAAGGGAACATGTTAAGAAAGGAGGAAATTACCTGAGTGATCAACCCGGCCTTTATTTCACACACTACCGTGGGAAGGGAAAAGGGTCCCTGATCCCTCCCCCACACATATGCACACAAACATGCTCATTTACCACCGGGGGTCCCTAAGAAAGCGGGGGAAGGCCAATACCTGCAAACACACACTCACAGCAGCATACAGCTCCAGTGAGTCAAGTGCCTGTCAAAGGCAGAGAAAAGGTGGACAAGTGACTCTGTCCTTGAGGGACAGCAGCTGCTGGGCTCTGTTTCTCTTCTCAGCATGGGATGAGATTAATACCCCTTTCATTTGTTCTCCTGCTGGGCCCTTCTAGTTATGGACGGCCCCTTCCTGCTTGCTTTTCTCAGCCCCCTCTTGCAAGATGCAATGGACGCCTGCAAAACTAGAGGGAGCCCACCAGAGTGCCACTCTGGCTGTTGACTTTTTGTGCTGCTGCGGTGAACTGGATCAGACCCATTGTGCCAGGCACGTGTCTTCCCATCTTGCTGCTCAGTTGCGACACAGCCTGGTCAGCTGTCCTGAGACCTGGGACAGACTATGAAGATAGGGGCTTGCCAGCAGATTTCAGAGACAAAGGAGACTCGGGTACTTTAACAAGATTTCTTCCTTGCTTGTGAAAAGCCACTAAGGCATGAACACTACCATAAATTTGTGACTCAGTGATCTCTTAATGCAGTGTGATCTAGGGATGTTAAATATCGGTTAATTGAATAGTTGATTCACCTCATGAATTCTTATTGGTTACTCAACTATTCTATAGTCCCCAGAGGTGGGACCAGCAGCCAGTGCACTCCGGCCTCACTCCTGAGGAGTCTCCTGCTATTCTGCACTGCTGCCTCTGTATAAGAGGCAGCAGCTTGAGGTGCCAGGCGGGAGCTAGTCCATAAGGGAAGCCAATTTAAAAACCAGCTTCTCTTGAGGACCGGCTGCCTGTTGCCCCATGCTGCTGCCTCTGATAGAGGCAGCAGCTTGGGGTGGCAGCATCCCCTATCCTGGGGAGGGGAGGGGTCTGAGCTCCCTGACCCAGCACAAGCAGAACTGAGCCAGGCTGCCTGCCCTCTCAGATCCTAATACACTTTAAATGCAGAGCTGCAGCAGGGGTAAGTCCCGGACCTGGTGCAAGCCAGGACTGAGCCAGGCGGCTGGCCAGTCTGCTAAAAAAATTGCTGGTGGAGGGCAGAAATGCATGTAGTCTATAGCATTAACCAATCAGCTTTACACTATTCCCTCCCTAGTGTGATCTGTTATATGGCTGTCTATTGTGTCTGTGTGGCCAGGCTATCTAACCTACAGGAGCCTAGAATGTGATCTGTTCAGCACCCATCACACTGTCTCCCATCACCTCGGTGTCCAGGTACCAAAAAGCAAAACATCTGCCACTCCCCAGAAGTGACTGCACCAGGGTTTGCCGCAGCCATTCCCATGCTAACATCCTCCCATCCTGGCCTGGCCTTCCCGCCTGAAGAAACAACAATGATGCAGTGACTCCAGAGAGCAGTTGTGTACCTTATAGCCATGGATGGGCAGAATTCAGTGGAGAGAGGGGACCGGTTTGAGGAATCCCAGGCCTCACCCAATATCTCTGTAAGCACTCGTGCCACTTGCTCCAGCTTGCATGTTGCATCTCATCCATAGCAAGGATATTTTTAAGTGAATCCAAATTATCCACACACACCCTTTCCCCTTTGCATGCTCTCTCCACCCACTCAGTGGGCTCTAAAGGTCTGGCACACTCTGGAAGGTGGCATTTGGTGGTAAAACAAGGACTTAAGAACATCAGGGTACGATGTTTGTGGGGTGATGAGCTCTAGCGGCAAATGGCTGTGTGGCAGCACTTCATGCTATGATGTTGTTATGAGCACACAGTGCTGGCCAGCTCAAGCCGATATGGGAGCTGAGGGCCATCCTGGAGCACAGGAGACAGCACCTGGGGGGCAGTCTGGCAGCTCGGGGATACTGGATCCAGATGGTGTGTGTAGAACAACAACTTCATCTGTGGGATAGATGAAGCTTGGGGTGTCAGCAGATCCATCCCATCCACAGAACAGTTTGGGGCTGCTACCCCGGGCCCTGCACTTTGGGGAGCTCTGCAGCGACCACCCAAACTGTTCTCTGGATGGGACAGTACCCCATATCCATAGTACCTGCAGGGCCCGTGGCAGGCTGGGGGATTCCTGGGCAGAGGCTGGCATGGGGCAGCAGCAGAGGTTGGCTCCCTTGCACTCACCACAGTGGCAGCAGCCCAGGAAGGAGAGCAATGCACAAAGCAGCCTGTACCGCTCCACTGCCATCTCCCAGCTGGGTGGTTCCACTTCACCATGGCAACGGGAAGAGGCGTGCCCCAGCCTGGCCTGTTCTGCTCCCCCGGGTGATGCAGGGCTCCAAGGCCAGTTCACTCCGTGTCCTGTCACCATGGTGAAGCGGAGCAACCCAGCTGGGAGACAGTAGTAGAGCGGCACAGGCTGCTGCACGCATCGCTCCGCTTCCCGGGCTCCTGCCGCCAGGGTGAGTACGGGGCAAGTGAGCTGACTCCTGCAGCTGCCTCATGCTAGGCCCTCTTGTAATCTCCTGGGTCACGTAGCTCAGGGAAAGGATGCTGGGGGGGCAGAAAGTGGCAGAGCAGGGACAGGAAGAGGCAGGGTGGGGGTGGAGCTGGAGCAAGGCTTGGGGAAGGGGTAGAGTGAGGGCGGAGCTTGGGGAAGAGGAGTTGCCTGGGCCCCACGTCCACCTAGGGACAGCCCTGGGTGTCAGGTTATGATAGTGGCAGGATTGAAGGAGTGGCGAACTTGGGCAGGCAATAAGGGAATGGGGAGCAGGGGGGATCTAGTTCTGGCTATCTCATTAATATTATGTAAACCTCAACATGAGTCAGCAATATGATGCTGGTGCAGAAAAAGCAAATGCAATTTTTGGTTGCCTTAATAGGCATAGCGTGAAAGTCACAGAAGGTGATAATACTGCTCTACTCAGGGCTGGTTAGGCCTCAGCTGGAGTACCATGTCCAGTTTTGGTCACCAATGTATAGAAAGGATGGAGAGAAACCGGAAAGGAGCCAGAAGTGAGCAACAAAGATGATAAAAGAGGTGGAATGCAGGCCCTGTCAGCAAAGGCTGAAGGAACTCGGTAGGTTTAGTTTGGAAAAGAGGAGATTGAGGGCAACATGTTAGCTGTCTTCAATACTTGAAAGGCTGCCATAAAAAAGATGCAGAAAAGTTGTTCTCTTGCCACAGAGGGTAGGACAAGAGGCAGTGGGTTCACACTACAGCATAGAAGATTTAGATTAACTCTCAGGGAAAACTTCCTAACAGTGAGAACAGTGGAACAGATCCTTGGGGAGGTTGTGGAAGCAACTGAATAGCGTCTGTCTTAGATGGTTTAGACACAACAAATCCTGCATCTTTGCAGGGGGATAGACTAGATGACCCTTGTGGTCCCTTCTAACATGTTTCTATGTGCATGTAGCAAGAGACTGTTGGCTGGAGTTACCACCCAACAATGACCGGTGGGTCCCTTCTCTACAAAGTCAAGTCACAGGGCCAGTGAATGCTTAGCTATTACAGTGATCAGGTAGAGTAATGACAACCAGGTAGATTGACAGATAAACCTTAAACAGCCCTGAATTCACATCAAGCTTAGCAATATGCTGATTTTGGCCCCAGATAGACATAAATAGATGACATCTCAGCTCTGATCTGCAACCATTACCTGCTGTTGTGCCCGGCAGAACAAGGTGGGATTTGCCCTGGATTTGCAGTGACTCCAGTGGATAACACAAATCCGAGAGGTGAGTAATGGGCCTCCTCATGGGATCTCCTCCTTACCCAGCCTCTGTCTCTTGCTGCAGCTTTCACCCCATTTGAGGAATGAATACATTCTTTTATGATTGAGACAACGCTGATAAGAAGCAGGTCTTCAAATTAAGAATCTGAGACTTGATTGCAGCTCTTATCATATTTTCCCATTCCTCCCCCAGCCCCCACTTCCCGCCAGAAAATAAATTGCTTCAATAAATTACATCTTTTAATCTGCACAGGGGACCAGCGGGCTGGGCTCTCCTTCTAACATGCTGTATGGTGAGATAATCATCCCCTTCCTCTTCCTGCGCGGAGCAAAGTAATAGATTTTAAACAATTCCATTATTTGACGATTTCTGCTATTATTAATACAAATTGCCTCCACTCGCTTTCAATTAGAGGGTTTTTATTTTCTAATAAATCCCAATCGGATTCTCTTAAAAGCCACCTAAAAATGGGGAGGATGCAACAGCTTCCAGTTAAGCAAGGTGCCAATAAGATGCTTGCTCATTCCTCGCCTTCCCCAGTTTTCTATCTGTTTCTCTCTATTCATGTCCCCCATCTCCCTTTCAACTTCTCCTTCCTCTCTTGGATTCACACATGCACATCCCCGCCCCACCTCACCTCATCTTAATAGAACCCACTTCTTTCTCATTGGCTTCCTTGGAATCAAATTGTGTTGTCCTCTCTCAGACAAGAAAGTCGATAAGGTTCCCATTAACTCCATTGATTGCTGCCCCCTTCCATTATTCTGACTAGGTTCCTAGGAGCTCTGCCCGTAAGAGCATGGCTTTTGGGCTAGTCTGTCAAGGTCCCTCTGGATGTCCTGATATGAGAAAACTGAAAGCTTGGAAGCCATGTTAACCTCCATGTGGCAGGGGCCATAGTGGGATATGTCTGGTTTCCAGCCAATGGTTCCCCTTTTTGTGGCATATTCATTATTATTAATAATAATTCCAGTAGGGCCTAAAAGCCTCATCTGAAGTCAGGGCCCCACTGTGCTAGGAACTGTACATATAGAGTCACAGATGGCCCTTGCTTCAAAGAGCTTACAGAGGGTAGAACATAGGATGCATCCCCATGGTTTGGGATATGTTTACACTTGAGCCAGGAGGTGTAACTTTCAGCTTGTGTAAACATACCCATGCTAGTGCTGATCAAGCTATTGTGCTAAAAATAGAAACGGCATCATAGTGGTGCAAGGTGCTAACCACCCTGAGTGTGATCCCACCTAAGGCCCTACTTAAGCATTCAGGTAGTTAGGCCCTCCTGGTGCTCATGCTGCTGCACTATTATTAGCACTCTAGCTTGATCTGAGCTAGTATGTCTCCTCCTGGTCCTCCATATGGACATGACACCTCCAGCCCCAATATAGTTGTGCCTAAAGATAAAGGACAGAGGCACACAAACAATGTGACTTGTTCAATCAGCCACTAAGTCTCTAACCGAGCTGGAAATTGAAGGCATGTCTCCTGATCCCATGCAGTTGGGTTGCCACTTCACCTGAAGGTCACAGGACCGTAGTAGGCTGATTAGGCCTCAAGTGGAGTATGGTGCCCAGTTCAGGGGGCAGGAAGCACATTTCAGGAAAGATGTGGACAAACTGGTGAAAGTCCAGAGAAGAGCAACAAAAATGATTAAAAGTCTCTAGAAAACATGTCCCATGAGGGAAGATTGAAAACACTAGTTTTGTTTAGTCTTGGGGAAGAGAAGACTGAGAGGGGACCTGACAACAGTTTTCAAGAACATACAAGTTGTTAGAAGGATGAGGGAGAAAAATGTGTTCTCATTAACCTGTGAGACTAGGACAAGTCAATTGCAGCGAGGGAAGTTTAGGTTGGACATTAGGAAAAAATTGCTGTCAGAGTGGTTAAACATTGGAATAAATTGCCTAGGGAATTTGTGGAACCTCTGTCAGTGGAGATTTTTAAGAGCAGGTTAGACAAACACCTGTCAGGGATGGTCTAGAATAATACTTAGTTCTCCATGAGTGCAGGCAAATGGACTAGATCACCTCTCAAGGTCCCTTCCGATCCTATGATCCCATTAATGTTATAAATGTCCTCTGTCCCATGAACATGGGCCATTAGAGAGACCTGTGTTCACATAATGCATTGTGACAGTATTGCATAATGACTGTGCCTCAGGCCAAACAACAGTGGCCTCAGAGGAGACAGTATCGCAACTTACAATGCAAACAATACAACACATGGCACCTTAGCTATCATCCCAGAAAGATACCAGTATTTGACACTTATTCATTCCATGCACTGTGCTTTATAGAATACATATGTACAGACAGAGAGACCCTTCATCCCAACCTGAAATGCAGCTGCTTCTGGGGTGGAATTTGGCAGTCAGTTTGCACCACAAAAGTGTGACACAGGCGACAAAGTGAAAAATGTCTCCTCTTGTGACAACTGCAGGGGGAAGATGGGTTGGCAGGATGCAATCACCCACACTGGAAGGTGGCTAGTACAGAAGGGTTGAGCAGTGAGAAAGTGAGCTCTTTAGAGATCGCACATGGTCAGGACGTTGGTTTTAACCCTCCTCTGAGAGATGGTGACCCAGTATCCCCTGAGCATTATGCTGTGATGCTGGTTCAATACTGACTCCGAGGGAAGCACTTGGCCTCCTGCATCAGCAGCCCAAGAGAGAGAGCTCACCCAGGATAGCTTTGGGGTGGCAGCTCCGGAGATGTTTGGCCTCTCCTCTGGGGAGGGCTGAGTCCAGATGGAGGTGCTGGATGGGTATTCCAGGAGGCACCAATATGGCCCTGCTGCAGCCCTCTTCCTTCTGGGCCTGCCAGGGAGCACGGCTCAGCTGCAGCTTTTCTCCCCAGAGGTTGGGCCCAGCGAGTCGGCAGCTGCTATGGCAACCAGCTTAGGCTGGCAAGAGCGGGAGAGAATGAGAGTAGGGGTGGCAGCGGGGGGGACCAGGGGGCGGCACAGCCTGCTTTGGGGGAATTGATATGCAGAGGTCGTTCCCTGTCACCATCTTCCATCATTAGCACACTAGCCAGCTACAGGGGACGCGTGGCTGAATGTCAGAGGCAAGGGGGAGGCGATGCTGTTGGGAGCGGAAGGCAAGGCTCTCACCCACCAACTAGCCAATATGACATAGTGCCCATGGCCCACACCCCAAAGTACACTCATCAACATCCCCCGAAAGCATACCCCATGCAAGCGTACACGCATGCCCCAAAACATATGCACCAGCTCCATCCGCAGACTTGTACCATCCACACAACCCCATCTGCACCCACAGCCACATACCCATGGCCAGGCAGCCACATCACTCATCTACTCACACCCCTCCATACACACACCAGCTACTAACATCACCGGCAGACATGCAACCCTGCACCCATATATCACCCACATACACACAAGCCCGCTTACACATGCATCTTCTCGCAGGCATGCACCGTCAGGCCTGCCATTAGGGGAGGGGAGACAAATGGGGCAGTTCTCCCGGGGCCCGGCACTTCAAAGGGGTGCAGGGCTCCTGGCTGCCATTGCTATTACTGCTTCTGTAGTTGCAGCAGCCAGAGCCCTGGCCCCTTTGAATTGCTACTGGAGCACCAGTGTGCTGTGCAGCTCTGAGGGCTGCAGGAGGTAGAGCTGGCTGCCCTGAGCCCTGTATCTTCCACCCAAGACCCCACGCTTTCTGGGGGTATAGAGCCATCCCCCACCTTGTCCTAGGGCCTGCTGTGCACCCTCATATACCTGCATGTATACCCAGTCCCTCCACACAAGGACTTGCATACATTTACACAGACACACAGACACCCCACACACACAAGGACATGTACCCTCATCAGCACAAACAGACTTACATCCCCATATCCACCCCCGCTCCACCCAGCTAGATCCCCCCACGCAGACACACACACACACACATATCCTCGTAGCCCTCAGTAAGCTGTTGGAGCAGAACAGATGGCTTAGCAATGAAAAAACCCCAGTCTTTCGCTCTTCAAGTTCCTTCCTTGACGTTTTGTTTGTTTTCAGAGCGCACCCGCCACCGGAATGAAAACCAGACAAGATGGTCTGATACAAACACCCCAGCCCTGTTCCCACAAGGTGTGAAGTCCCACCCCCTCCCAGCACCCTCTCCTTCTGGCTCCCAAGAACTGCTTTCTGCAACCCCTCTCAGAGCCTGGCTGCATCTTCAGGCTGCAGACCACTTCCTTGCTTCCCACAGACTCACGGGTTAACCCTTTGCTTGCTAGAAACCAGTGAGGGCTTGGGCCCTCTGTCACAATCTGGTGCCCATCTCCCATCCAATGGAAACTCACTCCAGCAGGCACAGGCCTGTACCCTTTTTACTCAAAGACAGCCCCCTTGTCCTGCTCCCTTCTCTGTCCTGGCTGACCACAGAATCCGATCTTCCCACTATTCTGACCATTTGCTTCCCACAGCAGACAAATCCGGATGTACCATCAAGACAAAAGGAGGCCCTGATTCTGCCGTTCCCCAACGAGAGTTTCTCCCTGCGCAGCAATGGGACTGGGAGCAGACTCTACGTTCATAAGTCTTGCTAGGGGTTTTATACTTTCTGCTGCTGAGATGAGAGGGCATTTGCTGTGCCCCTGTGAAAGAGGAGACGCCAAACGCCCACCAACTGAGGCTAGGTGCAAGGGCTTTGCCTCACATGCCTATGTCCTTTGGATGGCCTCTGTACCTGGTGTGGCAGTCAAGCAGGGATTAGGGACCAATCTCTGACACTGGTAGGGTGGCCAATTTTGGATGGACATATGCCTGGAGTTCTCGTTACAGGACATAAGCTTTAATTAAAGATGAAGCTTTCTTTCCCAGAGAATCTCCAGGACAATCCTGGAGGGTTGGCAACCCTAGCACAGGGAAGATCCCCCCCCTTATGCTGGACACTGGGCAGCCAGACATCCTTCCAGGGCACTTCACACTATCAGTGGGCCCACACCCATGGGGGTTAGCCCATGTATCCAGCTCCACATTTCATTAGCTGAGCCGCAGTCTCATGCACACATAACCCTGTGACAGGTGAGCTAGGAGGGCACCTCCCCTACATCTTTGCTCCAGGAATTGAGCAGAGTATCAGCAGGCCCAGAATTCCCATGGGAAGCCAGGAAATTCCCATGCTTCTGGGAGCAGGCAGGGCTTTGTCACCCTCTAGTGGCTGGTCCATAAAAGAGTGTTGTGGCTCCAATACTGCCATGGCTGCTGGGGCTCCGTTGTTTCGCTCAAGCAGTAAAGGCTCTTACTTGCAGCACAGAAGACCAAGGGTTTCACCCCATGGGGAGTCCAAGCAGCATCTGACCCCGGCAGTCCCATTAACAAGTTGTACGTCCATTCCAGAGTTAACACCTGATGCGAGGAGTCTAACAGCCAAGAGGGTGTCAAAGAGCTGGCAACAATGCGGTAGGAGTCGCCAGCTGGAGTCGCTGTCTCTATATCTTACAGGCGGAATCATCTTGACTCCCCCTCCTCCCCTCCTTAGAAGAGGAGGCTCTGCCTTTGCCATCTTTCCTTACAGAAAGGAGCGGCAAAGCTCCGTTTCATCACTGAGAAAAGGGCTGATGTGCCAGAATGCAGCCAATTAAAAACTGTGCAAGAGATAAACAGCCTTTGTATTTCAAGATGGGCTGGGGTCCCCTCCCCCAAGGCTGTCTCTCCCCTCCCCCTCCCCATGAAGGAAACAAAAACATAAAGAGAAAACCTTCTGAAAGATGAAAAAGAAATTTTTAAAAGAAAGGATGGATAAGGCAGTAATTGATAACACAGCTGGTGCAAGGCAAGGCAGGGGCGGGACAAGGGGGGAGGGGGGACACGATGTATGGTGTGGGGGAAGAGGCGAAGGTTGGAGTCAATATTTCAAAAGGAGGAAGCAGGCCAGAGCTCTGTACCCAGGCATATCAGGGAGGTAATTAACATCTGTCAGGGCAGTGGAGTTGAGAACATACATTTGGATTGCTCTGGGAAGCAAAGCCCAGCAGAGAGAGGCATGGGGGAAAGGGAGGGGAGTGCGCGAAAGGAGCTGGAAAGAGAACAACAACGGGGACTTTCTGGGCAATGGGTGTTCAGAATGCACTGCCAGGGGGCGTGCAAGTTAACCCTAAAGGAAGGCCTGTGTTGCCAAAGCAATAAATATACCACCAGACCTATTCCCACCATAGATAGAGACACCTACAGGGATTGTTCACGCTGCTCAGTAAAGATCTCTTTCCTACAGGCTTGTGGACCACTTACTGCTAAGGAAGCAAGGCGGGTGAGGAAGGGGCCTCACGAGGCGGTCTGCAGCGCACTGAGGAAATCAGGACAACAAAGAGGCATCCTCTGGAGCTGTACGATACTAAAAGGGGATGGGGGAGACAGAGGCAGGTGGGACATCTGAGAGCAGGCAGGTGAAAGTGACCCGTAAGGCTTCTGGCTCAGCAGGGGTCAGTATAATGGCTGGTGCATGTGTGTTACGGCTGGCGGGGCTCAGAGCACCTCTCCTGTGTGCCACAGGCCTTCAGTTGCTAACAGCTAACGGTGATTTTCCTTCAGATCAAATGGCAGGGGCCTGTGCTTTTGGAGCTGGAGATCTGTCCATGCTGCCACCATGATGCTGTGGGTCACATAGTGACAACTGGGAAGTCCTTGGTGGACACACTTTTGTTGCCGTATGATGTATGTGAGCCACAACCGGGCAGACAATGGGAAGGGGAAGGATAAGGAGAGGCTAAGGCCTCCCCCACTTAATTCAGTCACCATGTGAACAGAAGGCCTGGAAGAACAAGGCTGGGCCATACAGGGTGAGGATCCATGTCCCATATGTTAGCTGGTCTACGGAGGTTCAGACAAATGATTCCAGATGAGTCTTGACTCTATTGCCAGTGGAAAGTCTGTCCTGCCCCTCGGATGCCATGGATGGGTGGGGTGTGGGGGGAGGGTGGTTTGGCCATTAGCAATGAATTTGCCCATCTCCTATCGATTGGGTGGTAAGATGGGAAGAATGGCCCCAAGCATCCACAATGCACGACAGAAGAGTTCTGATGCCATGCTGTCTACATCTGCCCCAATTCACACTGAATCACATGTTGAGGGGACTGAGCCAGGCTTAGGGCCCATGGCAGAAGCCCCCCCATGCTATCTTTGTACTTCATTTAATCCCCCTGTCAAGTTGTGTCTCTTCCTCTCCCGCCCAGAGTCCTCCCTGCACAAGCATGAGTCTCCCCATGCCTCCAACTCCCAAAGTTCCTTGTGTCTCACACTACCAGGGGGCTGTCTACCCTTCAACCTCCAGAGTCCCCAGGTAGTCCACCAGGGAAGGGGGAAGGGCTGTCTCTCACTTCTGTCATGCCCAGAGCCCCTCTTTTCTCCTTTCTTAGCATTTATAAGAGGTCACACATTTTTCAGAGCGCTTGATAAGCCTCCACTCACTAGGCTAGGATATGTCTGTGATGCTGTTGGAGTATGATATGTCTTTGCAGGTCATTCTTGCAACCCCTCTTATATGTTTGCACCAAATCTTGCACAAATTGGGCCAAGTGAGATGACCATTGAAAGCTTATGAGTTGCTGATTCTGTTTATACTATTCATGTGCATGTGTCATTTTTGTACATGAAGATATGACCTTTGGCTGTGTCTCTATTTCAAATGTTAGCTCCTGGAGTAACACACAAAGAGTAGTTATCCAGCCTGTCTGGGAAAGGCTATTCAGGTAGATGTGGGCAGAGTGGAGCTGGGATGGATGCGGGGATGTGAGTCTGTTGTGTTGGTGTATGGGTGCGTTTCATTGGGGGGAGGGGAGTGTGTAAATGTGTGCAAATCTTCAATCTGGAATGTGGGCCATGGCGTCTGCCTGAAAAGGACTGAGTCGTGCATGGACAGGTGACTTTCTTCCCCTGTCCTCTCTAGGTCAACCTGTGGGAGATCACAAGGAGTGAACTAACACAGGGCCGGGCTTTCCCAGCTGCCTCAGCAGAGTATGTGGGTGCAAGTTGAGGGTGAGTGATGAAAGTTATGGGTTACTTGCTGACATGGAGCATTGCTCTCCCTACTTCTGCTAGCTCCCATCTCCTCCGGACGGACTCCCTGCAACTGGGCACCTGGCTCTGTGGGGTATTGATTTGCCATTTGCATTGATAAGTAACCATCTCTATTTTACCGGCTATTATTACCGCAGTGGGTCATCATGGATAATTGTTCTCTCTGTGACTCTGCTTACCAGGGCAAGGGGGGGACCCCATTCCCAACGACAGCAAGTTCATCAGGAGAGATATATAGGCTGGGCCATCTTTATGCACAGAGACAGGGCCCAGGCAGGCTGTGCCTGGGCAAGGCCTGATGGCTCCTGCAGGAGTGAGAAGAAACAGGGAGGTGGGCAGGGAAAGGAGAGATGGAGGGGAAGGAAAGGAGGGGAGGGGAATGGAGGGGAAGGCACAGAGCTGCTGCTCATAGTGCCCCTCTCCTAAACTCCTGGGCTCCTCTGGCACTGCCTGTTTTTGGAGGTTCCTAATAAATTCCTCATTCTGGGAGCTTTTGTTTTGCACTGGGCTTGTGTGATGGGACAGCTTCTTTTGTGATGTCAATAGCCCTGTCAAAGCAGAGTGGTGGCTGGCAGGGCCCCTGGGGAAGCCAGCAAGGAATCTGACTCTTTCAAATGTATGCAGGTGCTGCTCTTTATCCAGCCTGTGTGTGTCAGTGAGTGCACCTGCTTCCTGGAAGGCTGGAGGAAGGTCCAAGAAATGTGACAATTTTGGTAAGATTTGTATGGTGCCAATGTGTGCCTTGGGTTCCTGCTGTGGTCAGTACTGCTATGGACTGAGGATAAATAGCTGGAGCCAGGCACTGTTCTGTCATGTAGCTACATGTGGTGATATGAATGGGCTCCTCAGGACTGGCTGGGACCACTCCATCTCAGTGGAAGATGATAGTGAGACAATGGAAACCCCAGTGACTGAACAATTGACTGATCCTAGCAGGACAATGGAAAGAGATGATGACAGGAGACGGTGGTAAGACAGAACTGGGCTCATAGCGAGAGAGAGAGAGCTGTCCTGGACAAGGGAACAGACACAGAAAAAGGAAACCAAGATGGATCCTAGCAACCTGGCACAAGGGAGCCCTGGATTTGGCCACAAGGAACTTTGCCTGAACTTATTCTACTTTGTGCTCACCCAATACTTGATCCAGTAGCCCCATAAACTCTGCTCTGTTCTGAAAAGCTCCCTGGTGTCACTTCAAATACTTGCTGGGCTGCACTGGTTCCTGAAGAAGGGAAAAGTCTTTGACCATGCATCTATCTTCTCCGCTGGATTTGGTGGGCAGAGCTCCGGGATGAGAAAAGAGTGTTGGATCTCAGAGGCTCTGTCTTGGAGGTGCAGAGGCTACATGTCCTACTCATAAGGAAAAGTATGGCCCCTGGGAGGTCTGGCACTTGGAGAGACCCTTCCAAGGGATTGTTAGAAAGCTAGGGCATAGCACAGAACATTGGTGCCATGACAGAAGGCAAAGGAAGTGTGTGGACCTCCGTGTGCCTATGTGCTGGGGTTGTGAACCAATCCCAGGGAGTTTGGCAAAGAATCACAACAGTGACTTGGCCCTCCAGCTATTCCACAGCTCCAAATACCAAACCATAGCCTGGAGGGACAGGATAAGCTGACCACTGGAGACTGGGGGAAGAGATCCTGGCCCATGGAGAAGGGAGCATATAGGAGTACTTAGAAAAAGGGTGGTAAATCCATATTTGGTTTGGTATCATCTACACTCAAGTCACTAGCCCCACTTCCCTCATAAAACTGCTCACTTTTACAACAAGTCCACAGTTTCTTAACGCAACAGGCCCCAGCCTATGCCCCGCTCTCCACAAATTCAATACCTTTCTCCCCATGCTTTGCTTTTCCCTTGGCAATTCCTTCCACCTCACAGTCTCTTTGGGTGCCTCCTCTGTTCCTACCTGCCTGCTCTCCCACTTACTCCCTGGCTCCTGCGTCTGGTTTATGTACACTCCAGACCTCACTCCCTCCCAGCAGACTCTGAGAGGGTTGGTTAATTGGAATCAGCTGCTCCTCTGGTTATTTTTTTCCCCTCCTCCCATATAGCAGTTCACATTGTTACATTGGTGTGCGCTTATCTGTGCCTCCATAGACTGGGATGTGTACGCAGGTCTGTGTGTGCGCCCATGCACTGAGGTGTGTGCATATCTGTGTGCCCCTGCACTGGGATGTGTGCACATGTGTTGAGGCGCATATGCACATTTGTGTGCCTATGGCCTGGGATGTGCAGCTGTGATGGAAGTGGGACGTGTCTGTACCTAGTTATATGACCCCGGCCCTATCACCTTGGTATTGCTACCCAGCTCCTGCAGAAGGGTTTAAAAGCTGCCCAATAGGGAAAGCAGGAGACCACCTGTTGTGTTTTGTCATGTGAACTATCTGGGGTGATATGAATGGCCCAAGATCACTAGGGACTGGCTGGAGCCCTACAGGGACAATGGAAAACCCAGAGATTGACCAAGGGGCACGTACCAAGAGGAGGCTCCCAGAGGCCGAGCATGCAAACTCCGCCTGGCTTTTCAGCTGAACAATGGGTGGAGGTGGCACGAAGCGGTGATAAGAAATGGGCTCACAGAGACTCAGGTACTGGAGACTAAGCTGCACCACTGCAGCGTGTCTGGTGAAGATGCTCTGTGCGAGGAGGGCGCTCCTGTCAGTATTGTAAAACCACCTCTGTGAGGGGGAGTAGCTATGTTGGCGGTGCTGCTCACAGCGGCTTTAGGTTGGTGTACCTTATGTCGCTCAGGGGCAGTAGTGCATTGGCTACGGGGCCAATGAGGGCCCATGTACAGGTGCCCTAACCAATTGGGGGGCCAGAGAAAAATGGGCACCCCTATGCCCCAACCCACTCTTCCTGCCCGTATGTGTAAACTCTCTAGTGCAGTGGTTCCCAAACTGTGGGTTGGGACCCAAAATGGATTGGGACCCTGTTTTAATGGGGGCACCAAGACTCGCAGTAGCTTTGCAGGGGCTGAAACAAGGCCCATGCCTCACCCCTTAGGACCAAAATTAAAGTCCAAGGGCTTCTGCACTGGCTGGGACAGGTCAAGTTACAGGCCCCATCCTGGGCCTGAAATCTTTCTGCTTTGGCTCTCTCCCTTGCCGGTGCTGGAGTTGCTTAAAACCACTGCATTTTATCAGGTTAAATTGATTAATAGTGCAAGGACACGTGTCCGGAAAGCGCCAATGGGGGACTCCTTGGGTCCTTGCCAATGGCAGGGTCCCTGCCTTGGTGTTATCCTGCTTCCTCTCTTTGCTACCGCTGCCTTGTGTCTGCAAATAAGGAGCAGGTGCTCTCCGGGCTAGTGCCTGCAACAGGCAAAGCCCTTCCACCAGGAGGCCAGGCAGGAGTTATACTCATCTTCAGAACCGTTCAAGAAAGAGGAGGCAAAGGGAGAAACAGGGCATAAGGCTCACTGGGAAGGAGCTTCTATGCCACCTCCCTCAGTGTCCTGTCTCTGGCTCAGGGAAGCTTGCACTGAGACAGGCTTCAATGTGCGTGTGGCAGTTCTCAGCATGGAGGGAACATGAAGTCTGTCCAGGGCAGAGCACAGCCTCTTTGTGAAGACACTGTAAAGTACAGCTTGCGGGAGTGGGGGGAATGGCATTCCCATCGCACAAACGTCTTCAAGGTCTTGACATTTCTTCCTGTTTTGACTAGGCTGAAATGTTGGACTCTCAAACAGTTTTGCAAACCAAAAATCAGGGGGGAAATTCAGTTCGGGTCAACCACAGCATGTGAAGCATTTCAAAACATTCCACTTGGACTGTAGCTACTATTTATACACATTCTTTTTTTCTTATACTCCACTTTCATTTTGATCTAAACATTGCTTCGTGCTAGAAACAGCAATTTTACATCTGGAATATGCCAACACCAAACACAAAATGTCATTGAGTGAGGAATTCACTCTCTCTCTCTCTCTCTCTCTCTCTCTCTCTCTCTCTCTCTGTCTCTCTCACTCACACACACACACACACACACACACACACAATATTTCCAACCAGCTGTAACATGGAGGGCATCGGGGAGCCCTTCCCCACAGCAGTGGCCAGCCCAGGCCAGAGCTGGACACTCCGTGGAAGCCATGTACATGAAGGCAGTTGGGGCCCATCCAGGAAGTAGTTGACCCCACTGCAGGCAGTGTGACCCGAATGAGTAACCCTCAGTTAGAGCATGTCACTGGCTCTCTGGATCCCTCTTCTGAGGTACATTTCATTCAGGGATTTGTGCCTGATTAGATTTCCCCCCCACATTGCTACAGGGAAAACTCCAGCATTGCTCTCTGATAATGGAGGATGTCGTTTTCCTTGTAGTTTCCATGTCCTTCTGATCTGGAACCAGACACTGCAGTTTTCAGACTCTACCTGTTCCCCGGGTCTGGCTAAGTGGCCAAGAAGAAGCTGCAATTTCAGTCCTACTTGCCTCCCTCCCCACTGCCTCCCCCGCCCTATTCCTGCCCATTCACCTCTCTTCCTACATGGAAGCACCACCTCCTAGCCCTGTACCCCACTCCCTGTTCTTCCAGTGCCCCTCAATCCCCCCTGACATCCTCTCCTCTTCTCTGAGCCGCTCTAGTCTGGCACCCTGGGACTTTCTCCCAAACCAGAGAATTTCCCAGCTCACAGGAGGTCAATATTGTCTAGCAGCATTATCAACACTTCCACTGCTTACTGGACTCTTAGAAGACATTTAGGGGTACATTAGAGCTAAATAACAGCACAGAACACTGGGAGCCAGACCTGGTGGCTTTAAACACACTTTCTGGGACATTGAGAAACGTGGTCACACCGATGATAAGTAGAAATCCTGCTAACTAAAATCATGCCAGACCATGGCTGTCACTGGACCAGAGCGTGCCAAACTGGGGAGGTGCAACCTGTAGTATGTTTTTCAATATAATCTTCTGCTCCTTCTTCCCTGTTAATAGCCTCTTTGCAAAATCCCCCATGGCCCTTCCATCATTGTTCTCACACGTGCAGAGCTGGTTTGCAATCAAGATCACTAATCACATTTCCCTCTTCGTCTCCTCTGGGCACTCAGGGGTCACAGACCTGAGCTTCATCTGGCAGCTGCCACTCGCATTCTCCAGCAGACCAAGACCCCGCTTCTGGAGCACGAGACAGGCTGCGCTGGGCTCCCAGCACCTGACTTTCTGGGCCAACTGAAATGCCCCACAACCAGAGGCTAATGTGATGGGGCGGGGAGGTGGCTTTAAATTAGGGGCTGACCTAGCCCCCACGGCTGCTCCAATTCACTCCCAGGGATATTCTGGCAGCAGGGCTCCAGGTTTGCCCCTTTGACTGATCACACCCACTTCTCTGGGGGACTCCACTGATGGGTTTAAGATTTCTTTGTGCCAGCAGAGTAGCCTTAACACACCGGAGAATCCAGGCCAGAGTGCTTAGTGCAGTGGCCAGGAAGTCTCAGCTGGTAGCTGTTTTGGCTTAAGAAAGGTTCACAAAGGCTGGTTGTGACCCTAAGAGCCCCACAGTGGCAAAGGGGTCACTGTTCTATAACAGCAACTTCAGTTAGGCCCGACAAACTCCCTCACTTGGCACCCCCATTTCATCGTATTTCTCCAAAAGGAATGCTAGGTGGGATCCCAGACAGAAGGCAGGATCCCAATGGTCATTAATATCGTTCTGAAACTAATGTCCCAACAGGCTGTAAGAAGTCATGGGTACGTACACGGGGAATGTCTGAGAGGGCTGACAATAAAACTGAGTGGGACAGTCTACATCAAAGTGCTACAGCAGGGCCGCTTCACCCCTGGGCGTGTCCGGTGAAGATGCTCAGTGCTGAGATGGAGCGCCTGTCAGTACCATCAAACCATTTCCTTGAATGATGGTAGGTATGTCAGTGGTGGGAGAAGCTCTCCTGCCAACACAGTGCTGCCCACGCCGGCTTTACTTATCTAGCTCAGGAGCTGTGGCAGCTAGGCCATGGGGCCCATGAGAACCCATGCCCAGAGGCTTCAGACAATTGGGCGGACCTGGAAAAATGGATGCCTTTGCACACCAGCCTGCTCTGCCTGCTGGGTGTTTCTTTGTGCATGTAAACTCGCGCATGTAGCAGTGCTCAAGCTGTGGGTTGGATCCCAAAGTGAGTTGGGACCCCATTTTAATGGGGTCACCACGGCTGGCATTAGCCTTGCTAGGCCCTGTCAAAGTCTGAGGGTACGTCTACACTACAGCGCTAGTTCGAACTAACTTAGTTCGAATTAGTTAATTCGAACTAAGCTAATTCGAACTAACGCGTCTAGAACTAAAAACTAGTTCGAATTAGCGTTTTGCTAATTCGAACTAGCAAGTCCACATTGAGTGGACTCTGAACAGGGCTTAAGGATGGCCGGAAGCAGTGCCGGCAGGGCATAAGAGGAGGACTTAGAGCATGGAGATGCTGTCTCAGGCTAGCCGAGGGCTGCGCTTAAAGGGTCCCGACCCCCACCCCGGACACACAGTTCTAAGGGGTGCCCCGCTTGCAAAGAAGTTCTGGCTTGGATTGCCCGGAGTACCCACACTGGGCACATCACACCACTCGGCCATCAGCCCGGCTGCACTTGCCGCAGGCTGCCATCTGGGGAGAGGGGGCAATTGGGGGGCTGCAGGAGAGCTTCCACCCCCAGAAGCCCGCAGAGCCAGCCCAGTCCTCCCCAATGGGGGCTCGTACCCCATTCCTCCCTCACCTCCTTCCACTTACCCTTCCCTAGCCCCCCTTCTTATTGATGTACAAAATAAAGATAATGTTTCTTCCAACATTGACTCTGTCTTTATTGAACAAAACTGGGGGAGACTGGGAAAAGGAGGTGGGAGAGGGGAAGAGAAAGGCTGGGAGAGGGGAGGGCAACTAACATGATCAGGGGTTGGGAACAGGTCCCAGATGAAGAGAGGCTACAGAGACTGGGACTGTTCAGCTTAGAAAAGAGGAGACGGAGGGGGGACAGGATAGAGGTCTCTAAAAGCAGGGGTTGGGTGGAGAGGGTGCATTCAGAAAAGTTCTTCCTGAGTTCCCATAAAGAAGGACTAGAGGACACCAAAGGAAAGGAATGGGTAGCAGGCTTGAAACTAGTAAGAGAAAGTTGTTCTTGACAAAGCAAAGAGTCAACCTGCGGAACTCCTTGCTGCAGGAGGCTGTGAAGGCTACAACTAGAACAGAGTTGAAAGGGAAGTGAGATCAAGTCATGGAGGTTGGGGCCATGGAGTAGTCTTAGCCAGGGGGTAGGAGTGGTGTCCCTGCCCAAAGTTTGTGGAAGGCTGGAGAGGGATGGCACGAGACAAATGGCTTGGTCACTGTCTTCGGTCCATCCCCTCCAGGGTCCCTAGGGTTGGCCGCTGTCGGCAGACAGGCTACTGGGCTAGATGGACCTTTGGTCTGACCCAGGACGGCCATTGTAAGCTCAGGGCTCAGGGTCGGGGGTCTCAGTGGACCCCCTTGATTTTCATGCACACCTGCTCCTGGGTGGTCAGGCTGGCAGCTCTCCTGCCCTAGACGGCCACTTTCCTGTGCCTAGTGCGGAGATCGTGGACGAGGTCCACGATGTCCGCACTAGGCCAGGAAGGTGCCTGCCTCTTGCGGTCCAGGGCAAGCTCCCGGGAGCCGCCAGCCTGGTCCCGGGAAGAGCAGGAGGGCTGGGGGACATCGGGTGGGTGGCTCTGTGCCGTGCCAGGTGCAGGGTCTGCTGGCTGGGTGCTGGCAGGCTTGCACCTGGCACGGGCACCGTAGCCAGCCCGTGCCCCTTTAAGGGGTCCGGGGCCGGGAGGGGGGCATAGAGTTTCCCTGGTGTTGGCCAGAGTGGCCACCAGGGAAACCTGGGGAGGGCTAGCCTCCCACTAGTTCGAATTAAGGGACTACACACCCCTTAATTCGAACTAGCTAGTTCGAACTAGGCTTAATCCTCGTAAAATGAGGTTTACCTAGTTCGAACTAAGTGCTCCGCTAGTTCGATTCAAATTCGAACTAGCGGAGCGCTAGTGTAGCGCCTATTAAAGTTAGTTCGAACTAACGTCCGTTAGTTCGAACTAACTTTGTAGTGTAGACATACCCTGAGGGCTTCAGCTTTTGGCTTTTCTTCTCCACCTTGCCTGGGGCTCTGGGACTCAGGTTTCGGTCCCCCTCCTGGGTTGTGTGGTGATTTTTGTTGTTGGAAGGACATTGTAGTGCAGTGAAGTATGAGATCCCCTGCTCTAGTGTAGCTGTAGCCTCAGAGAAAGGGGTCTAGACAGAGGCCTGGTCTATATTTAACATTTAATTCAACATAATTATTCACTCAAGGTATGTCTACACTAGCCCCCTAGTTCAAACTAGGGATGCTAATGTAGGCATTCAAAGTTGCAAATGAAGCCCAAGATTTAAATATCCCGGGCTTTATTTGCATCTTCCTGTCCGGGCGCCATTTTTAAATTCCCTTAGTCCGGACTAACTGCCCCCAGCTACACATGCCAGGGAGCCAGTAGTTCTAATTAAAGCCCTAATTCGAACTACCTGTTATTCCCCCTGCAAGGAGGTTTAACGGTAGTTCGAATTAGGGGCTTTAATTCGAACTACCGGCTCCCTGGTGCATGTAGCTGTGGACAGTTAGTCCAGACTAGTGAAATTTCAAAATGGCAACCAGACGGGAAGATGCAAATAAAGCCCGGGATATTTAAATCCCGAGCTTCATTTGCAACTTCGAATGCCTACATTAGCATCCCTAGTTCGAACTAGGGGGCTAGTGTAGACATACCCTCAGAGTGTTAAAAACTCACATCCTATGAGTGCCAGAGATATGCCAATCTCAGCTCTGGTGCCGACTTGGCTAGGTCAATGGAAGGCTTCTTCCCCTTGGAGAGGTGACTTTCCTATATCAATGGCAAAACCCCTTCCATTGCCATAGGGAATTTCTACACCGAGGCACTACAGCCACACAGCTACAGCACCAGAGCTGTGCCACTGTCATGCCCATAGTATAGATAAGCCCAGAAAAAGGAAACCACGGTGGTTCCTACAGGGCAGCTCATTGGAGAACTGTGTCTTAATCTTGGCACGTCTATGCTAACCTCTTCTGATTTCCTGGTGGTGTGTTCCAGCTGACTAACAACCCCTACTCTGGTTGGAAAAGGCCGCCTGGAATCACCACATGTCAGTGGGACTCACTGGGCAGCGCTCAGAGTGTGAAACAGGAGCCTTGCAGCTGAAGCTGCATGACCTACCCTTACGGAACAGTGTGACCTCCTTGGAGATCTGCACACTGAAGAGGTCCTCCCAGGGGACTGCTTAAAGGCCAAGGCATAACACAGAGCCTGTAAATCACACGCATCTGTGTCCATGCACTAAGAGATGTGTACACAGCTGTGTCCATGCATGGGGCAGGGGTGCACACATCTGTGTGTCCATGCATTGGGTGTGTGCATGCACCCACATGTTGGAAGATATATACATCTGTGTTTGCATGTGTTGGTATGTGCATGCACCCATGTGTTGTGCAAGTACACATCTGTGTGTACATGTACTGGGCGTATGTACACCCATGTGTTGGGTGGGCATACACATCTGTGTGTACATGTATTGGGAGTATGTGAGCATCCATGTGTTGGGAGGGTACATGCCTGTGTGTGCATGTTTTAGAGAGTTATGTATGTTCTAGGCTACTGGTGTGGTGAGCATGTGCCTATTTGAAAGGGGAAGTGCACATCTGTGAGAGCGCATAGTGGGGTCATGTGGGTGGGAGTATATGTTAATTGGGGCTGGTGCATGTGTATGTTTATATGTTGGCAGGTGTGTGTGTGTGTGTGTGTGTGTGTGTGTGCGGCCCCTCTCCTGTACCAGCTGAGCACCCGTGGAGCTGCAGGGCGGATGATGTCTGGATAGCAGTGCTGCGCTCACGGATGCTGTGAATGATACAGGCCAGCTTTGGCAGTTCTCAGCCGCTCAGGATGAGACGCTTAACTCACATGGACAGCTGGCGCTAGGGGCAGCTGTCAGGGGCTGGAAGCTGATTGGTTGTGACAGGGTTCTACGAGGGGTGGTTGGGAGCTTCTGCTTGTCTAGTTTCCACCACAGACTGGTTACCTAGTAGCAGGCTAATGGGGAGGATTCTGACTCAGGCAGAACTAGGATCCAAGGGGACAAGTGCATAGCGAATTAAGAGGAGACCATCAGGAAAGCCAAAGCATTAGAAAACCAAATGCTCCCACTCATTGCACTATGGATCCCGACTCCCCACCTCTCCCTCAGTCACTGCTCACCTTGCACACTGCAGCTCCTTCCCTTAGTTCTCTGTCCCTCACGTCTCCCCCCTCTCACTCCTTAGCCCTTCCTTGTCAGCCTTACCCTATATTCTCTTTCCCCCCAGAACCCTTCTAACCACCCAGCCCTCATGCTGCCAACATCTGAGCTGGTGAGGTCACTGGGATTCGTCCCTTCACTGCTCATCAACAGTCTCTGTGTCTCCAGTAGGTTTTCTCATCACTGCCCCTACAGTCTCGACTGTTGCCATCTCCAATTCATCTCCCCCTAGCCATAGTGGGAGCCCTATTATCAGACTGCCAGGTACTTCGGCCATTCTCAGCATCCTGGCCTGCATGCTGCTGTTATTAAAGGCAGGCAGAAATGCCCCGGGGAGGAAAAGTCCCAGCATCTATGGGCTGCTGAGGGTTGAGCCTCAATGGATATACAGAGGGTGTCAAGGAGAGGAAAGTCACAGGCCCAGGTCCTATAGCACTTGAGTTGACTGCTGGGCATCCCTGCGGGATGGCTGCAGCTGGCATAATTTCAAACCATCCCATAACAGCGTTTTACCCCAAGGGCCATTTTGGCTCCCAGTGGTCAAGGAAGTAGAAAGTTGGCAAAAGCTCGACCCCACTGAGGATTACACAATATCTGCAGGAGGGTGTTTGCAAAGGTTTGTATCCTGTCTACACCAGCAGCCAAACAGCTGTCAACCCCATCTGAGAGGATGCCATGGGGCTCATTGCTAACCACTATTGTCAGTAATGGAAGAGTGAAATGGGGGAGGGATGGAAGGAAGGGCAGGGAGGGTACGTCTACACTACAGCGCTAGTTCGAACTAACTTAGTTCGATTAGTTAATTCGAACTAAGCTAGTTCGAACTAACGCATCTAGAACTAAAAACTAGTTCGAACTAGCGTTTTGCTAGTTCGAACTAGTAAGTCCACATTGAGTGGACTCTGAACAGGGCTTAAGGATGGCCGGAAGCAGTGCCGGCAGGGCATAAAAGGAGGACTTAGAGCATGGAGATGCTGTCTCAGGCTAGCCGAGGGCTGCGCTTAAAGGGTCCCGACCCCCACCCCGGACACACAGTTCTAAGGGGTGCCCCGCTTGCAAAGAAGTTCTGGCTTGGAGTGCCCTGAGTGCCCACACTGGGCACATCACACCACTCGGCCATCAGCCCGGCTGCACTTGCCGCAGGCTGCCATCTGGGGAGAGGGGGCAATTGGGGGGCTGCAGGAGAGCTTCCACCCCCAGAAGCCTGCAGAGCCAGCCCAGTCCTCCCCATCGGGGGCTCGTACCCCATTCCTCCCTCACCTCCTTCCACTTACCCTTCCCTAGCCCCCCTTCTTATTGATGTACAAAATAAAGATAACGTTTCTTCCAACATTGACTCTGTCTTTATTGAACAAAACTGGGGGAGACTGGGAAAAGGAGGTGGGAGAGGGGAAGAGAAAGGCTAGGAGAGGGGAGGGCAACTAACATGATCAGGGGTTGGGAACAGGTCCCAGATGAAGAGAGGCTACAGAGACTGGGACTGTTCAGCTTAGAAAAGAGGAGACGGAGGGGGGACAGGATAGAGGTCTCTAAAAGCAGGGGTTGGGTGGAGAGGGTGCATTCAGAAAAGTTCTTCCTGAGTTCCCATAAAGAAGGACTAGAGGACACCAAAGGAAAGGAATGGGTAGCAGGCTTGAAACTAGTAAGAGAAAGTTGTTGTTGACAAAGCAAATAGTTAACCTGTGGAACTCCTTGCTGCAGGAGGCTGTGAAGGCTACAACTAGAACAGAGTTGAAAGGGAAGTGAGATCAAGTGATGGAGGTTGGGTCCATGGAGTCCTATTAGCCAGAGGGTAGGAGTGGTGTCCCTGCCCAAAGTTTGTGGAAGGCTGGAGAGGGATGGCACGAGACAAATGGCTTGGTCACTGTCTTCGGTCCATCCCCTCCAGGGTCCCTAGGGTTGGCCGCTGTTGGCAGACAGGCTACTGGGCTAGATGGACCTTTGGTCTGACCCAGGACGGCCATTGTAAGCTCAGGGCTCAGTGTCGGGGGTCTCAGTGGACCCCCTTGATTTTCATGCACACCTGGTCCTGGGTGGCCAGGCTGGCAGCTCTCCTGCCCTAGACGGCCACTTTCCTGTGCCTAGTGCGGAGATCGTGGACGAGGTCCACGATGTCCGCACTAGCCCAGGAAGGTGCCCGCCTCTTGCAGTCCAGGGCAAGCTCCCGGGAGCCGCCAGCCTGGTCCCGGGAAGAGGGGGTGGGCTGGGGGGCATCGGGTGGGTGGCTCTGTGCCGTGCCAGGTGCAGGGTCTGCTAGCTGGGTGCTGGCAGGCTTGCACCTGGCACGGGCACCGTAGCCAGCCCGTGCCCCTTTAAGGGGTCCGGGGCCAGGAGGGGGGCATAGAGTTTCCCTGGTGTTGGCCAGAGTGGCCACCAGGGAAACCTGGGGAGGGCTAGCCTCCCACTAGTTCGAACTAAAGGGCTACACAGCCCTTAGTTCGAACTAGCTAGTTCGAACTAGGCGTTAGTCCTCGTAAAATGAGGTTTTCCTAGTTCGAACTAAGCGCTCCGCTAGTTCGATTCAAATTCGAACTAGCGGAGCGCTAGTGTAGCACCTATTAAAGTTAGTTCGAACTAACGTCCGTTAGTTCGAACTAACTTTGTAGTGTAGACATACCCAGAGTGAAGATGTAAGGGAAGGGAATGGGAGAGGCAAGGAAGGGATGGAGGGGAAGAAGACAAGGACGAGGGGAGAGGAAGGGGAAGGAAGAGTAGTAGGTCAGATGTTTTTAGTGCAGATATTTTCCATTCTCACCCAACCCCTCTTTCTTCAACAATATCCTCCCTCCTCAGGCCTCCCTCCTCCACACACATTCCTTCTCTGCAGTCTCCTTCATGCTGACTCTCTTCCTCTTGCTCTCTCCTTCCCTCCTGTCAAATCCAAGAATGGACCTCATGGCTGCTGGCCCTTTCTCATCCCAGCTTGGCCTGCCAGACACCCGACTACTACTCCCCAACGTCCCACAGCCCGAGAAAGAAAGGAAAGGCAGCGGGAAGCATGACTTGGCTGGGAGAGCAGCTTTGCCAGGCATCACCTCGTAAATCTCACACCTCTTGGAGCATTTAGTGCTGGAGTCACTTAAAATCTCTGCATATTATCAGGTTAAATTGATTAATGGTGGAAGGAGAGGTGGTATCTGGAAAGAGCTGATGGGGAATACAGGGACCTTGCAGATAACAGAGTCCCTGCCTTGGCTGTATTCTGCTTCCTCTCTTTGCTACCTCTGCCTTGCTTCTAATTAAGGAGTACATGCTCTCCAGGTTAGTGCCTGTAATAGGAGGCCAGGCAAGAGTTACACTCATCTTCAGAACGGTTCAAGAAAGAGGGGGCAAAGGGAGAAACAGGGCATAGGGCTCACTGGGAAGGGGCTTCTATGCCACCTCCCTCAGTGCCCTGTCACTGGCTCAGGGAAGCTTGCACTGAGACAGGCTTCAATGTGCGTGTGGCAGTTCTCAGCATGGAGGGAACATGGGGTCTGTCCAGGGCAGAGCACAGCCTCTTTGGGTATGTCTACACTAGCCACCCTAGTTTGAACTAGGGTGGCTAATGTAGTCATTCAAACTTGCAAATGAAGCCCGGGATTAAAATAGCCCAGGCTTTATTTGCATGTTCCCGGGTGCTGCCATTTTTAAATGCCCAGTAGTTTGAACTCCCTGCCCGCGGCTACACGTGGCATGGGCTAGGTAGTTTGAACTACTTAGCCCGTGCCGCATGTAGCCGCGGGCAGGGACTTCGAACTAATGGGCATTTTAAAATGGCGATGCCCAGGAACATGCAAATAAAGCCTGGGATATTTTAATCCCAGGCTTCATTTGCAACTTCAAATGACTACATTAGCCACCCTAGTTTAAACTAGGGTGTCTAGTGTAGACATACCCTTTGTGAGGACACTGTAAAGTACAGCTTGGGGGAGGGGGTGGAATGGCATTCCCAGTGCACAAACATCTTCAAGGTCTTGACATTTCTTCCTGTTTTGACTAGGCTTAAATGTTGGACTCTCAAACAGTTTTGCAAACCAAAAATCAGGGGAAATTCAGTTCAGGTCAACCACAGCATGTGAAGCATTTCAAAACATGCCACTTGGACTGTTGCTACTATTTATACACATTCTTTTTTTCTTATACTCCACTTTCATTTTGATCTAAACATTGCTTCGTGCTAGAAAACAGCAATTTTACATCTGGAATATGTCAACACCAAACACAAAATGTCATTGAGTGAGGAATTCGCTCTCTCTCTCTCACACACACACACACACACATACACACACACTCTTCCTCACAAGATTCAGATGCAACAAATCAGCCTTTTTGTTGTGCCGCCCAGAAGGAACAGCCAGCATTTTGGCGTTACAGACTCTCAGACACTGGGCTACTATATATATGACTAGCCAATTTTGTTGCCAAAAAGCCCAAATATTTTGTCCAAAGGTTTCCCACCAGCTGTAATGTGAAGGACATCGGGGCCCCTTCCCCATAGCAGTGGCCAACACAGGCCAGAGCTGGGTGACCCGTGGAAACCATGTACATGAAGGGAGTTGGGGCCCATCCAGGAAGTAGTTGACCCCACTGCAGGCAGTGTGACCCGAATGAGTAACCCTCAGTTAGAGCATGTCACTGGCTCTCTGGATACTTCCTCTGAGGTACATTTCATTCAGGGATTTGTGCCTGATTAGATTTGTGCGCTGCTCAGCCAGGTCACCATGTGGGAGCAAGTGGTGCACGCAACCGTTTGGGCTCCACGCCCTCCCCCCCCATGCAGCATGGGGAGTGTGGAGCCCCAACGACCATTTGGGCTCTGCGGTCCCCCGAGTGAGAGGCAGGAGGGGGAGGAGAAGTGAAAGAGAGAGACAGAGACAGAGAGAGAGGCAGGAGACGGAGGAGAGCTGAGAGGGGGAGGAAGGAGGAGGAGGAGAGAGAGAGAGAGAGAGAAAGAGACCGGAGGCTCAGGAGAGAAGACCGATGTGGAGGAGAGACCTGAAAATCCCGTTTTATGATGGGCTAATTGGCTAGTCATATATATAGTAGCCCAGTGTCTGAGAGTCTGTAACGCCGAAATGCTTGTTGTTCCCTCTGGGCGGCGCTGTTGCTGAAATGCTGGCTGTTCCCTCTGGGCGGCGCTGTTGCTGAAATGCTGGCTGTTCCCTCTGGGTGGCGCTGTTGCTGAAATGGTGGCTGTTCCCTCTGGGTGGCGCTGTTGCTGAAATGCTGGCTGTTCCCTCTGGGCGGCGCTGTTGCTGAAATGCTGGCTGTTCCCTCTGGGCGGCCGGTGCTGCATGGGGAGTGCGGGGCCCAAACGGCTGCTTGCGCCGCTTGCTCCCCCACGGTGGCTCGGCTGAGCGGCGCAGATGTCAGCCGAGTGCCACAGTGGGAGGCAAAGGGGGGCGGGGCGGTGACATGCGGTGTGACAGTGGCTTCAAGCCCCACTCCCTGGCCATGAACGTCACTGCCCCGCCCCCCCTTTGCCTCCCGCCATAGCGCTCTGCCGACTTCTGCGCCGCTCAGCCTGGACATTGCGTGGAAGCAAGCGGTGCAAGCGACCGGTTGGAATCCACGCCCCCCATGCAGCACGGGGAGTGCGGAGCCCAAACAGCCATTAGGGCTACGCAGTCCCCCGAGTGAGAGGCAGGAGGGGGAGGAGAAGAGAAAGAGAGAGACAGAGGGAGAGGCAGGAGGCGGAAGAGAGCTGAGGGGGGGGGGAGGCAGTAGGAGGAGGAGGAGAGAGAGAGACGGAGACAGAGAGAGAGACTGGAGGCTCAGGAGAGAAGACCTACGTGGAGGAGAGACCTGAAAATCCCGTCTTATGACGGTCTAATTGGCTAGTTGCTCTCTGATAATGGAGGATGCCATTTTCCTTGTAGTTTCCATGTCCTTCTGATCTGGAACCAAACACTGCAGTTTTCAGGCTCTACCTGTTCCCCGGGTCTGGCTAAGTGGCCAAGAAGAAGCCACAATGTCACCTGGTATTTCAGTCCTACTCGCCTCCCTCCCCACTGCTCCCCCCCCCCATCCCTGCCCATTCACCTCTCTTCCTACAAGGCAGCACCACCTTCTAGCCCTGCACCCCACTTCCTGTTCTTCCAGTGCCCCTCAATTCCCTCCTCCCAAAGTCCTAACTTACCCTTACCCTCATTTTCAAGCTTCTTCTGTGTAGTATGTTTTTCAATATAAGCCTCTGCTCCCATATCCCTGTTAATGGCCCCTTCGCAAAATCCCCCACGGCCCTTCCACCATTGTTCTCACAGGTGCAGAGCTGGTTTGCAATCAAGATCACTAATCACATTTTCCTCCTTGTCTCCGCTGGGCACACAGGAGTCACAGACCGGAGCTTCATCTGGCAGCTGCCACCCGCAGTCTCCAGCAGACAGAGGCCCCGCTTCCCAAGCACGGGTTGGAGCACGAGACAGGATGAGCTGGGCTCCCAGCACCTGACTTTCTGGGCCAACTGAAATGCCCCACAACCAGAGGCTAATGGGATGGGGTGGGGAGGTGGCTTTAAATTAGGGGCTGACCTAGCCCCCACGGCTGCTCCAATTCACTCCCAGGGATATTCTGGCAGCAGGGCTCCAGGTTTGCCCCTTTGACTGATCACACCCACTTCTCTGGGGGACTCCACTGATGGGTTTAAGATTTCTTTGTGCCAGCAGAGTAGCCTTAACACACCGGAGAATCCAGGCCAGAGTGCTTAGTGCAGTGGCCGGGAAGTCTCAGCTGGTAGCTGTTTTGGCTTAAGAAAGGTTCACAAAGGCTGGTTGTGACCTTAAGAGCCCCACAGTGGCAAAGGGGTCACTGTTCTATAACAGCAACTTCTGTTAGTTCCAACAAACTCCCTCACCTGGCACCCCTATTTCATCGTATTTCTCCAAAAAGAATGTTAAGTTGGATCCCAGACAGAAGGCAGGATCCCAATGGTCATTAATATTCTGGAATGAATATCCTGGCATGCTGTAAGAAATCATGTGTACGTACATAGGGAAATAACCTTGTAAAGTCTGAAAGGGCTAATTAACAAACTTCTGCCAAATGTATTCACCTGTCCGCTTTGGTTCACATGTAAATAATGCATTAGAAGCCAGCACTGTAGATACCCTACCTGCATATGAAGTCAATATGAGGCTGTGATATCCATATGGAGTCTGCTCATTGAAGAATGAATTCCAGAAGTCATCCTGACACTGGTTAAACAGCAAATTTTGGAGAAGAGAAGGGGAAGGCAAAAGCCCCCTCTCCCCTCCTTTACCCTGGACTGAGGAAGTGAAAAAGGCAGCGTTTTTGCACTCAGGGAAGAGGGCTCCCAGCTACATTGGTTGGAGATGCTAGGAGATTGCTTTAGGTGAGATTAACTACTTTAGACAATGGATGAGCCTCTTAACTTGAGACTCTAGGAAGCATATTATGGTTTTGTGTTATGGAATAGAGCTATTCCATTTCCATTATTCTGACTCACTGCTCCCCTGGATCTTTGAGTCTTGACTCTGTTGCGAGAGGAAGAATAAGTTTAGTAACAAACATGTTTCAGTGCAGGGGATTAAACAAAACATTACTGCTGGATTGCAATCCACCCATATAGTGGGTGTGTTCTCCCTTGGGGGACTGTAGGCCTGGGAAGTCTCTGAGGCTGTGTCTATACTGCACCCCTTTTCTGGAAAAGGGATGCAGATTAGACAAGTCGGAATTGCAAATGCAGCGGTGGATTTAAATATCCCCCGCTGCATTTGCATTAACATGGCTGCCAGTTTTTTCCGGCTCGGGGCTTTGCCGGAGAAGCGCCAGTCTAGACAGGGATCTTTCGGAAAATAAAGCCTTTTCCGAAAGGTCCCTTATTCCTGATTTTAAAACCCCGAGCCGGAAAAAAGCGGCAGCCATGTTCTTGCAAATGCAGCGGGGGATATTCAAATCCCCCGCTGCATTTGCAATTCTGACTTGTCTAATCTTCATCCCTTTTCCGGAAAAGGGGTGCAGTGTAGACACAGCCTGAGTGTCTGGTGAAGAAGGGGTCTGGACACTGCAGGGACTCCTCCAAGGATACGGGGCCTGGAGCATGCCTGTCCTCTGACTGAGTGATGTGTGCGGGATTAGGAAGGCAGTGCTAGTCTTGCCAGAGGCTGGTGGTTTCAAGGAGCCGAGCTTCTTCAGGCGCAGACAGGACTGCTGCACGCTTGTGATGAGGTACCTCACAACTCTGGGAGTGTCACACCGTTGCATGCAGATGGGCCTTCATCCCCACTGCCCTCCAGCTTTCCACCTGTCAAGACCCACGGTGTATGCCAAAGGCCCAGCCTGAGGGACACACCACTGTCGCCCATGCAGGAAATGTGCCATACGGTGGGGTCCATTCATTTCATGCCAGTGACATGTTGTTCCAGGACTGTCTATTTGTGGTGTAAGTCCTTTCGTACATCAATATAGAGGGGGAAACCAAAAGTGTGTGGGACATGGGACACTTTGTGTCGAAAATGAGCCACCGCCTTCAAATTGGAGAGATGTGTGAACCCAACACCTTCAACAGTGTCTGAGAGACACTCTGGCTGAGCTATCCAAAGGGGCCCACAGGATTCGGGCACTCAGCTCTCACTCAGGCTACGTCTAGACTACAGGTTTCTTGCTCAAGAAGCGTTTTTTGGAAGAGATCTTCCAAAAAAACTTCTTGAGCAAGAGAGCATCTATATTGCAAAAGCGCATCGAAAAAGCGATGCGCTTTTTAAAAGAGAGCATCCAGATTGCCTGGATGCTCTCTCACATGGAAGTTGTGATTGCTATGGATAGAATGGCCACCAGGGCACCTGTGCTTTTTCCTCTTCCTTCTTCTCCCTCTTCCCCGTCCACACATGCCTTTTTGCGAAAGAGCTCGTTTGCAAAAAGACGTTCTTCCTTACCAATACTGCAAAACCCTCTCTATTCATTCAATTTACTTGCAGAAGAATGCAATTGCAGTGTGGACGTTCCTCAAGTTTTGTCAGAAAAAAGGCTGGTTTTCCGACAAAACTCTGTAGTGTAGACAAACCCTGAAAGTCAATACCACTACCAAGCCTGTCTCCTTTAAGCCCTATTAAACCTTGCCCAACTGGCCAGAACCACTCAGGGCCAGGCTCTGATTCATTGGTGACATGCTGCCTCCCCCTGGGTGGGGGTGGGGGGCAGGAGTGAGAGAAGGGCATGCGGCTGGATTCTCCTGGTCCCCGTGCACTTTGTGCCTCAGAAGAAGGGGAGAAATCTGGGGGCTCAGGAATACAGAGTGGGAGAGGATCAGTGAACATAGGAACCAACAGACGTCCTCCATAGGGTCTGTAGATTCTCACTGAGGTTTTGATGGAACTGGCGGTGGAGGGAGAGGTCAGAGCCATGTAGGACTCCTAGAGCCACATCTCTTAAGCTAGCTGGGATAGACACAATCCACGCATTGGATGTGCAGGCCAAACAGAGCAGATTATAGGACACAGCCGCTAGCTAGGAAGGATGAGGAAGTCAGACCATCCTTGGGAGGGATGGCTTGAAAGACATTTTTTCTGCCTCCGCATTGGCAGCCCCTTCCCTCTCTCCTGCAATGGACCCTAATGAGAGACTTATATGGTCAGTGCGGTGCTGTGGTATTCGTGAACCCTGGCCGGGCTGAGGAGTGGGGCCACCAGACTGGGTTTGCTGCCTGGGGAGAAAATGTTAGGAAGGAGGGAAGGGGAAGAGCAGAGATGGGGACAGCCAGGGGAGTGGTGACTTCGAACAGCTGCTGCCTCTTGTTCACTCTGCCAGAGGGATGGCTCCAGGTGCAGAACAGCTCAGTGCATCTGTATGCAAAGCCAAAACCAAGCCACTCCAGTTACGTCTACGCAGGACCTGGGATGTACAGACCTATGGGGTACGTGCTTGGGTGGCTAGCCCTTCCAACACGCGTGCTGCTGCAGCCATGTTCCCATTTTTAGCAGGCTAGCTCTATCAGAGCTAGTGTGGGAATGACAAGCCCCATGTCAGTGTGGCCAGACCCCTGTATGAGAATACTCCCTGCCAGCGAGACAGGACAGCAACAAAGCTCCCTTTCTAGCCCGTACATCGTCTCTGCAAGCCTCATGTCAAACAGCCATGACAGTTGCTCTCACTGGGCTGGGGTCAAACAGGCTCTGACAAGAGCCTCTAGTCCTACCACTGGCTGCTTTGAGAGAGTCCAGGAGTCCTGGCTTTCTGGAGGTTTCTAGGAATCCAAAATCCCAGCCCTGCACACACTTGAACCATCACCTCTGCTTTGTTTTCAGGATGCTCAACCTCATGTTTATGTAGGCATTTCAAATATTTTTACCCTGCCTTTAAAATATTCGAGGTGGCTTACAAAAATGTTAAAGCTTCAGAGGGGTAGCCAAGTTAGTTTGAACCAGGAAAAAATTAAAAAACAACAAATAGTCTAGTAGCACTTTACAGCCTAACAAAATACTTCTTCAGATGACCGGACTTTTAAAATTTTAGAACACAACAGAAATACATATCAAAAAGTAAACTACAAGACCCCAAGGGAGGCATCAAACCTGCTAAGACACCTCGAGAGCAGGGACACACACACATCACTAAAAGCACAGGTAAGAAGGGTGGCTTTAGCCTGGCCCCAAATCAATGCCAGCATTGGCACCAGGTGAATTTCCCTGGGGAGAGAATTCCATAGCCTGGGAGCAAAGGCTGAGAAGGCCCTGCTCAGCATAGATGTCAGCCTTATCTCCACAAGTGGAGGAACACAGAGCAGAGCCTCCCTAGCCAACCTCAATCCCTAGGCAGGTTCATACAAATACCTTGGAGATGGTCCTTCAAATACCCCGGTCCCAACCCATTTAGGGCCTTATAGGTCATAACCAGGACCGTGATTGGGCCTGGCAACATAGTGGAAGCCGGTGCAGCTCCCAGAGCACCGGCATAATGTGCTCCGTATGGCGAGTGTTAGTTAAAACTCGAGCAGCCACATTCTGGACCCGTGGAAGTTTCTGAAGACTCTTCAAAGGCAGCCCCATATAGAACGCACTGCAGTAGTCCAGTCAGGATGTGACAAGAGCGTGAATCACTGTAGCCAGGTCATACTTATTCAGGAAGGGTCGTAACTGGCAGATTGGCTGAAGCGGCCCAAAAGCTCTCCTGGCCACCGAGGAAATCTGATTCTCAAATGTTAGAAAAGGGTCGAGGAGGACTCCCAAGCCGTGTACCTGTTCTTTCAGGGGAAATACAACCCCCTCCAGAACAGGAAACACACCACATTCCCAGGCAGATGGCTTCCTGGTCCACAGAACCTTTGGCTCGCCCCGTTTGGCATCATCTGCTGGCAGCGACCGCCTGGCTACGTCTATATTGGCAAGATTTTGCGCAAATACTTTTAACGCAAGTGTTTTTGCGTTAAAGTATTTGTGCAAGAGAGAGTCTACACTGGCATGTGCCTTTGCACAAGAGATGTGCTTTTGCGCAAAAGCATCCACGCCAGTGTAGACGCTCTCTTGCGCAAGAAAGCTCCGATGGCCATTTTAGCCATCAGGCTTTCTTGCGCAAGAAATTAACGTTGCCTGTCTACACTGGCCTCTTGTGCAAGAAGAGTTGCGCAAGAGGGCTTATCCCTGAGCGGGAGCGTCAGAGTATTTGCACAAGAAGCACTGATTTTATAATTAGAAGGTCAGTGTTCTTACGCAAATACTCGTGGCCAGTGTAGACAGGTGGCAAGATTTTGCACAAAACCGACCGCTTTTGCACCAAAATCTTGCCAATGTAGACACAGCCCCTGGGTTTAAGCCTGCCCCTGGTGATGGCTGCAGGCAACACCTGCAGCTGAATGTTCTTAGTCCTAAAGGGCAGGCCTCTTACCCAGAAGGTGGTGCAGCAGCAACAGGAGGGCAAAGGCCTTTCTTCAAGGGGGAGCTGGGAGTGATGTTGATCCTTTCTCCCAGCCCTCACCCCTTCCTCCTCCTTCTGAGGTTTACTCCAGTGTGAGCCAGGGTTCAGTGTCGCAAGCCCAGACTTCCTCTGGGCTGAATGGTCACACCACCTTAACCAAACTCAGCAGAACACTGGCTGCAAGCTGGGGATTGCTAGAGGGAATGGGGCAGGAACACTGGCGGGACTTGGGGGGTTGCTGGAGAGAAGAGGTGGGAGCACTGGCTGGGGAAGCCGCTGGAAGTTATGGTGTGGGAAGGCTAGTGGGGGAGGGAACAGGGCAGGAGTGCTAGCTGGGGGGGTCATTGGAGGGAGCGCTGGCTATGCGGGGGTTGCTGGAGAGAACAAGGCAGGAGCACTGGCTTGGGGGTTGCTGGAGGGAAAGAGGCAGGAGTGTTGACTGGGGTGGGAGTCATTCTAGTTCACAGTATGCAAGCTCCATGAGGGGACCCCATTCCCATACCTTGTGATCCCCACAGCTGTCAGAGGCCCTGCCACAATCAGGCCTCATGCACTGCAGCATGTGGAATCTCTCTAGCTTTCCGAGTGGGTGTCTCCCCGTTCCCTTTGGCCATGTGCAATCGGTGCTGCGCACAGACGGTGTAGGCTGGCTCTCTCCTCTTTATGTCAGGGCTCAGGCTGCCTGCTCCATCCCCTGGCATAATTCTGATGAAGAGAGAATCAGAGGCACCTCCCCTCCACCCCTCCCACAAAGCCCAGCGCGTTCCCCAGTCAATGGTGAGAACATTTGGCTTCTGTCTCTTCCTCTCTTCATCTCTGCCCCCCCCCCCCCGCTATATTTTCTCTTCTCCTAACGAGGGCAACACCTGCTTCCCAACCACATGGCAATAGCCCAGCTACCTTCCCCGTGTGTGTGAAACATTGCAATCTGCGCAGGAATCAGGGGAGAGATGGGGAGCTGAGGGTGGTTGGATCCAGATGAGGGCCAACAGCGCCAAAACATGCCGGAAGGAATAACAACAAGCTGGCAAAATCTGCGGGGGTTTCTCCGACTAGGAATGGGAGGTGCCTCGGGGAGGCCGTGATGAGTCCTGTATGGGCTCCATGAAGGGGTCTCTCATGGCTCACAATGGAACCTAGGTTCAGTTGCTATGGGACTGGCTAGGAAGGACCCAGCGACCTGGATTTGAAGTCCCCAGCCTCCTGTGTCCCGTATAATCCTGTGCACACCTGGCGCTCCATCTATCCCTCCCAGGGCTCTGGCCAAAAGGCGACACCTCCTGACAACACAAAAGGCCAGGCCCAGGAGACCCCATCCAGGTTAGGGGAGACAGATTGAGGGTGAGCACCGTATCTGCACATCTTGGGCCATCACTCAGGGAGATTCTGCTTCTTCTCCACCTAGCCCATCCCTCTGTCCCCGCTGAGAGAGTGTCACTGTGCCCATCCTCCCAGGCAGCCCATGGTTTAATGAGGCCACACTGTGGGCCAGAACACCTCAAGAGAGGCCAGGAGACATGTTTCAGTCTATGGATCGTGCACCAGGAGATGGGGAGAAGGGGGTGAACTTGCTAGAAATGTCCCCAAAGAAATGGCGGTGGGGTGGGGTGGGGGGGTGATGAGCTAGGTTCTGCTGGCCAGCGGGGAAGCCTGAGGCGTGGTGCTCACAGGAGTAGCATCAAGGTGCATCAGTCCAGCAGTGAGCACCTGTCTAAAGAGAAACCTGGATCTTTCACTCATGCTGCACTCAAGGCAGCAGCTGCACAGATGAACCTGATGAGTGCGCACCTAGGGGAGCTGTGCTAATTGGGAGCGCAGGGAGGGAGAGGCAGAGACTGAGTGATTGTGCAGGGGGAGACAGAAGGAAACAGACAGAAGGATGGAGAGACGGGTGGAAGGACGTGCCAAAGGATGCAGGGACTGAGAGAGGCAGCAGAGGGAGACGAAGGAGACGGAGTAAGTGAGCTAAGCGGAGAGTTGGGGAGAAACGGAGATAGAGACGGCTGGAGGGAGACACGCAGCGAGCAGAGGCAGCGAGCGAGGCCTGGTGTCATTGGCGAGGACTCTGCTAGGTTGCAATATAAATGGAAATTCTCTCGGAGCCGGATCAATGCAGCACTGGCAAATGAAATAAGGAGGCCGCAGAAACAAACAAAAACAAGACAGCCAGGGCAGCCTAGCTAATCCCTTCCCAAGACCCCTCAGATAGCTTTGCCCCCATTCAATTAGTGCAGCCTGCCTGGCTGAGTCTGTGCTGTCTGGGGTTGGCACGCTGCCTGCAGATCATCTCAAGGGGGGGCAGGGTATTGTCTCCATTGCTCTCTTATGGTTAGATCAGCACATCCATCTACTGGACCCTCTCTCCCTTACTCCTTTCCTTCTCCCCCTCTTTCTCTGGTCATGGGCTGGCCAGCTCTGGTAACTATGACAATCCAACTAGGCCTCACCCTTCCCCACCTTAGCTGCTGCCTCCCCTATCTTCCACCAGTCTGTTATGCAGTGTTGGCATTTCTAAATAGCCCCCCGGGGGCCATCAAACACATTAATGGCCCCTGGAGCTGTGGCCACGAATGCACATATTTATCCCTCAGTAATATAATTAGTCCTTCCCCACAGGTCCCAGTGGTGATAGAGAGGCCAGGCCCAGTCATTGCTCATGGCACACAGAGTCTGTTGCTGATTAAAGATTAGGCGGTGCCTGGAGAGGGCCTGTAACCAGTCGGACTGGCTGTGTATATTTGGCGGGATAGATGAGGAGAAGCTCCTTTACAGTCCGGATGAGCTGATGTAGCCATGGAAGAGCTCTGTGTACTACCAGGGGTGTGTGTACCCTTGGTTCAGAACCACTGGTCTAGAGGACCCCCAAAAAATTTGGTTCCTCAAGCAATACAGCACATTCACCATCTGACCTTATGTCATGGCTCCTTCTCCACTCTGGCACGATAAATGAAGAAATGGGGGCCAGCAAAAGTACCCCAAACCCTCATCTACCAGGCTTTGGTATAAAACTTCCCCCCAAAATCTTAACAACCTAGATTTTGGGAATGAAATCTCTGCTGTCGCCACCCAAATATGCTAAAGAAATCAGAGAGAGACTATTTGGGAAATCTCCTAAGTACAAACCAGGACACAAAAATTAACCACTACCAGGTTAATAAAAAGAAAAGAGAAAGAACTTTTATTATCACCACAATATTCCTGTTGCAAGCATAATGACTAGATGGAACAGTAACAAAATAATATACTCATGGAGAAACTCTTCCATGGGCCTAGAACTTAGTTACAAACCTAATGGATTTATTTAACTTTATCCTACTTACAGACTGTGAAGAGTATTTTCTTAGAGGGAGAAATCCTGTCCCCTTCAATAGCTGGAGAGAAAAAAAAACTACTCAGAGACCAAGGAGGGAAACCACAAAATTCCTTTGTCCTAATTTGCAAGTCCTGCCTACATTCCTATTGCCTAACTCTACCTGAGTTAGGTAAGGTTAACCCCTTAGGGTATGTCTACACTACAAAGTTAGTTCGAACTAACGGATGACAGCCTGCGGTAAGTGCAGCCGGGCTGATGTCCGAGTGCTGTGATGTGCCCAGTGTGGGTAGTCCGGGCACTCCAAGCCAGGACTGATTTGCAAGTGGGGGCACACCTGAGAACTGTCTGTCCGGGGTGGGGGTCGGGACCCTTTAAGCACAGCCCTCAGCTAGCCTGAGACAGCATCTCCACGCTCTAAGTCCTCCTCTGATGCCCTGCCGGCACTGCTTCCGGCCATCCTTAAGCCGGTTCAGGGTCCACTTAATGTGGACATGCTAGTTGGAATTAGCAAAACGCTAATTCGATCTAGTTTTTTAGTCTGGATCCGTTAGTTCGAATTAGCTTAGTTCGAATTAACTAATTAACTAAGTGAGTTCGAATTAGCGCTGTAGTGTAGACATACCCTCAGTCCCCAGGCTGCTGGCTAACCCTCATGATCATGACACCTTGAAACTGGCTCTAATGTTCTCTGTGCTAAAGCTCTCTTGCACACTCCATCCACTCTGGCCCAGTCCCTGGCACTCCACTCTCTTCTAACTCCACAACCTATGGTGCCCTCTCTGGGCTCTTCACCACCACTGGTCCCATTCCCAGAATTACCTTTAAGCTCCTGTCTCCTCTCAGCTTCTCCTCATCTCATTTCGCCCCACTCTCCCAAGCCCTCATTTTCTCTAGCTCCTTCTTCTCCCATCTCCTGCCTGCAGCTAATGGTGCTGGAGCAGGAGTTTACTGCATGGAACAGGGTGTGACGGTCATATGCCTTTGTCTTTCATACTTTCTCACGTCATTAGCTGCTCATTCCTTTAGGTCCCATCCAAGGGGGAAAGGCACAGCTGTAGGAAAGCCCCCACTGTGGCATTAGGGAAATGGGTCTCATCCTTCATGTAGGAACAAATGATACGGCTAGATTCTCGCTGGAACGAATTAAGGGAGACTATGCTAGGCTGGGGAGGATGCTCAAGGAAATTGAGGCTCAGGTGATCTATAGTGGGATTCTGCCTGTTCCTAAAGAAGGGCAACTAAGATGTGACAGGATTATGATGATCAATAGATGGCTTAGGCAGTGGTGCTATAAGGAGGGCTTTGGGATGTATAGTCACTGGGAGGCATTTATGGACAGAGGACTGTTCTCTCGGGATGGACTTCACCTAAGTAGGGAGGGAAATAGACTTCTAGGATGGAGGCTGGCTCAACTGATTAAGAGAGCTTTAAACTAGGAATTTGGGGGAGACGGTTGGGAGATGTCCAGGTAATCTCTAGGCCGGATTTTAACACTGAGAGGGAGGAAAACGAAGTAAGAAAGGATATAGCTGGGGGTAGGAGAATGTACATGAGGAAGGGTAGGGTGGATACTAGTCTAATAGGTCATATTGGAGGTACAATGTCCCGGCCAAATTGGGTAAAGAATGTGAATGAGGCCAAACAGCAAAAATGAAGATGTTTGTACACCAATGCGAGGAGCCTAAATAACAAAAAGGAGGAACTAGAGCTATTGGTTCAGGAAGTGAAACCAGATATTATAGGAATAACAGAAACATGGTGGAATACTAGGCATGACTGGAGTACAGGTATTGAAGGGTATATGCTGTTTAGGAAAGACAGAAATAAGGGTAAAGGTGGTGGAGTCGCATTGTATATCAAAGTTGAGGTAGATTGTAAAGAAATAAAAAGTGATGGAATGGAGAAGACAGAGTCTGTTTGGGCAAAAATCACATTGGGAAAGAAAACTATCAGATCCTCCCCTGGGATAGTGCTTGGGGTGTGTTATAGACCACCAGGATCCAATTTGGATATGGATAGAGACCTCTTTAATGTTTTTAATGAAGTAAATACCCATGGAAACTGCATAATCATGGGAGATTTCAACTTTCCAGATATAGACTGGAGAACAAGTGCTAGTAATAATAATAGGGCTCAGATTTTCCTAGATGTGATGGCTGATGAATTCCTTCATCAAGTAGTTGCTGAACCAACAAGGGGGGATGCTATTTTAGATTTGGTTTTGGTGAGTAGCAAGGACCTCATAGATGAAATGGTTGTAGGGGACAACCTTGGCTCGAGTGATCATGAGCTAATTCAGTTCAAATTAAATGGAAGGATAAACAAAAATAAATCTGAGACTAGGGTTTTTGATTTCAAAAGGGCTAACTTTAATAAATTAAGGAAATTAGTTAGGGAAGTTGATTGGACTAAAGAAATTAGGGTATATCTACACTACAGCACTAATTCGAACTAACTTAGTTCGAATTAGTTAATTCGAACTAAGCTAATTCAAACTAACGGATCTAGACTAAAAAACTAGTCCGAATTAGCATTTTGCTAATTCTAACTAGCATGTCCACATTAAGTGGACCCTGAACCAGGGTTAAGGATGGCCGGAAGCAGTGCCGGCAGGGCATCAGATGAGGACTTAGAGCGTGGAGCTGCTGCCTCAGGGTAGCCGAGGGCTGTGCTTAAAGGGACCCGACCCCCACCCCGGACAAACAGTTCTCAGGGGTGCCCCGCTTGCAAAGCAGTCCTGGCTTGGATTGCCCGGACTACCCACACTGGGCACATCACAGCACTCGGCCATCAGACCAGCTGCACTTGCCGCAGGCTGCCATCTGGGGAGAGGGGACAATTGGAGGGCTGCAGGAGAGCTTCCACCCCCAGAAGCCCGCAGAGCCAGCCCAGTCTTCCCCATCGGGGGCTCGTACCCCATTCCTCCCTCACCTCCTTCCACTTACCCTTCCCTAGCCCCCCTTCCTGATGTACAAAATAAAGAAAACGTGTGGTCAAAAATAGAATCTCTCTTTATTGAACAAAACTCAGGGAGACTGGGAAAAGGAGGTGGGAGAGGGGAAGAGAAAGCGTGGGAGAGGGGAGGGCAACTAAAATGATCAGAGGTTTGGAACAGGTCCCATATGAAGAGAGGCTAAAGAGACTGGGATTTTTCAGTTTAGAAAAGAGGAGACTGAGGGGGGATAGGATAGAGGTCTATAAAAGCATGAGTGGGGTGGAGAGGGTGCATCAAGAAAAGTTCTTCATTAGTTCCCATAATAGAAGGACTAGAGGACACCAAAGGAAAGGAATGGGTAGCAGGCTTCAAACTAGTAACAGAAAGTTGTTCTTCACAAAGCAAAGAGTCAGTCTGTGGAACTCCTTGCTGCAGGAGGCTGTGAAGGCTAGAACTAGAACAGAGTTTAAAGAGAAGTGAGATAAAGTGATGGAGGTTGGGTCCATGGAGTGGTATTAGCCAGGGGGTAGGAGTGGTGTCCCTGCCCAAAGTTTGTGGAAGGCTGGAGATGGATGGCACAAGACAAATGGCTTGGTCACTGTCTTCGGTCCATTCCCTCCAGGGTCCCTAGGGTTGGCCGCTGTCGGCAGACAGGCTACTGGGCTAGATGGACCTTTGGTCTGACCCAGGACGGCCATTGTAAGCTCAGGGCTCAGGGTCGGGGGTCTCAGTGGACCCCCTTGATTTTCATGCACACCTGCTCCTGGGTGGCCAGGCTGGCAGCTCTCCTGCCCTAGACGGCCACTTTCCTGTGCCTAGTGTGGAGGTCGTGGACGAGGTCCATGATGTCCGCACTAGACCAGGCGGGTGCCCGCCTCTTGTGGTCACGGGCAAGCTCCTGGGAGCCGCCAGCCTGGTCCCGGGAAGAGGGAGAGGGCTGGGGGGCATCGGGTGGCTGGTTCGATCCGTGCCAGGTGCAGGGTCTGCTAGCTGGGTGCTGGCAGGCTTGCACCTGGCACGGGAATTATAGCCAGCCCGTGCCCCTTTAAGGGGCCCGGGGCCGGGAGGGGGGCAATAGAGTTTCCCTGGTGTTGGCCAGAGTGGCCACCAGGGAAAGCTGGGGAGGGCTAGCCTCCCACTAGTTCGAATTAAGGGGCTACACACCCCTTAATTCGAACTAGTAAGTTCGAACTAGGCTTAGTCCTCGTAGAATGAGGTTTCCCTAGTTCGAACTAAGCGCTCTGCTAGTTCGAATTAAGTTCGAACTAGCGGAGCGCTAGTGTAGCGCCTATCAAAGTTAATTCGAACTAACGTCCGTTAGTTCGAATTAACTTTGTAGTGTAGACATACCCTTATGGATCTTGAGGTGGAGGAGGTCTGGAATTATTTTAAGTTAGAATTGCAGAAGCTGTCAGAAGCCTGTATCCCAAGAAAAGGGAAAAAATTTATAGGCGGGTGTGTTAGACCAAGCTGGATGAGCAAGCATCTCAGAGAGGTGATTAAGAAAAAGCAGAAAGCATATAAGGAGTGGAAAATGGGAGGGATCAGTAAAGAAAGCTACCTTATTGAGGTTAGAGTATGTAGGGACAAAGTGAGAAAGGCCAAAAGTCAGGTAGAGTTGGACCTTGCAAAGGGAATTAAAAGAAATAGTAAAAGGTTTTATAGTCATATAAATAGGAAAAAAACAAAAAAAGAAGAAGTAGGAACACTAATTACTAAGGATGGAGTGAAGGTTAAGGATAATCTAGGAATGGCCCAATATCTAAACAAATACTTTGCTTCAGTCTTTAATGAGGCTAATGAAGAGCTTAGGGATAATGGTAACATAACAAATGGGACTAAGGATGTGGAGGTAGATATTACCATATCCGAGGTAAAAGCCAAACTTGAACAGCTTAATGGGAGTAAATCGGGGGGCCCAAATAATCTTCATCCAAGAATATTAAAGGAACTGGCACATGAACTTTCAAGTCCATTAGCAAAATTTTTTAATAAATTTCTAAACTCAGGGGTTGTACCATTTGACTGGAGAATTGCTAATATAGTTCCTATTTTTAAGAAAGGGAAAAAAAGCGACCCGGGTAACTATAGTCCTGTTAGTTTGACATCTGTAGTATGCAAGATCTTGGAAAAAACTTTGAAGGAGAAAGTAGTTAGAGACATTGAGGCTAATGGCAATTGGGACAAATTACAACATGGTTTTACAAAAGGTAGATCATGCCAAACCAACCTGATCTCTTTTTTTGAGAAAGTAACAGATTTTTTAGATAAAGGAAATGCAGTGGATCTAATCTACCTCGACTTTAGTAAGGCATTGATACAGTACCACATGAGGAATTATTGGTTAAATTGGAAAAGATAGGGATTAATATGAAAGTTGAGAGGTGGATAAGCAACTGGTTAAAGGGGAGACTACAGCCGGTTATACTGAAAGGTGAACTATCAGGTTGGAGGAAGGTTACTAGCAGAGTTCCTCAGGGATCAGTTTTGGGGCCAATTTTATTTAATCTTTTTATCGCTGACCTTGGCACCAAAAGTGGAAGTGTCCTGATAAAATTTGCGGATGACACAAAGTTGGGAGCTATTGCCAATTCAGAAAAGGATCGGGATATCATACAGGAAGATCTGGATGATCTTGTAAATTGGAGTGATAGCAATAGGATGAAATTTAATAGTGAGAAGTGTAAGGTTATGCATTTAGGGATTAATAACAAGAATTTTAGTTATAAGCTGGGGACACATCAGTTGGAAGTAACGGAGGAGGAGAAGGACCTCGGAGTCCTGGTTGATTATAGGATGACTATGAGCCGCCATTGTGACATGGCCGTGAAAAAGGCTAATACGGTCTTGGGATGTATTAGGCGAGGTATTTCCAGTAGAGATAAGGAGGTGTTAGTGCCATTATACAAGGCATTGGTGAGACCCCATTTGGAATACTGTGTGCAGTTCTGGTCTCCCATGTTTAAGAAGGGTGAATTCAAACTGGAACAGGTACAAAGAAGGGCCACTAGGATGATCCGAGGAATGGAAAATCTGTCTTATGAAAGGAGACTTAAAGAGCTTGGCTTGTTTACCTTAACCAAAAGAAGGCTGAGGGGGGACATGATTGCACTCTTTAAATATATTAGAGGGATCAATACCAGGGAGGGAGAGGAATTATTTAAGCTTAATACCAATGTGGACACAAGAACAAATGGATATAAGCTGGCTAGTAGGAAGTTTAGACTTGAGATTAGACGAAGGTTTCTAACCATTAGAGGAGTGAGGTTCTGGAACGGCCTTCCAAGGGAGGTAGTGGGGGCAAAAGATCTATCTGGTTTCAAGAGTAAACTAGATGGGTTTATGAAGGGGATGGTTTGATGAGATAACATGATCTTGGTAACTAATTGACCATTCATTATCAGTGGGAAATAGGTCAATGGAGGGATGATAGGAGTTTAGAGAACTATAGAGAACTTTCTGAGTGTCTGGCTGGTGAGTCTTGCCCACATGCTCAGGGTTTAGCTGATCGCCATATTTGGGGTCGAGAAGGAATTTTCCTCCAGGGTAGATTGGCAGAGACCCTGGAGGTTTTTCGCCTTCCTCTGTAGCATGCGATACAGATCACAGCTGGAGGATTCTCTGCATCTTGTGATCTTCAAAGTATTTGAAGGCTTCAATATCTGAGATATAGGTGAGTGGATTATTCTAGGAGGGGTGGGTGAGATTCTGTGGCCTGTACTGTGCAGGGGGTCAGACTAGATGATCATAATGGTCCCTTCTGACCTTAAAGTCTATGAGTCTATAAAGTCTTTACCACCTTTTCCCATGGCTACAGCAAATTTGCACCTGGGCCTTTGGCAGTGTAAGTCCTGGAGCTGGAGAGAGGCCTCTCTGCTTCCCCCTATAAGAGAAAGGAGGGAGTCTAGCTATTGAGTTTTTTTACATAAACGAGAAAGTTGCTATCGAGGCTGTTTCCCCACCCTGGCACTCCGAGTGCAGAAGGTGGGGACTCACAAGAGACCTTAAAAATACCTTGCCTCTATAGGCTCTGCTTACAAAAACTCCCCATTTTTGTAAGCAGAGCCTATAGAGGTAGGCATTGGGAGATAGGCTGCCACCATCATAAGACCATAAAAACATAAGAACGGCCATACTGGGTCAGACCAAAGGTCCATCTAGCCCAGTAGCCTGTCTGCCAACAGTGGCCAGCACCAGGTGCCCCAGAGAGGGTGGACCGAAGACAATGATCAAGCGATTTGTCTCCTGCCATCCCTCTCCAGCCTCTGACAAACAGAGGCCAAGGACACCATTTCTATCCCCTGGCTAATAGCCTTTTATGGACCTAACCTCCATGAAATTATCTAGCTTCTCTTTAAACTCTGTTATAGTCCTAGCCTTCACAGCCTCCTCATCAAGTGAATTAAACCCTGAAAACCAGGAAGAAACACCTGAATTTCTTTCCACGGGGTACCCCTAAGCTCTTTTAGCATAAGAGATATTGAAAAAGGAAAAAGAAATACAGGAAACAAACTACAATTTGGATAGCTGGCCCTTCAGTCTAGGAAGGCAGCCACACAGACCTCCAGTTACCTTCCAGGACATAAGAATTAAATCATCCCCTTAAAAGGGTGATTTTATTAACAAAACAAAAAGCTATACTTGATAAAGCATACTTGGTTGCTAGGTGTTACAGAACAACTGAGAAAAGAGCAGATTAAAACAGTGAAAAAATGGTATCTCTGGCACGGCTTAGCTAGTGAATTGGGGGAGGGAGGCACAGAGATTTCACACAGAGAAGTTTAACCAAACAGCAAAAATAAAAATAAAAATAACCTGATCATGACTAAATATACATTTTCCCTCTACTCACACTCTGTACTGGTCCGTACTTCAAGGCCCAATCCATTCCTATGCCAATATTTCTTGTAGGCATGTTAATTCTGTTTGATTATTTCCATCTTTTTTCCTCCAGCTGCTAACTTAGAACTCACACAAAGGAACAGAAGACAGGTCTCTGGTGAATTTAAATTTCAACAGTCTGTCCCATTGGCTTTCCTGGATGTCTGCCAACCCCCTAGCTACCTGAGTTTAACCCTGTTAGTCATCGGGTGCTGGCCAGCATTTCCCCTATCCATCACAGCTGCTTACCCATCATTCCACAGAGCATGGGAAGAGTCTCACATTTAGCAGGGGAGGGGCATATGTTTAGGGCAAAAGGAGCCCCTCTGTATAAGATTGCCCCTGGCTCTGACTGCTGCATTCCCCCCTGGCAGAAGGACACATCGGTGAGAGACAGGTAGCCTCACTTGTCACTGCTCCTGTGATAAGCACTGTGGAGTAAGACATGGAGGGCACCTTCCCTCTGCCATAGTAGCCCAATAGTCCCAAGTCCACAGCCACAAGGCCTTCATTTGCAGAAAGTCACAGGGGATAGATACCATGTCATGCATGGCGGCTTTCCTGGAGCATCTCTAGACAGAGCAGACTTCCCCTGGCCAGTGGATGAAGTGCCTTGCTGAGGGAATAAAGGCTGATCAAAGGGAGAGTGGATTGGCGGAAGGAGTGGATTCATGTCAGGTGGTTGTGTACAGTCCAGACTGCCCCAGCTAATCAAGCCTCAGCCTCCCAGTGCAGCAGGATCTAGAGGCAACTGCCTGTAAATTGAACTCCATTCTTCCTATGGCAACAGGGTCTCCCTCTTGGGCTGTCTCCCCAAGTATCAGCATCTATACTGCAGTCCCTAGGAATCAAACCCCCATCTCTTCCCTGCTATAAATCTGTGCTCGCAGGCGGGTGGTCACATCAGAGCTCAGTCAGGCACCAAATCCCAGCCTGCCTGCTTGGGCAGAAGCTTTGCCCCCATGACAAAAACTGCAGGTTGTTCAGTGTGTCAAAATCCATGGTCCCACCATGTCCTGCTTCCTCTCCCCAGGAACACCCGCCCCTCCAGCCCTGTTGGCTGCCTCTCCTCAAGCAGCTCAGAACCAATTTCGGTGACTTTGGAGCTGTTTGTTTCTCCCTTGATTTTTCACAAGTGATTATGAGAGTCAGGATTTGTCACCCACACAATGAAAGGAAAATGAACCTTTAATCACAGAAACGCTGATCGACCAGCTGAGACAGAGAGGGCGGAGGGGGGGGAGCGTAAGGCAGAGGAAAGAGCAGGGAGAGGAAGGGCAAGAGAGAGAGCAAAGAGAAAAAAATGAAATAGACACAGCAAAGAAATGATACAGGAATGGGAGGAGGGACTGCCATAAAAAAGAGATTGAAATGGAGACTGAAACAAGGAGAGCAAAGAAGAGGAATACAGTGAAAAGAGGTTTGGAGGGACACACAGAGAGACAAACTAGGTCACCATTTTGAGATGGAGAGGACCAAGTCAGTCCTCATGTCCAGTCCCTGCCCCCTCCTCCCACCTGGCCCAGCCTCTCTCTTGGCCCAACTAATGATTGTTCCCTACAGCCATTTTGTCCCTTCTGGTTTTAAATGCCCCACCCTGTCTCTCGTTGTTGTTCCTCAGACTAACAGGTCATTCTGGCAGGTGGTTCTTACTGCCCTTCAGCCTAGATGGTTTCCCTCCCTACATATACCCCTACTCCACGCACTGCCCTAAATAATCCCCCCTCCTTGTTGTTCTCCTCCCCGTGATGTATAGATGGCTATCGCACAAGCTCTTAGTCATCACTTAGTGGCGCTAAACATATTTAGCTCTTAATAATCCCTCACAAATCAGCCCCCCTCCATCCCCAGTGTTGTTGCTCTTCTCTGACTGCTCTCCAGTCTCTCTCTGGTCCGTTAATGAGTTGCCCAGCCATGCAGAGCCTTCTAGAGAGGGGCTTTCAGCTCCTTGCTCTGTGACCACGCCGCCTCTGCTCAGGCAGCCCCAAAACGGCAGCCGACTGATTGTGCTGCTCTCTCGCCTCATGCACTCCTGTCTAATTTGCCATCCACAGCGTTGCCAGTGCTGGAGATTGTAACACATTCGCAATCTTTGTTGTTCTCCTCCGAAGCCCAGCACCCAGCGCCAGGTGATTAGGTGAGACTCGCAGCTTTCAGTACAGAATGAAAGGACCTTTTCTAGCCGTTTGATGTGCAGAGAAAAAGCTTGAAAATGGGATCAGTGCACACTGTAAAGGCTTAGAGACCAGGAAGGGAAATATAAAGAACCCCAGATGTATTATTACTTTTTAATATATCATGGTTTTAAGCAAATCCTTTTTTGAAAAAAAAAATCTTGCAAGAGGGGACTGAGTCATGAATTTTAAGCATTTTGGGTTGGCAATACTGCTTCTGGTATCACCCTAGACCTCCCTAGATGGTGATTTGTCCCCTACATGCTACCCCAAGGCATATGTTCAAGCTGTTCTGCCCCGTACTGTCCCCCACCCCATTGCTGCTCCTAGTACAGGGATGGAGCAAATCAGTATCAGGTCTGAGACAGGGAGCCACACAGAGAAAGGGCTGGAGAGGAAAGGAGAAGAGTAGGAGGCAGGGCTGAAGGAGAGGAGTGGGATTGGGGAGGGACATAGAGGAGAGACCCTTCCCCATGATAGTGCAACAATGGTAGCATGTAGGGTAGGAGTGGTGGACAGTCCCAGCCCTACTACAGGCAGCGGAGCGAAGTGGGAAAGCAGTGAAGTACATAACGAACCGGCATGGCAAGAAGGGACCATGCCTCTGAGACAGGAAGGGGAAACATGAACCAGCTGCTCCCCCTCTCCTTCTCTCTAACCCGTCTCTCTGTCTTTCCCCCCACAGAGCCACTCTCAATACTTCAGAGGAAAGTTGCTTGGAAAGTTCATGGGGAAGAGAATTGATCTCAGAGCCAGGATTCATTTTCAGGAAAAATCTGGAGAGTCAGGGCTTGCTGTTCCTCTCACCGACCCTGTGGCCAGCCAGAGACCAGCATAGAATCTGGCCCACCTCATCGCTCAGTCATTGTGTAACTTCAGCAGCCAACAGATCTAATAGCTTCCTGATAAGACACAACACAGACACTAACACCACACTCGCAGCAAACACACACCAACAATGCAGCAAGGAGACACATGCAGACCCTAGGCCTAGACATAAAGAAAGCATATACATACACAACATAGAATCCATCTACAGAATACAAACACTATGCAAAAAATACACCAGCATGTCATGTGGCAAACATACACACTGAAACCCAGCACAAAGATCAGCACAACTAACCATCAATCCACACACACATGCAGCACACACCCCGAGACTCAGCACCCAGACAGAACGAAAGCACACGTGCCAAGGCAACACTCAGAGCAAACATACTCGGAAACCCAACACACACAATGCAAAGACCCCATGCTAACGTCCAGAAAAAACAAGCCACACCCCTGATATTCAGCATGCTGTCACATAATAAACAACACACACAGGTGCAGCACAAATGCCAGCACACCGAGTACAAACACGTATACCAGCAGGACACAAAAAGTAAACACAAGCTCACACATGCTACAACACAAACCACGACACAGTGCAGATAATTACAGCACATTCTAGTATAACACAATGCACACAACACTAGGCAGCAGTGCTGCATATACACACACTGACAACACACAACTACACTGGCAGGGCAAGAGTAGGCTCCTTTGTGAAGAGCAACTTGATAGTGATGGGAGAGGTATTTAATGATTGCTGCAGGGCTCGAGTGACTGTTTTATTCATCCAAGTAGCAAAGTCCAACAAGATGTCAGATAAAGTACTTGTCTTGGGCTCTCATTTAGATGCTAGTTACACTTATCATCTGTGGTTCTCTCCTTCCCATAGTCACTACTCCTGTCTCTTAGTCTAGCCCATCCTTTCATTTATTCCTCTCACTTACCCAGTCCCCAGTGAAACAAAACATGACCAAGCCAGAGACTTTGAGTCCCTCTCTTTTCTGAAGCCACCAGCCCTCTCTCCTCTCTGTGCCATCCATGTGCATGCGAGAGAGGAGGATTAGCTACAAACAGCTATCAGAGACCCTGAGCTGCCCATCCACCTCTCTTGCTAGGTAGAGGACAGTGGGTGAAGGAGGCAGGCAACATAGAGAAGGACGACAAGCAAATCGCCTCTCTCTACTCCCCCCAAATTCTGCCCCAATGAAGTCAACAGGAGTTTTGCTGTGCCTACTTCAATAGGAGCAGGACCCTAATTAGGAGCACAGCCTGGCAATGTTAGACCGTGGGTGCCCGGGGGCCTGAGGAGAGAGCCTGCCAAAGGATCAGTTTCATTAAGGTGAAGAACAGCGAAGAGCCTCTCCTGACCTGACATCTATCTGTCAGCAGTCTGCACGCCGCGACAGAGCTGACAGGGGCCCCAAGGAGAATCTCATTAGGAAGGTTTGGAGGCGCCTCTTGACATGAGAGATGGGGCTTGTTTTCCATCTGCAGGGCACCTCCTGCGCCTGTCAGTTTGTTCCCTCGCCCCAGTGGCTGAGTGGGATGGATGGGCAATACCAGTGGAAGTCACGGGCACAGAAACGTGACTGGGGAGTAAGAGGCTTTGTGCGGGCTGAGGGGACAAGGGTGGGAATCACAGAGAGACAGTCCAAGGGTGGCCCCTGGCCTGGCTGTGAGCAAACAGACTGGGCTATGACCTAGGGCAGAACAATGTGTGAGGCAGGCCAGCTCCCCAATGACTGGGCCACTGCAGAGGAGTTGAGCTGTTTTGCCTGTGACAGTCCTCCTACCCCCACTGCTGGCCAGCCGTAGGCAGCTCTTTGCTCTCTGTTTGTGCGGTGTGGGTATCTTCAACAACCACAACGTGTGTGTTGCCTCCCTCAGGTTTTTTACACAGATCTCCAACTGGCCTGATCCAGCCAAAGCCCAGCGTGAGCGGGAAGAGGCTAGGTTGAGTGCTTGTTTGCCCCCTTCCTCCTGGACCAGAAATGAGGAGGGTTCTTCCACTAAGAAGTGAATGCGTCCTGCTGCCCGTCTGTGTATGGCCCGCAGTGCGGTTTGGGTTTACATGGGACTCACTATGCGGCCTGCAGGTGGGAGCCAAAACAAAAAAGGAGTCAATATAATGGTCTTCTGTCGATGTGCATTTTAGTAGTTAAATTTATGGACTGTCATTGCTCATGAAAAGTGCTGTTACATGGGTAGGAAGCAGGTAAATATTGCATGTTATTAATATCAGCAGAACTGTGGGGCCTGTGTGTTGAGTAGTCTTGCCTCGATCTTTGTATTCATGCCGCCAGTGTGAAAGAAGCTATTGGCATATATATTTGCTTGTATATGCAACCACACTTAAGTTGTGGCTCTCAGCATGTGCTGTATCATTGTGTCTTCCAAAGCTGAGTAGCCCTGTCTTAGTGTATGTGCAACATGGCTCAGGTAGTGCCTAAGAAGGAGTCATCACTGAATTTGAGCTGCCAGCTGGATGTGCCTGGCTCGGGTATGGATGGGGTTGCTCAGCATGAATGCTGATCAAGGCTCCCTGCTTTTCCGCTCCCTGGAAAGAGGGTGGTAGGTGCATGTGCTCCCCGAACTCTCTGTGTCACCCCGTGGGGTGTGACAGGAGGCATGTGCTCACTCCAGCTCTCCACATTGGGGCAACTAGTATGACTGGCCCAAGGGTGGGAACTCAGCCCTCTGGCTGCACGTTTCTGACACGTACCAAAAAGAAAGGTGAAACCAGCTTGGGGAGGTGCTATGTGTGGGGATCTCCTCTCTGCCCAGCTGCATTCCATTGCTTTGTTCCTTGCCTTAGGCAAGGTGCGGAAGGGGCCTGCTCCATGCTTCTGGAAGAGGTGGGGCTTCAGGCAAAAGGGGCAGGGTTGAGAGCAGCCAACTCTCAGCACTGCCTGGACCGCAGTGCCTCCCCCAGAGCACTACCTGGAGTGCACTGTGCAGCACCCCTGCCTCACCAGGCAGCCCTAAGGATTGCCTGGAGTGCACTGTGAGGTGCTCCAGCCACAATTCAAAGGGGCCGGGGCCCCCCAGCTGCTGCTGCTACAGCAGCCAAGCTCCAGGTCCCTTTGAATCACACTTGCTCCCTTTGTTCTCCCGCCGGGTTTCATGGGCAGCGTTCCCATAGACGAAGATCGACATTGCACAGCACTGACATGTAACCTCATCGCTTTGGTGGTGGTGTTGGGCCAGTGTATCCCAGGGTTCCCTGTAAGCTGGGCACTCCAATGCCATACAGCTGACTAGATGAGCGCCCACAGCTAGGTTTTGTGTTTCTACTGGGGGTGCACATTCACACATGCCTGGGAGCACATTGAAAAAATGTATTACACACGTGGATGGAAAAAATCTGCATATGGATGGAAAAGACTAGAGGGAACATTGCTTGGGGGAGGGAGGAGAAGAAACGAATCAGTCCCCAAGGAGCCAGCAGCCTCTTTTCCTTCAGGTGGAATTTGGGCAAGTCGCAGTCCGGCTCAACATCCTCTGGTCACCCCTCAGAGCACTTTGAAAATTGTTTATAGCCCCACCCACCTTTCTCTCACGGAGCTCAGACCATCTGTAGCAGTCTCTGCCCTCCCCAGCTCTCCCTAGGAGCTAGGGGACTCCTCAAAGCCCTGCCTCCTACTGAACTAGGCCTCTCCAGCCCATAGCACCCCTTAGCTCCTGCCTGTCTGGTGCAGGGTTTGTACAGCTCCAACACACTCAGGAACACCTGGCTCTCATGGCCTGATCCCAAGCCTATCGCAGGCAACATGTATCTTTCAGTTAAAACCAACTTTGTTTTGTAAGCCCTTTAGGGCAGGAGCCCTCTCTTCTTCAGGGTCAGGAGGGCACAGTGTGAGCACCCCCAGAATACAAACAGATAATTGTAAGCCGAGAAGGGGAAAGCCATTCTAGGGCACTGAGATCCCCCCCCTCCGCCCATTAACATTAGCAGGCAGGTGTCTAAATCCCTTAGCCAACTCTCATTCATAATGTCTGCATTCCCTGAGGGCATCAGCCCTGGGTATTTCTCTTGTACATATCGGAAGTGCCGTTAGTTACATGAAAGGCCTGCAGGGAGGTTGTCACCTTGGGACTTTCAATGAGGTTGGCCCATCTAGGCGTTAGGGTAGAGCAGGTTTCCATGCAAATTGATGGTGGCACTTGGTGTCTCGTTGAGACTTGAGACACCAGAGCTTTTAAAAGTTTGACACTGACAATGTCTTTCTCGGTCTTGGAAACGGTGCTCAGGGAGCAGTGATCAGTGGTCAGGACCTGGTCCTGCCGCATCCTGGGGAGCTGGACTTTGGGACACCTTTCGGTCTCTTCCAGTCCCAGATTTCTATGAAGGCTCATGCTGCTGATGTGCCTAATGGATTGCAGAGATTGTTCTTCTGAGGCCTGAGGAGCGTGCACAGAGGAAATGACCATGTCTATAAAGGCTTGCAGAGATGATGTCATTCTGTGTCTTTAAGGACTCACACAGATGATGTCGCTATTTCCAAGTGTGGGGGGATGACATCATCCTGCCTCCTTACTGTCTCACGCTGATGATGTTACACACTGGGACTTTCTTCCATTTTGAAGGTGTCATTCACATCTTTAGGCTTGCCCTGCCCAGCACGCCCGGTCACTGCAGGCTACCCTGGAGGCATTTGTCACCATGGCTGTGAGAGTACAGCTAGAGCCGTCTTCGTTTTCCCTTCACTTTTTGTTTTTCTCTTCCGTGGCTTGGAGAGAATCTATCTCGAAGCCCTGACCAAGACTAATGAGCCTCGGTGTGCCAGCCTCGAATCCCTAACCTCCCACAAGCTGTCAGCGCCGGCAGAGGCTCCGGCGGACAGATCAGCGCCTGGAACGTAACCTCTGTCCATCAGCAGCTTTATCTCTGTTCTCTCCAACTCCTCGGGAACTTCCATCTCCAAATCAAACAAGCCAGGGGAGTGCAGGGCCGGGCGAGGTGATGCCAGCCGTCAGCACACAGAAAACATGTTTCTCTGCCAGCTGCGGCATGCTTCTGTTCTGCCACTGATCTCAGCGCTCTCCCCTAGGGCTCCTTTCCCCTGATGCTAGCAGCACACCCTGAGCCAGCGAGCGTATCTGGGTGAGCACCCAGGAGACGAGACAGTCCCATTTCCCAAGCTCTGCGTCTCGAGGGACCACCGCCCCAAGTGGATATGATAGCTCATGCAAGTGGCTGGCCCATAGAGAAGATAGGGAACCCGTTACCACTGCTAGTAAGGGGCCATTTCCTTCTGCTCAGGTACTTCAGGCTCCTGCTTCTGGAGCTCAAAGACCAGATCAGCAGTCCCCAGCTCCCCTGTGTGACAATTAGTAGCTGAGTCTGTTGCCTGCACCTGGTGGATTCATTACAAGTGCAGCTTGACTTCTCCAGAGCAACTCTGTGCTGACAGCAGGCAGCCTCTCCTGCTCTCAGGTCCCTCTGGCGAGGCAGTGGGAACTGGCTTAGTGATGAGGTATGGCCAAGCAAGTGGCGGCAAAGGGCGAGCCATCCCCACTTTCTAACCCTGGGCCATCATGGCTTTCTCCAAGCTGATTTTGCAAAGGGCAGGAGCCCTATCGTTGGCACTTTGCAGCTGACTCTAGAGCTGGTGCCTCTGCTAGACGGGGTAGAGGCAGAACCGTTCACCTCCTCTGGTCCCTGGGGAAGTGCACAAATCGCACACGCAGGCAGCCAGACTGGCCCTGCAAGCAAGAAAGCAGCTGTTCACTCCAGAGAACGTGGCTTCCGATCCCCTTGCCCTCTCAGGGGGGAGGGGAGTTGAGGAGGGTGGGGTCCTGTCAGCCTCCGTCTCCCCAGCCGCCCCAGCCTGGCTTTTACTGACGCAGCACTGGCAGCGACAGAGGGCAAGCGCCAGCGCAGGGCAGCCACGTGTAGGAAAACGAGGCTGCTGCTTTGCACCAGCCACTGCTGACATAATTGACTAGGCTCACAAAGGGCAAGCACTTTGCTGTTGGGCCATCACATCGCCCGCAAACTCCCATCATCCGCCGCCATCCCCACTACCTCCTCAGAGGCCAGGGCACCGGCAAGAATTATTGCAACAGGCTCTGCTGAGACGCCCCCCCCCTCCCCACACCCCACCATCTCCTTCAGTCTGTCTCTTGCACACATGGGTGCAGAGCAGGCCTCTCCTTCTCCGAGGACTGTGGGTGCTAGTGAAGCCAGCTTGGGGAGGTGCTAGGTGTGGGAATCTCCTCTCTGCTGGACTGCATTCTGTTTGTTTGCTAGTTTCATTGCTGCATTGGGGGCGGGGGTGTCTTTTCCCTTCCCTTTCTCCCCCCGTTTTCCCAGGGAGCTGGAAAGGGACCACTTCAGATGGGGCCATGGGGTTCGGTGTGCATCTACTGGGCCCTGCTCCGTGGAGGATGTGTTGCTGAGTGTAGGTGAAGTTATGGCTGGCAAGGGGTCTGACTCAATGAGCCTTTTATTCCAGCTTCCACCCCTGCTACTGAAATCATTCTTTGCAGCGTCTCCCCTTCCCCCACAACGAGAGCCTGCCATCGGCTCTCTCCCATGCTGGGCAGGTAGGTATTGCCATTAGGATGGCCAAGACATGAAGCAAGCCATGTCCCTCCGACCACAGGCGCAGGCAGTAAGAAATGCTGAGCAACCCTAGAACCTGGTTCTGAAGCACCACGTGGATGGAATGGGTTATACCAAGTTTGCCACTATTCGGCCGTTCCTGTGTGGTGAACTGGGGCTACTGAGAGAGTCTTGTCTGCTCAGTGCTGGCTCTGGGAGTCTTGGTGAGAATATGGGATCCCAGGATTGAGGGAGGGAGCTGGGACATCATGGAACCAGCAGGAGAGAGCCTACGCCTACACCACTGGGATGTTTGCTCTCCCGTCACCCTACAAGGTCTGCTGTCCAGGGGTCGACTGCCCCAGAGGTGCTCACCATTATGATCCTGTTGTCTCTGCTGGGACAGAAGTGAATCCTACAGCCAGAGGAACACCTCTCTGCGGAGCAAAGACCAATGCTGAAGATGGGGGAAGGAATGGGCTAGTGATGATGCAGATCCACCTACATCTGCTATTAAAAGGGCTGACGTTTTGGAAACCCATGAACTGCCAATCTCTATGGAACAGGATTGTGCAGGGCTAGATGGCAGCTCTATGCCTGGGGTTCCCTCGGATGCGGTGAGCCCTCTTGCTCTGCATCCTGCCTGCTGTGGTGATAACTGAGCCAGCCCAGAGCTGCCCTGTCCCTCAATCCTGAGAGGGCAGATTGAGCAGATGCCAGCCACGCTTTCTGGGCCCATTCCCCTCATGAGCAATGTGGATACTGTAGCCAGAGCCCAATGTTCTTTGGGCAGGCGGAATCAGAAGAGGAGGAAGAGAAGGACTCTTCTGACCCCTTTCTGGTCCCCAATGTCCAGCCCAGCCAGTTGGCTTGAAGGACGGGGGCAGTGTGAGGTGACTTTTGAGATAGCACTAAGAGGAAATGGGCTGGAGGCCTCTTCCGGGCCCGGCCAAAGAGTTTGCGGGGCCCAAGGCGGCATGTTGAGGTTGGCTGCACCATGTGGCCGGGCAGCTCCCAGCCAGGGCAGCAAGCGAGCAGCTGGGTGGGCGCCGGGCCGTGCGGGGCCCTGAAGGCACGGGGCCCAAGGCAGCAGCCTTCTCACTTTGCCCTAAGGCCGGCCCAGGCCTTTTCCCCCTGTTTGCTGTGCTATGTCTTCCTGGATTTCGAGGGATGTCTCGTTTCATTACCAGAAAATGTTTCTATGTCAAGAAGCAGCTGTGCAAGACCAGGACACATGCACACGCTGCTCAGGGCATGCAGGCACCCCCAGGCTCACCTCTCTCCAGGTGTCCATACCTCCCAACATTTATCTCTGCTCTTTGGCAAGCTCATTCTAGTGCGCTGCTCACATTGGCTCTTTAAATGCTAATGGGTGCCAGGATGGCCCTAAAAGGCACAGCCTTTTGAATTTCTGACCAAAAAAAGAGCTGTATCTTTTCTTGGCAAGAGACGTCCCAGTCCCGATAACCAGGGGGACTGCTTGATGGAGTGGAAAGGGGAAGTGTCCTTGAGCCACGACTCAGCGTGTCTATGCAGGGGTAGATAATCTTTACTTCTGGGGGAGCTGGGACATAGCTCCTCTCTGCAGAGCAGACTGACGGAATCACCCCTGAACAGAGAGGCACATATTGGTGTTGTGGATTTTTTTTTTTTTTTTACTTTCCTTGCCCTTAAGCAGACATTGTATTTTTGCAGATACTTGATCCTGCTTAGCTGTAATCCTGATAGCATTACTGTCTAAGGGTGGGGAAGGGGACTTCATCTGTAAAAAAATACAGACCCCCCACTCAGCCAGGGAACACACTGTCCCCCACATTGTCAGGTTAGTGGGTTCTCATCCCCTGGTGGGTAGTATTTCAGGCTGACAGCCACTCCCAAGTCCCAAACACATCTCAGGGGAATGTGCCCCCTGCCCCCAAAAATTTAAATATTCTATGTATATTTCAAAATTCCATATATCTTATTTGTCAAAATAATATAATATAATCATACCGATTTCAATTATTTTGGTCATTTATTTCAAAATCTCTGTCAGCAAGTATGTCTGTAACAATACAGAAAATAAAAAAAAAAAGATTCAGGGAATGTTTTGACAAATAGATTTCTTACAGGGCATATTCATACAGAACTTTGAGTAATAATTAATTTAAACTAGAATACAGACTCCAAGTAACAGAATTAACTGTTTACAATAGTTTAAACTGGCAAGTGACCCATGTCGAATTCTGCAGAGCAAAGTGAAAAGTCCCCCAAGATCTCTACCAGAGGAAAATTGCTTCCTGAACCAAATACTGTGATTAGTTGGTGGCTGAGCATATGGGCAAGATCCATCAGGCAGATTCCTGACAAAGAATTCTCTGTAGTAGCTCAAAGCCCTCCCCACCTAGTGTCCCATCTCTGGTCATTAGGGCTTTTTGCTACAGCGGTTGCCGATGGGCTGTACGCCATTGTAGGCAGCCCCATCCTATCACCCCCTCCATAAACTTATCAAGTTCAGTTCAGAAGCCCCTTAGGGTTTGGGTTTGGTTTTGCCCCCCTTGCTCCCCCTGGGAAGCTGTTCCACAACTTCACTCCTTTGTGGGTTCAAAACCTTCTACTAATGTTGAGCCTAAACTTGTCAATGGCCATTTTATATGTATTTGTTCTTATGTCTGCATTAGCGTTTAACTCAAATGACTTCTCTCCCTCCTGGGGATTTATCTCACCAACATATTTAGAGAGAACAGTCGTCTCTACTCTTGGTTTTTATTTGGTTAGGCTAAACAATCCAAGCTCTTTGAGTCTCCTTTCATAAGGCAGGGCTTCCATTCCTTTGATCAGCCTAGTAGCCCTTCCCTGCGCCTGTTCTAGTTTGAATTCATCATTCTTAAAGATGGGAGACCCAAACTGCTTATATAATGCTGATCAGGTGTCACCAGTGCTTTGTATAATGGCACTAGCAACTGTGTATCCCTACTAGTAATACCTTGCCTAATGCATCTGAGAACTGCATTAGCCTTTTTCACAGCTGCATCACACTGACAGCTCAAAGACATCCTGAATAGTGATAGAAATGTAGCCGTGTTAGTCTGGAGTAGCTGAAGCAAAATGCAGGACTATGTAGCACTTTAAAGACTAACAAGATGGTTTATTAGATGATGAGCTTTCATGGGCCAGACCCACTTCCTCAGATCAAATAGTGGAAGAAAATAGTCACAACCATATATACCAAAGGATACAATTTAAAAAAATGAACACATATGAAAAGGACAAATCACATTTCAGAACAGGAGGGGGATGCGGGGGGGGGGGGAGGGAGGAAGGAAGGAAGGTAAGTGTCTGTGAATTGATGAAATTAGAGGTGGGGAGAGTGAGACGTCTGTGAGCTAATGGTATTAGAGGTGATAATTGGGGAAGCTATCTTGGTAATGGGTAAGATAGTTTGCGTATTTGTTCATTCCTTCCCGGAAAGTGTCGAATTTTAACACGAATGACAGTTCAGAGGATTCCCTTTCAAGTGCAGATGTAAAAGGTCTTTGTAGCAGAATGCAGGTGGTTAAGTCATTGAGAGAGTGTCCTTTCTGGTTAAAATGGCAAGAAACTGGTTTTTCTTTGTGATCTTGTCTGATATCTGTTTTGTGGGCATTAATCCTTTGGCGAAGTGTCTGAGATGTTTGTCCAATGTACATAGCAGACGGACACTTTCGGCACAAAGACATCCTGTGATCAACCAATACAGCCAGGGTCTTTCTCCTCCTCTCTTGCTTCCAACTGATACATCCCTCGCTTATAGCAAAATATCCTGTTGTTAGTTCCTAAATGAATAACCTGAATTCTGCCCTAGTAACTTTCATCTCATTTCTATTACTCCAATTTACAAAATCATCCAGATTTTCTTGCATGATATTCTGGTCTTCCTCCATATTAGCAATAAATCTGTTAGACTCCATGCCACAGGACTCCTTATTGTTTTCTCAGCTTTGTGTCATCCTCAAATTTTATTAGAACACTTTTATTTTTTATGCAAAGTTGAGTAATAAAACTGTTAAATAAGGTTGGTCCTATGACCTGCCCCTGAGGAATTCCACTAATAACCTCCTGCCAGACTGACAGTTCACCTTTCAGTATAACTTGTTGTACTCCCTTTAACCAGCTTTCAATTCTCCTATTAATCCCCATCTTTTCCAATTTAAGTAACAATATCTCACATGAAACTGTATCAAATGCCTTAGTAAAACCCAGGTAGATTACATGTACTGCATTTCCTTTGTTTAAAAACATCAATTATCTTCTCAAAGGAGGAGACCAGGTTGGTCTGTCATGATCTACCTTTTGTAAAACCATGTTGTATTTTATCCCAATTACCGTTCACTTCTATATTTCTAACTACTTTCTCTTTCAAAATTTTTCTAAGACATTGTACACAATTGAAGCCAAACTAACAGGTCTATAGTTTCCTAGATCATTCCCCCTCTCCTCTTCCTCGCCCCACTTAAAAAATAGATACTATATTAGCAATTCTCCATTCATAGGGCATGGTCCCCAAGTTTACAGATTTGTTACAAATCTTCACTATTGGGCTTGCAATTTCATGTGCCAGTTCCTTTACTATTCTTGGACCAAGATCATCCAGGCCCCCTGGTTGAGTCCCTGTTTGAGCTTGGCCTCCACCTCAGATACAGTAGAAAGCTAAGGCAAAATATGTGTTTAGGTGTTGGGTCAGGCTTAAATAACCTTTAACCTCCACCCCATCCTCAGTACTAAGCACGCCCACTTCTTTGTTTTCTTATTTTTATGGCCATAGAAACTTTTTACTGCTGATTTTAATTCTCTTTGCAAGGTCCAACTTTGCTTGGCATTTGGCAGGTCTCACTTTATCCCTACATTTTCTGACCTCCATGAGGCAGCTTTCCCTGCCTTCATTCCTTGTAGAGTTTCTGCTTTCTCTTAATCACCAGTGTGAGGTGCTTGCTAGTCCAGCTTGGTCTGTAGCCTCTCCCTGCAAAGTTTAGCCCTGGGCATGGGATGCAGGCTTCAGACAGCCTCTGCAATTTTGACAAAGTATTTCTGAGCCTCCTCCACCTTAAACTCCTTGAGTTCTTCAGTCTAGTCCTCTTCCCTAACTAATTCCCTTCATCATTTTTAAGTTAGCCCATTTGGAAATCAAGGACACTTTGTTGCAGATCTATTTTTATCTTTCCTTTTAATTTAAAGTGAATTAGCTCCTGATCACTCAAAGCAAGGCTGCCCTCTACAACCAGCTCTTCTATGAGGTCTTCCCTGCTCACCAAACCAACCCTAAAATGGCATCACCTCTTGTTAGTTCAGTGACTGGTGAAGCAATCTGTCAGCTGTCACATCCAGGAAAATCAGGGCCCTACTATTGTAAGTAGCATGTGTCCTCCATACTATAGCATATGGCCAGGGGGTACTCCAGGTGGGAATGTGGCTCAAATTGCTTTGAGCCAGGCAGTTGAGTGTGGCTGTTGCAGGTTGTTTGCCATGTGTGACAGGCCTGGCGCACTAGAAAATTCACCCAGGAAGGGCAAAAATTTGGCAGGGGATGTGGACTTGGTCATGTGCTCCTGAACGCTATTCCTCCCCCCACAGACACACACAAACTCTCCCTCTTCCCCATGCAAATTCCCCACCTCATTAGGCACAACCGATTTAGCACTTGAAAATCTTTTGGGGAATTAACAATCTGGGTCATGAATATTTCCTACTATTTGGTTCTGAACATGGGCTGGGGGTGCTGCATTTACCATTCAGTGCTAGGGGAAGGAGAAATGTTCCCATCCCACCTCTGAAGGCAGGCACTGGACAGCAACTAGTTAGAAGAGAAAGTGACGGGAGGGAACCCACCTGCACAAATCCCTTCCCGAGCTTGGAGCCAGAACAACGTACCTGGCAGCTCAGCTGGTTGTACCAGTGTAATTTCATTAATGAAGTACAACTACAACTGGAGCAACAACTCGGGTGCAATTGTCCCCAGTAACTTTACAGGGGAAAGCAAACTGGTATCTAACACAATCCCACGGTGCAGTGAGTGTTGAACCCAGGATCTCTGAAAGTGCAAGACTCTGGTGCCAGAGCTAGAATGACCAGCTCTGTTAGCTCCCAGGCATCAGCCCGTGGGCATGGCCCAACCACTAGAGGCAGACAGAGCATCATACTTGTGCAAGCTCCATCTTATACCAGTTGCATTGGTATAGCTATGTCGATGCACAAAGATGCCAAACACAGGCAGGAAAGGTGGCGTGCTACAGATGCTGATGAGAAGGCTCAGAGAAATCACAGGGCTTTCCTATCCTCAGCAGTCGCGTCGGCGTCACTTACCTCACCGCAATCCAGTCGATGCGACTAAACCTCACACGTGCGTTCGGTACAAACCCCATTGCTGGTGAAGCCATGTGTCTGCACAACAGCGCTGCACCAATGGAAGTGCCTCACAGTGAGGGGTGGGAGCCCAGCTCACTTGTCATGGCTGCCGGGGGCGAATTTCACAGCTGATTGGGAAATACGTCCTGGAGGCTGGAGTAACTGTGGGAGGAGGGGCAAATCCCCAGGAGCCCTCCTGCTGTAGCCCAGAGTATACCTGATGATCCCAGACAGAACAAGAAAAACCTGTGAGATCATCCAGTCTCCATCCTAGTCTCCAGTGGAGGGAGGGGAAAACCAGAGTGTGTGTGTCCTGCTCTAGTTTTAAATATCCCAAGTGATGATGTTCCTACCCCTCCCTTTGGGAATCTAGTGCACAGCTTAATGTATTGCCCCCTTAGGAAGATGTTCTGCCACTCGGCCTTAATCAGCAGTTTCTTCATTTCATCCCAGTACTTCTAGTTCACACCCTGGGAGGTTTCACCAACCTAAATAACTCCTGTGGCTCATCAAAGCTTGTGCCCTTGACATACTTGTCACTGCCTCTTACCATTTCCCGCCCCTAGTTGTTGCGGGGCTGAGCTATCCCTATGAACCTTTCCTGGTGCATCAATCTTTCTAGTTTCCATAGCAGTTTGGGTGCTCTCTTCTGAGCGCTTTTCAGTCTGCTGAGATCTTCCTGGGCTCTGCACGGCCTACAAAATCCCAGCAGCGGCCAGCCCAGGGCCTTACAGAGTGGGACTGTTATACCTCTGTTCTGAGCCAACATGCTGTATGTCTAGACAGCAGCACTGTTTCGGGATATGGCCAGTATCCCAAAATAGCATTTTCCACATCTAACAGCATGCCTGTTATTTCAAAATGCAATCGAAATAACAGGTGCACTATTCTGATGCCCCGATAAACCTCGTCCCACGAGGATTAAGGGACTTGTTGGACTAGCGCTCTATTTCGCTGTGTAGACAGCACCAAATTTCAAAATAGACTCTCTCAAAATAAGCTACGCAATGTGTGTAGATGCAGTCACATGTGAGCTACCAGAATCTTAATTTTGCTGCCCCATCCCATTATCTGGTCTCTTAATGCAGGGTGGCTGATCTGAACAGGGCTGTGTCTTTGACACATTCCCAGGTCTTTAGTAGTAGGTATTGTTCAGCGAGAAGAAACGGTGTAAGGAAGACAGCTGGGCCGCCCACAGGCTACGTCTAGACTGCAAGCCTCTTTCGAAAAAGAGCATCTAGACTGCAAGCAGTACTTTCGAAAAAGCAAGCCGCTTTTTCGAAAGAAAGCACCCAGGCAGTCTGGATGCTCTCTTTCGAAAAAGCCCTGTTTGCATTCAAGAACGCCTTTTTTCGAAAGAGCACTTTCGAAAAAAGGCGTTCTTCCTCGTGAAATGAGGTTTTCCGCCGTCGAAAGAAAAGCCGCGTTCTTTCGATTTAATTTCGAAAGAACGCGGCTGTAGTCTAGACGCAGGTGAAGTTTTTAAAAAAAAAAGGTACTTTTTTCGAAAAAACCCTTGAGTCTGGACACAGCCTCACGGTCCAGCAGGCTAGGTAGCTTAGTCTTCACCCTGTCTTACAAGTTAGTCCAGCAGCAGGCTAGTGGGTTGGGGGATCAGTCCCCACCCATCCCAGACCATCTGATCAAGATGACAGTAGAAGTAAGTGCTCGGTGCTAGGCACTGCAGCCCGTTGCAGTCTGTGTGCGGCTGGGGGGGCAGGACCAACGTCACAGTGGTTAGCATGGCAGGCTCCGTGCCGCACACAGGCCTCAGAGGTCACCTGGACGTTCCAGCGGTTCCCAAGGTGGCTGCCGAGTCGAGCTTTATTTCCCCTTGTTCAAGCACTTTCTCTCCGCAACTCCATGCCCAGCTCAGCTCCCCGCGGTGGCAGAGACTGAGCTGCCTGCAGCCTCCTCGCCAAGGTCAGAGCCATCCATCAGCGCTCCGCGTCAGCACGGCCAGGTGGGAGGTGGAACATCCCCTCCCCGTTTACCTTCCTCCCCCCACCCCCTCTCCTCTGCCAGCCCAGCATTAACATTCTGCAGAGGTGCCCGGTCTGGCCTCGCTCACCGGAGCCACAGCGACCGTCTGGCAGGCACGTGTGGCGCCCGCTTCAGGGAGTGTCCTTACTGCAATGATGCAGAGGAGGAGCAGCGCCCGCCCACCAGGGGTGCTGGAACGGGACTGGGGGCAGTGCCCTCCCGCTTTTACCAGCTGCAAGGGTGAGCATGGCAGGGAGAGAAGAGGGAGTAGAGAGGAGGGGCCAGGCATGGCTGTTTGCATCTCCAACTTCCTTTCCAAACTTTCTGCCTAAGCGTGCACAGAAGGGATGAAGGCCCCCTCCCGCCACACACACACAAGCTGGGCCACAGCTCGCCACACTGTGTGCTTTGAGGAGGGAGGTGCTGATCAGCTTTCTCCGACTGACTAGCCTGATGGATTCCTCTATCTGGCCATACTACTTGCTTTCTTGAGAGGATTTCAATGAGCTCCCTGCAGCCAAAGAGCTAGTGAGCCCCATGGATCCCTGCCCCTTTGGTTAGTGAGCCCCATGGATCCCTGCTTCCCTTTGGCGAGGGAGCCCCATGGATCCCTGCTTCCCTTTGGCGAGGGAACCCCATGGATCCCTGCTTCCCTTTGGCGAGGGAGCCCCATAGATCCCTGCTTCCCTTTGGCGAGGGAGCCCCATAGATCCCTGCTTCCCTTTGGCGAGGGAGCCCCATGGATCCCTGCTTCCCTTTGGCGAGGGAGCCTCTTGTTAGAACTTCCTTCAGCTAGAGATACCCCTGCTGTGAGAACCATCCCTTGATCACTCTCGCCTATGCCTGGCCTGACCTGACCTGCATGCCCAGTACAGGTCACATTGCATCCATCCTGCTTGTATATGTCAGGGCCTCTCTGATGTCCAGAGGTCAGCAGCAGTTTGCCCCTCCCCACTTTGTCCACCCCCCATGGAGAGGGAAGCAGCACCCTTTCCCCAAACCCCACTCCAGTGCCATCAGCTTCACTTCTTCAGTGCTCCCCTTCCTCCTGCTCCATTCCCCCAGATGGTCCTGAAAGGAGGGGCTATTATCTTCACTGAGCCTGTGTGGCAACAGAGCCCCCAGAAGCCTGTAATTAGCCCTAATTATCTAAATCACAGCTTCGCTCTGGCAGCTCCTGCCGCAGAGTGCTCAGCAGACGGCATCACAAATACCAATTATCTCCCTGGCTGCCACTCCAGAGCACAAGAGAGATGGGAGACATGGGCAGCCGGGAGAGAATAACCAGGAAGCAAGGCTGAGGTAAACTGAGGCAGCAACTCACTTCCTCTCTAGGCTACATAGGCTGTGACCATTCTCCTGGGCTCCTTGCTGAGGGAATGGTGGAGCCTCTTTGTGATCCTTCCCCCCAGGAGAGGGCTGGAATGGAATCAGGAGTCATCCACAACAGCTACTACTCAAGTTCAGCTAGGTGTGCAGATATGGTGATGGGTGCTGAGTAGCAGCTTGACTAGAAGCTGGAGAGCAGACCCACCGCAATTCTGAATGAGGTAGTGTTTAGAACAAAGGTCTCTGACTGTCTGCTACTGACCCCATTGGGTGATCTTGGGGGAAGTCATGTCACTGCTCCGTGCCTCAGTTTCCCCGTCTGTAATGTTATTTCTCTACCTCACAGGGCACTGTGGGGCTGAAGCAGTTAATGGGCCTTGTTTGGATTGGGGTAAATAGGAGCAGCTGAGTGACTTTAATGGGGTGGTTTACTAACGCTGGATCTGAATTTGGCCCAGTGAGCTCCTTTGATGGAAGGTGCTCGAGATGTGCAAAACTCTCCAAGCCCCACTCTAGCCTCCTGCCCCACGGCCTGCTGAGAAACACAGCACTATTCAGTGAGGCAGCCTCCTCATGTCCCACAACCATCCTCGGAGTCCACCCCCATCCCCTACTGCCTTGGCAAATCAATGCCTTGGGTTCAGATGTCTTTAGGAAATACTGCAGTGACCCCCTCCTCAGCATTAAGCCCCCAGCCCCCTCACAGCTGCTGTGCATCTGGTGTGGCAGCCAGGGAGGCCACCAATGCAGGCTGTGGCTTGGACCCATGATTACAAGGCATCCCCTGGGTCTCTGCATGTCTCTCCTCCCCAGGCTGAGCCAAACAGGCAGAAGCCTCGTGCAGCACAATAGAAGGCCTGGGAAAATGCTCAATAACTATGTGTGTGGGTGACTATGGGCTGGAAAAGTACCTTCCCCCATTTACTGAGGGCAACAGACACCCTCCAACCAGCCCTGTGCTTCCCCACACCCGCACTGCTCGGTCGCCTGCAGAGATGTCCCCAGCTCTGGCTCAGCAGCGTTATCTGGACATCCCTCCCCTGCGCTCAGGGCAGCAGCTCCATTCCCTCTCCCTTTGAATGCAGAGCGAGACAAGCCGCACAAGGCGCTGGGCTGGAAAATTGGGTGCAGGAGCTGCCGTGAATTCTTAACGCTCCCCCTTTGGGCGAGTTCTACGGAGATACAGCTTGGAAGGCGGGGCTTGTTGGTTTTTGGTAGGGTTTTCTTTGGCTTCGTTATTGCAAAACTGAGGCTGCCTTTAAGTCATTTCCCAAGGCAGCTTGGTCATGCTCCTTCCCTACTGCTGCCTGCAGGCTAGATGCCACACTAATGCCTTCTCAGAGGATTCAAGGTGGCTCGTTTAGTGAGAGTCACCCTCTCCACTGCCTCAATGCACCATCCCCCATGCCCTCCTGTTACCTTCCCACCTTCAATGTGTGTGTTCTGGATGCAACCGGTACCAGGGCCCCATTGTGAGAGGAGCTGTCTGAACACCTAGCGAGAAAGGGTAGTGACAAAGGGCAGTGCAACAGCTGTGCCACCGTCTGTTTTACACATGAGGAATAGAGGCACAGAGGGTTCCTGTGATGTGTTCCTAGGCAAAGTGGCCCATGGCAGAGCCAGGAACTAAACACAGATCTCCTGCATCCTAAGCCAGTGCCCTGATCACAAAACCAGGCCATCCACCTGTGGCACTAGGATGCACCTAGGTACCCCATCACTGGAGTATCCCAGCCTTTCCTTGCCAGGGGATTTCTCCTCCCAGCACCCTGGGGGTTCGTCTACACTACACCGAAGACAGAAGCTGCTGCTGCCAATCTTCCAGGGTTCAGATGAGCAGGTCTAGTGAAGACAGCTAATTTGAACTGAAGGGGGCACTCCGGTCAATGCCAGTAGTCCTGCTTCCACGAGGAATAAGGGAAGTCGAAGGAAGAACACTCGCTCTTCAACTTCCTGCAGTGTGGACAGCGCCAAAAGCCAAGTTAAGGTACTTTCAGGAAAAAACGGAAGAACGGCTCTTGCGCAAGAGGGGTGTTTTGCTTAAGAAGGAGCAGTGTAGATGGCTCCTTTTTGCGCAAAAGCCTCTTGCGCAAAAACGGAGCCTCATTAATTATGGAAATGAGGTGTGGCGATATTCCACACTTGGTCTCATTTGCATATATTTTGCACAAAACGGGGGCAGTGTAGACATAGCCATGACGTGTACAGGTGGCTATTTGGCAGGATCCTTCTACAGTCCACTGCTAAAGATTTATTTTCTCAGAGGGGTCGCCATGTTAGTCTGTAACTTTCAAAATGAGTACAGGTTGAACCTCTCTCATCCTGGGCTCTCTGGTCTGGCTATATCCCTGGTCTGGCAGGACCACAGACGTTGCTGGAACAGAGAGCCCCAGCCCCAGAGGCTGAGTGGCTGGGGAGAGAGAAGTTGGTCTGGTTGGCAGCAGCCTGCAGGGTCAGTGACCCGGGGAGAGAGCCCCAGGAGCAGCTGCCGCCACATGGGGGAGGGGGCCAGGGAACCTCGGGAACAGCTGCTGCCATGCATGCGAGGACAGGGAACACCGGGAGCAGAGCCAGGCAGGTGAGCCAGAGGAGGTCAGGCCTCCAGATTCTCCCAGGGCAGCAGCCAGGAGGCGAGCCCCAGGAGAGCCCAGATGCCTGACCTTCCCTGGTCCCACAAATTCCCTTGTTCAGGACCATTCCAGTCCTGAGAGTGCCAGACCAGGGAGGTTCAACCTGTAGCCCTGTGGCACCTTAGGGTACATCTACACAGCAGTGTTATTTCAACATAACTGCCATTATTCTGAAATAGCGTGGTCCGCGTCTACACTACCAGCAGTTATTTTGACATAATGTCAAAATAACGTCAAGCTGGAGGACTTCTTACTCCGACTCCTGTAACCCTCATTGTGCAAGGAGGAAAGGAAGTTGGAGGAAGGGTGCTCTTTCTCGGACTTCATGATCTTTCGTGGGTAAAACCCACTTCCTCAGATGAGCTGGAGTGGATAGGACAGGAACAAAGATAATTACAACACAGGGGAGAAGAAAAAAAATGCATTTGCTTTCCAAGTACACATCTAATCCCTTCTAGGGGGCAGGGAAGCAGGGTTTTACCTCTTCCCACACCAGAACCCTGGATCTGAAATCTCCCCTCCCCTTTGAAACCCCTTATATTTTAATTAGGGGGTGCTTAGTATTAGTGAAAGATCCCCACCTGGCTGTGATATATACTTCCTGGCAGCCTTCTTTCTACCCCTGGAGCTAGCATAGCATGGACAACAGCGGGGCAAGCGTCTGCTTCACTGATACCACTCAGCCTTCAGCGGGGAGTTGGGTCTTCTTGGCCAGTTTCCACTTTGGCTTCCATACCTGCTGACCCGGACTGAGTTACTGACCTATGATGAGATGGCTGCTAGTTCTTGAGGAGCTGAAATACTCATCCATTTCCTGTAGGCCTCTAGAAACAACCCGCTGAGGGTGCTTGGCAGGACCAGCCTCAGGGGCGTGCAGTCAAGGTGGCCGGCCCCATGGCCAGCTTCCAAGGGCACCAAATCTGGGAGTGAAGTGGGTTATTTTTTACTCAGCCATATGCAGGGGGACACCAAAAACAGTTTCCAACCTGCCCAATGAATGATCCAGAGCTGGCCCGGGTAGCTGCTGCTCTCCTAGCATGGAGGTGGAACAGATAAGTGGCCGTGTGTGGTATTTCAGTGAAGTGGTGATATACAAAGAAGATTCTGCAACTTAACATCAAATAGGACCCATCTCTAGGGATTTAGACGCCAGACTTATGTGGTCACCCTGCCAGGCCTGAACGCATTGCATCCAGTGGACAGCGACAATACACACACGCCAGTGCATTGCTTACTGCATTCCAGCCAAGGGCACTGTATGATCTGCAACCCTGCAACCTACCACTGATTCCACCCCTTGCAAAACCAGCACAGGCCTGATCTCTGGGGTACAGCAAGTTTCTAACCTTTGTGGATGAGAAAGCAACCTTGAAAACACAAACTAAGCGCAAGCCGATGCAGCACTGTCTTCCTGAGTCTGCAGACAGCCTGAAACACTAGCAGTGACAACCCAACTCAGATACCCACCCCAAAACTGGACAGGAGCCACTGAGCACTGTTTATCCAAGTGCTTCTGCTAAATGTTATGTGCTCATCCTACAACCTCACACTCAATCCACCACTTTTCAGGGTGACACAAGCTAGGACTACCCCCTACTCAGTTACCAAAACCTCTAGCTCCACCCAACATCTTTTACCATGCTGTTCATACTGTCTCCCTTGTAACAGAGTCATTGCCTTTAGAACACAGCCTCACAGCCTGGGGTGGGCCTGCAGCACCTCTGCCTCAGTTTCTTCTCTTCAGCGCTCCTTCAACCCACAGCCTAAGGCATTCAGAAACAAGACTCTTTTTCCAGGATCCAACTTTTTAAGCCCTTACGCTGTTACCAGCTACTCTCCTCTAGCTCCACTTGCACTGGCAACAGAGTCTGTTCAGACAAACCAAACTCAAAACATTCTCAACAGCGCTTCCTCTGCCGTGTCTCCGCTGGGGCGCAGTGGTTATCACCCTCCTCAAGAGACCCAAAGTCAGGAAGCTGGATCCCCCAAAACCACAAGGGGTTTTGAAAGAGAGTAAGTTGTGAGGTTTCTTTCTTTTCCATCTGTGATGTCCCTGGTCCCTACCCATCCTTAGTGCACCAGGTAATGGGATTTCAGCCCTCGCTGCAGGAGCTCTCACCCCCTATCTGCTCAGCCTAGCAATTAATTCTGCCCCACCTCCCTAGTTTCAGCACCATTCATCACCCCTTCAGTCTCCCTCTGCCCCAAGTTCTGTCCTCACTAACTCCTGCGCTGCAGCCGCACCTCTGCTTCTCCTGAAATTTTTCACCCTCCTTTCCCAGGCCTGCAGCAGGGTCCCATCCCCACTACCAGGCAAAGGGGCAAATCCAGGGACCCTTGACCCCTTTCCTGGCTGGAGGCTGCAGGGAGAGAAGAAAGTGGGGAAAGTCTCTGGGAGGAGGAACAGATCCCAGCCCCCCTGAGCTGCAGAACTCATACTCTTCCTGCTTTGCCCTCCCTTCTTCCTTGAGAGCATTGGGGTGCTGAGGGGCAGGGAAGAGCCGCAAGGATCTGCCTGCATCAGTTCCCATCCATTGTTCAGTCCCAGCCGGCAGGCAGAGAGCTCACGTTCCCCAAGGGGCTGGAGCTTCCCTTACCATCCCAGCCTGGTCACAACCCCTGCCCAGGCCCTGTCATGGGTGGGAAGTAAAAAACACCAAGAGATGGCCACACTGCATTCTGCCTACCTGCCACCATGGCCTGGAGGCTCCCCATAGGCTGGGGTGGGGGTCAAGCCTGCCCCCCTCCCCATTTCCAATAGGCTTGGAGGCCAGTTCACAAGACAGAGCAACAGGCAAATAGCTTTCTCCTGCGAGTCCAGGATCTCCTACGGGAGCCTATTTGCTCCTGGCAGCACCACTAGCTTTGCCCACAGCTTGAGCCAGGACTGTGCCCAGGGCTGCCCGTTTTGCAGGCCTGCCTGGGGCACCTGATGCCCCTTCATGTTCCCCACCTGGGGAGGAGAGTGGGTGGCAACACAGGTGGGGCTCAGCCTCATCCCACCTTACAGGGCCGGCCTCCCCGGGACACGCATACCCAAACTGTGGAGGATCCACCGCTGAAATGTGGGGCCACTCGCATGAATGAAATCAAATCTCATCTCAAAATAAATGGCGTGGGGGTACTGTACTGACTGGCTTGTTAACGGCTGTATTTAATGCATGAAACCCCCTCAGTGGCATAGTTTAACAGCCATGACTCTCCCCAGCTCCAGAGTGAGGCAGAATCCAGGGCACTGGCAATAGCTTAGGCCTCCATTACATCCAGGCCCACCTACGTCCTCCCAGTCCCTCCCACGCCCAATCAGTCGTCCCAGGCCTAGCCTGTGTATTGCAACATGTACAGGTTGAACCTCTAAAATCCGGAACTCTCTGGTCTGGCAACATCCATGGTCCGGCAGGACCAGAGAGCCTCAGCGGGCCAGGTTCAGAAGCACAGCCCAGGCTGGGCAGGCTGTGGGGAGCATAACCCCAGTGAGGCTGCACGGTGGGGAGCACAGCCTTGGCCAGGGCTGATGACCAGGAGCGCAGCCCCACCTGGGGATGGAGGCAGTGGGGAAAAGCCTCCATTGGGGCTGGCGCAGTGGGGGAGCGCAGCCTCAGCCAGGGCTGGAGTCAGTGGGACCAGCAGCTGGGCACACAAGCCGGGCTGGCACTGTGTGGGGCACAGCCCCAACCAGGTCTGTAGGCAGCAGGGTGGACCCTGTCTGGGGCTGGTGCTGCGTGGGGATGGACACAGCAGGGCAGGCATCACAGAGCACAGCCCCAGCGGACAGCAGAGTCCTACACCCAGGTAGGGAGCCTTGACCTCCCCTTGTCCAGCAAATTCTGTGCTTCGGGGCCATTCAGGCCCTGAGGGTGCCGGACATGGGAGATTGGACCTGTTCAGAGGAATATAGTGAGCTGAATTCTCAGCAAAGCAGCCAGCGGAACCCAGAATGAGTCGCAGCTGGTGTAGTCATAGTACTCCTCTCCCTGCAGGGCTGTATTAGGACAGGAAAGGAACATATCTGGGGAGCAAGGGGTTGGAGAACAGCCCATAACACCGTTAGTGTAGTAGCGTGCTGCAAACGGCATAACTTACAGCACCCCCAAGGCGGTCTGTGTTAGGTTGGGTTGGGGTCGGTCCCCATCTGTCCTGAGATCTGGAGAAGCAGAAAGTGTATTTGGGCCATCTTCCTGCCACACCGCAAATTGTAAACTCTGCATCTGAGGGCTCGTGTGTTTGCTTTTGCTGGCATAGATAGGAAGGGATGGCAGTTCAAAAGCTGCCATTAGATGTGTGCAATCAGATCTACATGCATAAGAATCGTATGAGAAGCCCTGGAAAACACACAGACCTTGGAGAAATTGGTCCTGGAAACACAGCAGGAGGGAGCCTGCAAGGAAAGCAAGGGTGCAAAGTTGCAGGGGGTGGGGCAAATAAGTGGGGAGTGAACTAGAAAGTACCAAGCTTCTGGGAGATAGGATGGTGCCAACAAGACATAGGGAGGGAAATGGGGTTGACTTGGAGAACGAGGCAGTGACTGCACGGGGCAGGTAGGGGCAACAGCAGAGATGCAGCCCTTTGTTCTCCATGGAATCTGCTGGTGATGAGCACGGCTGAGAATTCAGCCATTCATCTTGCTCTGCTCCCGTTACCCCCATCTCAACTTTCTCAGCAGTGTCCTCTGCTCACATCCCCACCCCAGGACGTACCCCTACCCAACTCCATCCTGCCCCAGGAAGCCCTCCCTGGTGGGCTGCGGGGGCAGGCCAAGAGAGGCAAAAGACAAACAGACTCAGACGCAGCCTTTCTCGTTTTGTTTTGTTTGTTTTTTGTTTGCTTTTTTTTTTAATAAGAAATTTATTGCAAATATAGAAATTGATTTTCTCCATACAGGAATCTCCGAGTTGAGGAAAAACGATTTCGTGCCATTCAGTTTAAAACAAGGAGGGAAGGGGATAAAAATAAAAACCAATGTGTCCATACAGAACCAAGGTCACGGGGTCGTTACAGGAGAAGGGACAGGAGTGGCTGGCGAGGAACCAATCCGGGCAGCTGCCTCCGGATCTGCATTACATTCAAGGAGTGCATGGGACGGGCACTGGAGAGGGAACTACTGGCTCTCTGCCCCTCTAGTGCTCTGAATGTGGAGCCATTGGGGAGGGAGAGGGCTGGATTGACCCCCACCTCTCACAACCTGGGATCTCCAGAATAGGGCTCACTGAGAGCAAGGCCTCATGTGGGGTGGGGGCATGGTGGCAAAGGCCAGGCGTCCCTACCATGGTGTGGCCTGATGGGAGGAAGGAGGGAGCAGAGGACAAGGGGAAATTCATCCCTTCCAGAGAAAGGAGAGGGAGGCATCCCACCCGGAGAGGGTCAGGAGTAGCAGCACAGAGCTTCCTCTTTCCCCCCTGTGGGGCAGAGGGGAGCAGTAGAGAGACAGCCTCTGGCTATGTGAGGGCAGGTGATCTGGTGGGGGCAAGGGACAGGCCAGTGCCACAAGGCCACTTCAGTGTGTCAAGCCTCTACTCTTCCCTCCCAGGATAAAATGCCAGAAACCTGCTGGGAGGAGAAGGGAAGAGGGCAGCATTCTCCAGTCCAACCCCGCAGAGCCCAATGCCTAACAGAAGCAGAGTCCCAAGCCAGAAGGGCCCCCTCTGATCACCTAGCCTGCTCTCCTTCTACCGCAGGCCACAGAACTTCCCCCAATTAATTCCTGCTGCAGATCAGCCACTGACAGAGAATCCAGCAAGGCCCTTGCTAAGTTGGCTTAATGGTTAATTGCCCCTCAAAAATGTACAGCTTCTTTCCAGTCCCAACTGGTCTAGTGCAGTGTTTCTCAACCTTTTTTGATGAAGTACCCCTTTTTCCAAAAAATAAATAAATTAGAAGTACCCCCAGTACTTACAGTTTTCAGACACCAAAAAATATGTTTTCTACCATTGCAACAGTTTTGTTTAAACAATTTAATAGTAGCTACGTGGGTGATGGAATTTCTGGGTGTAAAAAGTACAAAAAGAATAAAGCGCTGTGAAACTTAAAACAAAATTCAGTTTTCTCCAAATTTCAGTGGTGATGACATCCCCTTCCAGACTTCTCTCGAGGACCCCTAAGGGCACTCGTACCACTGGTTGAGAAATACTGGTCTAGTGTCCACTTCCAGCCATTGGATCATGTTAAACCTTCCTCAGCTAGAGCGAGAAGCCTGTTACCAGATACGTGGGATGCCACGGGCCAGGGCGGGATGTCCTACAAATATGGGCAGCTTCCTGTGCACGCGCGAGTTGGCCACCCTAAGGAGCCTCATGTTGGATAGCAGGACTTGCTGTGCATTCCCCATGCTGAGCTATGCAGCCCTGCATCCCAAGCTGAGGCTGTGGGGGCTGCACTGGGCAGATTCCAGATGGGAGTCACTCCGGGAGGATCTCCGTCAACAAAGGAGTCCACGGAGCAGGCGCGTGCTAGCACTCGGTCCCTACTGCCTATGTTCCTAGTCATGGTTCGACTGGGCTGGCCTTCCAGTGGCAAGCGCTTAGAATTTGCCCCTCTGCGTGCCAGCTCTCTGTCATGCTGCTGCCTGTGCCCAGCACTACTAGGAAGTGGCTTGGTACCCACAGAGAGGGGACAGAGCCAGCCTTATTGGTCCTGCTCCGCTATCCTCCCATCCTCCCCTGCCACCTCTCAGACCCCCCAGCTGTTCCTCCAACCCTTCTTCCTGCTTTGTTCTCTCATCTCCATCAGTCCTGCTGCGTCCTCTCACCAGCTGGCACCTCTTCCCAAAATCATTGCCCTGCCTTCTCTGCTCTCCCTCCTTATACTGTCACCCCCTTCCCCTCCATCACGCCACTTCTCCCCGCTCTGGCAACTGCATGCTTCTTCCCTGCTCTTCTCGGCTGCCCCCACCAGCTTCCTCCTCTCCAGCAGCCCTGCTCTTTTCTCTCTCTGCCACCTCCTCTCCATTTCTCTGACTCCCCCACCTCCTGCTCTGCCACCCTCCCCTGCCATCCCCTCTCTTCTCTGTCTCCTCCATCCCTCGCTCCTCTCTGACCTCTTCCCTCCTAATGCTCTCTGCTGTCCACCCCCACTCCCCGCTGCCCCTTCTCCTTGCGAGCTGCCTCAGAGAGGCTCTGGCGGGCATGGGCACTGATTAGCATTGCAAACACACGGCCACCGCCTCAGCCAGGATTTCTTGACGTTAATTTTCATTTGTTGTTCATGAATATTTCACACCTGCCTCAGGAGAAATTGTACGACACAGGGCGCGGGGCAGCGAGAAATGAGCACTCTAGCACACGTGGGGGTGGAAGCTAGCACCTATTGCAAGGGGAACAGCAATCACCTAGGGGTCAGAGTCCATTCCAGGGGCACAGGAATCCAGCTCTGCTCCTTCCAGTTGAATGACGGTGATTCTTGTCCTCCCTGCAATGAATCCTGGGTTTGCTCCAGCACAGAAACAAAGCCAGAAACTAGCCATAAGCTTCAGGTTCTGAATCACCCCCAGGAAACCCTTTCTTCTGCATGGCTTCATGGACTCCAGAGGTCCAGGAGACAGGGCAGGAGTCTCTGAGCAGCCCTCTCACCACACTCCCTGCCAACTATCTGAGGGGAATGGAAATGGACAAATTCCTCTCCAAAGCCCACTCAAGTCAGCAGGAGTCTCTCCATTGACTTCAGAGAGCAGGCCCAAAGACATCAGAGGTGTCCTCGAAGCTGGGGCGCCCCGTCACCACACATCAAGGCTCTAGGTCTCCACAGACAGGCCTCACTCGTGGGTTCAGGCTGGAGCAGATGGCAGGGGTCTTCCCAGAAGGCCTTGCGCATGCAAGTGGCTCTACTGACAACAGTGGGGGCTGGAGGGAGAAGGGTTAAACTGGCCACAAGAGTGAGCAAGGGCTGCAGGGCCAGGCCCATCACACCCACTGGGACGTAGCCAGTGCCCTAACCAGTAGCTAGGAAATTTGCAGGGGGGAGAGGAGGCGCGGACTGGAGAGGAGCAGTCTGAAGGGCATTATTCAGCTGGGGCACCGGGCTTGGGTTCTCTTTGGCATCTGCTCCCTCCAGAAATTGTATGTCTCAGATCAAATCACAACAGGGTGAGAGTGGGGAGGGAGAGACCAGGGAGAGGGTTAAATCTCGACAAACTGGCACATACACAACAGGTGTTTGCTCAGAAAAATACAGTCAAATCATCATGCAAAGATAAGGTTAGATCTGCTCGTTTCAGCCACGGCGCGTGTGTACTTCACTGGCTGTCGTTCCCATTCGCCAGCCAGCGGCGGGGAGGGCTGCTCCCCCTCCCATCCCCTCAGAACAGTCCTCTTGTGCAAACTTCCACCCCCCGCCCCGAGGCTAGGGGTCACTGCAGGGAGGAAGGCGCTTGGGTTGCTCACCCCTTCTAACCTCCCTACACCCCCAGCTCAGGCAACAGGAGTTTCTCCTTCCACGAGACCACCGGCAGGCCCCCACCCCTTCTCCCTAGTCCTCTGCCTCCTTTCTTCTCCTTAGGGGTAGAACGGGAGCTGAGATCCTGGTAGAGTATAACCCCTCAATCCACCCCTTACTCCCCAAATGTGGAACAGCTTATGGGATTTACTGGGCCCTGGGCAGTACCATTGAGAGGGGAGGAGAGGAAAAGATGATGGGGCATACAGAGGACGCGGTCCCCCTTCACTCTCCAGCAGGCTCTCACCCTTTCCTGCCATGAGGGGACTCGGCGTGATCTAACTCCTTCTTGTCATCTGCTGGCTCCCTTGTTTTATGAGCCCCTGGAGTCAATCTGAAGCCTCGATCCCCATGCACCCTTCTCCTCACTGCTCCATCTTGGGGAGAGAGGGAGGGGCTGCGCTACAGCTGGGATCAACATATGGCAAAGCAGCCCGTGATGCAGGAAGCACACTGACAAGCAGGGGGGTCTGAGGCAACAGGAGACTTGGGTTGCACTAGGGTATTTAAAACCGTCCTAGGGAACGTGCCCCAAGATCCCTTCCTTAGGACATTCCATTGCCACTACACCCCCTTCCCTAGGATCTCGGTAGGGAATACACCTCTGGGATTTACCCACCAGCCACCGGATGGTGCTGTTGCCCACAGATAGCGGAGAATCTGTTTGACAGACAAGGTGGGTGAGGTAATAGTTTTACAGGACCAGCTTCTCTTGGTGAGAGAGAAGTGCTAAATAAAAGCTATTACCTCACCCACTTTGTCTCTCTCAGAGCCCGGGACCCACACAGCTATAACAACACTGCCTACAAGAATCTGTTCATGCTAACCAGCCCCTTCTAAGAGGATCCACGCTGGGTACTTGTGCCCAATGGCTGCTGTGGAGAGACACCCATGTGCTGAACTCTTGTCTCCACCGCCCCTCTCCCTGCATCCCTGTCAGTGCCACTGACCATCCTCCTGGGCTCCGAGAAGCTCCTCAGAGGGAAATGGCCCCTCCCAGGCTTGGCCCAGCCACGGTGCTCCCCCCCTCCCAGCAATGACAGGTTCAGACAGCATTAGAGGAAAGGGAGGGGAGGCCTCAGCCCTCCTCCCATCTGAGAAAAGGGAAAGATTGTCAAAGATCAGGGAGGGGGGTGGCCAGTCGCACAGGAAGCAGCGTCCCCGCAGGCCAGAGGAAAGAGCCACAGATCTGGTGGGTGCCAAACATTGTGCTTTGTTGGTGTGTTCCGAGACAGGGGTGGGGAAGCAAGGGCCCAAGTTGGTGGGGAGCTAGGGCCCAAGTCCAGGGGAGCAATGCTGGGAGGGGAGTGGGCTGGGCACACGGGGTTTGCAGGCCCATTGAGGATTCCCTCAGATGGGTGGGCACCGTGGTGAGTGGCACCCACAGGATCAGCTGAATAGGGGAGGAGAAGGCCGGTTGGAGCTTTGCAGAGGACAGTGAGAGAGCTCAGTCCAGGAGCTAACAACCCTCCCACTCTAACGCCACGACCATGGCAGGGCCCACAAAGGGAGAGCCCAGGAAATCACCCCCTCCTAGAATCAGAACCAATCTCCTGGGCTGTGCCCTATTTCCCCTGGCCATTCCCCACTCTCTCCCTCCATCCCATATTTTACCCCCTCTCCTCCAAGCCCGGAGCTCTCTCCTCTCCATGGGAGGCACATGTGCCCCATTCATGGGAAACACAGGCCCCACCCACGGTCCTATCCAGACCCAGCCCTTTCATACTTGCAGTGTAATAGAAAATGGTCACATCCACCCGTTCTACAAATGCCCCTCCCCCCCAGGAGAGGGGTCCCTGCTCTGGTCTAGCTGGGTGGGAGGAGGCATAGGAGCACCGTGATTGTTATTCCTCCCCTAGGCCTTCCTCAAGAGTCTGATCTCCCTCCTGCCCCCCCCCCCCCAAAATGCAAGGGACAGGGGGGTGCAGAATCTGCAGCACAACTGAAAGAAGTGGGAGATGCATGCCCCTGCCCGGCTCGGGGACAGGGTGGGACAGAAGGGGTGAGAGGGGAACCCTTCAGATCTCAGCGCAGTCGGGAACTCCCACCTTCTTCCTCACCCCCGCCTCACCCTGCCATTAGCAAGCCCCACTCTGCCATGCCAGAGAACATGCTCCCCAGCATTTCCTGGAAGACAACTGGACTGTTTGGCTGAAGGTGTGGGTGGGAGATTCCCAGGGCCTGAGAAAGCGGGTGACCCCTCTTCCAAAATACACGGTTGGGAAGAGCCCCGTGCTGTGCGCCCTACCCCCCTTTCCTCAGTGAACGAGGGAGGCGGATGTGGTCATGAGCCAGGAAACACACCCCCAGGTTCAGGAAACCCCACTGGAGTCCATGGGGGAGGAAAAGGAGAGAAAGCCTCCAGTTACATGCTAGAGTCTATACAAGCCCCACATGTCTTGGGGAGGTGGGAGGAAGCCTTGAAGACCCCCGATCCCACAAAATGCCAAGGAGGGGCTCTCTGCTTCGTGACATCCCCCATTTTCACTTGATGAGAATGCATGGTTGGGGCTGCCCCCTCAAGGGAACAAACAGAAGCCCCACCCCCAACCTTAACTTCCCCTCCCCCCAATCTGGAACAAAATAACAACAGGAACATAAAAGCAATGGTTAGTGGTTTAGTCTAGGCCTGGTTAGCATCCTTCTCTGCCCCCCTCGCATGCCTATCCCCCTTCTTCATCCTTCCCTCCCGCTAGCCCCCAGCGTCATTACCACAGTGTCAAAGCAGGTAGCTCCTCCCAATCAGCTGCAGGAGGAAGAGTGGTCCCCGTAACACAGGAAAGACAATTCATTGCAGGAGTTTGTTTTTTGTTTGCTTTCTTTCTTTTTTTTTTTTTGTAAACTTTTTAAGAAACGGTTCTCAGTTCGTTTTTGTTGAGGGAAGAGGGGGCTGTTCGGTTTTTGATCACAGTCAAGTGGTTCTTTTGTTGGTGGTTGTTGGATTTTTTTCTTTCCTTTTAAAGAGAGTCACAATTTCTGCTGAGCAGAGACTCCTTTCCAGTAATCCAGGATGTCGTGCAGATCCTCGTCCTTGGCAAACTGGACTTTCTTCCGCAGGGCATGGCCAGCCGCCATGTAAACCTCCTCCCGGTGGTGCTTCTTGTAAGGCCGGAAGCGCTCCCAGATCTTGTGAGTGCTCTCAGAGGAGTACTCAGGGCTGGAGGAGTAGCCCGAGAAGTAGTGTCTGGGGGAGAGCTGGGAGTACGTGGAGTCCCGCTTGGAGCGGGAGAGCGGCTTAAGGAATGACACCCGCTGGCTCAGGGTGTCAGCGCTCTCCTCATAGTACAGGGCCGGGAAAGAATGTCGGTGCTCGCTGCAATGATAGGAAGGTTTTACCTCCAGGTGGTGGATGGCGCCCGGGGACACCAAGGGAAGACGATCCAGGGGGCTGTTGAGTGGGCTGCCTTTTTCGATGTACTTGGAATCCGACTTGCTCATTGGCGGGTGGTCGGGCACATCCAGGCTGAAGACCTTGGCACTCTTGATGGAGCCACTGGATGAGACGCTGCAGGTCTTCCTGGTCACAGCCGCATCTGCGCTCAGCTGGCGCTGTAAGGGGTGGTGGGAGCTCTCCTTGTAGGACGGCGACAGGAAGCCGGGCCGCTCCAGCCCTCCTGAGGAGCCGGCGGGGATGGACTGGCACTCGTAGCCCATGTCTGAATCCACGCCGCTCCCTCCTCCTAGGAAGGAGGCTGTGTCCAGCTTGAGGGCGTCAATGCAGTTGTTGATGATCTGGTTGACCTTGTCCACTTCCTTGGCGATGGTGGAGATCTCAGCTGCCGAGCCTTGACCATTGTCAAGCTCACGCAGATCGTCATCCCGCTGGGATCGCTCCAGTCCATCCCCACCGCCCGTCCTCACCTCAATGTAGTTGCCCTTGGTGGTAACTTTGGGAGTCTCCATCCCAGCCTCAATTGACTTGGAAGAGGGCAGCTTCTCCCCAATCATGGAAGGGATGGAGGACATCCGCGAGACGGGGATGACGGGTGGCTCGCCCAGCTTCTGCGAAGAATGGACAATGGAGCTGGTGTCGATATCCGAGCCATAGCGCATCTCTAGGATGGTCTTCTTAACATTGAGGGACTTCTGCTTCTCTTCCTGCATCCTTCGCTTCCGCAGGCAGTAGTACACCACTCCCAGGACGATGACCATCCCAAAGAGACAGCCCAAGATGGTCATGATGTAGTGAGTGGTGGTGGAGGTATTGGGCACTGGGTCCTCCCTCCCCTTGCTCCTGGTGGCAAAAGACAGGCAGGTGTGGTTGTAGCGCTTGGAGTTGCGGATGGAGGCCACACAGAAGGTGTAGTCCGTGTGGGCCTTCAGCTTGTTCAGGGTGACATATTCCTTCTTATTCTTCAGGGTCGTAACATCGGAGACGTAGCTGTTGTTGTACTGGACCAGCACGTACATCTTGCTAAAGGGCGAGGGGATCGTCACCACAAGGGTGGCTGAATTGATGGTCACATGGTGCAGCTTGATGCTGGGGTTGAATGAGGAGTCGGTGGTGGAAGAAGCCGGAGGTTCGACGGAGAGGAAGTCCCCAGGGTTGAATCCTGAGTTCTCATCCAGGTCTCTCTGGGAGTCGGGTGTGTAGGGGGTGGGATTGATCCTTGAGAGGGACGGGATGGTGCCGCCCCGGCACATGGACTGGAAGATGGTGATGGCGTTGCGGTTATGGTGCGGTCGAGGCATCAGAAGCGGGTAGCCAGCAAATTCCCGGGGCGTCTCACACTGCAGCCGGTCGTAGTTCTTGGTGACATTGTTGAAGACCACCAGCCAGGTGAGGAAACTGTAGAGGCTGCAGTCGCAGTTGAAGGGGTTGCCAGCTAGCTCGCACACCATCAGGTTGCTCAGGCTGGTGAAGGTGTTCCCCTCCAGCCTGCTGAGCCGGTTGGAGGACAGGTCGATGCTGATCAGGCTGGGGCACTCGGAGAAGGCAGTGGGTGTGACCACCTCAATCAGGTTGTGCTGCACGAAGAGGAACTGCAGCCTGGCCATGCCCCGCAGCATGCCCTCCGTCAGGTTGGTGAGCTTGTTGTAACCCAACTGCAGGACCTGCAGGTTGGCCTGCCCCAGGAAGGCCCCGTCCTCAATGTAGGAGATCTCGTTCTTGGTCAGGTTCAGGTCGGTGAGGTTGCTGAAGCGGTTGAGGGAGGAGTACAGCACCACCTTGAGCTTGTTCTCATTCAGGCGCAGGTCGTGCACCGTGCTGTTGATGTGCTGGGGGATGGTCTCGTAGGGCGGCTGGTTCTGGCTGCAGATGGCCAGCCACACGTAACCCTTGTCCCCCTCGATCAGCCAGCAGTCGCCATGCACCGTGCCGGGGGAGAACACGCAGATCAGGGCGGCCGCCCACAAACCCAGGCGCAGCATGTTCGGGTGCGGCACCCCACCTCCCCCCCACGGGCAAGAACAGGAAACAAGCCTCTGGAGAGCAAAGGGAGAGGAGCAAAGGGAGAAGATAAGAGGCAACACTCCTTGGGTGCTTAGTGATAGGAGGGCACAGGCGCCTCAGTTCTATCCGGTGCCCTCACCAACATTTTTCTTGTCCCTCCCTTTGCAGAGCAGCAGAGAGCAAAATCCACTCGTGCTTGCAGCTCCCAATCCCGGACCAGAAGGGCAGGGACAGAAATCTGTGCTTCTCTTTAAAGCAAAACAAAAATTAACCAACAAAACTTCAAGACTCAGGAACAACACCCCCACACACCCTCCCCACCTTCCCCCGTGACCACCATGAGGTGACTCCTCTTCTGTCGCTGGGCTCCCTGGATTGCTCCTCCTCCCCCTTTCTTGGGTCCCCTCTGAGACACTTCAGAACTTCAGATCAAACATCTTGAAAACAAAAACATAGATAGCGAGCATGCGAGCGAGAGATCCATCTGTCGCTGGAATCTGGAAAGGAAACACACAAGAGACAAGAGGAGACATCAGTCGGGGGGGTCTTTGAAATACGGAAGATGACGGCTAGGTTTGTTGGTTTCTGGGGGACAGGGAAAAGCAGAACAGGGAGCGTTGCAGGTGGACGGGGGGAGGCGGTATTGCCTGCTACGCTGATAAGCCTTGGCAAAGGGAACCCTTGCAACATAATCTTGTATCAGTGATAGCCAGAAGGGTACTTGGGTTTCGTTATGTAATAGAATCACAGTCTGGTGTGTGTGTGGGGGGGGGGGAACAGCGGGAGGGACGTAGCTTTATTATGATCGGCTTAAAACTCCAAAGCATAAAGAAAACACAACCCAAGTCAACCCAACCCCAAGAAACTTCGGCTGCCAGCGCAGAGAACGGAAATCGCACAATACACACGCGCGGGGGCGCGCACCCGCTGATGATAAATAAATAAGAATCCCATCTAAATGGGGTTTTTTCCTTGATGCAAAACAATAAATAATTCATGGGTTGTATAACTGCTCTCGTTCCGAAAATAATTCCCTCATCTCAACGCAGGCGAGGGTTGGGGACAACGTGGCCTTCGCAAGCAGGGCTCAGAGAGGGACGTTTAGAAGCGGGAATTGTGAGTGCTGGATGCCCATGCAAGAGCAGAGGGGCGTGTTGGCTCAGAGCGGGAGAGGGCTGTCAAGAGCCCTCTGGCAAAGGGTGGCTCCTGCACGTGGCATGGGACAGGTGCACAGAGCTGCACCCCAGTGTGGAGGGGACAGCATGGTGCTGTATTATTATTATTATTTTTTCATTTCTGCTATTGTGGCGCTATTGTCAGAGAAGGAGAGCAAACTAATTCCTGCCCAGGCTGGTTAAAGAATCTCGCCACTTGCCCGAGGGTGAGGAGAAACACTCAATAGTTGCCTTACCCCACTGTGGGGAGAGCACCCCCTGCTGGTAGCAGGGAAACATTTCTGTCCCCCTTTCGTCCCCCAACATCAAACCCTGAGACTCATCCTGAGCCAGAGAATCCAGCCTGGTGTCCCCTCTGCTCAGGGGCTGCCAGCACACCCCACTCTTGGGAGATAATCCCTGCTGCTGCCAGGGAGTCATTTTCAGTCCCCTTTCTCTGGCCCTGCATACCCATCTCCTACTCTCCAGGCAGGAGCTCCCTCTGCTGACATCCCCACTGACACTGCCCCCTCACCCTCTGCTGTCACTAATGTCTCTTAGCCCCAGCCTTGGAGGAGTGCCCTCTGCTGCGACTAAGGAGACATTCCCATTCTCCAGAGGGGGCACGGATAGAGGGAGCTGCCAGAAACAAGAGAAAAATGCATCATAGCTACTTAAGATTCAGAATCCTGTCTTCACTCCTCTTTTTTTTCTAGGGATGCTCACTAAGGATATTGCTAAAAACCTTTGCTGCTAAAGCCCAGCCCTTTTCCAATGCAGAGACCCACAGGGCAGAAACAGCGGGAGGCAGGGGCGGGGCAGGGGGGAGTCAGGGAAGAAAAACCAACTCTTGTGGCAGGAGGCTGACGTCTGCAGAGAGATCTGAGCTGATTTGGGGCTGCGGAATTACCAGGGCAGCTGGATTAAGGGATCAGAGATGGTGTCAGAGAGAGACACTTGCATATTCAATAACCCAGCAAGGAAAGCCAAGGGGGAGGGAGGAAGGCGCAGAGGAAGGGCAGAGGTAGTGCTGAATCCAATGGACAAGATGGAGGAAAGGATCCCTTCCCCATCACTGATTGAATGAGGCCTCCATGCTTGTTCTACCTGTGACCATCCTGCTATGGCCCCTGGCTGCAGCGCAGGTTTGTTCTGGCCTGGGCCAATGCTGAAGCAGGAGGTGCTGGTTTCCAAGGGCTGGCTTTTCCTCTCTTGACAGTGTAATGCCACGCTAAATAATACCCTGACTTGGCATCCTCCTGTGGGTTGTGGGAAGGAGGCTCTGCTGGCCCCAGCCATGTCACTGCTGACTCGCTCCTGCTGCTCCTTAGCGCTCTCCACTAACGCTGGCTTTTCTCTCACCCTTTTGCAGGGTGTCTCCCGACCTAGGCCTGCCTGAGTTGCTCTTGCTGTCTCACACCCCTACACTGTTTTTACTGGCCACCCCCTGCCCTTAGCACGGCTGTGGGTTCCCTGCTTGCTTGTGCCAGCCAGTTCCATGAACACAAGGGAATGGGATAAACAGAGACAGACATAGGCTGCGTCTAGAATGGCAAGATTTTGCACAAAAGCAGGCGCTTTTGCACAAAATCTTGCTGCCAGTCTACACTGGCCGCGAGTATTAGCACAAGAATACTGACTTTGTAATGTATAAAATCAGTGCTTCTTGCACAAATATTCCAACGCTCCCGCTCAGGGATAAGCCTTCTTGCGGAAGTATTCTTGCACAGGAGGGCCAGTGTAGACAGCCACGTTAATTTCTTGCGCAAGAAAGCCCGATGGCTAAAATGGCCATCAGAGCTTTCTTACACAAGAGAGCATCTACACCGGCACTGATGCTTTTGCGCAAAAGCAAATCTTTTGCGCAAAGGCACATGCCAGTGTAGACACTCTCTTGCGCAAATACTTTTAATGCAAAAACTTTTCCTTTAAAGTATTTGCGCAAAATCATGCCAGTCTAGACGCAGCCTATATAGTGTTTCCAGAGAGAGCCCAGGAGCAGAGCAATACTCCCAACACACCCTCAAGTGGGCGCAGAAGAACCTGCACCGGGTTTCTCTCTCTCACACACACACACAAGTTCCTACGCGTCCGCTACTGTTTGGCTTGGCAACCTCCCCTTGGCTAGTTGTCCTCCATGCAACTCCCAGCCCTCTTCCCCAGGAGCGCAGTGCCCAGGCTCTGGCCCTGGCGCGCTGCTACTGGCTTTGGCCCATGTCATTATGTTTGCTAGAACTGACCGCGAAGCAGGAGCTGCCGCAAGCTCCCACGCTAGAGCCGTGGTTGGGCCAACCCCCGGGGGCACAGCCACCCGAGCACTGGTGCAGGGTGGCACCTGCACAGCTGTGGGCAGGCAACACCGAGGACAGGCCCCAACGTTCCTCTTGCAGAGCTAGGCCCCGCTTGGCCAAGGTAACTTGTGCAGAGTAGCCCTTCCCGTGCAAGGGTTCTCCTGGGTCAGATCTGGCGGCTAGTGTGGGGGAGGGGGAGGGATGAGGAGGTTTGCCAGTAAGTAGAGCCCTGCAAATCCACAGATATCCACCTTATAGCCGCAGGCATCTGCATCTGCAGATAAGGGTACCCCTGGCTCATTTTTGAGGATACGGATGTGGTTATGGATACAAATGTATCTGCACAGGGCTCTACTAGTAAGGGCTGGGCACCATGGCACACTTGTCCCCTGTCTGTAGCTGCCTCCTGCCCCACATGCTTGGCCTTTGCTCATGCTGTGAGGTCCCACTCCCATGCAAAGGGACAGCAGCTTCACACTCCCAAGAGTGAAGGGCATGGGAGGGGTGAAAGTTTCCTCACCACCAGCTCTCCCATCTTTGTGCTTCGGCTCCTGGCTCATCTGTAGACAGAGTTCCCAACCAATAAACTGGCTGGTTGTCACATTCCTGCAGTGTGCTTCACCAGCCCCCTCTCTGCCCCCCTGCACTGTCCTCCAAGTAAGCACCCCGTGATGCCTCCCCAGTATCTGCCTCTGCGGTCACTGCCAAGGCATCCACCACGAGGCATCCCCCACTCAGGGGCGGGGGAACAGACCGTGCAGTCCTGCAGCCAAGCCCTGCTATAGATCAGCCAGCAGATGAGTCCAGCAATCCCAGGAAACAGCACAGTGTTCTCAGTATTGGCTGGAAAGATGCTGACACCACACTTGGCCACCGTCCTCCCTCTTGTTTCTCCGAAGCCTGAGCATGGCAGAGCGATGTGCAGAGTGGGTGGAGTGGGGTGTTGGAAGAAGCTGCAGAATAGGTTGGGGGGGGGGGGGGGAAGAGGTGTGCTTGGAGAATGCAGCAGGGCAGTCCTCTGGGGCAAGTGTGGAAGGAACCTTGTGAGGAGATGACACCCCTCCCAGAACAGGGGTTTGCAGCCCTCAGGTAATTTCCTTTTGACAAAGTGAGAGATTTTTGTAACACTTTGACGGAGCTGCTGTGTGCCTCAGCTTCCCCAATACTTTGCACTGCTGCCCAGTGGGAGGCAGGGGAGGATCAACTTTGCCCTCAGGGCAGCCTAGAGACACAGATGTGTGTGTGGGTGTGATCCCCCAGCTGTCAGAGCGGTCTGAACGGGTCATTAGAAAGGACTGGCCTAGGCGCCCCATATCATTGGAAAACTGGAGAAGACACAGGAAAGCCCAAACACTGGGCTGCAGACAGTCACCTAGAGGGAGGCAGATTCCCCCACCCACCCTCTGCCCAGCAGAAAAGATGAGCAAAGAGCCCAGGCTGAGAACAAAGGCCTGAGAGGCATGAGCTATATACAGGCTGTGGGGGAAGCTTGGGGCTCTCGCCTGGGAACTGACTAGAGAAGTCCGAGAGAAACCCCGAGCCTGAAAATGGGAGTTCACGACAGCGTGGCTCGTGCATTGCTTGGGGCTGACCAGAAAGGACTTTGCTTTAACCGTCTGTGCTCTGAGCTCCCCTCTAAGGGCTCTCTGCGCTGTGTTCCAGGTGCCTAATAAACCCAGCAGTTTTGAAGAGGCTGCGCAAGCGGCACTGCCCATGCCAGCTGAGGTGCGTTAGTCCCCGAGGCGCCTCCAAGTCTCTACCAGGAGTGTGTCTCAGGCAACTCGCACGGTGTGAAGCTGAGCTGCTGAAAGCCCAAGATTCAGTCTCAGGAGGCTCTGAGTTGGTGCGGCCTGCTCTGAAGGAAGAGTGAGACTCCTGGGACATCAGAAGGGGTTCCTCCAACAGACTGTTCAAAAGTTGGGGGCACAGCACTGATCCTGTGAATCCATGAGTGGGGGTGACTGACCCCCACTGACTAGGGGATCAGTGAGCCAAGGTGGTATGGAGGAATTGGGGATGGAGTGACAGTGAGCTAGCGGGCTGGATATCAGTCGGTCATGGGGGCTGACAGCACATGGGGGTTAAATGAGTCAGGCGGACTGGGGAATTGAGTGGGTCAGAGAGCCAGGAGTATCAGAGAATCAGTGGGGGGTCAGTGAGCCAGGGGGGCTTGGAAGTGCCAGAGGGCCAGTGAGCCTGGGGTACTGGGGGATTTGGAGGTCAGTGAGTCAGGGCAGTGCTGGGGAACCAGGGAATGGGATGGGTTCAGTGTGTCCAGAAGGTTCAAGAGGCCAAAGTGCAGGCTGTGAGAGTCTGTGAAAACACAAGCCCCTAAGGGAAATCCTGAGGTTAGGGCCTGTGTTGCTAACATGCCGTTCGGCATCCCCGCCCCATAGGGCCCAGCACATTAGGAAGCCGGCGCTTATTCTACCATCACATAAACGGCGCTAAGAGCCTCCCCATTAGAAATTTATGCTTTAAAAACCCACAGAACACGCCTCACTCCCTGCAGGACTGGAAATCCGGAGACAGGCCAAGTCACCCGCCCTCCCTGCCTCCCTTTGCCCAGTCCAGATGATTATTCACTTCCACATACCTGCTTGCCCCCGGCTGGCTGTCTCCCGTGCACATGGGACCGGCTCTGATTTCTGCTAGGCTCGCCTCTTTTCCCCTCTTTCTTGCAGTTCCCTATCACAGTTCAGACCCTCCTCTGTATGAAGCTGGCACCTACACCTCTCAATATGGCTCTGCCACACAAAGATTTCCTCAGCTTTCTGAGTTCCAGCTCCCCTGAGGCAATGCCATGCGCACAGCCAAATCCCTGCCACAGCCAGGGCTCTGCTGGCTAGGTAGCATCACACAACCCCGCCGCTCTGTGTGGGCACAGACACAGGGGGTTCGGATCATCGCACTCTCCCCCTCCCCAGTGGCACAGCAGGCTACCGGAGTGCTCCCACTGCCTTAGCCTGCACCTCGCACAGTCCAAGAGAGGCTCGAGTCCTGGCTCGCACTGATGGGGCACTACTACGAGAGCGCTCACGGTGCCTGCCCCGACTGACTTGATGAGGCACTGCCCTGAGGAAGCTCACGGGCCTGCACGCTGGCTGTCACTGACAGGGCACCACAGTGAGGGAATTCACGGTGCCTACACTCAGGGACAGTTGCCAGGTGCACACTTTCCTGCCACGCTCTGTGCTGCCCACATACCCCTTCTCAGTTGGAGCCCCAAGACACTGCACACAGCCTCTCCATCCAGCACCCCCCGGACCCACCATGTCCAGCACCCCTCCCCCACTCAGAAATGCACAGTACCTCCAACAACACCCGGCCCAGCGTCCCACCCAACATCAGCCCTACCAGAACTGCCCAGCACACACAGATCTCCCCCACCCGCATTGCCCTGCGCCCTTCCCCGCAGCCCCACCACCTACAGCACCTCACTCAGGCCCCCACGGCCTAGCACCCCAAAGCAGACAAACCTCCCACACTGCCCAGCGCCTCCCACCCTCTCACATCCCAGCATCCCCCATACACTCCCCCACGCCCTGCCCCAGGCCCTGATGAGCCAGTGCAGTGCAGGGATCTTCCCTCCAGGGGGCAGGACAGTGAACACCTGGGAGCAGCCCCCAGAGCCCCTCCCTCCCCCAGCCCTGCTTACCAGGCTCAGGTGCTCACAGTGGAGGAAGCTTTCCTATGGGCAGCTTCCAACATCCCCAGCCTGCCACCTGCTTCCACAGAGCAGCAAGGAGAGGCAGGCCCCACCGTGGGGAGCCCAAACCCGGACAGTCACCAGCCCGGAGTAGCAGGAGTTGTAGGCACCTCTCCATCCCCATCTGCCTGCTGGTGACGGGGGCAGAGCAGCCTCCGACATAAAGGAGCAAGCAGTGGGTAGGGAACTGGGGGGAAATTCAAGGGCTGGAGGGAGGGAGCCAGCAGGCAGGGGCAGGAGGTATGGAGGGAAGCCCTGGCCAGCTGAGTGAGAAGAGAAAACAGTGGCGGGGAAAAGCAGAGGAGTAGAGAGAAACCAGCTGCTCCAGATGCAGCACAAATGAGCAGGCCAGGCTGGGCCCCCTTTTTGAGTGTGGGTTCAGCACTATGGCACCAGTGGCACCACTGGAAATCTGGTACTGCCTGCACTGACAGGGCACTGCTATGAGGGAGCTCATGGTGCCTGCACCCCACCTGGCACTGCTGGGGCAATGCCACGAGGAAGCTCACGCTGCCTGCACAATGGCTGGCAATAATGGGGCATTGCTGTGAGGGGTGCAGGCTGAAGTGGACACTGCTCCAATGAAGCCTTCAACACAACTCCCCTCCCCCCCCATGCTAATATGGGAGGGTCTGAGCTTAGCTGACAACTCAGAGCTACCCTCTTCTACACATACCTCGCGCAAGGCCAAAGAACATGTATCCACTGTGGTGAGGTGCTCCGGACAATCTGTGCTGAGCCTAACATCTTCAAGGAAAAGTGAACCAGACAGCAAACAACGCCATGATGGAAATAAGCCCTCTGCAATGATTAGATCCCTCATCTGTTTGACAGGAAGGAAGGGAATGCTCTGGAGTGCAAGAGCCCCATGCAGATTGGGGAGTTTTCAAAGAGGAGATATTGGAAAGTCACGAGGGCTGGAAATATGGTATTCCATCTAGGGGCCACTTCCATGGCTGGCTGGAGAGAGCACAATTTGTTTCTGAAGTGGTTTAGTCACCTTGAATATTAATATTGTCATTAGAGATTCAGGGGGATTTGCATTAACTCAGGTCCACCCGCAGCAGCTTCCAGCAGGGAAGGGAAGGTAGGCGCCAGAGGGGGAGGGACATAGCGACATGAGATTACAGGTTCTGCAAACAGAGTTGTACGTACTAGAGCTCTCTGAATCACTCTGCCTGATGAGGGAAGGGGGGCCGCAATGTCTCTGCCCCATGCTACTCCCCAGGACTGGACTGTAGGAGGGAATGTGGAAAAGAAAGCGGAAGTGCTGGCTTCAACAGGAGTTGTTGCAACGAATAAGGGAGAGCTTGGGCTGTGGCAGGGTCACTAGAGGGAACCAGGCAGGCGAGTTGCCGGGAAGGGTGGCTGGAGGGAACAGGGCAGGCGAGTTGCCGGGAAGGGTGGCTGGAGGGAACAGGGCAGGCGAGTTGCCGGGAAGGGTGGCTGGAGGGAACCGGGCAGGCGAGTTGCCGGGAGGGGTCTCTGGAGATTATGGGGTGGGAGCGCTGGCTGGGGTGGGAGTTGCTGGCATAAACTGAGTGGGAGTTCTGGCTGTAGGTAGAGGAGCAGGGAGTTGCTGCAGGGAATGGGCAGGAAGCCGGGGCTGTGCCGGAAAGTGCCATTCTGGAGCCAGCATCCCCTGAAAACCATTTCTCCCACAGCACCGCTCTATCTTAGGGATACAAATCTATGAAGCTTTCCCAAGTTCTTCTACTGTCTTCCCCTCGGTATCATACTCCCGGCTCTAGCAAACCCCTGCCTCAGACACCCCCACTCCTCTCTCGTGTTCCTTCTTTGTTGTTCCCTGTGCGTGGCCAACAGCCAGGAGACCTATTCCCATTTCATCCCTGCTAAGGCCCAGAGCAAACTGCATCCCCCATCCACCTGGACCTCTGGCCCGGCTCCCAAGGGGCGAGGCAATGCTCCCAAACTTGGCACAACTCTGCACGTGCCCTGATCATCATGGTTGCTAGAGACGTGCCTTTTGCTCTGCCCCCAAAATCAGAGTGAATTTATGATCTCTGGCCCCAAAACACCGACCTCAGATTCCCTGGGAGCAGTGCCAGGCTAAAATGCCTTGCGGCTCTGCCACAGAACGGCTCCACTCACTGGGCCAGTGGGCTACACTTACTGCACCTGTGCATTGAACTCACCCTCTTCCAAGGAAAGGGATGCAGCCCTCCTCTCCGCATCCTCCCCACCTGGGCAGGAGCAGCCGTTGGGCATTGCTTGGAGGGACTTTCCCCCACATGCCCAAGAACTAACACCTGACATGCATTCTGACAAGGCCTTGCCTCTCTCCCTCCCCACCTCCACTTGCTTTAGAGCCTGGGCTTTTTCTTTCATTGCCAAAACACAATGACTGTTATAATTAACAGATTATCTCAGCGCGACAGCTGCAGTCCTTTGAAAATTAGGTTGAATAACAGGATCTCAGTGTATGGTAATTTCTTTTCGTCTCTAGAATATTTTTCTCTCTTTCCTTCTCATCATTTTTTCCTTCCCTCTCTCGCTCCCCCTGCTAATTTAAGTTATTTCAGAGGTTAGGAGGGCTGTCTGGGCTCACTTTCCCTCAGTCGGCTTCTTTCAGTCTTTTTTTTTTCTGTTACTCTCTTCCTTCCAGAGGAGTCTGGGGCTGCAAATAAGAATGTAAACACAGCAGAAACAGAAGCAAAAGTGGCACCCAGATACTAGGGTAATGGGCACATAAGGAAGCCCTGTGCAAGAGGGATGAGCACATAGGCAAACCCAGGGAAGGAAGCCAATGGAACTGTATTTGCAGCAAGTACAAGGACAGGATGGCTTGAGCCACTCAATTCTACTGTCCACTAAGGCTAGGTACATCGCACTGCTGCACCCGCCAGTCTGCATCTGCCCCAATCATCCAGCCACTGAACCAGCACCTGCACCGAGACACCCTACAGCTCCTTGAGTGGAGTGAAACCTTTCAACAGACTTCCTCTTACTAGGTAAGGATTCTACTTACCACCCGCTTCAACTGTTATCACCTACATCTGCTTCACTATGAACTATATCAACTCACTCTATGAGTGTCCTGAGCCCATTCAAATCCTCCACCCAGCTACCCCATTCACTAACACCACATGCAGGACTGACTCAACCCTTATTACTGAACTGAAGGATGGCTCTTCCCCCTTCAGAAATGAACTACTGCACGGAGTTATGCCTCCCTGCCTTGCTCAGTACAGCTCCAACACATACACTCATGCAACCCCTGCTCAATGCATCCCAAACTCACCCCCCACTCCACCTGAACTCAGTACACCCCCACCTCACGCATCCACTCCTCCCTACGCCTCCTCATACACCCCCACCTCACGCATCCACTCCTCCCTACGCCTCCTCATACACCCCCACCTCACCCATCCACTCCTCCCTACATCTCCTCATACACCCCCACCTCACGCATCCACTCCAGTTCACCTCTCTTCAACAGAGTCCAAGTTACTCATTCACTCCACCCCAATCAGCACAGCTCTAATGTACTCATTTACTCCCTCCATACTCAATTGAAGAGCAACTCTCCCATTTGCACCATCACTGTATGAAAATATGAGTAATTAAGTACTCTACCAGTCATTCATTTATGCATCCTAATTCTCCAGTAATGCTCCTGATCTTCACTCTGTAGCCTTCCTCTCATTGAGCAAAGACCCTTTCCCTTCATTCTCTCTTTCTTTCTCTTCAGCCCCCACCATGTTCACTCCATTTACTGAGCATCTCATTTACTCAGTGTTACATATCTAAATAGTCACTTTATTGATAAATCTGCCCCTTCTTCAGTCCATTGGTCAATGTCCTAAGTCAGTGATACTCAGATTGTGACTCTGGAGCCACAAATGGCTCTTTACTGTGTCTCCTGCGGCTCTTTGCAGCTTATGACATTAAAATACTGTGTGATTGAATTATTAACCAGCCTAAGTTATTAACCAAACAGGACGCTTTTACTATCTTATTAACCAGTTGTGGGGTACTTAGTCTGTCATTTTGGTGTGAGAATAATATAAACAGTACATGAAACAATGAATTCACATGACTGCGGCTCTTCTGAGTAATGTCAATCACTAATTTGGCTCCTAAGCCATTGAGGTCTGAGCATCACTGCTCCATACAGTCTTGTTTACTTATCCGATAATAGTGTTTTCCTAACCACTGATTCATACCCCCCACTGGCAATTAGAGTTCTCTTTATGCTTAGAAATACACGCTTATTCACTTCCCTACCTACAGTAAAATATGTCTACTTGTTACATTAAACCAGGGGTTCTCAACTGAGGGTCAGGATCCCTCGGGGGGTTGAAAGGTTATTTCATGGGGGGTTGCAAACTGTCAGCCTCCACCCCAAACCTTGCTTTGACTCCAATATTTATAATGGTGTTAAATATATATTAAAAGGGTGGGGGGGTCACACCCAGAGGCTTGCTATGTGAAAGGGGTCACCAGTGCAACAGCTGAGAACCACTACACTACACTCTCTTGAAAAGCCATTCAAAGAACAGAGACGATTTGTGTTCCATCCTAAGTGTACTACTTTGCATTTGTCCTTACTGAATTACATCCAATTTACCATTTCTCCAGTTTGTCCAGATCATTTTAAATTTCAATCCTATCTTCCAAAGCACGTGCAACCCCTCCCAGCTTGGTATTGTCTGCAAACTTTATAAGTGTACTCTCAATGCCATCAACTAAATCACTGAAGATGTTGAACAGAACCTCAACCAAGATAGATCCCTGCAGGACCCCACCTGATATACCCTTCCAGTTTAAAGTAATTAATGGAGATTGCCTATCTCCTAGAACCAGAAGGGACCTTGCAAGGTCATTGAGTCCAGTCCCCTGCCTTCACAGCAAGACCAAGTACCATCCCTGACAAATTTTTGCCCCAAATGGCCTCCACAAGGATTGAACTCACAAGCCTAGGTTTAGCAGGCCAATGCTCAAACCACTGAGCTATCCCTCAGTCCACTTGACTGACAATCACTGATAACTATTCTCTGGGAACAGTTTTTCAACCAGTTATGCTCCCACCTTGTAGAAACCCCCTCTAGGTTGTATATCCCTAGTTGGTTTATGAAAAGGTCATGCAAAATAGTATCAAATGCCTTACTAAAGCCAAGATATACCACATCCATTACCCCCTTTCCCTACCCACATGGCTTGTTACCCAATCAAATCTATCAGGTTGGTTTAACATGATCTGTCCTTGACAAACCCACATTGTTACTTATCACTTTATTAACTTCCAGATGCCTGCAAACTGATTGCTTAATTATTTCTTCCATTGCCTTTCCAGGTACTGAAAATAAGATGACTGGTCTGTAATTCCCCAAATTGTCCTTATTCCCCTTTTGATAGATAGGCACTATATTTTCCAGCCCTCCAGAAGCTCTCTGGTCTTTCATGACTTATTGAAAATAATCACTGATGGCTCAGATATCTCCTCTGTTGGCTCCTTGAGTATTCTAGGATGTATTTCATCAGGCCTTGGTGACTTCAAAACATCTAACTTGTCTAAGTAATTTTAACTTGCACTTTCTCAATGTAACCCTCTGATCTTACTTCATTTTCACAGGCATTCACTATGTTAGATGTCCAATCACTACTAGCCTTCTGGTGAAAATTGAAACAAAAAACGTCATCAGCACTTCTGTCATTTCCACACATTGATATTATGTTTCCCCTCTTTGAGTAACAGGCCTACCTTGTCCTTGGCCTTCCTCTTGCTTCTAAGGTATTTGTAGATTTTTTTTTTCATTACCCATTAATCTCTAGCTAGTTTAATCTCATTTTGTGCCTTGGCCTTTCTAATTTTGCCCCTTCATACTTCGATGATTTGTTTATATGAATAAAGGCTCATTAGTCCCATCTTACAGATGGGGAGTCGAGGCACAAAGAGATCACCCAAAGCCCCAGAGGATGTCTGTGGTGGAGCAGTGAATTCTAGTGAGATCCCCTCAGCCACAGTCCATCTTTCCTTTCTACAAAGCCCTCATAAAAGCCCTCTATCAATTCCCTACCATGCCCCTTGCTTGTCACCCAGTCCTCATTTCTTACTCCACTTGTTATTCACCATTGTATGGCCTGTTCCCCATTCATTATAACTCCCCTTATTCCTCATTGACCACCTCCTAAGCTCTTTATTGTTGTTGTGATTTAATTTAGCAGGGCTGCCGAGGATGATAATCAGGCACTGAGTAAGCGCTTTGAGGTAATTATTCATTATTCTCTACTTCTGCTCATACTTTCTGGCCTGGAATCAGCAGAGCATTAAAGCACATGCCTAACTTTAAGCACATGCATACTGGCCATCCTCGCTATAAGCCCAAGATACATTCCAAAACACTTGGACTTTTAGCAAAACAAAGATGGGGAATTTTTTTCCAGTGGCTGATTTCCATTTGCACAATTTTTTTTTGGCACATCTTAAGAGCAGGGAATGGGAGGACTTATAACACATCAGTTCCTACAAGCGTCAACGACTTTAGTGTAGAACGGATGTATACCGAAGAGACTTACAGGGGGAACACCCTGTAGTCCCATTTCAGGGTTCAAATATTATTAATATTCTAAATGTCTATATTGATCTTTCCCACATCTTCCAAACACAACAGATTCTTCCTGCCAAGCTGCTTTCTCTTGCCTCTTAGGGTATGTCTAGATTGCACCCTCTGTCGGCAGAGGGATGCAGATTAGGCTGGGCGAAATAGCTAATGAAGTGGGAATTTAAATATCCTGCGCTTCATAAGCATAAAAATGGCCGCCGCTTTTTTCCGGCATGGAGTTTTGTCGGAGAAAAGTGGCAGTCTATAGGCTGATCTATCGCTAAAGAAAGCCTTTTCCGATAGATCCCTTATGCCTCGTAAAGGATCTATTGGAAAAGGCTTTCTTTAGTGATAGATCAGCCTCTAGATTGCTGCTTTTCTCTGACAAAGCTCCATGCCAGAAAAAAAAGCGGTGGACATTTTTATTCTAATGCAGTGCGGGATATTTAAATCTCCGCTTCATTAGCAATTTCGACCAGCCTAATCTGCATCCCTCTGCCAGCAGAGGGGTGTAGTCTAGACATACCGTTAGTGACCCACCTACCAACATTCTCCTTCTCTCTCTTCTCCTTGCATCTAAAAACATTGTCTCCCTTTTGCTGCTGATTGAACACTCCAGCCTGTTATTTTCACCCTTCTTTCCCTTTCCCCTCTGGTCTTGCAAAAGTATCAGATGTTCTTTTAAAAGGGAGAGCTAGGTCAGGATGCTGCTGTCTGTGGTGCTGAAACACAGCACTGGCCACAAGGGCCACAGTCACCAAGGTCTCCAAGGGAGTGAAAGATCAAGACCAGGGTTAACATTATGAATTGCAATGAAACACATCTCCCTGGTCCATCTTCATTCCCTGCCATTCCCACGATCAACTCCACTTAGTTTTCCAGGTCAAAATGAGGTTCTACTTCCCTCTGCCCAGATACCAGCACAGGCCTGAGGCCTGAAATGTATAATTCACAGTGAATATGGGTTGGAGTAGTCCTGCTGGCTTGGATAGAGGCAGGACGGCAAGAGTGACTTCTGCAGGGATCACTAAAGTGTTTTCTAAACTTCTGGTTTTAACTGCAAGCAAAGCAAGAGGCAGAAACCCCTAAGTAATGGGACAAGTCCTGAAGGAACTCCAGTCTCCGCAAGGAGCTGGAATACTTTCTTTTATCTCCAGCTCTATGGAGGCAGAGAAGTGGAAAGAGTGGTTATAGCATGAGTAGGGACCTACCAAATTTACAGCCATGCAAATTGTATCACAAACCGTGAAATCTGGCCTTTTCTGTGCTTTTACCCTATGCAACTACACAGATTACATGGGTGAGACCAGCATTTCTCATATTGGGGGTCCTGACCCAAAAGGGAGTTACGGGAAGATGACAACATTATTTTAGGAGGGTCCTGGTATTGCCACCCTTATTTCTGTGCTGCCTTCAGAGCTGGGCAACTGATGGGTGCCTAGCTCTGAAAGCAGCACCCTGCCTGCAGCCACCCAGAAGTAGGCATGGAAATACCATACCCATGTCACTCTTACTTCTGTAATGCTGCTTGCAGTGTTGGGCACCCAGAGAGTGGCAGCTGCTAAGGTCCTAGTTCTGCAGGCAGCGGTGCAGAAATAAGGGTGGCATCACCATACCACCATCCTTATTTCTGTGCTGCAGCTGACTGTAGCTTTGCCTCCAGAGCTGGGACTACTTGCCAGCAGCTGCAGCTCACCAGCTGCACAGCTCTGAAGGCAGCGCCACCACTAACAGCAGCGCAGAAGGGTAGCTGTACTGTAACCCTACCTACAATAAACTTGTGACACCCACTCAACTCCCTTTTGGGTCAGGACCCCCACAATTGCAACACTGTGAAATTTCAGATTTAAATAGATGGAATTGTGAAATTTACCATTTTAAAGATCCTATGACTATGAAATTGACCAAAATGGACCATGACTTTGGTAGGGCCCTAAGCAAGAGGGATGGAGTCGATTGTTTGGAAGCAAATCCATAGGATAGTCCAGATATCTACCCATATATTTATCTCTGTTTCTGTGCCCTGCTGCATCAAACAGCAGCTTGAGTGGTTAGTAAACAAGTCAGGCTGTTCAGCTGGTGATTACTTAATTTGCTCCTTGCCTCACTAGTGTACCTGTAGTAAGGAAAAATGTATGATGGAAATTGGCAGTGCTGGGTATAGAATTACTAGGCTGGAGGCCCACTGACGGGGGGGGGGGAGAAGAAAGAAAGAAAGAAAGAAAGAAAGAAAGAAAGAAAGAAAGAAAGAAAGAAAGAAAGAAAGAAAGAAAGAAAGAAAGAAAGAAAGAAAGAAAGAAAGAAAGAAAGAAAGAAAGAAAGAAAGAAAGAAAGAAAGAAAGCCCAAATTAATTTAGGAGTGATATACTTAAAACAATCTTTTTGACAAAAAGGGGGGAATTAAATACACAGTGATAGGAAACCGGGAAATAATCATATTTTTATGAGCTTGTTAGCATTTGTGAAGTAAAGTAACCCAAAATTTATGTTATTCATTTGCCTGTATCACACACACACATCCCACTGCCAGTTTACTGTCTCTGTGAAACCTTGAAAAGTTGTGTTTTCCTCCTTCACTTGTGTTAATTAATGCTTGTGAAATAGAAGTGTTTTTATACAGCTGCTATTGTCTGCTGCTATCATCAAATCATCAAATGATCCCTATGCCTTTTTCCACAAATCAATCCTGCTGCCTTCCCATTAACTTGGATGTGAGGTGATCCAGGATCCACCAAACGGCACTGTTAACTAAGCGCGCCCAGAAGCAGTAGACTTGGCCCAATCATTTTTCCAGTCTGCACCAGTTGTCACACAAAGATGGAAGGGGCTCTCACTGAGGATGGCCTCTGACAGATAAAGAGTTAATAGCTCTAAACCACTCATGCTATCATCACATTGCCATGCTGAGGCACACTGTATTTACACATTAGTAGTCACTAGGGAGCCCTGAAATCGGATTCCCGGGGGGAAATCCAGGCAAAGACTCACTGAGACTCCTAATGAAACTACTGACAGTCACATCTGGCAAAAGAAACCAGAGTTTAGAATACAGCATAGTCTCTCACATTGGTGTTAAAGGAGGGATCTTCTCCTGGGTGCTAGGAACCCCTGTAAAGTCCCAGATCTGGAACAAGATTAATAAATTCAATTCAGGTTCATCCCCTCTGCCCAAGGGCTACCTCTAGAGACCATTTCAAGGATGACAGCAGCCCACTTCAGGTTTTTCCCCTCCCAAGTAAGCGCCAGCATTCCCACTGCAAGCAGGCACACTATTCCCAGGGAGCTAGCAGACTTGGAAAGACCCTTTGCTGCCTGACTCCAGCACAGTGTGTATCTGACAGATCCTCTTTGAGCTCAGCAGGTATCTCAGCATGTGATTTTCTGTGCTCAGCTGGAGGGGAGTCTTAGTCCCGGCCTAATTATTCCCTGACTCTCCTTGCATGTCTCTAAGGCCCCATTTTTACCGGCACTAGAGTGACTTTTGTTAAGCAAGAATACAGGTTTTAAGCCTGGTTTTGACACAGGCTGGTCCCCAGTGGTGCTGGTCAGCCAAACCTTCTTAGAAACTGCATTAGCAAGAACCAAGATTCCACTAATGTTCAACACAGCTCCTTCTGCGCAGGGCCCGACCCCTCTCAAGAGCCACAGACTCACCTTGTGCAGCTAAGGTAGGGAACAGCGGTCAAACCTTTAATCACTTCAACAGTAAAGATGCCTCCCCTCCCCAAAACCTAATTCTCTACTTTCAATCAGCTGAGTCTCTGCTAAGCACTTTATTGGTATCCAGGGGGGTCTCTGCTGAATTGAACTGGGGGGGGGGGGATGGATATGAACCAGATTTCCATTCTGACATTATTACATTGCAGCATGGGGGTGTTAAGCACTGGGGAGGATACTTTCATTTACTCCCTAGCTTTCTGTTACCTTGGCAACACGAACAATGAAGCCAAACCAGGAATCCAGCTGCAATGTGATGGTAATGGGTAAGGGGGGGCTGGGTTCCCACCTGCTTATTTGTTTTGGAAGAGAGCACGGCAAAGTGGTGAAGAGCACGGAGATGACAAAGGGAACATGGATGAAGTCACACACAGACACCCCCCAGCACACACAAATACACACCAACATCACAAATGCAAACACCACTGCAAACGGACACACGGCCTCCACACTGAGAGATGCAACCCTATGCCTGACCGGTGTGCATAACGCCACAAATGTCTGCAGACAGGTACACACACGCAGATACACTCACAAGCAGATACACACGAATGCACAGGCACATCGTTGGCTTTTTGTTCTTGCCTTTAACTTGCATCCCCAGCCATTCTGAATTGTAATTCATTTCATGAACCTAGCACAGAGTGTCCCAGGCTCCACTCTCAGGGCACTGAAGCACAACACATACCAGAGGGCCATCCCCTTCAGCCTAGCCAGAAGAAGGATTTCCCATCCCTAACCTGTGCCAAGAGGTGGCCTAATTTGCCCACAGCCTATTCACTCTCCCAGGAGATACCAAGCAGCTCCCTTCATGTACTTGCTTAGTCCCTCCCCCTCTGCTAGGCAGCTGGTGCCGCCAGGCTCCCATTTACACCTTTCAGCACCTGATCTAACTTGAACTAGTGTTGGGCTGTCCCCTGTGACGTTCCACATCTGGGAGTCAAAGTGGCCTTCCAATTACAGCCCTCAGCTGCTTCCCCTGCAGCCACCCCAGCCCAGCCCTGGGAGCACGATGAGGTCTCTCATAGTCACAGCAATTGCCCTCACTTCTCCAGGCTGGCTCATCACAGACACAGCTTTCTAACCAAGGGGAATGGAATGGGCAGTTCCTGGGAGCCCAGCAACATGCCGCCAAAAGGGGGCCCTGTAGACCAGCATTAAGTGCTGCTTTGTTTCTTAGTAATAGAGATGTAGCCGTGTTAGTCTGGTCTTGCTGAAACAAAAGACAGGACTGTGCAGCACTTTAAAGACTAACAAGATGGTTTATTAGGTGATGAGCTTTCATGGGCCAGATCCACTTCCTCAGATCAATATGTGGTATATATGGTGGTGCCAATTTTCTTCCACATATTGATCTGAGGAAGTGGGTCTGGCCCACGAAAGCTCATCACCTAATAAACCATCTTGTTAGTCTCTAAAGTGCTGCATAGTCCTCTCTTTTGTTTCAGCTTTGTTTCTTGGCCCCCTAGTTCCACAGTTCCCCCAGCCAAAGCCATGCAGAGTGAAAGAGCTTGGTCTCCCATGGGACAGGCAAGAGCAGTAACCCACAGAACAGACTTACCAGCCGGTCCTGGGGAAAGGAGCTGTGCAGCAAAATGAATCCCCCTGTCCTGTATTCCCACACAGACTGCTCCCACTTTTTCCATGGCCCCCTCTGAGCCCTGGGAGCAGAGGACAGCTGTAGTACAATGCTATGTGAGTATGCCCTCTCCCTGCCCCCAATGCATCCCTACACCGGGGGTTGGAGGCCAGGCTAGCCCAGAGCCCGAATGCCAACTCTACTCCAGTCAGAGGAGAGACTGGTTCCACCCACCTCCAAGCTGTCAGAGTGATATTAAGGTGCCTTTGTGTGGCTGGGAATCAGGCCCTGCCTCAGAGGGTGACTCTCCCAGGGGCAGGATCGGGGCTCCTGTGTGGGGCAGCGTGTGTGTTAGAGAAGGAGGCAAGGTCTGAGAGAACCTGGAGACTGAATTCCCCTCAGGCAGCGGAGCAAGGACCCAGGGGAGGGATGTCAGGCCTTAGGAGAGTACTGCATGTAGAGGGAAGGGAAGTAGAGCAGGGATACCCCAGCCGTCGGAGGGCAAGCGGTCTTTGCAAGACAGAGCCAGAGTTTGTTGTGGCTGGCACAGCTTTGTGTATCTGTGTGTGTGTCAAGGGCTGCTGCCTCCTGTCCACCCCACACCCACAGGACCTGAGACTCTCAATTAGGCTCCTGGCTGCCTCCCATCCTGTGACTCCAAACTCTCCATCTGCTCAATTAAAAAAAATCACAGGAAAGGAGAAAAACAAACACTTAATTTCTAATCTCATCAGTCCTCTTGCTAATTAACACCCTCTGCGCTCAGGCACAGGCTTCCTGAGACACCGTGAGGCCGGTAATGACCCCCGACCTGCATGCACATATGTAGGGAGAGGAGGGCGGGGGAAGGGGGTCTTCAACCCCTCCAAACAGCATGTTTGCCATTGGTTTCAATTTACCTTCCTGCGCTCTCTTTTGTTTTCTTCCCTAATGGAGAGAAAGGGATCCCGGGGCAACGCCCCTTCTTGGCAGGATCCCAGAGGGGGAGGGGCAGAATGGGTTTGAGGGAGGGGAGAAGACTGGAGCAGATTTCTGGCACTGATCCCACCCTGAAACACACGCTAATTTGTGCCTCCCGCGTTCTCGTCAGTGGTAATGAAGGGCTCTGTTCAGGACACGCGGGACACTAATTAGGGGGCTTCAAAGGCAGCATTCTGTGGTGCGCTCTCTAAGGGGGGGCTGGGAGGAAGGAGACAAGAGGGGGTGTTCTCTGTTCAACGGATCGCTGCGGCTGCTGGGAAGGCTCTCCCTCCCTCCCTGTTCCCCATCTCCCATGGCAACTCTGACATGGTAGCAAGCAAGTTGCAGTCATCCAGTGTGTGCAGCCCCCAGCCAGCCCGGCAGGCTCTGGTACCAAACGTATGATGCCAGGGGCTGAGTAACAGAAGATAGGTCCCTACTGCTCTCAGGGAGATGGGAAGACAGAGGAGAGAGGGGGAAGGAGACAGAAAATGCTGGCACGGCCAGAGAGTGAAGAGGAGGAGAGAGAACATGATGGAGTGAGGATAGAGTGCGGGACAGGGAGATGGAAAATGAGGCGGACCGCAAACGAGGGAAAGATGAAAACAGAGATGAAGAGACAGAGAGAAGAACAGAGACACCATCCTACTCGTGCCATCTGGAGCTGGTCACACCAAGTGACGAGTCACATTGGTCCCGAAACCAGTCCCTGTATTTTGAGGAGCAAATAACCGCCCGACCCTGCTTTCTTCATTCTCCAGAACATTTGGAGAGCACTCTTAACCTCTGGGTCATCCACAAACGGCGCGCTCGTCACTGGCAGGGCTGTGTGGCTGGTTGGCTGCCTGCGTTGCATAGCGTTATTTACTGCTCACTGATTGGACGGCTGAAACGGTTCCAACAGGACAACAGCAAGTAACGGAACAAGCTCTTTCCATGCAATCATTTGTGCAACTTTAGGGACTCACGGGCATTTTCACAGATGCCTGGCACTCATCCAAATACCGGTGACTAATGAGTTCTACAACCACAGGAATCAGTGCAAGGCCAGCTCATGGGCACATCAGCCTGTCTAGCTTGGCAACCATCTGGCCCTAGTCACCAGCACATCTGAGCACTATACAGCTCTCCTGGGAAGAGAAGCACTAGCAGATAGGGAAGTGAGGTATGGGGTAGATGGAAGTGACTCACCCAAGGATACAAAGAGAGTTTGTGGTTGAACTGCAAATTGAATGCAGGACTTCTGATTAGGGATGTTAAATTTAGTTTAATCAACTAATCAACTAGTTGACGGATTTTCCATCAATTAGTCAACTAGTCAATGACTGTAGGAGCTACAGCGGGGTTAGCTCCCAGCCTGGGCTCTGCCTTTTACATGTATTAAAAATCTGCTGGTCAGTTCTTAATATATTTAAAAGGCTAAAGTGCAGAATTGGGGACCCAGCATGAGCCAGGAATTAGCTATCCTGGCTCATAATGGCTGTGTCTAGACTACATGCCTCTGTCGTCAGAGGCATGTAGATTAGACACATAGGCAAAGTCAAATGAAGCCGCGATTTAAATGATCGCGGCTTCATTTAAATTTACATGGCTGCCGCCCTGAGCCAACAAACAGCTGATCAGCTGTTTGTCCGCTCAGCGCGCTAGTCTGGACGCTCCCCTGCCGACATCAAAGCCCTTTGTCGGCAGCCCCATTATTCCTCGTGGGATGAGGTTTACCGGGGCTGCCGACAAAGGGCTTTGATGTCGGCAGGGGAGCATCCAGACTAGCGCGCTGAGCGGACAAACAGCTGATCAGCTGTTTGTCGGCTCAGCGTGGCAGCCATGTAAATTTAAATGAAGCCGCGATCATTTAAATCGCGGCTTCATTTGACTTTGCCAAACAAACAAATCTACACGGCTCCGTCGACGGAGCCATGTAGTTTAGACGTACCCAATGAGTCCCCCCCACCCCCCGCTGAGCTTCTGATTTTTAAATGTATTAAGAACCAGCAGAGGTGCAGCATTTAAAAAGCAGAGGTGCAGCGTCTGGGACTGGGCACGAGCTGGGAATCAGCTGATTCCCAGCTCACGTCCGGTCCCTGCTACTCCCTGCCTCCTCTGTCGCCTGCGGAGACGGTGCTAGAAGGAACCAGTTTTTAAGCCGTCTCCCCCCCAGCACCGGCTCCTGTTTCGCTCCCCTTGCTGCCTCTGATAGGGCAGAGGAAGTGACTAGTTGAGGACCAAATCAACTATTCAATAAGCTTTTGCTTATCGGACAGTTGACTAGTTGACTAGTCACTTACATCCCTACTCCTAATGACTGGTCTAGGACCCTAAACACTAGATTCTCTTTCCAAGCCTAGGAAACCTTCATGAAAAGCTCTGGTGGTAAGTATCAGGGAGCTGTTACAGAGATAAAGAAGAGACGAGACAGAATTAAGACCAGAAGGAGATTCATGAAGAGGGAAAAAGAACGACAGATGAGAAGGAAAAAGCACAACTTTTACTTGTCTTCAATGGGCTTTGGATCAGGCGCAGAAAAAGAACAAGATAAATAAGGCAGGGTGGGGGGAGAGAAAGGGAGATGAGCCAGAGAGAAACAGAAACAGATGAGAACTTACTCAAAGAGACAGAGACGGAGGTGCAGTTTGACTAGTGATGAACAGCACCCGTGACATTCTGTTACCCAGGGGACCCCAATGAGAGACTGAAATCCCAACCGGCCTGGGCTAGCCAAGGCACAGCCCATAAGCAGCCCTCACTGTTCTGATGAGACATCCCAGGACTCTGAATACGGCTAAGCCAGCCCAGTGCTCTCCTGCAGTCACTTCTTAAGGATGTGATACCCTCACAGTGTCAGAGGATATCACTGCATGGGAGCCAACCAGCTGAGGATCTGGCCGTGCCACCGGGCCAGCCCTGCTGCACCAGCGGCTTCCCTCCTGGACTAGGGATGTAATAGTGTAGTCGATTAACTGATTATCAGAAGAGCAAAAGCATATCAGTTAATGCTGTAGACGCTACGCATTTCCCTCCCCCTGCTTGCCAGTCATTTTTTTAGCAGGCTGGCCAGCAGCCCAGCTCAGTCCCGGCTTGTGCTGGGTCTGGGACCTATGCCCATTGCAGCTCAGCATTAAAAGGGTATTGGGAGCCAGGTGGGCAGGCAGCCCAGCTCAGTCCTGGCTCAGGCCGGGTCCAGGACCTACCCCTGTTGCAGCTCTGCATTTAAAATGTATTAGGAGCCAGGCAAGCAGGCAGCCCAGCTCAGTTATAGCTTGCACCAGGTCTGGGAGCTCAGACTAACCCCTAGAAAGGGGATGCTGCCACCCTCTGCTGCTGCCTCTGTAACGGAGGCAACAGCGGGGGCAACAGGCAGCTGGTCCACAGGGGGAGCTGGTTTTTAAACTGGCTCTCCTTGCGGGCCAGTTCCCGCCTGATACCCCGCGCTGCTGCCACTGATACAGAGGCAGCAGTGCAGAGTGGAAGTGGGCTCCTTGGGAGAGGGGCTGGAGTACGCTGGGCGCTGGCCCCATCTCTCGGGCCTATAGAAGAGTCAAGCAACCAAGAAGAATTCATGAGGTTAATTGACTATTCAATTAACCAGTATTTAACATCCCTATCCTGGACATCGCTCACTGCCACTGCCACGCCCAACTTCCACTGCAGTGTTTGCACATTCAAATCTCGGGCTTCATTAAAACACATTGTATTTTCTTAGAACTAACTCTCCTGGTCTGAGCTGCTGACAAAGCCTCAGTGTGCTAGGAAAATGGCTGCCAGCCCCATCAGCCCTCACTCAGCACTGCAACATTCGCAGCCCCATTCTCTTCTCTATCCCTCATTATCCCTGGCTGTCTCTCCCTCTCCATGTCTCTTGCTTTCTCTACTTCCTAAGACAGCACCGCAACGCATCTGCCCACCGACAGGGCAGGGCTGTGTTAGGGACAGGGCAGTCCTGCCTTCTAGGAGAGGCTTGTCACCCCAATGCTTCCGTCAGAGAGCATTGCCTATTGTCCCACTAACCAGTATCCCTCAGGCTCGGGTGGCAACACTCCCAGAGTCATGGGGAAGCAGGCGGATCTGGTGCAATGAGTCTGGGTTTAGGAGTCAGTATTCCTGGTGTGACTTGGGCAAGTCACTTTGCCTCTCTATGCCGCCTTTTTAAGGGGGTGGAGAAATGCTCTCCTTATGTTGTGAGGGCCAGCGCATGTCTGCTCAGTGCATTGAACAGGCAAAGTGCCACCTATGTACTGAGTGGCATCGTTACAGGCGATCGGCTCTCATAGGACATTCCAAAAGAGAGGACTATGCAGCACTTTAAAGACTAACAAGATGGTTTATTAGGTGATGAGCTTTCGTGGGCCAGACGAAAGCTCATCACCTAATAAACCATCTTGTTAGTCTTTAAAGCGCTGCATAGTCCTGTCTTTTGTTTCAGCAAGATCAGACTAACACGGCTACATCTCTATTACTATAGGAGATTCCAGGTACTCTCTAAGGAAACACCTGCTGGGCTAGGAGGGGAATCCCAGGGAACAAGGCACCTCCACCCAATCCTGCAGGGATGCAAAGCATCCTAACCTATTCCTCACATGCCGCACTGACCCGGGGCTAGCAGCAATGGGACAGAGCTCCTGCCATCTCCCCACCAGGAAACACAGAGCTCCTGGTAGGCACCCCATTGACCATTCTCCACTCCCTGGGCTCTGCCTGGTTAGGAATCTTTCTCTTTCCCTGCCTCTGCTGGGTGAGGGGAGCTCTCTGCAGCAGCAAATCCTCCCTGATCTCCCAGCCGGCTCTCCCAGCCTGGAGAGGAGATAAAGATCTTTGAAGTGGGATTGAAGCTACTCCTCCACTTGAGAACCCCTCACTTAAGAAAAAGCCTCCAGTTAACCTGCATCTCTGCACATGCACAGCATGTCAACAGACAGCCAGGAGTCAGGAGAGAAATGACAATGGCAGGGAGAGCGAAACCAGCCCCACATTCTCCCTGCAGGGAATGGCCCCACTTCTGCAGCCAAGTCTGAAAACCCTTTGACAGAACCTTGAGCTTCTTGATCACTCCCCTTCCCCATGTTATGCACACTGGTTTTCCTGACTGCTAGTGCTGCCATGGGTCCCTCACCATGTGGCCCTGGAAAGGAATGCAAGGCATCCTCCCTGGGCCCAAATCCCCATGGTACTCCTAGAAACACAGCTGGGAAAAGGACAGGTGCTACCCTTTTGCACCTGCCTGCCCTTTTGACAGGTGCATTTTCTAGGGCAAGGTGAGAATGCAGGTCCCTATAGGAGGAGACTGCACTTGTGCAGCGAGTATACCTGTGCTGTATGCATGTGCATATTTTGGAGTCCACGAGCCCCCAGGCGTGCTTTCATGTGCATCAGAGATTGCAGGGGCACCCACCACTCTTCTTACTCTCCGAGTTGGTGCACCAGAGTGCATATTCACACGAGTGTGTGGGAGAGCAGATTAGGATATGTGTGAGCATGTGTCTGTCCCTGTCGGTGGAAGCCAACAGGGAGGGTGCATGTGCACCTGGATGTGATTACTTATTTCAGTAGGCAGCTGCACGGTCTTGAGTGAGCCCATGTCCTTATAAGCATATCAGTGCCAAGACACTTTAGTATGTGACTACGCATGAGGAGGTGTGTCTGTGTCAGTTCAGAGCCATCGGGATTTATCCGCATGACAAGCATCATCTATGAGCATTTGTGCGCACACACAGAAAATGCATTACCCTGCAGGTGGGCATAGACATGTGTGGAAATCAGTTTCACCATGCTTGTGTAGGGTATGTGCAGAACAGCATAAATCAGTGTCCAGCAGGAAACTGGGCACACGAGCACAAGAGTGTGCGTGCACACATGTGTGTGTGTCCATGAAACTGAGTGCAAACGCTGTGAATGCCACTGTGCCCATCCGCTGGGCAACTTTCTGTCTAAACCCACTGACAGCTGCTCCCCTGAGTTTCCTGGACATCAATAACGTTTTCCCTTTCCTAATCTCCCTGATGTAAATCCATTCGCGGCGAGTGCCTAGAGACTTTTAATTCCATCGGCATTAAACTCACTAAAACCTCTATTACCAAAAGCTTTTAGGATTTTCCCCGGAATCTACAAGTCAGGTTTGTAACATGACAAACTCCTCTTCTCTGGGGCGTTTTAGAAATTAATTTGTACATCTTAAATGCCAGGATCACAAAGGGACAATCTAGATATCCCCCTTCTGACTAAGCTCCAGCCACTGTTATGCTAAATGTCCAGGCAGAAGCCATGGCCGGGTGCTGTGCTGTATGACAGCAGCCATGGCTCAGTACTAGAGGTTCCCAATGTACAAGAGCAGGCATGCTGCCCTACTAGCTTGTTGCTGGATGTTCCCAGATGCTGTCAAAGAGTGGAAGGGGTACAGATCTCCCAAGGCCAGGGGCTCCTTGCTGCTTTTACACAGCACAGAGAGCACGTGACTGCATTGCAGCCCTTGAGGTTCCCAACTACTGTCATAAGGCAAAGGTGAGGCAGTCCTGTCACAATGCTGCAGATTCCCAAGTACTGGAATAGAGCAGAGATCATCCAGTTCTGCCCCAGTGCGTGAGGTCCCTGGACACCGTGATAAAGAGGAGGGGGAGCAGGAGCAGTGAGTTGCTAATGGAGGTATTAAGGCACTGCAGTCTAGCAAAGGTAGCATGCTGTACCCTTCAGCCCCTGAACATGCTGGGGACTGGAATATAACAGAGCTGAAGCCCCCATGTCTCAATCCCAGAGGTTCCTGGGTGCTGTAATCGAGAGGTGATGCAGTCCCCTCTAGATTACAGTCCGAGTGCTATAACAGACATTTCTAAGCATCCCAAAGTACCTCTGGTGGTATTGGCGCCTTTAACCTCTTGAAAAGGCAAGATATTGAGGCTTAGGTCTTGGTGCTGTGATCTGATCCCTTTTCATTTCCCACGGAGGCAACTCTGAGTGAGTCATCAAAGAATCAGGGAGCTCCTACAGAGCAAGGTACTTCAGTGTACTGAATCCAAATGAGAGGTAAAGAGAGAAAAGTACAGGAGGGTCCCAAGAGTCTGCTTCTCTTTGGTTAATGAGCCCTGAGCATGAGGGGTCCCAACTCCCTGTACCCTCAGCTGTGTGGGAACAAGCAGGGGGGTGAGTAGCACAAGGACCCTTAGATAAAACAGAGACCAATCTCTGAGTGACAAGTCTCAGCACCTTGACCCCTGTGCTTAACACATCAGGTTTTCCCCTGCTAGCAGCCTGAGCACCCTTAATCAGGTGTTTAACGACAATAAACAGCCCAGGACAGAGAGAGGGGTGGGAGTGAGGGTGCCAGTTCCCTAAATTAAGTCTGAGAAACACTATGACCCCTCAGTCTCTCTCGGCTTTTTGCTTCTGGGCTTGAGAAGCAGTAATGCTGCAATACCTTGAGCCGGGCTGCTCTCCCAATATTTCTGACTAGGACAGGAAGTGAAGGTCCTGGAAATCTCACAGGATTTCCAGCCCAGGTTTGCAGATTCAAGCAGTGAATTCCATTAAAAATCCAATGGTTTGGATAATCATTTGAACTCTAACTCCCATGACCAGATCCTCCATTGGCAGAAATCCATCAACTACCAGTAACTTCAATGGAATTATGCTAATTTATACCAGCTGAGGAGCCTGTCCCAAACTTCTTTTGTCCACACTGCCTTACATACCTATGGCTTTTATGCCCTCCAGGCAACTTAGGCCAAAGCCTAAGTTTCTGTACTGATAATAATCCAACAGCTGTTATTAGGGATGTAAAATGGGTTAAACTAAACATTTAACCAGTTAACTGTGATCTTGCTGGAGGAGGCTGCCTGGCCCATGTCCCGCCAGCCCCCCAGAGCTAGCGCTGCTGGTGTGGCCAGGGCCAGAGTTACTGCTCCATGCAGGTGGGCCAGCGTCCCGCCTGCCCTCACCTGGGGCACAGCAGGGCCAGAGCTGGGGCCTCGGCCTAGTAAACAGATTATCTCCCCATATAACTGTTAACATCCATAGCTGTTACTTTGGAAAAGCGGGGAACATAGGGATGACCAGATCAGAGCCAAGACTAGATTTCTAGGATTCTAGTGGCAAGAGGAAGGTGTAAGAACCTTGCAGCAGGGACCTGTGCAATAAGCTGTCTCCCACTTCGCGTGTCATCCTGATTTCTCACTATTAAAGACTGGTTTAAAACCAGAAGCATGAGGGTTTAGATCCCTTCCAACATTTTTGTTAGCATTAACTAGGAAAGCTCTGGATATTCTTAGTATCCATATAAATATCCACTCGCTTTCTGAATTATACTCAATTCTTGGTCTCAAAAACTTCCTGCAGCCATGGGTTCCTGTGACACTGGTGTCAAATGTGAAAGGGTTTGCTCTTCTTTTTTTTGCTTTTGGTGATTTTTGGTTTTTTTACTAATAACTCCTGTCTCAGACCTGAGAAACTCATTTCATCCAAAACATCACTTTTCCCAGTATTTATTTATAAAGGGCAGCATGTGAGGTCTCTACTGAAAGCGTGTAACTTATTGATACTCATAATCATTGTGAGATGTGTGCTCAGGTGATATTTAAAGAATAATCAAACTATATTGAAAAGTGTGTCCACATGGCCTTGGGGTGAATGTGAGTCACCAGGAAATAATGTGTCTCCATGATGGCCCATTCAAGCAGAGAAAAATTGTCACTCCTCCATGGCTAGTCAATTACGTCACATACTGCTCAATTGTTCACCTTTGCATCAACTCAAAAAAGGCCACAGAAAATCAACAAACTATAAACAATGAAACCACTTGGTACCGGCAGGGAAAAGGATGATAGGACGGTGAGGAGATCAGCCCATCTGTGAACAAAGTCCAAAGACTGATTTAAAATATAAGAAGGAGGAGAGAGACAGTCTGCACCCATTTACTGAGGAAGTACTTCCATAAGCATGCAGGGGTGCTTCTTGAAAGACTAGATCCTAGATCTTGGAGGCCAGCAAACTCTGCAAACAACTGAACTTTGGCCTGAGAATCTACTTGATTAGATGGGGAAGGCAACGATGAATGTGTGTAGGCCCTGGTCCATATTTCATGATTTTGTTTTCTACAGAGCCATTTGTTTTTATCGCACACTTCTTTGTATTGTATTCCTATTCATCATATATATAGTAGCCCAACGTCTGAGTCTGTAACACTGAAATGCTGGCTGTTCACTCCGGGCGGCGCTGTTGCTGAAATGCTGGCTGTTCCCTCTGGGCGGCGCTGTTGCTGAAATGCTGGCTGTTCCCTCTGGGCGGCCCGTGCTGCATGGGGAGTGCGGGGCCCAAACGGCCACTTGCGCCGCTTTCTCCCCTGCGGCGGCCCGGCTGAGCGGCACAGAAGTCAGCCGAGCGCCACGGGGGGCGGGATAGTGATGTAAATGGCCAGGGGGCGGGGTCTGGCCGTGTACGTCACCGCCCCATCCCCCCTTCGCCTCCTGCAATGGCGCTCGGCTGACTTCTGCGCCGCTCAGCCGGGCCACCGTGGAGGAGCAAGTGGCACAAACGACCTTTCGGGCTCCGCGTTGCCCCCAGTGAGAGAGGAGGAGGAGGAGAAGAGAAAGAGAGGCAGGAGGGGGAGGAGAGCTAAGAAGAGGGGGGAAGCAGTAGGAGGAGGAGAGAGAGACGGAGCGAGAGACCGGAGGCTCAGGAGAGAAGACTGACATGGAGGAGAGACCTGAAAATCTCGTCTTATGACGGACTAATTGGCTAGTTCTTAAATAAATGTCTTCTTGTTTTTACTACAATTGAACATCACTGCTGTGGATATAGAAGTAATGAGCTAAGGTAAAATGGCTAAACTGTGGTATGCCTTCCCTTGGAACAGAGGACCTGGGATTTCCATGGATATCTAGTGATAAGAGGCTGGACACCACAGAGGGATATTTTGAAGGCTCAGAGGCTGGGATGCATTTTATAGCCAACCTGCAGGGCAAAGGCAGGACCCATACAGTCCAGGGAAGAGCACATGAGTGTATAACAGGCTGGCTGTGTTAGGGAGCTAACACCCTGCTGGCACAGACAAGATGCCCGGCTGGTCCTGCTAGGGTTGCCAGGTGTCAGGTTTTCGCCCAGACAGTCCGGTAAAAAAAACAGAAAATATTTTCTGTTTCTCTTGGATGGAAGGTCGTCGGGGACATTTTCCCCCTGCCGTGTCTGGCGGAGGAGCGGAGAGTGCAGGAATTTAAAAGCACAGCAATTTTTTTTCTTTTTTTTTTTGCTCAACCAATTTTTTTCCCTGCCATATTCCGGATTTTTTGAGAAAGTATCTGGCAACCCTAGGTTCTGCACCCCCTAAGAAGCAGCGACAGTCTAATGTTGCACAGTGTGATAATGAATTCCCTTTATTGGTTCTGAAGTTGCCACCTTTCAATTTCATTACATGGCCCCTTGATCTAGTGGGATGGGACAGGAAGAGAACAGAAGCTCCTGAGCTACCATCTCTAGACCAGTCACTGTTCATCATATCCCCCTTTGAAAGGTAAATAATCTCAATCTTTCTTCACATGAAAGAGATTCCAGACCCTAGATCCTCCTCTGAACCTCCTCTAATTCTGCACAGTCCGTTGTGAGATGGGGTGACCATCACTGCACACAGTATTTCAGAGGAGGCTGCACCACTGACTTACACAAAACATAATGTTTTCTGTATTATTCTCTATCCCATGCCTTATGCAGCCTAGCTTTCTATTTAATTTTATGAATGCATCTCCATATTGAGCAGAGGTTTTTCATCTAACTGTCCACAATGAAGCCACGGGCCCTTTTGTGGGTTTGCTCCAGTTATTTTAGAACCCTATGAGGTGTGTGAGGCGTTTAGACCTTCCACTCCATTATGCATTACTTTGCATTTCTCAACACAGAATTTCATTTGCCATTGCTATTCACCTAGCTTGGTTAGGTCTCTCTGAAGTTCATCACAGCCCTCTCTGGCCCAGGCTAATCTAAATAACTTTGTGCCACCTGCTAATGTTTTCTACTTTACTGTCTTTCCAGAACATTAATATATTAAAACTGTGCAGGACATCATATGGAACCATTAGCTCCCCAATCTTAACCTTCTGCCATGATGAAAACTGATCACTGAATCCTATTACTTTATTTAGTCTCCCAACCAGTTAAAGATCCATGCCAATATTTGGCCTTTCATCCACTGCTTTCGTAGTCTCATGTATCAAATACCTTTGGAAAGTCTAAATAAATTATCAACCTGTTCTCCTTGATCTGCCACTTTATTGGCACATTTAAAGAATTCTATGAGATGAGAGAGACCCAGTTTTGCTTTGCAGAAACTGTCTGGTTAGATCCTATCAGATCATTATCTTCCAGTCATCATCAACATAGCTTTTTATTGTCATTTCAACCAATTTGCCAGATACAGCTGTAAAGCTCAGTGGTCTATAATTCCCCAGATCACCACTAAAGCTTTCTTTAAATATAGGCACAATATTTGCTATCCTCCAATCTTCTGCTACCGTGGCTGTTATTAATGAAAGATTGCATGTTTTTGTTAGAAGATCAGCAGCTTCATACTAAGCTCCTTGTGAACTCTTGGATGTGCCATCTGGGCTTTGTGACTTTTTAAATTATTGGTTTGTTCCAGCCCATCTTCCCCTGACATCTCGGTATCAGAAAGTTCCTTATCTTTGGGTACGTCTACACTGCAGGCTTCTTTCAAAAGAAGCTTTTCTGGAAGAGATCTTCCGAAAAAACGTCTTCTGAAAGAAAGCGTCCACATTGCCAAAGCACATCAAAAAAGTGATCTGCTTTTTCGAAAGATAGCGTCCACACTGAAGTATTAGAGGGGTAGCCATGTTAGTCTGTATCTGCAAAAGTGACAAGGCATCCTGTAGCACCTTAAAGACTAACAGATGTATTGGAGCATAAGCTTTCGTGGGCAAAGACCCACTTTGTCAGATGCATGTCTTTGCCCACAAAAGCTTATGCTCCAATACATCTGTTAGTCTATAAGGTGCTACAGGACTCCTTGTCACGTCCACACTGAATGGACACAATCTTGCATGTAAGCTGTGATTACTATGGATGGAGTGGCCACCAGGGCACCTGTGCTTTTTCCTAGAGGCCTCTTCTTTCGAAAAAACTCCTTCCGTGTCCACACATGCCTTTTTCTGAAAGCTCTTTCAGAAAAGGAGTTCTTCCTCATAGAAATAGGTTTACCAATGTCAGTAAAAACCCTGCGTTCTTTCAATTTTCTTTTGAAAGAACGCAATAGCAGTGTGGACGTAAATGAAGTTTTTTCAGAAAAACAGCTGTTTTTCTGGAAAAAAAAACCCTGCTGTCTAGATGCACCTTTTGTTCCCAAGCAAAAACATGTGTGGTCGAAGTCTCCTTGGTATTCCCATCTCTGGAATCATTTAGCTTTTCAATGACATCCTCGGGACTGGGACACTGAGTCACTTTAAATGAACAAAGCATTTGGAGGTGATCAGTACATGGATTTCCCTGAATAACTTCCGTCCCAAACCTGCCTTGGTGTCTTTTTACCTGCTGGGGTCTATGGCCCCTGGTAAGCTCCAGCCTGACCCTGGCTCCCTCACTGGAGGGTTTCTGGGCTGGGGAGGGAAGGTTTGACTAGATAGCCCAGGGCTCAGTGAAGAGAAACTGACCTGAATGCTGAGGGCTGTCTGAACCTGGGAGGAGATGAAACCCAGAGAGGATGAAAAGGAGTAAATCAGAGAGGGAGATGAACAATGCAGAGCTGTTAGCTACATTGATTGCCTTTCAGCTCTGAATCAGCCAAGAGACATAAAATAGGTTGGGAAACTCTGGGAACTCAAATAAGAAGCCCCATTATCTAAGTATCCCTCTCTCAATACTGGCACTGCTCACTGGCTTTCCATGACTCATAATAACTTCAAAGAGCCCAGGGATTCAGCTCAAGCTAACACACACATGCCAAAGCACACATGTCTAAGATACTCCCCAAGGTGCAAGCTACCAGAACACCTGGGTTTGCATGTCTGATTACCACCTCTCCTGCAGGAATCCAACCACATACCCATGCAAGCATATGGCCACATGCACCATGTATATGACACACAACAAACACAGCACACACATGACAACACATATATTCACAAACAACATACCCATTAACACCACTGCAGCTCCACACAGCCTGCTCAAACTTTCACAGACTTTCCCAGCCATAATATACATGAACATGATATCCACCCCCATTCAGAGCACACTGCTCTATCAAGGATCCCCAAGTAAACACCCAGAACACCTGATCCCCACAGTTCTTTTTCCTAGGGATGATTTTTGAGATGTGTTTGCGTGTATAACCAGTAGAATTGCTGTCAATCATCCACTGTAAACCATAATGATGTGTGTTCATGTGGCTGTACACAAGGGTCCTCTGCTCACAACACCCCCATGTTCCTGGCTATAGCCCTACATGTGCCTTTCTATCCTCCTTGGCCTCACAATAGCCAGTCCCAGTCAGGGTCTTCTCCCAACTACCTCTCTGGGTCTTCTGTGGCTCGGTCCTCTGGCCAAGTCACGTAACAGTTCACTCTCCTTTCAGGATAGCTGGAGAGGTCCAACTTGAAAGGTACAATGTCGGCGCTTATAGTTCTGATTCTCTCAGGTTCAAATGAAACCCTCTGCTGCCTGGCCCTGGCACAGATTCCCTTGAACCACTTCCTCCCCTGCATGGTTCCCCAACCGCCTCCCATCACCTGAGACTCCAGCAATTTACCTCAAAATCTGCCTGTTCTTTGTAGGCCCTGTCTCAAGTCACCCCCATAAGCACCTATGGGGTTCTTATAGGTGTCTCCAGGCCTTAATTCAGGGCTTCCCCTCACCCTAACAGGAGCCTATCCTGATCTCTATGGCTATGTCTACACTATGGAGTTTTTTTCCGGGACACCAGCGGTATCCCGGAAAAACTCTGCTGTGTCCAGGGACCACATCTGCTCTTCCAAAAAAATATTTGGAAGAGCAGATGTGCTCTTTCAGAAGCCCTGTATTCCTCATTTTATGAGGAATAAGGGCTCATCCAAAAGAGGAGGTTTTTCTGACATTTCGCCCCCTGTAGACAGGCCAAATGTCGGAAAAGCCTCTTCTGAAAAGATTCGGAAAAAGGTACGCAAATTGCGGTTTGCAATTTACAGACCTTTTTCCGAAAAAACCCAGCATTGTAGTCATAGCCACAGGGTGCCTTAGCTTGACTTCCTGAGGGCAACTCTCTTTTTTCCTTTCCTGCACTGTTCCCAGCTCCCCTTGCTTCATCTCCACAGCTAGAGTCAAATCTATCTAATTAAGCCCCATTACCCCCTGTTGGGGTTACTAATTAGTCCATAACTTACCAGGGAGGCTGATGGCTGAACCCAGCTTGCCTCACAGGGCCGGACAGCCTAGGACAGTCACCCTATCTATTATCTGGGAGCTGTCTGGAAGCACAGAAGCAGCTGTTCACACATACTGAGACAAATCTGTGGACACCTAGCCAGAGCCACTTACTTCACAGTTGTCACTATGCTACATATCATGGCAACGCAGGATTCCACGGCACCATGACAGACAGGACTTGGGCCTGCTCCAAAATCCCCGGCCCTTGCCACAAGAGCTAACAGAGAATCTCCACTAGCCATTACGGCCTGACACATGGTTGGACAATTCTGATTCCATCCAGCAAAGGGCAGCTGGAACACATGTCCAGGCACTTCATTGCAAGACCAAACACGGGGAGGGCGGGTCTTTCTTCTCTGCGTGTCACTGACTAGTTTACTCGGCTTGTTGTCTATTTCCAGCCATTTCCTTTGAGTCAACTGGCAGGCAGGCAGAGGACATAAGGGCAGGGTCTGCCAGCAATGCCTCTGACCTCCATATTCTGAGCACAGGACAAAGAGCTGAACAGAAGAAGCAGGATTAGAACCATCTGCCTGGGATCACAGTAGATCTCCATAAACTCTCCGAGCTGGCGAGATGCCTGGGAAAGGAGCGGCCAAATGTGCAGAGTCAGAGTCGCATCTCGCTCACTACTGGTTGCATTCTTGGGACGATATGGCACATTCTTGATCTCATGGTGTGTCAATACAAAAGCTGTTGGGTAAAACCACTGGACCTCCCTTTCCTAAGTATCTGCCTCGCAACTGTAATCTTTGTGTAATGTGGGGAGAAACTGGTAACTGACTGCCAGGGCCGGCCCGAGCCCTTTTGGCGCCTGGGCCCGGGCGCACGGTGCAGCCCCCAGGTGCACGATGCATGTGCGGGCCAACCATGGCCGCTGGCGTGCAGCCTGGGGCCCGCCCCCAGGGCACATGGCACATGCGCTGCCCAGCCCGGCCAGCGCTGCTGGCACACATGCCAGGCCGTGCAGGGCTTCACGGCCATGGGGGGAAGGGTGCTGCTGGCCAGCGCCGCAGAGCCGGCGCTGCGGGAGCCGGGCGCGCGGTGCCTGATGGCAGCTGTAAGGGATGCCACGCGCCCCTTACAGCTGCCATCAGGCGCCCCCCATCAGTTGGTGCCCTGGGCAGCTGCCCGGCTCGCCCATGCCTCCGTCCAGCCCTGCTGACCGCCACACTGGAGCTCTCACCATGGTGGTTCCTTGCCTCCCCTGCCTGAGGTAACATGGCTCTCTCTTTCTCCCTTTTCTCTTGTTCTTTCTCTCTCTCTCAGTCCTTCCCTCTCTTTGCTTTCACTGCTGCCTGTTCACTAGGTATCTGCCTCTTCCTTTCACTCCCCTGTCCTTTCTGCCATGTAGTTCTCCAGCTCTTTCTGTTTCACTCCCCCTGCCCCTTCCCCCACTGTGTATCTTTCTGTCTCACTCCTTTTTCCAGTAGCTAGGCCTTTCTCTCCCCCTTTCCCTATGTTCCTTTCCCTTGTGCTCCTGTCCCTCTCTCTAGTCCCATCATGTTGTTCTCCCTGGGTGGGCACTTTCTCTGCTCTGGATGTGTGGCTCTGTCCCCTGGTGTATCGCAGTCCCCTGCGATATGCCCTTAGCAATGGGTGTGGGAGAGGGTTGGCGCAGCTCCACTTGTGCCCTCTACCAGGTTTCCCGGTGCACATGCTGCACAGCCCCTCAGCTAGCTCCAGTTAAGACCCCTGCCCACTGCCAGTGAATTTTCACTCTATTTCCAAAGTGCAAGGCCATAAACACCCTTTCTCTCTGCAAACAAACAGAAGCTTAAGAGACTTGCTGCTTGAGTCCTGGCACATAACAGTTCTTCCATCAGGCCTTCTCCTCTACACCACTGCTGCAGCGCCCTACTCAGGAAGGTACCACCCGATTCAGTTTCCTGTGGAGAGCAGCTGTGTCTCCTGTTCATCACCCCACCATACACAACATTCATATTTTTCCCTTTGCAGCCTCATGTAAGCCAATTATGACTATCCCCATTTCCCAGATAGGGAAACTGAGGCACACAGAGGGTTTTTTTTTCCCCCTCAGATAACGGGCTTTCCGGAGCAGAGAGCAGAACTCAGGAGCATTGTGCTGTCTCCTGATTTCACAGAGAGAATTCATCCCAGGCCTCTACTACCACACCCAAGTGGTGGGCACACAGTGGAACACCATCCCCAACCTTCTGGCCTTGAGGCATAAAGGGAAATTGATGCTGTCCCCCTAAAGTCAACACCTGCATTGCTTTCCCTGCTAAGTAGTAGTTGCCAAGAGGATTCCCCTCAGCTGAACTGAAGGAGACATCCTTTCGCACCACCTGTCAGCAGGATTTAGGGTCTCCCATTGGGGTAGCACACACTCTCTCACTAACCAGTCCTTCGGAGAAAGCCCAAGGCGAGGTATGTCCATGATCCGGCAAGAGATGGTCTCTCCTGAAAATCTGACATGGTTTAAGCCAACATGCCCCTACAATCCCCGCTTAAAGTCTTTGGACATGTGCTCTCTGAACATGAGCTCGGTGGCTCAGCTGGGGGCACTGCATTCTGCTGTAGGGCATATCTCGATCTCCCCACTTTTAGGGCACAGCTAAAGCATATGCTGCCAGGCTCGTGTTTGGGCAGCCCGCTGACGCTATTCCCAAGCTCCCAGAGCCAGTGTGGTTTGGCCCTTCTACCTCCCAACTTCCCACTTGCCTTCTATATACCCAAAGCAACCTGCTGGCTTAACACAGATGCTTGACATTTAACTTTTCACGGCACATGTTCTGCTCAACGTCCAACCCAGCTAAGCAGAGCTCACACAAAGACAGGGGAAACTGTCTCCCGCCCCGTTCAACACTGACCCCAATACCCCAGCTTGGTGCTAGAGGACACAGAGCTACCAAAGGTGATGTCCACAGCCCAGCAGGAGGCAGATGATCTGAGGGCCCAGGTAATACTGCTCTGGGCAGTACCACAGTAGCAGTCCGCATGACTCTGAATGAGGCACTCTTCTTGCTGACTCACTACCAAAGCGGTGCCCCAGGAGGCTGTGCCATTTGACCGGCACTGAATGCCTTCTGATTTTCCACCTCGCAGGGAGCGTGCTTCCTGCGACCAAAAGAAATTATATCCATAGCAGAGAGCTCTCTGCTCACTCCTACGTCCCACCCCGATGGCCCGTTCATGCCCCAGACAGAGAAGAACAACAGATCGACACTACAGTCATCACCCTCCAGAAGAGTGTGAACCAGAAGGATATGGGGAGAAGATCGCCTGGGAATATTGTCAGTCAGTGGGAAAAATCACAGACATCCCACGCATTCATGAAAGCCCCTCCCACTCCATATAAGCCAAGGGAGTTTGAAGCAGGGAAGATAAAAGCTGATGGGGATGGCACCAAACGAAGAGAAAAGCCAGAGGTGTGCATGACACATGGAAGGAGAACACAGCCACCTTCTTACTCATCAAATACACACTGCAAGCTGAGCACTGTGTAGGTAGAGAGGGGCTGGGCTGGGGAACCATACACATTCTCACATACACAGAGCAGAAATACAGTGAACCATAAATAAAGACGCATCCACCAGCAGCTGGAAGACTAAATGAGTTCAAGACATGGACAGCCCCTTATGCAGCACAGTACCCCTGACACCAAGATGGGGAGGTTACCCCTGACAGCACAATGTCCCTTGGTGCCACTTGGGAACAGCCGCTCCTGAGGCAAACCACTCCCTGGTGCCACATGGGGACAGTCCCGCCTACAGTATGCCACCGGGGATGACCGCCCCCCAGCAGCACACTTTCCCTAGAGCCGGGATTCTCAAACTTCGCTGCACCGCAACCCCCTTCTGATAACAAAAATTACTGCACAACCCCACGAGGAGGACTGAGGCCTGAGCCCCCCTTCTCTCCGGGTGGGAGCCATGGCCTACAATCTTAGCCCCACCAGCCAGGGCTGAAACCCTTGGGCTTTGAAATTGGGCCCTCAGCAACTGTAAGCCAGTCTTGGAAACCCCTTAAAATGTTTCACAGTTAGAGACCCGCTGCCCTAGTACTTTCCACAACATGGCTCAGACATTAGCACAAAGCCCCTTCGCCTCCTGGTGAGGAGAGAACATGCAGTGCCCCAGCCAGGGCTGGATTCCAGCATAGGCACCACATACCCATGGCGAGGGCCTCAGCTCCTGGAGTCATGAGAATGCATCGGCTTGCGCTAAAAATAAAAAATTCTAGTCCTCATGGATAGCAGGCAAGAACCGCGAAAACACCACCCAAGTGTAAACTGGTGCAGAGTCTGCTGAGAGCCTAAAACAATAGCTTGATAAGTGTGAACTGCCCCCTGCATCTCAGTGGGGAATTATCTACAAGCCCCTTGGCCCACCACCAAGCCACTGCAGCAGTGAACTCAGCCTCTGAAGGACATGTTTGTGGCAGGCCCAGCCCCCACTCAAACAAATACTCCAATTTGGGGGAAATACTGGGTGGCCTCCTGCTGTCAGACCTTCCCTTCTGGGAGAAGGGGACCTAAAGAGAAGGGGCCCCTACTCCCACTGCCTCACCTCTCTGGAAGAAGTCCCCGCCGCCACCGCTCCAAGTACAGGTGGAAACCAAGAGGCAGCCCCAATGTCACTATGAGCCAAGGGTCACTGACTGCAGTAATCCAGCCATGACCATAGCGCCTTGATACAGCACCTCTCGCACTAGCACATCCCCATGGTCTGTGGGGACACTACCTACAGCCACAGGGCATCTCGTAGCACAGCAGGGACAGTTCCTTCAACCACAGGGACAATCCCTACAGCCACAGGACTCCCCTAACACCACAGGGAAGGTCCCTACAGCCACAGGTTGTCCCTAGTATCATGGGGACAGTCCCTTGAGCCACAGGGCACCTGGCTTAGCACCACAGGTTCAGCGCTTCCTACCACCAGAATAGGAACAGCATTTCCAGCACCACAACACTCCTCACTCCTATTCTGAAGACTGTGGGTCAATCCATACAGTTCCCCCTCATTCTGCAACAGACTACTGGGAGTCGGAAGCCACAAACGACAGCAACTTAGCAGCACCCGCTTCCCACCTCTGTGCCACGCTAGGGACGACAGCTCCGTCAGCATGGTCAACCCACTGCCAAGCTGGAAATAGTGCCACTGGTCTCTCTAGGCCCAAGGAGTTGGAGGCATGGTACGGGATATGCAAAGGGTGGATCTCCCAGCAATACAGCAGCTCCTGGCATCTGCCCTGGGAGACGGAGCCCACCCAGCTACTGAGGGCAGGACTCATAGCTGCACATGGGGCACAGGCCAGGCAGGGTCTGATGATGAAGATCAGCCCCTGCACCAGCAGTGTCCCTCCTCATGCTGTGCTGGGGCACTGGAGCATGCCCAGATTATGAAGCACAGCACAACATCCCTTATCCCTAGATAGTAACCGACAGCACTGTCAGCAGGGCATCGCCTGCAAGAGTTACGCTGGGCTGCTCAGAAGGGGTGCGCAGAGATGGGATGTGTCCAAGCTAAGTTCAAAAGAGAGGGAGGGCCTGGGAGCCAGGACTCCTGGGTGTTAGCGCCAGCCCTGAGAGGGAACAGAAGTCTAGTCGGTTAGAGAGGTGGGGCTGGGTGCCAGGACTCCTGGGTTCAATTCCCAGCTCCAGGAGGCCTCCCAAGACCAAACTGCTGCTCTGAGAGAGGGAGCTTACAGATGTGATGGAGGATGGTGCCTCTGACAGCAAGAAAGCCCTAATGCCATGCTGATGTCCAGAGTGCAAGAGACGGTCTGAGTTCAGATGGACAGTGAACTCCAGAAAACTCTGTCTCCCACCATCCAGGGCCATGCTGGGACCGCGCTCCTCCTGCAGTACAGCACCCCGTAGTATACTGCTGTGAGAGGTGACGCCTGTAGCCAAGTGCGCCCCTAACATCACGCGAGGGTGCACAGTGAGAGGAGGCACCACACACTGCCCCCTACCTCTCTGCTGAGCAATGTAAAAATCTCTGTCCCTTCTCTTAAGAAATAGGGGGTGGGGGGAGTTGGGGGGCAACAGATGAAGTGAGAGAGGCATGTGGGGGGAGGAGAGGGGAGAGACAGAAAGCTCTGGATTACGGGCAGCAACCTGCACGGCTTCCTCCTACAGATTTGCAAAAGGCCCCTCCCCTGCCATGCCTGCAGCACTGTGATGGGGAGGTGGGACAACCCCTTACCACAGGTATCTGTTTAAGCATTGATTCAATCAACAGTGTTGCAGAAGCTCAGGCCTCCCACCCCTACCTCTGGGGACCGAGTGACAAAGACACACACACAATTAGGTTTCCTTACCTTGGGATGCTTTGCTTTGAATGCTGGGGTGCATGGAAAAGGCAGGTAAATCCGCTCCCCTTCCGTCCACACAGAGCGATATAAAGGACTCTTTCGGTCACACAGGGGAGCAGGCGTTGGCTCGTTGCTCCGGCTCTTTGATGGACCAAACCTGCCACAATTTCATTGCGAAAGTGTTCGCCTTCTGCAAGGAACAGGGAGGGGAGAAAGACAGCCTAAGACTTGGAGGGGATATTCATTTCTTTCTTAGGTTTCCAATGGCAACCAAATATACCACAGATGACTATCCAGAGTGTGTGTGTGTGTGTGTGTGTGTGCGCGCGCGCGCACGCCTCAGACAGGAGAGAGAAGTAAGAAGCACAGCTGCGGAGCCCACAGGCAGTGCAGGGTGTAACCTAGCAGGGGCATGTCAGCGATCATGGGAAGAGACAAGCGGACACAAACAGAGGGGCAGACAGACGGTCTGAGGGAAAGAGCCTTGAAGCATGGGGGGGAGCGTGGCCTCTATCCTAAGGCGTGCGCAGTCCCACCAGTGGGAGACGTGAGCCAGCACCTGGCAGGGTGGGAACAGAAAGGGTCCACTGTCTGACTGATCCCTGCAGGAGCAAAATATAACTATACCCCCATACACACAGGCACACTCACAATGTCACACACACCAACTTACTGTGCATATCCACACCACCCTGCACGCGTCATACACACAGTCTCACACAGCAACTTTCCGATGCACACTCATTAGCCCCATACATATACTACCCCCTGCTGTCTCAACAATTTCTCAATACACAAATACACCAGCCAGACAAATAAAAAACCCAGTCTCACACCCTCCATTTACACACAGACCACCCATGCACACAAACACAGACAGCCTTGCACACACCCTGAACACCAATCCACTCATATTCCACCCCAGACATAAGCAGCCCCCCCACAGTTTCACACACCAACGCATTCATATACACACATACAAATCCAAATCACGACCCACAGAATGAGGCTCATCAGTCCTCTCACGCATACACAACATGCCTGCCCACCCCACCACAAAACATACATACACATATATGTACACACAGCCAACCATGTTCTTTCAGATACTTATCACACAAATACTTGTGCAACCTACACACAACATATATACACTGTCTGACAAAGACAAATGCATGCCAAACACAAACACATCACACATTCACCGTTACACAATACACACCAACCATTTGAACACACACCCCACCACACAAACACATTAAACAAACACATACCAAACAACCTCCACACACAAACATGGATACGTGTATAAACACTGTCATTCAGAAACGTCTATCACATAATATACTACACATACAAACCTTACATAACACACAAACTTAGAACAAACAAAAATAAACACCCAAAACTACTGCACAAACATATACCACCACACAAGTACAAATATACATCTCACAAGCACCAATATACATTAACACACTTCTGCACATATATTTTTCATCAAATAGCACTACACAAACAAGCCACCACACATACACCAGAAACAAACAGACTACACCCACAACACCAACACATCCCCCTACATACAAACAAGTAACATTCTCCAAATAGGTGTAACAAGGAACTTAGTCCGAAAATCAGTGTATTGCTCTGTATACCTGCATGTGTGCACTCACTCTCTCTCACTCACACACACAATTGCACCTAGTTAGTTTTGTCTCTGCTCCTCTAGCTTTTATCCTTGTATTCTGGAACTGCCCATTTCTCCAGCCTCCCAGCACTGTCATCTCTCTGTCCACCAATGTACATTACAGCTCAGTGACTGAACAGCTCAAAAAGCATCCTACATACATTCCTACTCCTCCCTCCTGCCTTCTTTCTTCCTCTTTTCCATTGGCATCGGATGGGTATAATTTGTATGCATAGAAGAGTGCGAGGTCCCACCAGCCCGGAGTACTGTGAAACTGGCTAATAGCGGCATCAAGGGATGTGACTGCAAAGTCTAAAGGCAGTGAAGTAATGCGTGAACCCTAATGGAAGGTGGGGGGCTGGAGGGGAGAACGACAGTTTCTTCTAGGTCGCAATAGGGACAGAGAGACAAAGGAATGGGTGGCAGAGAGATGCAAGCAGGCTGGGTGCGAGGGACACCAAGAACATGTTCTGTAAGGCTTGCTAACCCGCGTGGGAAGTCACTGCGCGAGGTTCAGAGTTCATGACTGTGGCAAAGCAGGGGCTCTGTGAAAGGTCACATGTGAGTGCGTCTGTGGATCACTAGAGAGAATGCCCGTCGGTGCGTGTGTGGATGCGCCTGGATGATGTATGGGGGTGTCAGGCTGGGTGTGAATGTGAACATGGATGGACTGGCTCGGGGGAGGAAGGTAAAGCAACACATACAGCGTAGGGGTTTGGGTGTTGGGTAGGTGGCTGGCTGCATGAGTTTGTGTCTGTTTGGATCATGTGGGTGTGAATGGGTGGGGGAGGCGAGTGTTCCGGTACCTGTACAGTATTGTGTCTGTATGAGCAGAAACGCAACATGCAGCATGTGTAGCTGTGAGCACACAGCCCCGGAGCACAGCACAGCCCTCGTGTCAGCAGGGGATGAGGTCAGTGTTACTGGCCCAGTTTGGAATCTCGCCCTGTGTGCACATGCGGTTTTGTGGCAGGAGGCACAGGCACAGCAAGCAAACCATGAAGCCTTTGAACAGGCAAAGTTCTCACTAAAGGCAAGGAGCCAACTCTTCAATTCTCAGCAGTCAGTGAGGGAGAGGCTAGAGGTGCAGTGTCGTGTCCCCCCCACACACATCCCACCCTGCAGCAGTTCTAGGGGGGCTTGTGCTGACTCAAGCACAGGAATGGTCCCAGGAGCTCATACTACAGCACACACTGCACCTTTGGAAAAGTGAAGTGCAGCCTACATCTGATCCAGTCTGCTGGTGCAAGGAGGAGCAGCTCCTGCCCTCCCCAACTCCAGCTCGGTAGAGTAGAGGAGGAACCCCTGGACTGGGAGACTAGAGAACAGGACTTTGCAGGGCTGGACACAAGCCAGCCCTAGCTTGAACAACTCCCTAACAAGGCAGACTTCGCAGTGACATCAGTGAGTGATTTCCCTGAGTGAGGGCTTAGGAAAAATGGAAGGCCCTCAAGATACAGCTCTGTGTGTGTGTGTTTATTTGTCTGCTCTGATAAGCACAAACAGAAAATGACACACACATACAAGCATCAACACAGTTACTGAGACACGCAAACACTATTTCACAAAACTGCCAAGCCAACACAAACACCCCCTGCACCATACTCCCACACCACCTCATACTCCTAAACACACACAAGACTCCTTATCTCACACACTGCCCCCTTCCCCCTCCAACACAGACACAAATTCTGATCCGGCTCATGCTGCCCCACAAAAGGGGACAGAGGGCTAGGGGAGCCCCACATTCACCCCGAGTTGTACCAAAACAAATTCCCTCTCTGCTTGTAATGCCAGCTCTCTCCAGGAACCCTCTCCTTGCCCTTTGGCCTGTGGGGGAGCCGCAGTGCTGAGGATTTGGCTTGTGGTAGGTACCCTTCCCTCCTCGCTTGCACCTGCATGCCTTCCCCTCTTCACGTTCTCCGTTAACATCTCTTTTGCATTACAGGTGATAAATAATGCAAGCTTCAAGGGGAGAGGAGAGACAGCACATCGGAGCAGAGGCTGACACGCTTGTGATACCAGACAAAGCCGACACATGCAACCCACACTAGTGGCTGCTGCTGGCCCCCATTATAGCCCCGTACAGTGCTGACAGCTATTCCAGTGAAAGCTCTGTAGGCAGGGCACTTTCACAGGGCTCTGTAGTCCGTGTTTCTTGCAGTAGCCGGGGGAAGTCCTCTCTCATACAGGCAGCAAGGTAGATCTTCAGCTGAGCTAAGCAAGGATAGGAGTTGCCGGTGGAGCTGTGAGCTGTCACCCTAACCTGTCCTCCTTGCCATCTGCTGTTGGGCTTTATGACACGGCAAAATCACGTTAGCTTGTCAAACAAAGAATGAGAGAGCGAAGGCGCATGTGTGTCTAAGTGCTGTGTTTGCAGGGCTGCAAGTGAGTATGCTGCTTTATGTGTATGCACGTGTGTGTGGTGCATGACACACACTCATGCACATGCATCAACAATGTTATGCATGAGTGCACATGTATTTCTGTAGGACCACTGTGAATAACGTGTGTGTGGCGTATGCATCTGTGAATGTTTTCTGTTTGCGTGGAGCCTCTGCACGACCATAACATGTGAATATGTTCTATATGCATAGCATCTGTGTGAGTGTGGTAATGTGTGTGTAATTTGTGTGTATGTGCAGAGGTGTGTTGTGTGTGCATGTAAATATGTTCTGTATTCATAGCATCTGTATGAGCATGGGGAAGTCGATGTATGTTTTGAGGGGTTGCTGTGTGCATGTGGTTAAGTTCCGTTTGCATAACACCTGTAGGAATTAGGTGATTTGTGTGTAACTTTTGTGTTCCTGTGGTTTGTGCAAATGCATTTTGTGTGTACAGCCCTTTGGGCTTGGGATCTGTGGATAATGTGTTTGTGTTGTATGTGTTTTTATGCATGTCTTCAGTGTGTACAGCATCTGCATGGCTGCCATTGCTAGGGTATCTGTGTACTATGTAGGTCATGTGCGTCTCTACTGCATGTCAGTGTTCCCTGCAAGCTGTGCACTGTGGAGCTGCTCAGGAGAGACTCAAATGCTGCCCAGCTGATTAGCAGAGGGCCCACAACTAGGTTTTGTTTCTACTAGTCGTGCACATTCACACATGCCTTTGTGCATATAAAATGTATTCCACACATGAATGGAAAAAAATCCACATACGGATGGAAAAGATTGGAAGGAACATTGCTGCATGTGTGCATATGCGGTTGTTCACAGGATGTTCCCCTCTAAGGTGAAGCAGACAGTTTGGTTCACCTCAGAGTTCTCCTCCTCACCTTCCATCAGTGAGTTTGTTCAGTGACCGCAGCTTGCTCAGCCCTAAAAAGGATTCCCCAGCGCTATGTAGAACAAGGTGTTTCCATCCCCATAATCCCAGTATGTATCAGGAAACCTACTCTGCCCCTGGCCTGGGAGTACAGCACAGACACTGCCAACACAGGCATCAGTAACACAGAAGCTAGTTCGCCACTCTTTACACTCAGACTGAGGAGGCTGGGATGGAGGGAGACAGGCTGGAAGGTCAGGGGCATATGCTAGAGAAGAATACTAGACATCTGGAGGATGCAAGAAAGAACCCTCCATGAGCTACCCAGCACTACCCACCCCTGGGAACACACAACACCTGTTAAGGAGGCAGGAGCCACAAACCAGACCAGATGTAAGAAGAACTGAGCAAAACCTCCAGCCCAACATGAGCTGAACCACAAACCTTCAGCCACATGCCTGCCTCAACTTCCAACACCCCAAAACTCAACCATGATGCTGAAACTTTACTCAAACCCCTGTACACACCATGACCATGAGTCTTTGCTCCACCCCCTTGAACCCAACCATGAGCCCGAGCATTTGTCCAAAGTCCTGAAGCCAAACATGGCCATCAGTCTTCAACTAACTCTTAAGCCCAACCACAACCCTGGACCTTCACGCAACCTCTGTGCACTACAGCCTGAGCCTTTGCCTAATCCTGATGATTGAAGGAGGGTAGGAATAGGAGTACTAAGCCTTCACCCAAATAACAAGCCTTAAACTTTTCCCCATAATCTCTTGGCCAAACTTCAGAATCAACCAGCCTTCCTTCAAACACTGTGACCTGAGCCCCCTGCCTTTGTCCCTGCCCTGAACCAAAATCCTACGTCCCAAATGTTTCTCCAACATCTCAGTCTTTGTCTTTGCTCTAAATCCTGGGTCTTCACCCAAACTCTCTACTGAAACAGAACACTAGCACCTAAATCAACTCTCCAAATGGGAACTTTGCCTCAAATCCCCGATCCCCAAACATCCACCCACCCACCTCGAGCCAAGTCCTAAACTCTCACCCAAGCCCATAGTGCAAGCCCTTTGCCCCACATCCTTCAAATTGAACGTCAAGCCCTCAATCTTCCCTCCACTCCTCTGGACTCCCATCTCAAACTTCTGACTAAACCTCCCAGAGAAAATTCTGAGTCTTCACACAGACCAAAGCTTCTGCAGTCCTAAAATGAACTTATGCCCTAGAACCTTGTCCCTGGTCCCCTGAAACAACCCCCACTGATAACGTGATAGGAACCTCAAGTCCCTTCCCTTCCTCATCAGTTGCAGCAAGCTTTGATGCCCATCAGTGGGTCAGGTGCAAGACTTCAGCCTTAGAACCCTCCCCCTCACCAGTGTCACCTACCCACCAGTGTTCTTATGTTCACCCTGAACAAGAAAGCCTGATGGGAAAATCCAGGTTGGATTCTTCTGCTGCACCCATTGGCCATTCCATGAGGCTCAGGAAACTCTTCCCAGTTTTGTCCCCACTTGGCTGAAGAGACTAAGAGAAGCCCCTTTCCCAGTTTGACACGGGTGCAAATTTAGTGAACGTGTCACTAGGGACGCTCCCATCAGGAAAACGTGCCTGTTAACATTTAAACACACCACTTAGCCAGACTTTCTGAGCTGGGCCCCTTGCACCACCTGCTGCTCCACTCTTGGACTCTACCGATGCACCTCACTCCTGATCTGTGGCACCTCTTCCCTCCCCCCCATGCCAATCTTGAGCTCCACACACAATTCTTCCAAGGTGCCTTAGCTAGCCTTAACCTGCAGCCTGCCCTTCCCCGCTCTGCTAGTCCAGCCCTGTCCCCCCTCCTCACAGCTCCGCCAATTCTGTTCAATCTTCTTGCCTAGCAGCATAACCTGCTGCTCTGTTTCTAGATCCCCTTAAGCACAAAGAGAGCCTGAGTCCCTGTTTGCCATTCTGGCAGGATTCTGATTACTAAGAAGTGCCCCTCCGGAAGATACATTAATAGCCCGTAAGGTTAACTTAATCCAGCCAATCTTGTGTGGTCTCTGCCCGAATTCTTGATTAAATTAGCGTGCCTGAATCCTAATTAGCATGTGAGGCAGAGGTGGCATTATTAATGAACATAATGCACAATGTTAAAAATAAACAGGCTGCCTTTCCGCAAATCCCCGTTGGAACTAAGGTGGTGTGAGAGTCCCTCGGTGACAGCCCATGCTGAGGGGAAGGGGGGGCACACAGGTAAATCAATGCACGAGGGAGCCTCATTCCTCTTACCAATATTCAGCCCCACACCGTCACTACCGGGGGCAAGTCCCGGCTCACTGGCCTCAGCCGCAAAACCCCAGCTGATCCTGACAGGATTCTGCCTCCACTAGGACAGGCGCATGGGGGCACCCCGAGCACTCAGGGAAGGAGAGTGCACAGCCCACACTCATCCCTCAGGCCTGCTGGCTCAGCCTTAGTGGGAGAGGAGGGCTAGCAAACAAAGACCTCAGAAAGCCAGAGCAGCACCAGTGGAGACTGCTCAGAGGCATGTGGGACTGACAGGGAAAGGAGGGCAAGGAAGGCAGACAGGGGATCTCTGGGGAGGACTAGACAGGTGCAATTCACATCTGCATTTCTTGACCAGCTAATGAGTGACTGGGGTGCTGGGTTAGTGTACTTGGTGCAGAGGGACAGGGCCATGGGGACAAGCTTAGCAGTGTAGCAGGTGGCTTCTTGAGGCTGGGGCTCTACACACAGCTTACGATCACCATTTAAATGAGTTCAGTAGGGCTGAGCCTCGCCTGCTGCACACCTCAAACCCACAAGCCAGAACTGACCCGCTCTGTTACTGCCAGCCAGGACTGACCGGCTCTGGCCAAGAGATCTGCTGCAGTGGAACAGCTGAGGGGAAGCGGCAGGCCAGGAGGACAGGCGTGCACAGCCAGGGCTGGGGCTAAGGGAGCTTCGGGCTGGACTAACAGTGGGTGCTGAGAGCCAGGAAAGGTGGGGGTGGGCACTGAAGACTGGCAGAGCAGGGGGTGAAGTGGGTCAGAACTGGAGTGCCTCAGCAGAGCTGTGGGTGGTAGCTCACCCAGCGCCTGCCTGCACTACACTGCCTCTAGACAGTGATTTCAGTCTTATTTTCACGGGCAGGATAAAAAAAAATCACTCACCAAATGTGCGAAGAAAAAATCCCGACACGCCAGTGGAGGCGGGGATGTCTGCACTGAGGACGGTGCTGGGAGCGTGTCGCCAGCATAGCGCAGCCTTGCCTAGGGATGCGAAATCCCGTTTTAATTGGTTAACCGGTTAAACACATTGTTTCACCAGTTAACCGATTAAAGAGGGGGTAGGTGATCTTCAGCCCGGCCGGAGCAGCCACTGTCTATGGCAGGCCCCTCACAGGGCTGAAGCAGTCCCCTGCCTACGGCAAGCGAGGATCTGCTCCAGCCCTTACAGGTTAACCAGTTTAACATTTATAGCCCTAGTCTTGCCCCCCCCCCCCAGCGCCCATGGAGCACTGCTGCTCCCAGAGATTTTGGAGGTGCCGAGGTACATAAGAGGCAGCCTGGCACATTCAAAGGCGTGTGCCTTTAGATCCCGAGGATGTCACACAACTAACATCCTCATGCTCCACTCCCTCCCCTCTTTCCCTGACCGCTCGCACCCATAACTGTGGAGACAGAGAGCTGGGGCCCGATCCAACCCTCCCGGAAAGGTTCCCATTGACTTCACTGGGCTTTGGATCAGACCCCCTACCATGCGCCTTGCAGAGGTGGAAGCCGGCAGTGTCACTCTAAATTACAGCCCTTCTCCCACAGGCAGTGACATTTAGCACCACGTCTGCTCCCTGCAGTATTTCCAAGCCCCTGACAGCCCCTGAGGTGACCACGTCAGGCATGGACGGAGCTCTCCCACGAGGCAGTGCACAGCACTCCCCCCTCAGGCCAGCCAGCCAGCCCCACCAAAGCCCTTCTTACAGACTTTCTTCTCTAATCCTGTTGAGCCATTTTTAAGTTGCTTTGAGGCGGAGACAGAAAAGCCGCAGCTGCTCTACGATGCTTTCCTGAGCTGGTGCAACTCTAGATAAAGGCTTTGATTTCAAAAATGACAGTGGGGTCTGTCAATAGTCCACATTATGGATTAAAGAAAACAAACAGAGACACACGGCCCAGCTGGCATTGGGTGAGGGTGGAGGTGGAGCAGGCAGAGAGAGGAGAGAGAGCACAGAAGAGAAGGAAAGGGAGAGTGGAGAGCCAGGGAAGAGTAGAAGGAAGAGACTGAAAGGGTAGAAATGAGAGAGATAGAGAATATATTGCGGGGATTACTTCCTGCCCAACCTTTCCCACCTGCATGTGTCTCCAGTAGACACAATAGTACCAAAAGCAGGGCCATGGGGAGACATGGCCTTTCTTGGAATCCCTCCAGCCAGCTTTCCAGAACAAGCCCCTGCAGAGATCTGGGGGCACACATTCAGAGGGGCAGGGGAAGTGTGGCTTGTTTTACTTTTAAATCCCCTTGTGGACTGAGTTTAGAAAACGCCAGGGATCAGACTTTTCACCCCAAATTCACTCTCCTTCCTTTGTACCCCTCACCTACACAGCAAGTATCTGCTGTAGGTGTCTGTCTCCCAACACAGTCCCCCAGGCTTGAGAATACCTGGAAAGTTGCCTTTTATCCTGACAGTTACAAAGGGGAAACTCAATATAAACCCAAACTGCTCAGCCAACAGGTCTCTGAGACTGGAGTTGACAATGCACGGAGCAGACTCCAGGTTGCCTGCTAGGAGAGGAGATGGGACACAACTCGGAAGATTCTCCCAGTTGGTTGTGGGTAGACTACAGCTGCGTGTCATGCTGGGCACCACACTCCAGACAGGACCTCCAAAAACTGGACAGGGGACCAGGGGAGCAGCCAGAGAAGCACGAGCAGAGGAGGACAAGGGAAAAGATTATGGCAATGAAAAAATCGGAGGCTCCATAAAGTGGTGATTCTGGAGTATTGTGGCATACAATAATTGGGTGCTACAGACAGAGCAGCTCTGTTCTGAACCCAGATCTCCCCATGTTGTTCACCAGTGTTCCCTCTAATTTTTTCCATCCATGTGCAGAATAAATTTCATTATGTGCACTAAGACGTGCCGATGGGCACCACCAGTAGAAACACATGCTGCCAGGTGTGGGCAGCTATGGGCACTCTGCTAATCAGCTGAGCGGCACCTGAATCTCTCCTATGTGGCCACCCAAGTGCTCAGATTGCAGGGAACACTGCTGCTTACCATTACGACGTCCTCCTTCCCCTCCTCCCCCACCCTGAGCTACTCCACCAACACCCAGAACCTTCTCCCCTCTTACATCATTAAATCCCCTCTCCTCTATCTTTCTCCCTACATTACCACCATCTTCAGCACATGCTACCCTGCAGCTGGTACCTTCCCCAGTTTTCCACACATCCCTGGCTTGACTGTAATGCTCTCCGTAATCCAACCTTAATGCTCCCTTTCTCAGCAAAGCACCGGAGAGAACAGCTCCCTCGCCAGCTGCCTCACACAGCAGCATCCTCAGACCTTAATCTGGACATCTTGGAAACCACTTTCCCTCCTAAGAACTGACTTTCTTCAGTAGGCTGCTGCTGGCTCCGTCCTCCCACCACTTAACCTTCATCATCATGGACCACGCTATCCCTACTCCCCAGGCCCCCTTTAGAGCCCTGGTTTCCTCCCATCCCAGTTCTGCCCCTCCTTATCAATCTGCTCTGTCCCGTGGGCATTCCTCTCTCCCTGCAGGCCCTTCCCCCCTGGGAGTCTCACAAGTTGACTTGCGTGGCCCCTCACCTCTTTCCTACCTTCTCCCTCACAGGCACCCTGGTTGAGGTTTTCAAAGCCAAGGAAGGGATTTAGTCGCACGTCTCTTGTTCACATCAAAGGGCCTTTTGTGGCTAGCTCCCCTCATGCTCTATGGAAAGCGGGGTACTTATCTTTGCCCTGAACCTCTGCTGCCACTTCCACATGGGCTGAGTAACAGCACTGTGTTTCTTCAGACCCCTGTAATGAGCCCTTCCTGCCCCCCATCTCCTCTTGCCTTGATCAAGTGAACAAGTGGCTTCTGGCCAGACTCCTTCAGCTCGCAGACGATAGGACCAGAAGGGGCCATAACGATATCTAGCCTGACCTCCTGAATATCACAGGCCACAGACCTCGCCCACCCACTCCTGCAATAGACTCCTCACCTCTGGCTGAGCTACTGGAGCCCTCATAGCATGGCTTAAAACGTTACCGAGACTCCTCCATTTACACTAGTTCAGTGGCTCTCAGACTTTGCAGCACTGCAATCCTCTTCGGACAACAAAAATGACTTATATGGCCGGGTTTGGGGGCAGGAGCCTGAGCTTCACTGCCCCGTGTGGGGGACGGAGGGAGATAGGGAACCCGAGCCCAAGCTCCGTCACCTGGGCTGAAGCCCTCAAGCTTTGGCCTCAGCCCCAGGCTCCAGAGAGTCTAATGCTGGCCCTTGCAGCCTCTTTAAAATTGGGTCACGGCCCACTTTGGGGTCTCAGCTAGGAATGTAAAATCCCATTTACTTAGTTAACAGGTCAAACATTATGTTTAACCAGTTAGCCAATTAAACAGGGCAGGTGAGGGGGGGCTGCTCCAGCCCAGCTGGGTTGGAGGGCCCCCTCATCCACCACAGAAGGACTGGAGTGGCCCTCCCACTGTGGACAGGAGCTACTCCCCACTACATCCCTAGTCTCAGCCCAGTTTGAGAACTCTGCTCTAGTTCAAAGCAGCACATAAACAGCGCCCTTTGCTTAGTCATTTCAAAGTTGCACTCATTTCAGGAGTGGGTGGGCAGAGGGAAGTGAAGTCTGAGGCTTCTACCAACCTGATCTGAGGGTAAAATCCTCAATCCCAAACATGGCCATCAATTAGAGCCTGGGCAAAACCTACCATCAAGACCCAGAAGCCAGATACCTGGCAAAATATTTTCTGTAGTAACTCAAAGCCTTCCCCATCTATTGTCCCATCTCTGGCCACTGCAGGTATCCGCTAATAGCATACACAGATGGGCCACTTGCTCGGTGCCTCATTGACAGACATGCTTGTCTCAGGCAAAAGAAGCCTCCTCAAACACAGCTCCCTCTAGCACCATCCTTGATTCCTGTCTCCAACCACTATGAACTTCTCATTCCCTGTGTCTCGCAGATTTGCCTAGCATCACGTCTGCAGACCTGTCTGCATGTCCACTGCTGCCTTAAAATCCCCATCCAGGTCCTCATCTCCTCTGCCCTTGGCTTTGATCTCTCTTCTCTCTGGCCTCTCAAAGTCCTGCTCTCAAGGCTCCTTTATGGGCAGAAGCACACTGCCAGACTTCTCACCATGCACAGAAGCAGCCACATTGCCCTGAAACTCCATCAGGCCCCTTACTATCCCAGGATGCATTTCACAAACTCCTTCCTTATTTGTAAAGCCCTTTGTGGTCCTATTCCATCTCACCTCACTGGCCCTGACTCTCTCTGCTGACCACAGGGCCTTTTCCCTACTTCTCATACTCATCTAATACCAGCCTCCTCTTTGTCCTTTCACACAACTCCAGCATTGTGGGCGTGATGGTCTTCTCTCTATCTCTGGTCCCACCATCTCTTACTGCCATATCACTTCAAATATCATCAGGAAACACTTCTCTCACACACCTACATCCCTCTGCCATTATTTAGTATTTAATTCTGCTCTCTGGCACACTGGGGTCTGGCATGAATGACAGACACTGTGTAATGCCTGGGCTTTTTTCTTGTCCAAAGAGAGGAATAGAAATAGCAGATTTAAGATGGAACAAGAAAGGAACAGCTGAAACAAGTTGGTTTTTGCACCAATTGACTCGAATTTTCAGAAGGGGCAAGCAAAGCAAAAATGTCTGAGATCTTCCACATGAGCACGTCGGGGAAGGGTTAGAGACAGGTGTGACAAACAGGCTCCACATACCTCAAGGGGAGAACAGAGGGTGTGAACGCCAAAGAATAAGCAGTCAAATTAACTGATTGCATACAATTAATGTCACAAAATTAAGGTCCAATTAGGACAGAGAGGCTACAGAAGATAAGCAATTAACTTGGGAGTTGTCTAGCAGAGGTATCTTTCCCTCCTACCTTGGGTCTGGCCTGTGACTCAAGACTAACTGCTATCAAAGATGACCTTCTATCAAGGAGTTCAGGATGCAATCTACACCAGTGAGGTGTTGTATCATCTCCTACCCTGTAACTCCCTGCTGGGGATGTTCACAGTCAGCAACAAGCATGCATGTCACACTCTCAGCATCTCTGTATTGTTGCAGCCCTCACTCAGTGGCTCTGACTCCAGCAGCCTGCTATTTACATTCCCTGGTCTCTACTCACCTTGGTTACGAATTGCAGGGTGACTCCCAGTCCTGAATTTTCCCCAAATCATGTGCACTACAATATCCAGCCCTGTCTGGACCCTACAATGTCCAGAGAAATAACAAGATTATTTTGTTCCTCTGAAGACACAAAAGCACATCACAAGCATGTTCACTTAACCAGGGTAAATGCACCCTCCCTTTAGTTTAAATGCAGTGCTGAGTTGCTTTATAAGAAAAAAAAGTGTTAACTCAATAGCAGGAGGATGAAGTGAGTTCATGTACAGGGAATGACAACAGAAAGCATTACAAGTAAAACAAAACAAAACATTTTCCTGAAAGTCCAAAACTTAATCTAGCTAGACACAGGCTTTGTTCAAGGTGGTTTATCTCGCCAGCCATTCTTCTACCCAGCTATGGCTCACTTTCCCTCAGTCAGGACCTTCCACAGAAGAACAAGAGGCTGGTTTCCCTTGTCTTCCTAGGTGAAAAAGCTTCACCTAAGCAGTTTCCATCTAGTCAGTTTCCAGACCCTTCAAACCTCCTTGGTTGAAGGACCCATCTTTCTCAGCTTGCAGCAAGAGCTCTCTTCCTTTCTGTCTACCTAGTGATGGACAGCCAAGGGGTTCTCTGCCCCTCCCTTTATAGTCCAGTAAACTTTTGAAAGCATGTCTCTCAAAGCTCATTAACTTTCCTTCAGGGTGACCTCATGCTGTGTCCTCACTTTCCCTTCCTGGGGGCCTTCCCATCCCCACTCCGAAATTCTCCATGTGTGGGGCTTCCAACATCTTATTTAATTTCTTTGAAGAGACAGGTAAGATAGCTGTGACATTCAATCCTTCCTGTCTAGGAGAAACCTGTTTCTCCTTATGTTTGGGTCATTGACTTGAAAGCATAGTATCATTAAGCATCCATATTTCCTCAGACAGCATTAACACACATTTCATAATGATATTAATCATCAGCGTGTCATTAGCTTTCAAAAACACCTCACTTTATTTATACCTTTTTATAATCATAGAATCATGCAACAACTAGAACTGGAAGGGACCTCGAGAGGTCATTGAGTCCAGTCCTCTGCACTCACAGCAGGACCAAGCACCATTTAGAAAATACACTAACATTGTATACATCAGCACCATTTAAGGTGCAGCCCTGCCCCCACTCCATCTTTACAGACCCGTAAACCTTCACAATGTATTCTTTGAACAGTAAAGCTCAAGACCGTGCTTCACTCTCCAGTAGGGATGTTAAACTGAGGTTTTTTTAGTAATCAAATAGTCGACAGAATTTGTATCGACTATTCGATTACTTGATAAGGGAAGGCAGCCTCGTTCAGCCCCCGCTCACGCTGGGACCAAACCCCACTGCGGCTCTGCAATTAAAAAGGCAGTAGGAGCAGGGCAGCCTGCCCCCCGGCTCCACCTGCATTTTAAATTGCAGACCACAGTGGGGTTTGGTCCCCAAGCTGGCGTGAGCAGAGAGTGAGCCGGGCTGCCTGCCTGCCTCGCTCCTAAATTTAGAAGGAGCCAGGTAGGCAGGCAATCCAGCTCAGCCTCTGCTCGCGCTGGGTTGGGAACCAAACCCCACCGTGGTCTGCAATTTAAAACGCAGTAAGAGCCGGGGGGCAGGCTGCCCTGCTCCTACTGCCTTTTAAATTGCAGAGCTGCAGTGGGGTTTGGTCCCTGCACGAGCCGGGACGGAGAAGGGCTGCCAAAAAAGCTGTGGCCAGGGGCTGCTTCGCGGGCGAGGTGTACAGCTAGTTGGATTAGAAGCCTAATCCAAACTAGCTAGTCCGTGCTGCGTGTAGCCACGCGGCACGGAGTCCGAACTAGCCGGCATTTAAAAATGGCGCCGGCCGGCTTCATGCAAATGAAGCCCGGGAAATTCAAATCCCGGGCTTCATTTGCAACTGCAGATGACTACATTACCCCCGCTAGTTCGAACTAGCGGGGTAGTGTAGACATACCCTTACATCCCTTCTCTCTAGCTTGGACAGACGCCATACTGTCTCCTCCCTTACTTGTTGGCTTGGTAGCTTTGTTTACCTAATCGGTAAAAAATAGACCTTCATTGTCTTTGCCTTAAGACCCAGCTAGTCCAAGAACCAATTACACATTGGCTACATCTACACTGGCATGATTTTGCGCAAATACTTTTTACGCAAGAGTTTTTGCGTTAGAGTATTTGAATAAGAGAGCGTCTACACTGGCATGTGCCTTTGCACAAAAGATGTGCTTTTGCGCAAGAGCATCTGTGCCAGTGTAGACGCTCTCTTGCACAAGAAAGCTCCAATGGCCATTTTAAACATCAGGCTTTCTTACGCAAGAAATTGATGTTGCCTGTCTACATTGGCCTCTTGCGCAAGACAAGTTGCACAAGAGGGCTTATCCCTGAGCAGGAGCGTCAGAGTATTTGCGCAAGAAGCACTGATTTTATACATTAGAACGTCAGTGTTCTTCCGCAAGTACTTGCGGCCAGTGTAGACAGGTGGCAAGATTTTGCGCAAAAGCATGCACAAAATCTTGCCAACGTAGACGTAGCCATTATGTTGTCTAATGTGCTTACACACTGTTTGTCAAACATATTTTAAGAATACAAACAAGGGCATATTGATACATTTTTGCATACCCCCTGTGAATACACGATGCACGAATATTAATGGTCAGTGAGTTATTTGTTTTCCAGTGGTATCCTGTCTGACACTCTGCAGACACAGATTATAACCATAGTGAGTTGTGGTACACTTAATAGGCCATGCCAGATGAATACCAATGAGTCCCTTGCCCTCTTGCACTGGGATACTCTGAAGGTCACACTTTCCCCTTACAAAGCTGCAGAAGGATTAGCCATTGGCTGACCTGAGCCCTCTTTCATGAAGAGGGCATCTGCCCTCATACTTTCTTTCTCCTTTATATAGAACAAACCTGTTTTGTCACCCCCATCTGTTTGCAGCCACCAGGACAGGATAGCAGCGAGTATCCATAATCACACCTCCCAATGTATTACCGACAGTGGCACTCATGACCAGTGTGTTATTACATTTCAAGCGACATACTACAAGTCACTTTTAAGTAAGTGTCATGACTCCAGTGTGTGAGGTGTAATGAATATGTCAGGCCTGACATGAATTGCTGACTCATAGTACTGAATTACAAATGGGCATCTGTGTCACATCTTCCCTGGCCCGAAACCTTCTGAGGGAGAGGGTCTGTGGATGAAGTTAATTCCCTCCACTCCTTATCAAGAGTGTAGGTCTGGTCCCTGTCTGTCTAAGTGCGTCTACACTGCACCCTGAGCTCGAAATAAGCTATGCAATTTGAGTTATGCAAATTGTGTAGCTTATTTCAAGTTAATTTTGAAATAGCTTTTTTTGAAATTTCAAATTTCGAAATAGTTTATTTTGAAATTTCAAATTTCAAAATAGAGCCCTATCCTGAAGTATCCCTTAATCCTCACGGAACGAGATTTACAAGGATGTTGGAGTAGCGCACCCATTATTTCGAAAGCTATTTTTAAATAACGGGCACGCTGTCAAGACGCAGAAAATACTATTTCAGGATACTGGGAATATCCCGAAATAGTGCCTCTGTCTAGACGTACCCTCTGTGACTAAGAACTAATCACCCTCAAATCCCCATTCCCACTCACTGAACATGTTGTCCCCTTGCTAGATTGTCTGTAACAGAGCTAATCCCTCTGAAGTCCCTTCAACCTCTCTGGACTTCTATCCCATTGCTACACTATTAGAATCTCACAGCTAATCCTTTTGTTACGTGACCCCCCCAGTGACTCTATGACTGGGGGGCTGATCCCCTTGACCCTGCTGTCTTGGTGTTGGACTGTGTCAGGGAGAGGGGCTGATCCCCCTGAAATTATCCTTCAAACCTAAATTATTCTATCAAGGTTGTTTTTTGACAGAGTTCCCACCTGACCTCAGCCCATCCCTCCCCTCCCTCTGAGCCCACTTCCTATGCCACTTTTCTAGAAAACATGGATTGGGGATCTTACCCCCCTTGCAGGCTGGGTCTACAATGGGGAAGGGTCCCCTCTCCTCTGGGCTCCCTTTGATTTTTCAACCATGTCTGCAGCTTTCCTCAGCAGTGAAACACAAAGCAATAAAATGCAAAACGCAGTCAGCTGAAGCACAATATTATGCAGAAATTAGAGACAGAAAAGGCCTCTTAAGACACATCCTCCTGACTCTAGGCCAAGAAAGGATTGTTCCCCACTGTATTTTTCACCTATCTGTCTCGAACTGCCCCCAAGCAATCAGGTCTCCAAAGCTCCCCTTGGAAGACCCTTCCCTTCCTTGGCTAATCGAGAGAAAACGACAGGAAGCGTTTCCTGACATCCAGCTAAAATGTTTCCTCCCATTTACTCCATCCTGCCCCACCTTCAATAATTCCGCTCCCTCCTTGGTGTTCCCATCTCTCCACTGTGTGCAAACTGTTATTGTGCCATTGTTTAGCCAAGCTCTATATATTTAGCCCTTTTAATCTTTACTCATAAATCTCTCCCTCCAGTCCCTTCATCATTTTTGTAGCTCTTCTCTGAATTCCCTCCAATTTATCAACATCCTTCTGCCAGAGAGGCACCCAGGACTGAGCGCTGTTTTCTAGGCGGGTCTCACTACAGCAGCGCGGAGAGGAACTATTAGCTGTACGCTCCGGGGCATGTCGTCTCTGGATGTTGTCATATACAGACACGAGAGCTACCTCATTACATACAGCTGGCACCAGGGAATAGAATTCAAGAGCTTTATCTCTTGAAGCACAAACCCTCTACCCAGGGAGTTAAAGTAGCAGAACAGGAGCTCCAACAGCAAAGGGAGTGGAAATACCCACGGACGTGGCTGACCTAGTCCAGTAGGGGACAGTGGTTCACATTTGACTCCCTTAGGACATCCAACAGAAAGGATCTAAGCTACCCCCAACAACTCTAACACAGTCTCACTGTGCAAGCCATAAAAAGGACTCATATGCACAAGTGAGCCCTGATATACCCCCAAGTAGCCTAGTGTACACAATCAGGGTCACAGTTTTTATGTCTAGAGCACCTTCCATCCAATTATCTCAATGCACGTCACAGGCATTAACTTATGCCAATAGTATGAAGTACAGTAGGTGAGGGCTAGACCTATATTACAGGAAACTGAGGCACAAAGCTATGATGTGACTTGCCAAGGCTCACAAAGGTCAGCTGAGGGAAAAACCAAGAACCAGGTATTCTTACTCCCAGCCCCTACACTTCATCCACAAGACAAGACATCCACCAAAAGCAGATGCCCACACACATGCCCTAGAACGAGCCAACAGAAGTATATGCAGTGGTTACTGCTCCTCCTCACGTTGATACCCACTAATTCAGACATCACATATCAGCAACTTGCAAGTGCTCTACTACAAACATGAACCATGCACTCCCCTTGACCTCAAAATTGCTCTTCCTAGCCCTGGGGGGCTTGTGCTTTCTCTATAGGTTCAATAAAGCTGCTTCTTGACTTCAGTTCTTAGAAAGCCTGAGATTCCTCAGATTTCAGCATGGTGGGAGAAGACTCACCTGAGGCAAAGCCCAATACGGGAGATGCATCCCCATCATTAGCTAGCGCCTGGGAGAGAGGGGTATTTGGACTCAATTTACCAACATATGGGTTTATGCAAGGTATGGATAAATAGATAGATCTAGGTTTTCATACCATGTTCATTGCCATATTTAGAGTGCTATTTAGCAACAATACCTTCCTAACCCCTGACCACCTCTTGAGTATTAATTATCTTGGGGTATGTCTACACTACCCTCCTAGTTCGAACTAGGAGGGTAATGTAGGCATACCGCACTTGCAAATGAAGCCCGGGATTTGAATTTCCCAGGCTTCATTTGCATAAGCAGGGAGCCGCCATTTTTAAAACCCCGCTGGTTCGAACCCCGTGCAGCGCGGCTACACGGGGCTCGAACTAGGTAGTTCGGAATAGGAATCCTAGTCCGAACTACCTAGTTCGAGCCCTGTGTAGCCGCGCTGCACGGGGTTCGAACCAGTGGGGTTTTAAAAATGGCGGCTCCCCGCTTATGCAAATGAAGCCCGGGAAATTCAAATCCCGGGCTTCATTTGCAAGTGCAGTATGCCTACATTACCCCGCTAGTTCGAACTAGCGGGGTAGTGTAGACATACCCTGTGTGAGTACTGATGACTCCAATGTAAACCCTAAGGTCATTAACCTCAGCCTGATGGTTGATCAATTTCCCCCCACCCCAAAAAAATACCTTGGGCCCAAGGCACCCAGAGTAGCTATCCCTCCTCCATACATCAGCCAGTCAAATATCTCATTGTCTTTTGGATCTCCTATTGATCGGTATGTGTAGAGAACATAAAATCAACTTCCTAAATATTAGGAAATTATTTTATGGATTCCATCTACTGTATATTTGAATAGTTCTTCTCCTCACTGTAGTTTGTGCACATCTCTTAAACCCCCATGACTCATGAGGTAGGTAAGTATGCTAATCCCCATCTTATAAACAAGGAGCCAGAGCACATATAAACTTCAGAAGAACCTCAGAGTTAGAAACACCGGAGTTATGAACTGACCAGCCAGTCACACACAACACTCCTCATTTGGAACTGGAAATATGCATTCAAGCAGCAGAGGCAAAAACAAATGCAAATGCAGTACAATACAGGTTGAACCTCTCTAGTCCAGCACCCTCGAGACCTGACCAATTCCAAACGAATTTTCCAGACCACGGGAGGTCAGTATTGTCTAGCAGCATTACCAACACTTCCACTGCTCATTGGACTGTTAGAGGATATTTAGTGGTAAATTAGAGCTAAATAACAGCACAAAACCCTGAGCGCCAGGACTGCTGGCTGTAAGCAAATTTTATGGGGCTGCAGGAAACTTGGCCACACCCATGAAAAGTGGACATCCAGCTAACTAAAATCATTCTGGACGACGGATGTTTCTGGGCCAGAGAATTCTGGACTAAAGAGGTTTAATTATAGTGTGTTAAACATAAACTACTGAAAAAAATAAAGGGAAAGGTTTAAAAAAAGATTTGACAAGGTAAGGAAACTGTTTCTGTGCTTATTTTCTTTAAATTAAGATGGTTAAAAGCGGCATTTTTCTTCTGCACAGTAAAATTTCAAATCTGTATTAGATCACTATTCATATGTAACATTTTGAAAAAACAACCGTAACTTTTTGATCTGAGTTATGAACAATCTAGTGTTACAAATAACCTCTGTTCCTGAGATGTTCTTAAGTCACAGGTTCCACTGTTAGTGACATGCCTAACATCACCCAAGGCGTATATGGTATAGGTAAGAATTAAGCCCAGGACTTTTGAAGGCTAGTGCAATGCCATAACCACAAGAGCATTCTTAACCTGAAGTTCCCAATTGGCTAGCCTACCACTGATGTCATTCCTGTGATGTCACCAATGCTAAAGTAGCACAAGTGGCTCTTTTTTGTCAGCAGATACTGCATTAATCCCCTGAAGAAAGGAGAGTCACTGACCTTCAACATGGTCCCACACCTTTGTACACTTGCCTTTCAGTCCAACACAAGGCATTGATTAAATAAACACCTGCTTTCTAGAAATATACTGCCCAAAATATTTGCTCCTAGACACCTCAATATAAAATATGGTGCTATGCTAGCACTTGACTCAATTTTATGGCCTGACTCAACACCATCACCTTTTGAGGATATGTCACTTAGTCACAAAGCCTCACATGACACTGAGATTCCCGGATTGCCTATCAAAATGCAGGCCAAACCCAAGAAAACCAGGACCAGGGAATTTTAAAAACAGTGGTGACTCTGGCTGGAGCCAGCCTAGGAGATTTTACCCTAGCTGCAGAAACTGAAGGATATGTAGTCCAGGATAAAACACTGCCTGGTCTTCTGCCAGCACTGAAGACATCCTCGCCAGCACTTCTGTTCGTTTGAAAAAGGAAACAAACCCATCCACGCTGAATGCAACAGGGATTGCTCCTGGAGCAAATGGCACCAACACCTTCTCATATGCAATTGCTGTGCCATCCAGACCCCACACCTCCATTTGGTCTACAATGGGTCAGGTTCTTGCTAAAGCGAAGCACTGCTGTGGTATGTCTTTTGTCAGAGGATGGTGCAATGTGCTCTCCTGAGCTAAACTGGCTCCGACCCAGCCACTAGGATCTACTGGAGCTTTCGAGGATCTAAACCAGCCTCCATGCAGCCACAGACAATTTGTTATGGCCATTAAGATCTTCAAAGCCCAAATTAGTTTTGATGAGTCTGCTAAGATCTTGCCCGCTTGAATTGGCTTTGTCATGGCCTCTAAGCTCTCCGACAGCACGCTCAGGGCTGCATCCATTAATGGGACAAACGCCAGGAGAGAGAAATTTAAGTCACCTTTTGCCCCTCTCATTTCTACCCTCATTTGATCAGTTTAGCCACGTGAAATTAACAGCCTTCTTGTATGAATCCCAACCTGTATCCAGGCCGCATGACATAAACTGGATTTTGAATAACCCACCCAGCACCAGCCCTGCTCTGCCTAGCCACCAACAAGTAGAGTCCATGACTGCAGCGCCTGGATGCTTCTCACCCACCCACTCATCAGAGTGGGGTGAGAGCCACAGACAGGGCCCTTGCTAGGATGCCCTAGCTAGGATGCCCTAGCTGCTGGGCAGCTAGTGCCCAGGTCTGCATGCTTGTGGGGCTGCTGCCCTGGGTGGGGGCAATCTGTTGGATTCGGGGCTCGCCCCTCCCTCTCCTCCCCCACCGCGGTCTCTGCTCGCCGGTGCCTTCCCGCTGTGCAAAGAGGGAGGGGGCGGCGGTATTTAAATAGATTAATAATGCATGTGCCATGCAAATGAAGCGTTCCTGGGCGGTTGCATTAGCGCTGCCGGCAGGCTGCACCTCCCCCGGACCCACGCGGGCGGGGGCTGCTCAGCACAAGAGAGGGCGAGAAGCGCCGCGGCGGCAGCATCACGCCCAAAAGTGCTCGGGGCCCCGCGCTCCCACCCCACCCCCTCCCGGGGCGTGACAAAGCGCAGCTGCAGGCGAGCCCCCCGAGGTCCTGAGCCACGGGTGGGACCAGTCCCCCTCCGCCCGCTCCTCTGGCTCTGGGCCACCCACCCCCGCCCCCGCGCCCTGCCTCGCGGGAGAAGGGGTGCCCGCGGAACCACTGAGCGCGTCCAAGTCCCACCCCCACGTGCACGCAGGTCCCGGCCTGCAGCAGGGACCCGTGTGCACTCACACACACGTGCCCCGCCAGAAGGACGCGTGCATTCGCGTGCCCAGCCCTGCGCGCGCATGCCTCCATGCATGCTGACACACATGTGCCCCGCCAGCCACACGCGCGCACAGAAGCCGACGCACAGCACCTCCCGAGCATGTCGGCTGCTGCAGCGCCAGCCAATCTCTGCTGCTCTCCGGCCGGCTCCATGGTCTGTCCTGGGATGACAATGGGAGGCATCTGGTCCCCCTCGTTCCGACTCTCCTCCCCTCACCCCAGGCCCCAAAAGCAGGGGGTGCTGACGCATACAAATGTGGGCACACTTTTCCCGGGTGGAACAAACCGGCGCGCGGGCACCCTGTACCCAGCACATCCAGGCGCCCCGCTGGCCCCCTGTGGCGCTGGCCGGCTGCAGGCACATCCCACGTTCACAGGGAGCTTCTTTCTGCAGCCAGTCGAGCCTGCCAGCACAGCACGGGGGAGGCAGAGCGAGCCGGAGCCTGACTTTCCCCACCCGCCCAAAACCTACCCCCACCCCTCACGCACTCCTGCCGCTGCAAAAGCCCCCGCTAAAGTTTGCAAAGCCCCAGAGGCAGGAGAAGCGGGGGCGGGCAATCTCCCTCTTGCATAGTTGCCATAAAACATTCAAACCTACCCCCTCCTGCTCCTGCAGGGGTAGCAACGGCGAAATCCAGCCGACCCCCGCTGCACGCCGCCGGCTCGGCAGCTATTAACGCCCCTAGCCACAGAGCACTGGCATGCAAGGCAACGCGCTCCCCCCACCCCGCCTGTCCCCTCTTCACATGTGCTTCATCTGGCCGGCCAGCCCCTCGGAGCCTCTGCTCTTCCTTCACCTGATCCCCCCACCCCACCCCACCAGCAGCTACATACACACAGCTACAGCCCTGGAGAGACAGGAAAGATTGGGGGGAAGAGGAGGGGAGACGAGATGCAGAGGCGGGTTTGATCCTTCGCTCCCCGCGCTGGCTGGGAGACGAGGGGCGACCCGGAGAGCCAGCCCCTTGGTGCAGGCACCGCCACGGCCGAGACACGTACCTGCTGATCCAGCGGGGAGACGGACCCCTCTTGGCTCCGAGCGCTAGTGCAAGGGCTGGCGCTCCCGCCGCGCGCGCGCGTCTGTGTGTGTGTGTGTGTGTGTGCGCGAGGGCCCCCTCCCCCGGCCTCACCCCTTTGCACGGTGGGTTCCCCTCTCCCCCAGCTGCCTCATGGCCCCCAGGCCCAGCGGCCGGGCTCACGACCCCCCGGCCGGGCGCAGACGGCGGCTGAAGCCGGGGCGGGCGGAGACAGGCGGGGGATACGCCGCCGCTGCAGCTGCATCACCGGGAGCAGCAGGCAGAAGGGGCTGGAGTGGCATTTAAACCGCTCGTGATTAATTCGGCCCAGGCTTGGCGGCTCGGGCTCTGGGACCAGAGGCGCCGCTGCTGCTCCCCGCTGGGGAGGCTGGGACAAGCGCAGGTCTGTCTCCCATGGAGCTCGCGCCCAGGCTGTGCCGCCTCCCCAGCCACAGCTCCGGTGCACACAGGTAAGGGGCTGGGCCTCAGAGATGTTAAATCACACAAATGCCACAGCTGCTGGGGAGCTATGCCCCTTCCTTCATACAATCGCACACATGCCACAGCTGTTGGAAATCAAGCCCCTTCCTTCATACAATCACACACATGCCACAGCTGTTGGAAATCAAGCCCCTTCTTTCGTACAATCACACACATGCCACAGCTGTTGGAAATCAAGCCCCTTCTTTCATACAATCACACACATGCCACAGCTGTTGGAAATCAAGCCCCTTCTTTCGTACAATCACACACATGCCACAGCTGCTGGGAAACTATCCACATACACACAGCATCACACACATGCATCAGCTGCTACGAAGCTACCCCACTGTCCTCAAATTACATACATGCAACAGCTACTAGGAAACAGCCCACATGCACACAGCATCACATACATGCCACAGCTGTTGGGGAACTACCCACATACATACAGCATCACACACATGCAACAGCTGCTAGGAAACTACTGACATGCACACAGCATCACACACATGCAACAGGTGCTGGGGAACTACACCCCTCTCCTCATACAACTCCACACATGCAATGGTTGCTGAGACACTGTCATTCCCCATCTACACAAGCACAATAGCTACAGAGAAAATATCCACATCTCGCACAGAAACAGACATGCACAAGTGGTGTAGAGAAATAATTCCTGCCTGCAATCCCCCTCCCACAGCCAGATGTATGCAACAGTTGAAAGGAAGATAGCTCAGGTCTTCACCGTCACAAACACCACAGCTGTAGAAAACTGTCCATCTCTCTGAGACATAGACACACCACAGCTGCAAAGAAATTCCTCATGTCCTTCCCCCAAACACATATAGAGGTGCAACAATCAAAGGGAAATGGTCCAAATGCCTCAAACACAGCTGCATAGAAACTGCTCACATCTCCTTCTCCCAATACTCACACACATGCACACAAACAGCAGCTGGAGTGAAACCAGCAGCTATGCACAAATATAAACACACACAACAGATTCTGGGAAACTACTCATCTCTCTCTCTCTCTCACTCTCTCTCTCTCTCTCACACACACACACACACACACACACATATTCAGGAAGTAGACTAGAATGGAACTCTTACAAACACAAAACTTGCACTTGATGTAACTGCCCACATCTCTCCCCCTAGAGATAATTATGGAGGGCTGGGGGGCAAAAGGGACAAAGATCCCCGCCACACACACACAGTTTTTACTTTTGCTCAAAATTCCACAGGGTGTAGAGCCAGGGGGGCTATGGGCCAACCACTTTTAAGCAGTGTCTAATAGAAAATCAGAACCACTGTTGCCAGAGCACCACTCAGGCTGCCTGACTGCAACACTACTGAAATGGGACCCAGCCATCCATCTCTCTGCATACACAAACACAGGCAATTAGTATAGAGAAATGAGTCCTTTCCTTTACTCTCAAAGCTGCAGGCAAACTAGCCTCAGCCCTCACCTGCATATATGCAACAACTGCAGAAAAACTATTGTGTCTCCCCTACACAAAACACACAAGCGCACCAGCACAAGAGGAACCAACTATCTATGTTCCACTCACACATATTGTATTGTCAATAGCTTCATGGGATGATGATATCTCACACACACAAAACCACACATAGACACACTCAAGTTTCAGGAAAACACATTTATCTTGCCTATGCAGGAAAAGTACCCACCTAGTGCGCACACATACACACATTTGAGAATCCAAGGGATAAATGGACAAGACATATTAAACCTCAGATGGTCCATCCCCTCATCCAGTGCAGAATTCCTCCTTGCCACAAATTCCCCCACAGCTTTGTTCAAACATTGGAAATGTGCCTAGGGGATTATCCCATGGCTGAAAAGACTACACCCGAGCATTTTCCACACATTTGGCCTAACTCAGCAGTAGAGACAGTCCCTCTCTCACCACTCAACAAGCAAGAACTTCGCTCTCCTATCCACTTCCAGAAAGATCTCAGCACTCAGATTAATAAACTATGAAGAAGATCACAGAGCAGACAAGGGGGTGTCTGACACTCTGGAGAAGGAGGGTTCAGGTAGCTCTATAGAACACCCCTGGGGTGTTTGGTGGGGAGAACACAGATAGCCTTTCCTAATGGAGCAAGAGGGAAGGAAGTCATTCACCCATCTCCCCCCACCCAATTTTTCCCACCCTTCTTGCTCCAGGTGTGACCCCATGAGTGGGAAGAGGGAGGGGAGGAAAGTGACTGTTCACCCTGGGGACTCTGCCTGGTGGCTGGGGAAGGAGTCATATTGGGAGGGATTCCAGTCACCATGCCAGCAGAGCTCTCTTCCTCCCTCCCTCTGTCTATTCCTCTGTCCCTTGTCAGGGCTCCATTCACAGTCCCTGCTCTGCCTGAGAAAGAGGGAGGGATCCAAGAGAAGGCCAGGCTCAGCCTCTTGCTGCAGTCAGAATCTCTCCACTGATCTATAATGCGGTGAGCAGTGACAGATTGATTTTACAGCTCTGCTTGGAGCCGGCCACTGGCCCTGGGCGGGGGATGAATCAGCTTTCTCTGGGCCCTGGCTTTTAGTTCAGTATTTTCTCTGGAACCTCCCTCTCAGGGAGCTGAAGAGGAAGAGTGAGGGAGAAACACAAAGTTGGTGTAAGGGATTTTTATTTTTATTTTTGGTCTGACATTCCCGCCCTCACTCCAGAGACTTCTGGAGTGGGGAAAGCAGAGAAAGGGGGAAGGGAAAGGCCTGTTGTCCATTGCACTGGTATCTGGTTCTGTTGCCAGCTGCCCTGTCTGGAGAAGCCAGTTTCATTTTACACGGTTAACCAGTTGCTCTGTGTGCACCGTTTAGGAGATGGAAAGCACTGTCTAGGGCTGAGTAGTACTCATGACGATAGGATGATGATAATGTAGCCTTATGCTGCAGTGTACAGAGCCTGGATCTATTTTAATGCCAGTACTACAACAGAGAGATTGGGTTCATTTGACGTAGTGCCAGTACCAAGTGCTGCACTATCAGCCTTGTACATGTATATGTTGCCTGTTCCAGCAACATGTTGTCAGTGCTGGCAGACTGAAAGTCATGCCCTGGGCATTTCTACAGGATTGCTAACGCTGACTAGCAGGAGTTCACAGGGGAGCCGAGTTGGAGAGTTCTCTTCTTAAAAATCAGTTCCCAGGGGTGGGCATGATATTGCTGGCATTGCCCAAACTACCTTTAGCAACAATCTGAGCCAGTCTGACTCATAATTCAGTCCACACCAAGCCCCTGTCCAATCAAGAGGAAATGGGCAGAATGGTGTCAGGTTAAGAACATAAGAATGGCCATACTGGGTCAGACCAAAGGTCCATCCAGCCCAGTAGCCTGTCTGCCGACAGTGGCCAATGCCAGGCGTCCCAGAGGGAGTAAATGAACAGGTACTAATCAAGCGATCTCTCTCCTGCCATCCATTTCCACCCTCTGACAAACAGAAGCTAGGGACACATTTCCTTATCCATACTGGCTAATAGCCATTAATGGACTTAACCTCCATAAATTTATCTAGTTCTCTTTTACACCCTGTTATAGTCCTAGCCTTCACAACCTCTTCAAGCAAGGAGTTCCACAGATTGACTATGCGCTGTGTGAAGAAGAACTTCCTTTTATTTGTTTTAAACCTGCTGCCCATTAGTTTCATTTGGTGGCCCCTAGTTCTTATATTATGAGAACAAGCAGATAACATATATCTTTTTTGAGATGAGGAGACCTCATCTGTATGCAGTATTCAAGATGTGGCCTTACCATAGATTTATGTAAGGGCAATAAGATATTCTCCGTCTTATTCTCTATCCCCTTTTTAATGATTCCTAACATCCTGTTTGCTTTTTTGATTGCCACTGCACGCTGTGTGGATGTCTTCAGAGAACTATCCTCGATGACTCCAAGATCTCTTTCCTGATTAGTTGTAGCTAAATTAGCCCCCATCATATTCTATGTATAGTTGGGGTTATTTTTTCCAATGTCCATTACTTTACATTTATCCACATTAAATTTCATTTGCCATTCTGTTGCCCAATCACTTAGTTTTGTGAGATCTTTTTGAAGTTCTTCACAATCTGCTTTGGTCTTAACAACCTTGAGCAGTTTAGTATCCTCTGCAAACTTTGCCACCTCACTGTTTACCCCTTTCTCCAGATCATTTATGAATAAGTTGAATAGGATTGGTCCTAGGACTGACCCTTGGGGAACACCATTATTTACCCCTCTCCATTCTGAAAATTTACCATTTATTCCTACCCTTTGTTTCCTGTCTTTTAACCAATTCTCAGTCCATGAAAGGTGTGACAGATCGGGCCGGTCTGGGCACTGCTGAGGGCGTCTGCTCAGGGTGAATTGCTCAAATTCGGGGCTCCTTACAGCCCCCAGACTGGAGATCTTCCCAAATAGGCCACAAACCAGTCCCACAGAGCACTTCAGCTGCCTGCCTGAAGCCTCACAAGCAAAACCCCTCCAACACCCCAGCAATATCCGTGCCCCAGATGGCCCCGGGCCTCATACACAGGTGAGGGGGTTTAGAGCCCAATCTTACCTTCCCCGACTAAGTTCTGTCTGGTTCCAAGAAACCAACCACAGATCCCAGGTCAATTTACACTCTGGATCTTACCCACAAGATCACACTGAGCCAATCCTTTAGAATCTAACATCCAAAGGTTTATTACTACAAGAAAGAAAAGCATGAGAGTAAGGTTGTTAAAGTATCCTACATTACATGCATCGAATCTCCCAGTTCTTGATGCAGGCTCGTGAATCCCTGCGAGGCCGCATCTGAGGTCAGGAACAGATCTGGAGACCAAGATGGAGTGGGCCACATGGCCTATTTATACCTCCTTCCTGGCTTCTTTCAAGCTGGAGACAGTCACGTGGTCTCTAACCAGGCACCTAGATTCCTTCATAGGTGTGTCTCGGATACTTAAGAGACCTATTGTCCCTGGAGCCTTGCTAATTAGCATGTCCATAGGCCGAGCCCATTGCTCAACCACAACAGAGAAACTTCCAGTCTCCATACAGAGTACATATTCATAACTCCACACACAGACATTATACAGATATATGAAGATCATATACAGAATAAGTAGCAAGTAAGCTTTTGTTTGACACCTCACATGGCCCCCTTTGTACCACGTTTTGGGCGAACACCCCCCCATCGGTGCAGCAGTGACCCGGCTGCTCCCCACAAAATCCAATAACGGGACAAAAGGATCTTCCCTCTTATCCTATGACATCTTAATTTATGTAAGAGCCTTTGGTGAGGGACCTTGTCAAAGGCTTTCTGGAAATCTAAGTACACTATATCTACTGGATCCCCCTTGTTCACATGTTTGTTGACCCCCTCAAAAAACTCTAATAGATTAGTAAGACATGATTTCCCTTTACAGAAACTATGTTGACTCTTGCCCAACAATTTATGTTCTTCTACGTGTCTGTCAATTCTTTACTACTCAGGACTAAATTGAGAATTGCCTCTCCCCTTGTGGGTTCCTGTACCAGCTGCTTCATGAAACAGTCATTTAAGGTATCAAGACATTTTGTCTCTGCATCTCGTCCTGAGGTGACATGTACCCAGTCAATATGGGGATAGTTGAAATCCCCCACTATTATTGAGTTCTTTATTTTGATAGTCTCTCTAATCTCCCTTAGCATTTCACAGTCACTATTACTGACTTGGTCAGGTAGTCGATAATAGAGCCCTACTGTTATATTGTAATTAGAGCAGGGAATTACTATCCATAGAGATTCTATGGAACATGTTGATTCATTTAAGATTTTTACTTCATTTGATTCTAAATTTTCTTTCGCATATAGTGTCACTCCCCCACTTTTCAGAAGTGTTCCCAGGAGCATTGTGTACCTCCAACACAGGGAGGGAACAATGTGGACCCTGCATGGAACCATGGTTTTGAACAGGACGAGAGGCTCTGGGTGACATATGCATAATGGGAGGCAGGTGCTTTTTTGCATCTAAGGGAAGATAGAATTGTTCCACTCTCTGTCCCCAGCTTCTGGGTAATGAATTGGAGCTTCTCTCTGCTATGTTTGAATCTGAGTCTAGAGACCCACTGCTTAAAAGATGTGTCTGAGCTGCAGAGAGGGAAATATCACCCTGAGGGGACATCTCCCTCCCATCTGCCCTGCAGGACAGCGAGAAGAATCCTACATCCAGTTCATTCCAGTCCGATCTTCTTCCCACTCATGGCTCCCCTAGTCAGACCTCGTCCATTCCTCCCTCTGCTGGGGTGAAAGAGGAGTTTGGCCCCAATGTTCAGTCTATCCATGGCTTTTCTTTCTTACTCTGCTTCTTGAGTGGGACTGGAGCAGTCAGCGAGACATAGGCTGCCTCTGATCCTTCCTGGCACACCTCAGAGCCTTCTTGGAGGGGACAGATTAGAATGAGGGTGTCCTGTGGAAGAGAAGAAAAGGAGTCATGGGGGCAGCTATGCAAAAGCAGCTGTGATATCATTATGGTGGCTTCACCTATCCCAGGCACGTACCTTTTCCACATCAATCCCATCCCACTTCAACCTCCTGTTGACCTGCACACTATGGGTATGTCTAAACTACATGGCTCCGTCGACGGAGCCATGTAGATTTGTTTGTTTGACAAAGGGAAATGAAGCCGCGATTTAAATAATCGCGGCTTCATTTAAATTTAAATGGCTGCCCCGCTCTGCCGATCAGCTGTTTGTCGGCAGATCGGGGCAGTCTGGACGCTCCCCTGTCGACATGAAAGCCCTTTATCGACCTTCCCGGTAAATCTCATCCTACGAGGCATAACTGGGAGGTCGATAAAGGGCTTTCAGGTCAGCGCGGGAGCGTCCAGACTAGCGCGCTGAGCTGACAAACAGCTGATCAGCTGTTTGTCAGCTCAGCGCGGCAGCCATTTAAATTTAAATGAAGCAGCGGTTATTTAAATCGTGGCTTCATTTCCCTCTGACGATCAGCCTAATCTACATGGCTCCATCGATGGAGCCATGTAGTTTAGAGGTACCCTATGTTTCAATCACCCCCTGAGGGGACAGGTGGACAGGGATGAGAAAGTGGCCTTCAAGACCAATGGCCAGACTTGAACACTTCTGAATCAAAAGTCCTTTTGATCTTCAAAGATCAATGGGAGCCGAGAGGAGGTGGGTGGGGAAAGAATGGGGGGAGGCAGAAAGAGAGAGAGTGAAGATTTCCAGATTTCTACCCCAGCGAGAGGAAGAGAGACAGCACATCTCATCCACTTTGGGTAATCTTTTAATCTCTTCTGTTTTAATCTCTCACGTCAGGAATGAGACAAAATACATATTAAAAAAGAAAAACCCGCAGTTGCAATGGGGGAAGGAGGGGACAGACAGACAGACAGCATGTCCCTTCCAAGCCTCTGCTTTTCACCTTCTCACGGGAGTAAACTGACTTGAGGCAGGATGGTGTGGTGGATCCAATACCAAACTGGCAGCCAAGACACCGGAGATCATGGCAGTGCCAGTGTCTCACTGAGTAGTGTTGGGTTAAATCACCTTACCACTCTGTGCCTCAGTTTCCACAACTGGACAGAGGATTGTGAGAGCAGGAAATGAGAAGCACTGTGTGTTAGCAGTAGATGTTTTTAGTAGCTTTCCACCCTCTCATGACCTGAGGGAGTAGGGGACTCAAGAGCACTGGGCAACCCATGCAGATGACTGTCAAGAGAAGAATGCGGCATAGTGGTAGAGACTGGGATACTAGGAACTCCTGTGCTATATAACCCTGCCTCTGCAACTGGCTTAGTTGCAGCCTTGGGCTGAGTATTCACATTTTAGCTTCCCCATGCTATTAATAATACTCACCTCAGAGAGTGGTTGTGAGAGTTAATTAGTTAATGTTTATAAAGCTTTTTCAAAGTGCTAAGTGTTATTATTGTTCATGGAAACGTTTCCTATAGATCTTTCCTCACTTTCCCCTGTTCCATTTACATGGGCACCTCAGGAACTGACCCAGAGCTCCTGACATGGAACTATAAAGAGAATAACAAATGAGCTCACAGTGAATCACAGGGAAATAATCCCAGCCAGGAAGGTAGATAGAGGGGAGGGGAGCATGGGCACCCTCAATTCCCAGTGCAAAGCTGGGAGATGGAGACTAGGACATGGAAAAATCATGGTCCCTTTCCACCTTCTTCCCTAGCTAATGGAAAAGGATCCAGTCCTGTTCCCATTGACATCAATTGCAAACCTTCCATCCATTTCAAAGGCAGCAGGATTGGACTCTCATTTATTGCTTCAGTGTCCTTTCTAGGCTATTGATTGACCTGTGTTGAGTGAGAGAAAGCTAAGATATTAAATAAGGCACATTTGTTTAACAAAAATATAGATCCCAGAAGAAAAATTGTACAGATTTCTATAGTACAGTTATAGGTGCAGTCAGAAAATGGGGAGAGAAAACCTTCCTACATGCATGGAAAGTGCTTAGCACAGAGTAATGATAGTAATGCAGTTATTAGGATTAGATTTATGCAAAAATATCCAAAGCTAAAGAGGCCAGTGTCATAAATTATAAAAACAAATAACTATGAATATTTTACTCATCTGTCTCCTTTATTAACAATTCTAGCTTATAGAATATCACTGGTTAACCCTTAGGATGATAAATATTGTAAAGAACCTAAAATTGAGACATTATAAGACAGTAACTTGATCACAGGCCCCACTTAATTAGAGCAGGGCCATAGGGATGCTGAACTGACCATCATGAACTCAGGTACCACAAAGAGTTCCTCCCTTTTTCTATCAACATTAACCTTCAACTGCTACATGGAGGTGACAGCTGCTGGATGGGGGCAGTACCACTTAAGTCAATGGTGGTACAGTTTGTGGGGTTTGTTGGGTTGGGACTAGAGTGCTCAGTGCTTGGAGGATGGATCCCCCAGTATCTGGTTGAACCCCCAAATTCAGGTGAATGAAGTGCAAAGGGGCTTTCCAGTGGTCCCACCTTTCTGCAGCTATTCAGTCAACACTTTCTGTGGATCCATTTGGCCATATCTAGGCCCTTCCCATAAGAGTTTGACCAATACGAATTTGCTTGCAAACATGTTGGCAAAACAGGAATCTCGGAGTAGCTACAGTTGTAAATACCATGGAGACTGAAATGTCAGTACACACACACAAGGACCTTCACAGAAATGCTTCTTGCATCTTCAGCCAATCAAAGAGCAGAAACAAAAGCATCTGACTTATCTGACCAAACACAACTCAGCAAAGAGGTTTAAACTGTGGAATATTTGCAATCAACCTAACCAATGAAAAAAATTGAAATAACATACAAATTGTGATCTGCATGCTGTAATGAGGCTCAATTGGTGGAATGAAATATTCTTAACATTTATTTGCTCACCTCTGGTCTCAGGACTCAAGAATATAACGAGACCAATCAAGCTGGAAATATGGTCAGGAACCGATTAAAGGATGATAATTTTTCTGTTACTTCTTAGTCCAAACCTTATCTCCTATGGTTGTTACAATGCTTTCTTACATCCTACCTATCTCATGCCTATTTATCTATCAGTTTGATACCTATTACTATCTATCTAACCATCCATCCGTCAGGCACCTGTCAGCAGTCCCTATGCAGTGCTGTCACCCAGTATCTCATCCAACTCCCACTGAAGTCAAAGGGAGCCTGGCCATTGCCATTAATGGGAATTGGATTGGGCCTCCTGGCCCTTTTCCCATAATTCCTCTCTCCAGTCCCCTCCACTTGTTCTGCCATCTCCAAGCAGTTGAGTCCTTCACCCCTGACTCCCTAAGGGTCACACTTTTGCACACGTCCTTTGACTCACAAAGCACCCTCAAATAAAGAGAATCTAATCTTCCAACCGACCCCATCTCCGCCCCATCGATAAGGCAGGAAGATGGCTTTAATGAGGAACAATTTGCTATTCAGTAGGTCCTTAATTAATATTAAAATCTAAGGCAGGTGTTGAGTTTTAATTTTAAATCTTCTATTTTTTTACATTTATTTATTTCACCTTGTTAATGTATTTGTGATTTAGATGCAGTTTCCTCTCTCCATCATGCTTAATGAGTCACAGGCTTTATTCCCTCTCACTCTTGTCCTCACGGGAGCATGCTTTGATTTTCTAGTGGGTGCATGAAAACACAGATTAAAGCAATTAGACAGAAATAATCTTAGGAAGAGGAGAGAGAGATCCAGAGCGCCTAATTATATCATTTTAATCAAGACACAATTATGCAGAGACTTTTATAGATTATAAATTAGCCAAACTCTAAAGGCAAAAAAAAATAATTTTAAATACTGTGCATTGCGCCTGTTATTTCCTCCTTTCAATCTTTCCTGAACTCAATTTCTAGGGCTCATCTGTTCTGGTTTCTGGGGGCAGCCTGCGGAAGAGAGAGGAAAACCAAAACTGCATTTCAGTGCACTCTGAATTTGTTAGCATTTTACTGATTATCTGCGGAAGTTTTGTCTGGTAACAGACCATAGTTAATTGCAGAAGAATTCCAGTAGTTTATAAATCTCAGACAGAGCTGGGGTTTGGTAAGAAAAGACAGGGTTCTGGATGCTAGCTACTATAGCATTTTTTATTTCCCCCACTATAACTCAAAAGGATATGCCCAGATTCCTGGTAAGGATTTTGGGTAGCGTAGTCCACGAGACAGTTTCCTATCCAAAGTGTTACAATTAGAATTGCCACGAGAGGGTATCCAAAATACTACGGGCAAGATTCTGCTCTTTATTGCATTGTTATAAACCTCAGGTAACTCCACCCAGTTGTACACCAGTGAAACTGTGATCAGAATTTGGCATTTTGAGCACATTACTGCACAGGATGCCGTCCCACAGAAGAGGAGGGTGACATGGACATGGCAGCATGCAGCCTCTAAGACTAGGAGAACCTGAAATGGATATCAGGGCCTACCAGGAATGGATTCCAGCTGCATCTCATGGGCTGCGAAGAAGAAAATTGTTTGGTCTCTATAGCGGCAGCCCTTTGAATACTTGGCTTTTGCTGAGGTTGCCAAGAGATGAGTCAATCAACATCATTCTTAATAGGGAACACCTGTCTACTAAAAAGACACTCTGCCTACTCACAAATCAAGTTTGTATTTGTATTAGAGTAGCACCTTCAGTAGAAGAAGAGAGGTTACTTTAGCTCTGCATTTAGCACTGGTGTGACTGTGGCTGGAATGCTGTGTCCAGTTCTAGAGACCACATGTTGAGGCTATTGAAACATGGAGGAAGGTTCAGAGAAGAGTCATGGCAGTGACTAAAGGATTTTATAATGTGCCTTGTAGTGACAGACTCAGAGAGCTCAGTCTGTTTAGCTTAATAAAGAGAAGGCTAAGGGGTGACTTGATGGCAGTCTGTCAGTGAATGCACAGGGAACAAATTTTTAATAACCAGGTCTTTAGTCTAGCAGAGAGAGGTGGAACATGATCCAGTGGCTGGAAACAGGAGCAAGACAAATGCAGACTGGAAATAATGCAACCATTTTTAACAGAGAGAGAAATTAACTATTGGAACAGCTTACCAAAGGCTCATTTAGATTGTCCCTCAATGACAATTCTTCAATAGAGATTGCTTGTTTTTCTGAAAGCTCTGCTCTAGGAATTATTCTGAGGAAATTCTCTGGCCTGTGCCATTCAGGAGACCAACTAGATGATCACAATGGTCTCTTCTCACCTTGGAATCTATGACACCCTCTGGAGATTGGGGCCTCATTGTGGTAGGCTCTGTGCAAACACACAGGAAAAGATAGTCTCTGCCCTGAGGATTTGATAGAGAAGACAGTCAAAGATATATTATCATCATCCTCATTTTATAGATCGAGGTCTGGGGCTCTGAGGCTACGTCTACACACTGTTTTTTGCGAAAGAGGAAATGCAAATGACGTGCTCATTTGCAAATCTCGCACTCTCATTTGCATATTCTCTTCCAGTCCTTTTTGCGGAAGAGGTTTTTGCAAAAACAACTGTACTGTAGATGGGGCTATTTGTTGGGGGGAAAAAACCCTTTTGCACAAGATCCCTTATTCCTCAAAAAATGAGGTTTACAGGATCTTGCACAAAAGGGGTTTTTCCCGAAAAATGGCCCCACCTACACTACGGTTTTCTTTGCAAAAACCTCTTCCGCAAAAAGGATTGGAAGAGAATATGCAAATGAGAGTCTGAGATTTGCAAATGAGCGCTTCATTTGCATTTCCTCTTCCGCACAAAAACAACAGTGTAGTCATCGCCTGAGAGATTAAGTGACTTGCCCAGGGAAGTCCATGATACAGCTGGAAATTCAACCCATCTTGTCTGAGCCCTGGTCTAGTGCCTTAACTACAAGACCATCTTTAGAGTCCTGAGTGAATACAAAATTTGTGCCCACTTCTGCATCTGTATCTGCAAAACTGAGCCACAGATATCCACACTGACATCTGCAGATGCAGACACCCATGGATACAAAGCAGATATCTGCAAATTTGCAGGGGTTTAGATATAAAATTTGTATCTGCATCCACATATATCTAACCATTCTGCTGTCATTTTACACCTGCTATAAAATGTCCATCTCGTGTTGTGATGTGAAGCTATCACAAGCTAAGAAGGGTTGGACTTGGCCAGACTTCTAAGGCAAGGGTGGGGAACCTAAGGCCCGGGGGCTAGATGAGGCTCCTGGCTTGCCTGGATCTGGCCTCCGAGGTTCAGGACTTCCCCCATCATTGGGGAGCCCACGCTGGCACTCCAGTTCTCTCCCATCCCCCCACAGAGCTGGAGCACACAAAATCTACTAGCCTAGGCCCCCCCATGCTCTGGGGTGCAAGGGGAATGTGGGGAGTGTCTTTCTCATTCTCAGGTGGGGGGCTATGTCAGTGAAGATTTGTTTTTGTTAGTCACTTGTGTGCAGCTCCAGACTGATTTTTCTGTGGTTCAGCGGATTGCGACCCAAAAACAGTTCCCCACTCCTGTTCTAAGGGAACACCTAGAGAGTGCCCATGGCGGCACTGGTGATTCTGTCTTACTCTGATCACTTCAGTCATTTGGGATTTGAGAGAGGAGGAATCACAGCAATGTAGGGCTGGCTGGAACCCCAAGAAATCAACACATCAGTAGATAAGACATGGGAGATTCAGGTTCAGTTCCCTGTTCTGCCACAGGCTGCCTGTGTCAACTTACGTAAGTTACTTATCCCCTGTGTGCCTCAGTTTGTCATCTATAAAAGAGGGCTAATAGCATTGCCTTATTTCCCAAGGATGTTGGCAGGAGATGTATGTTAAAGGCTGTGAAGCACTTTATCCGCTGCTACAAAACATTACATTAGAGCTAGATATTATTATTTGTCTAGACTTGGTTTTACAGGTGAGTTGGTGGATCATGTTAGATAACTCAATCTAATTAGTACCTTTACCACTCTAGTCAAGACTTATGTGCTTTAGCACATGCAAGTTGGTCAAGCAAGGCTGCAGTTCAGGTTCCCATTGTGTAAGATGAATCCAGCAAAAAGTTCACTTCTGTCAGGAGTGCTGTGAGGCAGTATTTCAATACTTGTCCAGTGCCTTCAGATACTAAAAATGAAGGTGCTAAAGAATTATTAAATTCTCTCTCTCTACTTACAGGCAGCTATCATATTCTTCACTGCCTGGTCTATCTGGCTGCACAGTGTTGCAATGTGCTATTAAGTTTGTGCTGCTTCCCTCACCCCTCCAATGAGCTCTCACTATCCATTAGCTAGCTCACGGAGATGTTGTGAGATCTGAATCATTAGTGCCAGACTCTGCCACCCTTTCTCACTGAGTAGCATCCTACTCCATGAATCACACTGCAGAAACTAATGGACCCACATGTGAGTGGAAGGGCAGTGTGAGTAAGGGGAGCAGAATCCAGCTCATATTTGTATGCACCCATCTCTGTGATGCCCAAGTGTTAATACTAACGATAGGGTTCTTTGCATCCTGGCGCCTTGGAGAGAAAGGCTTAGCAGTCCAATCCCCCTTGCCTCCCCCCCCAGCAATTCTGTTTCCCAGACGGGCGTGGGTAACCCGAAGGTGAAAGGCTCTCCCTAAGATTCCATATTTACTGCATCCATCTTCAGAACGTGTGTGTCTGTCAATGCGTGTGTGTCTAGGAATGTGATGCCTTGATTTGTCATGCCAGGGAAGTGAGACTGAATATGTATATGAATTGAGATTGTGTGCGGGAGCGCCTGGGTGACAGTCTGTCTTCTAGACATTTTTCTCATACCCCGGCTGTTGTCTGGTATTACTTCATCCTCGCAGAAAGTCAGGTGGGTTTGCAGTCCCCCTCCTGGGACTGGGAAGATCCCTGTTCACCACCTCTTCACCCTGAAGAAGATACACAAACCCCAGATCCAAGCCACACAAAGGGGCTAAAGCCCTGGGAAGGGAGAGCCAGCTTTAGGAACCTGCCTGCTCTCACAACCAAGAGCTCAGCAGGAGGGAGAGGGAAGGCGGAAGTAGTGATGTTGGAGTGCCCCCTGCTGGCAGGCTGGCACTCTGTCTTGGCTGCCAGCTCCTTCACAATCCTCCAAACTCTACAAACTCCCTCATACACTCGCACACGGTTGGTAACTCTCCTGCAGATAGTCTGGACTCAACACACGCGTGCACATATTGCCGCTGTTACCATCACTGCTGGATCAGTTATGCGAATGAATCCATCAGCCGGCCAGTCTCATCTTTGTGATCGTAGCAGAGCTAGTGAGCAGAAATCCTTGGAGAAGCAGGAACGTAAATAGTGATAAATCTGTGCTTGCCTCTGTGTGTGTGTGTGTGTGTGCATGCACATCTCTCTTTTTCCTCTACTGTTGCTGCAGAGGCACAGTGGGGACGATTTGGATCTGTCCTCGGTGCTCTTGGATGAAGGGTCACTCCCTTCCTCTTCTCTGCCCTGTCTAATCCAGGACAAATGAAGACAGAGAGACTGTGCAGGTATGATATGAGGCCTCTCCCAGGAGCCTGGGCATAATTCAGATTTCAGACTGAGTGGTGCCAGATGGGAGATGAAAGCCTTGACATGGGGTTTTATGCAGGGTATGTCTACACTACAGAGTTTTTCCAACAAAACTTGAGGAACGTCCACACTGCAATCATGTTCTCCCGCAAGAAAATCAAAAGAACAGAGGGCTTTGTGCGCTATTGGTAATCCTCTTTCTACGAGGAAGAAGCCTTCTTCCGAAAGAGCTGTTTCGTAAACAGGCGTGTGTGGATGGTGAAGAGGAAGTTCTTTCGCAAGAAGAGGAAAGAGGAAAAAGCACTGGTGCCCTGGTGGCCATTTCTTCCATAGCAATCACATTTTACACGCGAGAGAGCATCCATTCAGTCTGGACGCTCTCTTTCGAAAAAGCAGATGGCTTTTTCGATGCACTTTTGCAGTGTGGACGCTCTCTTTCAGAAGAAGTTTTTTTGGAAGATCTCTTCTGAAAAAATCTTCTTCCAAAAGAAGCCTGCAGTCTAGACGTAGCCTCAGTCTTTATTGATGCCTCCAGGACTATGGAGATGACATCCCTTAGCTGACCCCTCAGGGCTCCTGAGTAGGCCCTAGAAGACAATGCCAGCATGTGCATGCTCTGACTCCTCACACAGCATTTTCCTTGAAGCCCATGAAAATGTTTCCCTCACCTGTATTCCCTGACTCTTTAGCCCCACTGGTGCACCGCACACAGCAAGGAAATGGTAATAGGCCCAATGGCCAACACAGAGGATGAGGCACTAGGGCTCCTGGGTTCTAATCCTTAATTTACCATTAAATACATGGTCACATTGGGCCAGAGTCTCAGAAGATGTAGCTACCCTGAAGTCAGTGTGGATTTATACCAGTTGAAGGGCTGATCCTTAGTCTCATTGTGCCTCAGTTTCCCAATCTGGGGATAAAATCTTGAGCTGTCAGGGACATTATGAAGGTTAAGTAGTAGTATTTGGTCTCTCTGTAATCCTTGGAATTAAGGTGCTAGAGAAATGCTAATTAACAATATTAATTATCACTATGAATGAAAGTGCTAGAAAGCAGGGAAGGGGAACCTGCAGTTTAGTTTACTAGAATGGGACTACTCGTCTGTTTAGAGTTGCACTTGTATTTAACTGCCTTGCAGGGAGAGAGGGAGGGGGAGGGAACCTAGAATCAGAAGTGAAATTGGCCACTCTGTCTTCACCCTCCCAGCTAAAAGAAATGCAAAAAATAAGCAAACAGCAAGGGTAGAAAGTAAATGGATTTTTTTTATTATTTTTAATTAGAGGTGAGCCCGTATCCAAGCCTCTGGTATGGACACACCTGACACTGAGAAACTGTGAAGCAATCTCCAAGCTTAGCTTAAGTTTAGGAGTCCCACAGATTCGGAAATTGGTTTGGAATACTTATCAGAAAGCCAGCTTTACAGTGCTCCCTTTAAAAGCAGCTCCCCCCAGGGAAAACCCATCACTTCCACAAGTGGATTCTGAGCTGCTCTTGAGGAAGCAGCCTGTCTTGTCGAGATCCCGGTGTTGAATAGTCTGGCTGTGCTGTCCTGCCAGACCCATTCACCCACCCCTCCTCCTTGGTCCTGCTGGAGCATTCTGCTGCTGACTACCCTGAGGCCCCAGAAGGCTGAGGAAGGACCTGTCACCAGCATTGCAACACTGACAGCCCCATCTTTACAGGAACCAGAATACCGGGCATTGAAACCATTCCAGGAAGAAGGAGAAGCCAGAGAAGAGCACCCCCTTTTGGATTCGTTGGGAAAAGAAGCACGTGGTGTGGATCCCATGCTGAGCTCAGCTCTCTGACTGAGTTACAATCCACTGAACGCCAGGGAGAGGATGACAGACAGAGTGTGGGAGATGCAAGGGCTTGTGTAAATGCCCCTGATACTCCTTTGAATGTGGAGAAACACAGACAAAGTGATCTGGTTAGCCCATATTAGAATTTTCTCCAGGAGGCCACATAAAGCTTCACACCCAATTCTTCCCTTGCAGGATACCAATAGCTACCACTGAAGTCTATAAGAGTTACTGGCATCCGGCCAGGATCCACTCTAGGATGTATGTGGGTTTGGAAAGTCTTGAAAGGTACACCAGACCTGGGTTCCTGAGCAGCCTGGAATGGACTCTGGAAGGAGCAAATGGGTAAGAATCTGAACTGGATCCCTGTGTCCCTCTGGAATGAACTCTGGGTGCAGAACCCTGGGGAGAGGAGACTCAGAAGTAGATTTCTGTGGCTTCTTGGTTGGCATGGTTCAGATCCATGGGTGCTGTTTCTGCTCCTGTCAGTATCTGTGCAATATCCTCCCCCATTCCTATGCTATGTGTTATGTACAGGCGCACACTATAATGCTGTTCAGTGAGGATTAGAGCTGTTATTAGAACTCTAGAAGAATGCTGTTGATCTAATCTAATCTATCTATGGTTTTTCTATAGTGCCTACCACTAGAGTCCTGCAAATCCGCAGACATCTGCTTTATCTCTGCAGGTATCTGCATCAGTGGATGTGGATATCTCCAGCTCATTTTTGTAGCTATGGATGCAGATGTGTATACAAATTTTGAATCTAGAACCCTGCAAAGATGTGGTTATCTGTTTTATATCTGTGGGTATCCACGGCTCTTTTTTGCAGATATAGATGTGGATACAATTTTTGTACGTAGGCAGGGCTCTACCTACCACCACCATCTCTCTAGGTGCTTGTGTCTATTCCCTTCTTGAATCCTTCATTGTGCTATTATTGGCTAGTGTCAGCATCAAAGTGCAACACTAGATTGATTGGGGTGCAAGGGCTTGGCCTTAAAAATGGTTAATGCTTCTGCTAAGTGTTCCAGGCCCCATTCACTGTAGGAGTGCATCTACACTGCACCCGGAGCTCAAAATAAGCTACACAATCTGAGCTACACAAATTGCATAGCTTATTTCAAGTCAATTTCAAAAAAGCTTATTTCAAAATTTGGCACTGTCCACACAGCACTTATTTCAAAATAAATCGCTATTCTGAAATGTCCCTTACTCCTCATGTAATGAGGTTTACAGGGACATCAGAACAGTGAGCCTGTTATTTTTTGAAATAACGGACATGCTCAAAAGACGCGGAATAGCTATTTTGGGTTACCTCTGGTATCCCAAAACAGCGCTGCAGTGTAGATGTAGCATAGGAGTGCCATGCCAGATTGGCCTTCAGTTGGCGTTTTGTGCCTGAACTCTTTGTGCAGGACTCCAGGCATAGAGGCAGCTCTCTGATAAACCCAGGACTCCTTGCAAATGAGCAGCTGAGAAGGGAGGGAATAGGGGAAGGAGGAGAGAGAATAAAGAGAGGGAGGGGAAAAGATAAAAAGGAGATAAATATGGGAAAAGGGAAAGAAGAGAGGCACTGAAAGGGTTAAAGAGATAACAGAAAATTGTATATGTGCAGAGATGGTTATAGGAAAATAGAAATAAAAATGAGGTGAGAAGGGTAGAGATGCAGAGAAAGAGATGGGGTGAGGGACAGAAAAATGCAGAGGCTGACAGAGAGAATGAGATAGTGAAAGACACAGGGAGCAAGAAAGGGAGGGCATGGAAGGGATTGTCTGATGTCAAATCTGATAGAAAAGAGGATTTGTCTGCAAAAATAACCCAAATCTAAGCCGCAGCTTCAGAGCAGCTGCATATTTGGCTCCATCAACTCTGCATATTGTGATTCATAAAGAGGAACCAAAGGGCTGCAAAATGAAAGTTTTTGCTGTTTAGGAAGCAAAACAAGCAGGGATGAACACAATGGTCCCTTCTGACCTTCAAGTCTAGGAGCCCCAGTTAGACAGAGTGAGCCTCCGGGGGCGGGGGAGGGGGGGAGGAATCTCATGACTCCTGTTGGGAGGGGATCTGGCAGGTTAGGGGGGGTGAGCGGGACATTCTGTGATGTCCGTGGTGCTGAATGAAGGAGGCTCTTCAGCCCAGGCTTGCCAAGGATCTTATGGGCCACCCTGCCCCTCTGTACCCCTCCACTCACCCCCGCACAGACCCACACAGAGTAACAAGAACCAGTTAGGGAATGTCTACACTACAGCACTAATTCGAACTAACTTAGTTGATTCGTTAATTCGAACTAAGCTAATTCGAACTAACGCATCCAGACTAAAAAACTAGTTCGAATTAGCGTTTTCCTAATTCGAACTAGCATGTCCACATTAAGTGGACCCTGAACCGGGGTTAAGGATGGCCGGAAGCAGTGCCGGCAGGGCATCAGATGAGGACTTAGAGCGTGGAGCTGCTGTCTCAGGCTAGCCGAGGGCTGTGCTTAAAGGGACCTGACCCCCACCCCGGACAGACAGTTCTCAGGGGTGCCCCGCTTGCAAAGCAGTCCTGGCTTGGAGTGCCCTGAGTGCCCACACTGGGTACATCACAGCACTCGGCCATCAGACCGGCTGCACTTGCCGCAGGCTGCCATCTGGGGAGAGGGGGCAATTGGGGGGCTGCAGGAGAGCTTCCACCCCCAGAAGCCCGCAGAGCCAACCCAGTCCTCCCCATTGGGGGCTCGTACCCCATTCCTCCCTCACCTCCTTCCACTTGCCCTTCCCTAGCCCCCCTTCCTGATGTACAAAATAAAGAAAATATGTGCTCAAAAATAGAATCTCTCTTTATTGAACAAAACTGGGGGAGACTGGGAAAAGGAGGTGGGAGAGGGAAAGAGAGAGGGTGGGAGAGGGGAGGGCAACTAAAATGATCAGAGGTTTGGAACAGGTCCCGTCTGAAGAGAGGCTAAAGAGACTGGGACTTCTCAGCTTAGAAAAGAGGAGACTGAGGGGGGATAGGATAGAGGTCTATAAAAGCATGAGTGGGGTGGAGAGGGTGCATAAAGAAAAGTTCTTCATTAGTTCCCATAATAGAAGGACTAGAGGACACCAAAGGAAAGGAATGGGTAGCAGGCTTCAAACTAATAACAGAAAGTTGTTCTTCACAAAGCAAATAGTCAACCTGTGGAACTCCTTGCTGCAGGAGGCTATGAAGGCTAGAACTAGAACAGAGTTTAAAGAGAAGTGAGATAAATTCATGGAGGTTGGGTCCATGGAGTGGTATTAGCCAGGGGGTAGGAGTGGTGTCCCTGCCCAAAGTTTGTGGAAAGCTGGAGAGGGATGGCACGAGACAAATGGCTTGGTCACTGTCTTTGGTCCATCCCCTCCAGGGTCCCTAGGGTTGGCCGCTGTCGGCGGACAGGCTACTGGGCTAGATCGACCTTTGGTCTGACCCAGTACGGCCATTGTAAGCTCAGGGCTCAGGGTCGGGTGTCTCAGTGGACCACCTTGATTTTCATGCAAACCTGCTCCTGGATGGCCAGGCTGGCAGCTCTCCTGCCCTAGACAGCCACTTTCCTGTGCCTAGTGCGGAGGTCGTGGACGAGGTCCACGATGTCCGCACTAGACCAGGCGGGTGCCCACCTCTTGCGGTCCTGGGCAAGCTCCCAGGAGCCGCCAGCCTGGTCCCAGGAAGAGGGGGAGGGCTGGGGGGCATCAGGTGGCTGGCTCGAGCTGTGCCAGGTGCAGGGTCTGCACCTGGCACGGGCATCGTAGCCAGCCCGTGCCCCTTTAAGGGGTCCGGGGCCGGGAGGGGGGCAATAGAGTTTCCCTGGTGTTGGCAGAGTGGCCACCAGGGAAAGCTGGGGAGGGCTAGCCTCCCACTAGTTCGAATTAAGGGGCTACACACCCCTTAATTCGAACTAGTAAGTTCGAACTAGGCTTAGTCCTCGTAGAATGAGGTTTACCTAGTTCGAACTAAGCGCTCCGCTAGTTCGATTCAAATTCGAACTAGAGGAGTGCTAGTGTAGCGCCTATCAAAGTTAATTCGAACTAACGGACGTTAGTTCGAATTAACTTTGTAGTGTAGACATAACCTTAGAGAGCACAATGCACTGGCAAAAGGCTCACACAGGGGCAGCAGCAAACGTTGCCCAGGAAGCAGTAGTGATGCCTATGACACTTCTAACAGCTTCTGTGTGAAGATCCATGTTTCTGGCCATGTCCATACCACCCCTAACAGCCCTGGTGAAGTGAAGAACTGCAAGCTAAGAATCTTGTGGGTTCAAACTCCACTGGATGTCCTGCCCACAGAGGTCCTGACTGGCAGAGCCTACCACAGTCTCTGATTGGCAAAAGCATGCTATTCAAGGCCTCGGGTAAACACCTGGAGGCTGTCTGTGGAACCCAATGGGCCCTGGATTTCTGAGGCAAACAGACCCTGATGTACATTCCTGATACCTTGCCTTGCTTCTGGTTCCTGGCCCCAGCCCTGCTCCTGATACCTGGCTTCAGGCCTGGTCCTGGTTCCTGGTCCCCTGCTTCATGTCTCATGCCTCACCCTGCCTCAGTTCCTGGTCCTCTGCTCAACTCTTGACACCTCACCTTGCCTTTGTTTCACTAACTCTACTTTGGCTGACTCCCTTGACTCCAGGCTAGTGTGCTGATTGACCTTGACTCCAACCTGATGCTACAGCACAGCACTAGCAAAACCTGCTGCTTTGGCCTTGACCCTCTGAACTCAGCCCGTGTTATTGAGTCTACTCCAAACTGGGTCCCGGCATCAAGCCATGCCCCATTAGCCCCAAGGACTGACATCCCGATTTACACATGGAAAAAGGATCCTTTTCACTGTACAGACACACAATCTAGGGCTTGAGGGGTAGAGGAGGAAGAGTGGAGAAAACATCCAGGAATGAAGGGATATGAAAAATTAATTCCTTTCCCTTCCCTTTTTAACTCTGGAGCAGGATCTATCTAATGGCAGAGCTGGGTTTCTAGTTGGTGAATGGTGTGTCTGGGGTCTCCCATTGGGGGAGAGGTATGTGCGTGCTCACATATTTGTGGGGAAGGGGCTTTCATGATGGAACGAATGTGAACACATGGCCCAGTTCCTCAAACATAGGTAGTTTCTTAAACTCCACTGAAATCAATGGGAGTCAGATGTCTAAATACGTTGGAGGTTTTTCGCCTTGGCTTCCTTTTTACACTGAGTAATCAATGTTCCACCAAGGAGATGAGTGTTTGTGCATTGGGCAAGCTACAACTCTCTGAATGGGAGGAGCATAGAATCACAGCAATAGATATGGAACAGTTCTTTTAAGTCACGGGTGGGAAATCTCAGGTCCGGGGCCAGATGCTGCCCCTGGTTTGCCTGGATCTGGCCCCTTCTCAGTCGGGGGCCACGTCAGTGAGAGGTTGGTTTTTCTCTTTTGCTTTTCACTTGTGTGTGGACCCCAACTGATTTTCCTGTGGGTCAGTGTCCCCCAACTCAAACAAGTTTCTCCACCCCTGTTTTAAGTGATCTTTTCTCGCACATTCATGTCTCACCATAATTGTTCCTGAGTACCAGCCAGTGTTCTCACAATGGGCTGCATCCTGCCAGGTGCTTAGCAATTGCCAGGGCTGCTGAACACTGAAAGCATTAGGTGAGGGACCTCTGCACCTCCAGGAGTAGCTCTGAATCTTGCAGGATTGGACCTCAAAGAAAACAGTGTCCTTCTGTAGCTGTGCACATAGGCTACATCTACACTGCAGGCTTCTTGCGCAAGAACTGTTTTGCGCAAGAGTTTCTGCGCAAAAATTATTGTGCAAGAGCGTGTTCACACTGCCATGTGCTTTTGTGCAAGAGATGTGCTTTTGCACAAGAGCATCCATGGCAGTGTGGATGCTCTCTTGCACAAGAAACCTCTGTTGCCTGTTCAAACTGCCTTCTTGCGCACGTGCTCTTGTGCAAGAGGGCTTATTCCTCGTGGGGAGAGGAATAACTCTTGTGCAAGAAGCCCTCTGTTCTGATGCTTTACTGCAAATGTACTTGCACAAGAACATGCATGCAGTGTAGATGCTCTGCAAGTTTTTGCACAAGACTGGCTGTTCTTGTGCAAAAAGCCAGCAGTGTAGATGTAGCTGTAAGGTATTGTGGCCCCTTCTTTCAACCCCAGTGACCTCCTCAGACACCAGCATTGTTCCGCCGCTGAGCAGTAGCAAATACTGGGGTCTTGCAGATCAGCTTCTCCATGGGGAGTTTGATACACTGATAGTGTATCTGAGCATACTGACACACACACACACCAGTCCTGGAAGAGGCAGGGAAATTCCTTCTTTCAAGGATCTAGCTGACATCAATGTCTGGTTCCCAGGGAATCATTCAGCACCAGGAACAGATTCTAGTCAAAGAGCATGGCAATGATCTAATGCCCCTGCCACTCTCACAGTTCCTGCTCCCCAGAACCTCATGTAATCCCAACAAGAACACATACACTGACATTTATTTCAAGACTGAAAACTTGCTCACACACTGAGGGGGGAAACAGCTTGGAAGACCATGTAACTGGGCCTCCTGGTGACTCTCATCAAAACAATATGTTTTCTAGCCATGATAAGGGAGAGAAGATGACAACCTGGAAAATACAGCCACGGATGTGGTGCTCATTGTGTTACTATGAAAGCCTGAAAAGTGCCTTGTAATCAGAAAGGGAGGGCGGGGAGCAGGTAAGAGACCCATAGAGACCTGATAGGGGCCATGACTATTAAAAGCCCTACAGCTGCTTCTGCTATTGGGTAGGTATCCCTGAGGCACACACACAGTGGTGAGGATGGGCTCAGTCTTTCCCCGCAATTGAATTTGGATACAGATGCCAACTGCTCCAGGGTTTAGGAGTGTTTGGGGCCTGGGTGTTTGGAGCAGCCCTCTGCTTTGACTCAGAACCAGATCCAGCTTGTGCCCATCTCCCCACTGGATGCAGTGGAGCACAGGAGGAGGATGTAGGCAGTGAACTCTGCCTGCATAGGATGAATCAACAAATCTGAACCACCAGGTGCTTTTGAATGGACGTGGAAATATTTTTATTTACTTATTAGTATCACTATTGTTATTATTTTCACTGGAGTCTGGCTCCTGGGCCAGAAACGCGTATCTTGACAGAAAATAATAGACTACTCCTGGCTTACATAGGGATGAGGTGGCCTCCCCAAGGCCTAGAACAATTGAAGCTAGATCTGGAAAAGCCCTGGAGATCACATGGCCCAGAACAATCCTGTACTAGCAGGGCAGCACAGACTAACTGCCCCATTAGGTCTTTCACATCGCTGTTCCCTCTGGCTCTATCTGTGCTGAGCAGCTGCTGCTGGCCAATCCCGTTGCAGTCACTGTCTTCCCCTCCCATGGGCCTCGAGCGCATGTCTGTGCTGGAATGTTATTTTCCAATTGGATTAAGGGTTAGAGAATACCGGCTGTTATTTACCTTTGATTAAAACCAGCCCTCCTCCCTCCGGGGCTGGAGAGGCCAATGTGGCTGTTATTTACTCTGCTGCCAAGCCTGGAGTGAGGTCTGCCCTGCGGCACTCAATAAAAGCCAAGGCAAGACGGGAGCCTAGCGTGGGAGTGGCGACGCAGGCCACTAAGTCCTGTTTGTTTCTTTTGCAATCAAGATTCCAGGCCAGCTTGGTGCTAGGGCCAGAAATGCCAGAACTGCCTGCCTCAGTGGAGAGAGAGAGACACCGTCAAGCACTGGAGGCTGGCCTGGCAAAGAGAAGGTCTGCAGCCCTGCCTGGCCAAGAGTGGGGCATCCAGGGCTTTTCCTGTGCTGTTCTCTGCCTGTTCCCCCTTCACTTCATGTCCCCTCAGTTACCCCACAATCCCATTCCAGCCTCCCCGCCTCATTTCCAGACTCCTTCTGCTGACTCTCGTTCACACCTCTCAGCCTCTTCCTCCTGTTTTTGTGCACTCTTCCCTCAGACTCTTTCTTTCCTCTCTGCCTCTAGCTCATGTTCTCACCCTTCCTCTGCCCTCATCCTCTTCCTCTCTTACCCCATTTCTTCCCCCCTCTCCCTATCCCCCACCCTCACACACACCATTTGCTTTCATTATCTCCTCCACTTTTCTCATTCCCTCCATTCCCCTTGCTGGGGCTCTCTCTCCCCCGGCCCCAGCTGCCCAGGACAATAGAGCAGATGGCAAGCTGTTTGGTTTATATGTCCCCTCAGAAACTCCGCACAGCTCGCGAATCTGCCACTGTTTCTAAAAACAGACACGGTATAACATGGAACCAAGCACCAAGGGGATGGGGGGGGGGAGCTCAACTCTCCCCTTCTGCCAGCTACACAGGGCAGGGACATCCTCTCTCTCTCTCTCCTCTCTGGCTCAAAACCAAGCCCCCGGTTAAAGAAGCCTTCTAAGCAGCTGCAGCAGAACACAGTCACAAGTGAAATGAGTCTGGCCAGTCTCTGCAGCAGGGATTTCAGTGACGGAGACACAGTGAGGCCCTCTTGCTGTACATCAGTATTATTGGGGAGTGTGCTTGCTCCCTCCAAAGGCATCAGCACCAGCACCAGCAGACAACTCCAAGAAACTGAGCTGCATTTCATGTAGCAACAAGGGGGCATGACGCTGGCATTCCACTGCAGGCTTTACAGTGGGACCTGTGCACAGCATTTCGGGTTCCCCCCATCTTGTCTCCTTAAGCTTTTGGGGGCAGGGACGGTCTCTGGTTAGGGCCAAGTCTACACTTCATACTGTTGCTGGCTTAACTATGCTGGCCTGGGGTGTGAGAAGTAATCCCTGCGCAATTCAGGTGTGCAAGCAAAAGCACCTACTGTAGACATTGTTTACCAGCAAAACTCCTTTTTTGCAGGTCTTCCTGATTTTACTGATCAGAGAGGAGGCTGGAAGAAGGGACCCAGAGCCCTGAAGGGACACCAAGTATTTTCTCTCTCTCCAGTGCTTGAGTGGCTGCTTCTTGCTCACATGCTCAGGTTCTAGCTGATTGCCACATGTCCCCCCCCCCAAATCCCTTGGGGGTCTTTCACCTTCCTCTGCAGGGGTTTCCTGCCACTGCAGGGCTTGGGGCATTGTGCACCTCACTTCCTGTGCTGCTCTGCCTGCAGCACCTATCAAGTCTCCCACTATACCATGTTGGTTACATTTAGGCGGCTGGGTTTCGTATGTGGGCGCTGGGTGGTGCTGATGGCCTGCAATATACAGGAGGTCAGACTGGAAAATTGGAGAGGGGTCTCTTCTGACTCTCACAAGTCGTATCACCAAAGGCACAGTTTTGCCCACCCCAGGAGCACTTTGCTGCTGTGGCAGGCCAGCCTAACTCCCTGGGCAAGCGCATCTCAGATTTGGCCCGAGTCCTCGTACAGCATCTAGAGCTGCGGGGGCCTCTTGTACCACCACCATACAGAGTAAATACACAGCACAAATACTGGCGTCTAACCTACCTGTAAATGGAACCATCCCTTCTGACCTCCAAGGACCAGGTTGGTGCGGTACAATCGCGGTGCAGGCAACTCTGAGGCCGCTCTCCTTGGTGAGCCCAGCATGGAACTGTGACCCACTGGGATGGGGGAAGTCTTGGCATTTGGCAGAGACGTAAGATCCTCACTGCTCTGTGGTCATTAAAGAGCCCAGGCCCCTGTTTGTAAAAGGGCTCACTCCTTTCTCCCCAGCACATTCCAACTCAGCTAACCACATTGGGCCAGATCCTCAAAGGGATTTAGGTACCTGCCATTGATATCAATTGGGATGAGGTGCGTACACACCTTTGTAGCTCTGGGCCTAAGGAGATTGTGAGCTATGGGACAGAAAGCCTTGTAGCACTTGCCACCAGCGTCAATGACCAGCAAAACGTCACCCATTGGCAACCCAGACCCCCAGCAGCAGAAAGCTCCGCCCCCAGTGGCAAGGGGAAGGAGAGGCAGCTCCTGCATTTCAGCATTAGCCTTCTAGCAGCAGTAGGGCTGGGCTGGCACTGGCGCTGTGGTGCTCTCTCCTGCAGTGATGCTCCATGGCAATAGCCAGCCCAGGAAGCGAGAGGCGTGTGTGCTTTGCAGAGCGCAGCCCCAGCCGCGAGCGGCACAGACACCGCAGAGAAGGAGCGTAAATAATGACAGCGCCGGCACAGGGAATGGCTCCCCAGAGCAAGAGACGCGCCTCATCACTCAAGCACCGCCCGACCTGAAGGAATGATGGAGGCCGTTTTAGCCGCAGGACTGGCCTGGCTGTGGGGGCGGGGGACACCAGCCTGTCTCCCTTTTCCTGCACAAGCTGCCTCTCCCTTCCCACACTTAGTCACGTGCCTTCACCCCTTCCCAATGGGACAGATCCTCAGCTGGCATCAATCAGCAGCTACTAAAGTCAATGAGGCGACACTAATTTTCACAAGCAGAGGATCTGGCCTTATCTCAGTCCCTCGTTCTGGCTGTCTCCTCTTCTCCTCTCTTACACTTCTATGTCAGCAGCCCCTTATCACCCCATCTGACCAGCCTGCCCCACACAGGAATCTGACTTTGGAGGGCAGGGGGAGAAAGTTGCTTCTGCTTCCCTTCCCAACATTGTCCAATTTCCCTATGCCGGCTTTCTCTCCCAGACCCTTTCTCAGACTCACCCTTACCGCTTTGCTTACCCCCAAAGATCCCTGTCCCAAGGGCCCTCTACAGCAAACCCTCTTCTGCCCGCTCCAGCTGTGATTACATGGGAGTTACAGCAATCTCTCCCTGCCTGTGAGCCCCTGATCAGTCCTGTTTGCGTCATACAGGGCTGACAAAATTTCCAGCAGGAGATAGGCCGGAGTCAGAGAATCCAAGAACAAAGCATCCCATTTCATTTTCCTTAAAGCTCACTGATAAGTTCTGGCTCCAGGAACAGACAGCAATGGGTGCTGTAATGAAGTACATTCACATGAGATGTCTGAATACCTGAGATGGGCTCACCAAATCCTGGAAAGCAATTTAAACATCAGCTATAGGCAAATCACCAATCTTGAGGTCCATAATTAATCACACACATTTTAAACAGCGGAATAAATGAGTTTTTAGCTCTCTGGGAATTCAAGCCAGATCAAATTGCCCCAGGCAGAAAATGCAAGTTGTCAAGGGGCAGCAGTGAAGAGGTCTCAACACTCTTAAGTCACCACAGTCTTCTCTGAGTTTATTTTACCTACAAGTGACACCCTGCATGACAACATCTGAAAGAAGGGAGGGGGAACAAACAGTCATCAGTAGTTTTTCCATCTTGTTTCCTTTGCGTATTTGACAGTGCTTTGTGTATAGTCAGTTTCGCCATTTCCCTTCTTTGTGTGAAATCCTGGTGTCTGTGAAGTCAGAGGCAAACCTCCCGTTGACCTCAATAAAACCAGGATTTTACCCTTTGTGGATAGTCAGTAAGGCCCTGATCATGTGAATTGTGCCACACTAAAGCTCCCCATCCTACCCACCCACCCACCAGCCAGCCAATGGGGTTCTGCTCAGTCAGTTGCAAGCATGGGGCCTTAGTCAGTTTCACCACTTTGCGTGGGCTTCTCACAGCCGCAGGTGACAAACATCTTACAGAGCAGGTCAAAAAGACTCAAACCTCGCAATGTTTCCACAGAGGACAGTGAAAAAATTCTGCAAAAAGCTTGTGTGCTAGATGGTTCCCAATAAAACTGTACAGCCCTGATTCAGGGATAGTTCTGAAAACTAATTTTAATTCGAGTTTTAACACTGCTCATATTTCAAGTTGCCAGTGTCTCCTTCAGCTGGCTTTTTGTGCTTAAAGAAATGCTCTTGGATCCCTTTGTCTGCTTTGAGAAGCCCTGTTCTTTCTGGTACAGTACCGGAGCAGTTACCACAGGCTCTTTTGTAGTTCACTTTAACACAACCTTGCTTTCCCAAGCTCTGCCACATCCTCCTCTCCTCATTAGTTTGCAGGTTCTTCATGAGAGCAGTTGCTCTCCACAGGAGTGGTGCTTGCTGGTATGGTTAGAAAATATTCCACTAGTTTAAGAAGGTTTGGACTCACCTGCTGAAGGACTCGACCCCTTCAGGGCCAGATTCTCAACTGGGATAAATGGAGCTGTGCCAGTTTATACCCAGTGAGGCCTTGATCCAGCTCTTACCTCCTATTTCTGCAGCTTATCTTCCCAGAGTTTGTTGTTTAGTTTCCCCTCCCCACTGTGTTGTGCTTTCACTGCCTCTGCACCTGCTGTCACTTCTTCAGATATGATTGGCTTTTTTTAATCTAAGCACTGAATGCATATGAGGTGAGATCTCAAATGGGGGGGAGGGGAATCCGAGCACTGTAGACTCCTCTGGTAGGTACTAGTTTCTTCTCTCAGGAGGCGCAACCAGTCAGCTTTTTCATGTCCTGGTTAACTTGAAAGCCTCCAAATCTCTTCTCTTACACCAGGGACTTCAAACTCATTCTTAATCTCTACAGATTGTCAGACTCTTACTCCTGAAGCGTGGGTGGCTTCACTTCCAATGGCTTTGATTCGTATTGTCACTGTGCAAGAAAACCATTATATGCGCAGGGAGAGGTAATTGTTGTGAGCAAGTCCTTGTTCCTGGTCAGGGAGGAGTTTCCAGATGAAAGGGTGCATTTCTTGTGACAAAAAGCAGGACTTGAGAGCCATTTACTTCTTCAGAAGTTGATCAGTGACTGGAAGAAATGGTTGGATTGGAAAGTGACAAGAGGCCAGTGTATTCTTGTTCCACAAAAATCAAAGCACACTTTCAGTTCTTGAACTCTCTTTGCCCAGGTGGAAAACACCTTTGAAACATGTAATTTTTAACCCTTCAGTATCAGGCACAAGAGTCTGCAGTGCAAGCCAGGACACCTGTAGTTACTTTGTAAGGTGCTGGGCTGACTGGTTTGCAAAATGGTGACGACATGGTGGCACTCTCCATGAGCTTCTATCATACTAGCTGCAGCAGATGCAGTTCTATTAGCCTGTGTTAAAGATTTCTCTCCAAACCGGATGACTCTGTTGAGAGATTACATGGCACTTTCATCTGCATTCTCACAGAAATACAGAAGTCCCTCATATACCACTGACTTTCACCTTCCCTTGAAAAGGCAACCACTTTACATTTCTTTTATTCAGAGCGCTAGTTGACATTGAACGTGTTTCTTTGCTTTTTTTTAAGCTTCCCCCAGTCTGCCCTCTCCATGTGTGCAAGAACCAAACATAACTGCTATTCATTTCCCATTAATTAGGGAGGGACCTTTGGGTAACACAAGACCAGTCCAGGACAAGAAACAGTCCCCCCCAGGATCTTGAAACATTCTGAACAGTCCGCAACCCTGCAGGCATCCCAGCTCCACCTCTCACTCCTTCCTCTCTCTGCTGCACTGACAAAGAGCTGTCCCCTAGTGCCTGGAAGGCTGAAGTGCAGGGGTAATAAGCTATTTGCCCTTCCATTTTCATGCCATTGTGAATTAGAGGTTTTTGGCACAGCTTTTAAATGCACAATCTCCAATCCGCTCCCGTATGCGCCTTCACTATCTCCTCCTCCCGTCTTCTACCTCACTCTCCTTTTCTCCCACTCCAAATCCTTCTTTAAGTCTATCCTCTCACAGCCCTTCCAGCCAGGTAGGGGTTGGATGCTAATCTTAAAGGACAGACTATTGGAGAGAGGGATTATCCTGATCCCCAGTGGAGAAGAGAAAAGCAAGAATGCTCAAGGAGAGACAGCGATAGCCCCATCTGAATAATGCACAAACCTGCACACACCTCCACCCAGCCATCAGACGACAGTGCCTGCTCCTTCCCTCCCCGCCCCCCATCCCTTCCCCAGGCCAGTCCTGGTGCAGCGCTACTCCAGGGCTGAGCTAGCATAAAGACATGACGACAATCTCATTTTATTTAAATGACTTATCAAGGACTTGAGTTTCTGACTTGAGAATGTAGCCAAACTATCTAAGCAGAGGCTTAGCAAGGAGGTTGGGGCAAGAGGAGTTCTGGCCAGCAGAGGCTCGACAAATGGAAGACAGGAAAGGCTCTTGTCCAGCACAGGCTCAGTGAGAAAGGGCTTGAGGCCATAAAGGGAGGGGCTCTGCTCAGCAGAGATGGCAGTGAAGGCTGGTGTTTCTCCATTCACACTCTGTCCCCATGCTCCCTGCATGCAGTCGGTGTGGCTCCGGATGGATGCAGAGATATGCTCCATTCAGGCAGCAGGGGGCACCTGCTCTCCATCTATTCCTGCACAGCCAGCCGCTGTGGCCAAAGTCCTGCTGTGCTAACAGAGGCATAAGGCTGCCTCTCCCACTTTTGTCCCGAATACCCTGGGACTGCCAGGGCGACAGCTGCACTGCCTACATTAACAGAGGCATGTCAGCTTCCCACTCCCTCCCCTCCTCACTCTCCACAAGTATCGCAGAGGCTGCAGGAAACTGGGCTGCCTTCAAGCGTCCCACCAATGGCGTCCTTCCACATTGCCACCTGGGCGCCTTGCTGTGGAGCCTACCTTCTCACCCTGCACATCAAGCACTGACCCACAAAGCTGTCCCTCACTGCAGCGTGCGGCCCCAGGGTGGTCACTGCACAGGGGAGAGGGCACGCCCGGACTCCCAGGGTGCCCCCATGCACAACACAGCCTGAGGGTTGCTGAGGAAGTGGGTCTGGCCCACGAAAGCTCATCATCTAATAAACCATCTTGTTAGTCTTTAAAGTGCTACATTGTCCTGCATTTTGCTTGAGGGTTGTTGGTCTGAGTTGGCCCCTTTGGGTGTGGGAGCTTATTTGTCATCAGCCGACAGGCCGTGGGCACCAGCCAGTGTCCGGGTAGAGAAGGCAGTGAAGGGAGCGGAACCTGCAGGAAAGAGGAGGAAGGTTAGGCGTGCGCTGTCACTGCCAAATGAAGCAGCGTGGGAGGAGCGCGTCTCCCCGGTGCCCCATCCCACACCAGATGCTCTCACTCTGCATTGCAGGTAGTGCTTGAGCCGTACGTCTCCAGACTCCTAAACTTCACAAGGACGTGGGGATGGTTGGAGGTGAGCCCTGGATCCAGACCCAATCAGTGGCAACACAGGCCCAGCTCCAGCCAAGGCCAAAGCGAACGCCTCAGACATTAAGAGGGCAGGCAGGATGCCAGCTCGAGCTACGCGGCTCTGCCCACTCACCTCAGCCCTGAGCAGCAGCCTCCCCCTGCCCTATTTCAACCGTGCTTGCAGCAAAGACTCTAGGCCAAGCCAGAGCCTCAGGGACCCACCTGGAGGGGTCGTCCTGCTGGGAGAAGGGGCCAGACAGCTCAACGGTGTTGAGTTTCTTCTCAAAGACACCATAGCTGAGGGTGACCTGCAGGGACAGACCATGAGAAAGGAAAGGGGGAGGTTAGAGACCACGGAGGCAGCTTTGGCAGATCTCTGCTTTTATGTGCTTGGGCTACAGATGCTCCCATCATTCCCCCGTTGGGAGCCGCTCTACAAGCTTTGCTTCCCATGCCCACAACCCTTCTGCCCATGCTGATTTACAAGGCCAGGCTTCAGGCATTCACCCCTTTCCGCCTCCATTTCCTCCAGCCCCCATCTCTTCCTCCATGGCAGGGCTATGCTGCAGGGGCCCCATGGGTGGGCAACAGGCATGTCCTCTGGCCCCTGCAGCTCCGGGGTGGAGGGCTCTCCCTCTGCTCTTTGACTGGCAGCAATTTCACTGGCTAGTTAATTGCCTTTTCATCCTTAGCCCATCATTGCAGAGAAGCGTCTAGGGACACATTTGTCAGGGAAAACCTCATCAAAATAATGTGCGGTTGATTCAATCAGTGTCACAATTACCGCCAGAGTGACGTAAACCATTACCCTGGCCCACTTGCTCCTCGCCTCTCCCTCCGCCCCCTCCAAATTTCTTCTGCAACGTCTCCTTCTCCTGACCCTCTCTTCTATTCACCTGTTCTGGGAGCTGGGGCCTGGAGATCAGCTGCAGGTTCTCCAGGTGGGAGTGGAAGAGCGCGTTGGGGAGCAGACGCCCGCCCAGTTTGCACTCAATGATGTAGCCTACGGTGCAGTCGTCAGGGAGGCGAATGAGGTCTGAGGTGCTCAGGAAGTGACTGCCGCTGGAAGAGAATGGGCTGCATTGGTCAGTGGGAAAATACAGACCTCCAGTGGGATCCCCGTATGAGAGAGGGATGAGAGATCGTGAGAGATCTGGCTGTGAAGAGGCAGGAGCCAGCCAATTCTGCCTGTTTGCACGACAAGAATTTATGAACAGATACCCAAGAACGTGTCAATTCTGCTCAACAGGCAGATAGAGCCCAGCAAGTGTGGAGCCTCTAGGGGGTCCCTAGCACAAATACATACCCTTCCTTGCCTGCTCTTACACACTCACAGCTGGGGAGGCACACCCGCACTGACTGTGCCCTCTCTCGCACACACCCCGTGTGCAAATATACATTCACACTACAATTTATGCATGACCTTCCGTGACATTCCGCTGGGTTCCTGATACATACATGCTGACATAGCTACTGACTTCACGGCTCACCTGGCCCAAGGTGCCATCTTGGTGGCCAGCCTACGGCTGATGCAGAATCCAGCCCCTCCCGTAGCAAACCAGAAGTGCACGGATCTCTGGGGAGAGAAAAGAAAGGGGTTGACCACTGCCACTGCTTCCGTACCTGCAGGTCTGAACACCAAAACGCTGGCCATTAGGTACAACCCACCTTCTGCCCCACAACACGGAGTGGCATAGAGGAGAGTCTGCTTTCAAAGCATCAGCTGGTCAAAAATTCAGGACAAATGTACTGCTGCCATGGGACCAGAATTCTTCCCTTAGCTCAGGGGTGAGGAACCTAAGGCCCCGGCAGTATGCGGCCCCGGCAGTATGCGGCCCCGGCATGCCTGGATCTGGCCCCTAAGGCTTAAGGATCTCCTCCCAACATCGGGGAACCTATGCTGGTGCTCCAGCCCCCACTCCAGCTTCTCACTTGTGTGCAGCCCCCAACTGATTTTTCTGGGAGTCAGCGGCCCCTGATCCAAAAAAGATTCCCCGACCCTGCCTTAGCCCATTTGCAAGGAGGGACCCTCATAGCAGAGGCTGAAGGCAGATCAGCTGAACACAGTGTTGGAATTCTTCTCTCCCTCCGAGAAGGGAATGTCCATCTGAAGCAAAGGCTTCCTCTTGGTAGAGCTGTATGAGTTGAATCTCTCAGCTGCACAGATGGGGTTCCCCTTGAGGAGCAATATGGGTGAGACTCTCTCTCTCTCTCTCTGGAACCAAGCCAGCACATGGTGTTGTGGTTGTGTGACACAGAGCAAGAAAGGGTTAAGCAGCTTGCAGGCAAATTGACCCAGATTCAACCTTTGAAGACATTTCTAGACAATGCTTGTGTTTTTGTGTGTTTACTAAATACGGTTAGAGGTTAACAATGTAACCAAACAGTTCCTGTCTATCACTATATTCTAAGTCAAAGATCAAAGGGAGATATTAACACCTCAGTGAACTGTGAATGCAGTTTCAGAGCTGTAAGTGTTAGTCTGTAACTGAAAAAACTAGCACCTTAGGGTGTGTCTAAACTACACTCCTCTGCCGACAGAGAGATGTAGATTAGGCACATCGCTATTACAAATGAAGTGGGGATTTAAATATCTCGCGCTTCATTTGAATAGAAATGGCCAACGCGGCACTTTGCTGGCAGAAAGCGGCAGTCTAGACGGGGATCGGTCGACAAGGAAAGCCTTTTCCGACTGATTCTGTAAACCTCGTTGCACGAGGCATAAGGGATCAGTCGGAAAAGGCTTTCCTTGTGGACGGATCCCCAGCTAGACTGCCGCTTTTTGCCGGCAAAGTGCTACGTCAGCAAAAAGCGGCAGCCATTTCTATTAAAATGAAGCACGGGATATTTGCAATAGCGATGTGCCTAATCTACATCCCTCTGTCAGCAGAGGGGTGTAATTTAGACACACCCTTAGAGACTAACAAAACATATAGATGGCATCATGAGCTTTTGTGGGCACAGACCACTTCTTCAGATGAATGGAGGTAACTGTGAATGTAGAGATAGCACTCTCTTCATTTCTCTTTGAAATATACAGCAAATCACCAGGAAATGTGTGCCCTATGAATCAACAGTGTGCCCTTGTAGCCAAGAAGGCTAATGGCATATTAGGGCGCATTAGGAGGAGCATTGCCAGCAGATCCAGAGAAGTGATTATTCCTCTTTATTTGGCCCTGGGAGGCCACATCTGGAATATTGTGTACAGTTCTGGGCCCCCCACTATAGAAAGGATGTGGATGCATTGGAGAGGGTCCAGCGAAGGGTGACCAAAATGATTAGGGGGCTTAAGCACATGACCTATGAGGAGAGACTGAGGGATTTGGGTTTATTTAGTCTGCAGAAGAGAAGAGTGAGGGGGGATTTGATAGCAGCCTTCAACTTCCTGAAGGGAGGTTCCAAAGAGGATGGAAAGAGGCTGTTCACAATAGTGACAGATGGCAGAACAAGGAGCAATGGTCTCAAGTTATAGTGGGGGAGGTCTAGGTTGGATATTAGGAAAAACTATTTCACTAGGAGGGTGGTGAAGCACTGGAATGGGTTACCTAGGGAGCTGGTGGAATCTCCAACCCTAGAGGTGTTCAAGTCTCAGCTTGACAAAGCCCTGGCTGGGTTGATTTAGTTGGGATTGGTCCTGTCTTGGGCAGGGGCTGGATTTGATGACCTCCTGAGGTCTCTCCCAGCTCTATGGTTCTATGAGTCTATGAAATGGTGGGAAATGGGCAACTGCCTTATGTTAATCCATGTAGCTAATTACTGGTGAGGTTTAGAAAATAGGTCATCTGAAGAAGTGGGTTGTGCCCATGAAAGCTCATGATACCATCTACGTGTTTTGTTAGTCTATAAAGTGCTACCAGACCATTTGTTGTTTTTTAAGTTTATCCTTATAGACTAACTCACCCACCCCTCTGATGCTTCAGAAAATAGACACTCTTGTTCACCAAGAATTGCATGTAGTCAAGAGGCTTCCCAGGAACCATAGGCATGGGACGTAGCAATGTGGGGACCAGGATCAGCAAGTTATAACAGCAACTTTGCCCTGCTCCAGCAAAGTTCTGTCCCTGCATGCCACCCTCCTGCACTTCCCCCACCTCCAATGCGTCCCCCAGCCCATTTACTGCCTCGGGAAGATTTAAAACTGCCCAATGGCCCCTCTGCTACCACTGGCTCTCACACAGCTGCCGGTATGTCCCTGGGTGGGAGCGGGGAGGATGTCTCCATGCGCTATCCCCACCCTCAGCACCCTTGCAGCCAACGGGAGCTACAGGAGCAGTGCCTTGGGGCAGCAGCGCATGGTGAGACCCCACCACCAACAACCTGGGTGCCACTGCTGGAGGGGGTTCCCCAGGTAAGCACCACATCTCCCTACAAATCCCCTCCCATCTCCAAACTCTCTCCCCCAAACCTCCTCTCCTTGCACCCCAAACTCCCCCCCCCAGGGCCTGCACCCCTCACTACTCCTGCCCTACCCTCTGCTCCAGCCCAGATCCTGACCCCTCACCCACTCTTGCACCCAAATTCCCTCCCAGAGCCTGCACATCCTCCCGCATCCCAATCCCCTGCTCCAGCCGGAGCCTTGCACCAAGCACCCAAAATCCCTCCCACAGCATGACCCCCTAACCTCTTTTGCACCCAAACTTCCTCCCAGAGCCTGCACCCTGCCTCCCCTCCTGCACTCCAATCCCCTACCCACTCTCCCACCCAAACCTCCTCCCAGAGCCTTGGGTGAATGAAGATTCTGGGCATCACCAAAATGTCTGCTGCTGCCACACTCCCAGGTTTTAGCCAGGGCTTTGTTGCTAGCCCAGCACCCGGCAGTGCCATCTGCCGGACCCACACCTGTGATCCTGGCTGCCATGCCACCCCTCCCCCCGGTTCCCAGCTGCCATGCAGTCTGCACCCAGAGTCCCACCTGCTGTGCTGTTAAGCCGCCCCTCCCCCCCCCCGGCTCCCATCTGCCTTCCTCCCTCCCTCCCCCCTGCCAGCTTCCAGCCCTGAGTTTCCACCCCTGGCCCCAAGCCCACGCTCAGTTTAAGGGGCAGATGGGGCAAGGGGGCTGGCTAAAGGGCTCTTGGAACCAGATCCTTTTAATCTCAAATCTGCTTATGCTTTGTCAGGGGAAGTTTGAGCCACACAATTGAGAGCTCCAGTTCTAATCTAGGTCACCCTGATACTAAACACTGGCTGCACCTATGGACTAATTCTGAAATAACTCTTTGCAGTTCCAGAGCTCCCCATTTCTGCTGTGAAACTGACCTACAGACTTTATTCATGTCTGTCTGGGTAATGCTCTTTTAACCAATATTCTCTCTCTCCTTTTTTTTTTTTGTAAAGAATTGACTGTAAGCCCATATGTGGGCAAATATTCATGATCTTGGTGGTAATGGATCTAGTCCTTTGGGGCGGGCAGCACTTTTTCAAACAATGAACAACACTTTCAATAATCCCCATCATATCTGACTTGGCTGTCTGAGTGGGAGCCCATGGCTGGGTTGCTTTAAGGGAACTATGTTCTTTGCTTCCGGGTAACCAATAAGGTATTATAGAGGCTTTTCTGTTCTGTTCTTCACTTGGTGGATCTAAGTACTGAAAGATCTACTAGTTTGGGGGATTATCTGCCCCATTCTTTACAATTTTCCCTAAAACAAAATACAGGACTATGTAGCACTTTAAAGACTAACAAGATGGTTTATTAGATGATGAGCCTTCGTGGGCCGGTCTGGCCGGACTATTTTCTTCCACTATTTGATCTGAGGAAGTGGGTCTGGCCCACGAAGGCTCATCATCTAATAAACCATCTTGTTAGTCTTTAAAGTGCTACATAGTTCTGTATTTTGTTTCAGCTACACCAGACTAACACGGCTACATTTCTATCAATTTTCCCTAACTGAGCCGTCTTGGCGTGGCCCCCATGGGATCCCAGTCACAGGTTGCATGGGACCAGATTGGGTCCAGTGGAGACCAGGCTTTGGTCCTCCTCTTTTTCAGGTGTGACGAGACACATGTTTAAGACCCACCAGCTCCCTTGAGAATCCACGAGCCAGTCAGCTGCTTGGCCCCATTGCTGGGGTGTGGGATTTACCGTCTGATTGTTGGGCATCATTTCGGAGGCTCGGATGGGCCGGTTCAGGCTGGGCTTTCCAATGTAAACATCCTGGGCTGGAGAGTAGGAAGACAAGAGCTTCAAGAGGGCCTGTGGGTTCAGGTAGTTATCATCATCCACATGGCAAAACCAACTGGCAACAGACAGGGAGACAGACGAGAGGAGATGAGGTCAAGAGGCTGCTGCTGACTCAGCTTCACCTCACAAGCCTTATTTATAGAGCCCTGCAAATCCACAGTTATCTGCTTTATATGTGCAGTATCCGCGTCCATGGATGTGTATATCTGCAGCTCATTTTTGCAGATACAGATGCAGATGTGGATGCAAAATTTTGTATCTGTACAGGGCTCTACTTATTTACAGTAGGGATGTCAAAAAGCAGAAAAATGATTAACCGCGTAACTGGTAACATTTCTATTGGTTACATAGTTAACCACAGCTCCCAGGGGGGCTGCTGGTGCTCCCGCAGCGCTTGGGGCTTCCAGGACTGCCATGGTTCCCACCTCTTTGGGACTGCCAGGGTTCCGGTCCCTCAGGGCTGGGCTTCCTGGCAGCCTTATGAAGAATTTAACCAATGCTGGTAACTGATAAGTGTGAGCTTATCAATTAACCAGCTATCCAGTTAACCTCTGACATCCCTAATGTATAGAGGTCGTGAAGGGCTTGAATCAGCACCTCTGTAAACTAGACCCTTCTTTGCCCTTTCCCACTGGAACGCCATTCACATTCTCCCCACCCCCCTTTAGTCACAGAAGCAGCTACCAGCTGGCAGTGACAGCTTCCCATTCCGGGCTGAGACGTTCCCTCCCATGCCCCTTCACGCAGATGTGAAGGCCACCCCTGTGTGTTCACCTCAGGCCGCTGGCCAAGAACGCATCAAACTCGGCGGCCATCTTGCAGGAGAGGGCTGGGTGGCTATGCTCTGAGGAGCAGTTTGTGAGCACCACATGGTCACCTGCAGGGAAAGGAGACAGAGCTCCAGGTCAATGCAAACCCACCCCACCCATCTCCAGCCTGGCTGGGCCAGGAAACCCTTCTGGCCTGAGAGAGCAGGGATCATTCAGAGTGTTAATTCAGTCCTGGCTGGCTCACATTCACACCCGGCTCACAAATAGGGTCCCCACATCGCTCTGGCCTTTTCCCTCCCCACCTTTCTCTCTGGATTCAATCTTCCTGTTCGCAACCCATGAGCTGCTTCCTAAGGAACACCAGCCTTGCCTGGGGGGCGAGAGGGGAGGAATCCCTGCTGCTGGGCTGAAGGGGAAGCTTGTCTCCTGGGGCTTTCAATCCCAGACTTCTCCCCACACAAGCAAGGCACCAGCAAGATCGAGCTCACTCATCGCCGATGGTGACACTTAGTCTGCACCATGCAGATGATCTGGTGAAGCATTAATAACACCACGGCATATAGGAGCCTCACGGACATTGATGATCTTCTCCGCGGGTCAGGCTAGAGCAGGGGTGGGCAATAATTTTTGATGGGGGGGGGGGCACTCCAAGAATTTGGAAAGTGGTCAAGGGCCACACACTTCCATGATATTAATGGAGAGGGGCGGGGTCTAAGATGGAAGTTGCGTGCAGAAGGGGCCTTATGCTGAGGGCAGGGGCAGCACACAGTCTCTCCCTCCAGGCTTGCAGCGTTCAGAGCAGCACACATAGCCCCCGCAGCTGGCTGCTCTGAGTGCTGTATGGGGGGGGAAACGGGGGGGGGGAGGAAGGGAGCCTGACTGAGGCTCCAGCTGGGTTGCAGGCTGGATCTGGCAGCTTGGTGGGCCGGATCCAGACTGCAGGCTATATTTTGCCCTCCCCTGGACTAGATGATCTGGCGTTTCCTTCTGGCTGTAATCTCTCTGACGCCAGCACTGTGAGGCAAGGAAGTACCATCTTCCCCATGCGGGAGCAGCCAGAGGGGAAGTAGCTTGACACAGGAAGCCTGTTGCAGAAGCAGGAATTAAACCAAGCTCTTCCAAATCCCAGCCCACGGCCTTAGCAACAGAACCTTCCTTCCCACCGGTGTCTGGGATGGCAGACAGGGAGGCCCAACCCCCATGTTACCAGCCAGCAGCTCTGCAGCTGGAATCCAACAGCTTCTCCCGGCACCTGCTGCGCCAGTCTCCCGTCTCCTTCCTTTCAAAAAGCAAGCCCGGCCTCCCGCCCCCTTTTCAGAAGGGAACTAAGCTGTACTGAGCCTTGTCCCTAGAGTGAGCCTGCAGGACTCCTGCTGGGGGCTCAGCGGGGTTCATCCTATCGCCCGGATCCAGCGGGGCACCCCGTGGTGGATGGGAGGGGGATAACCAGCCCTTACTCAGGGCCTGAATTCATGGTGCGGGGGCTACATGATAGGAAAGGCTGGGTTACCCATTCGCTTCTGCAGAGCTTTGTCTTCTTCATCAGTAAAGATGTAGGTCTGAGAAAACGGGAGAGAGAGGAGAGGGTGAGGCCCAGCTCTGGCTCCAAGCTGTCACCGTACATCACCATACAGCCCACCTCCCCATTCGGGCTCCCTGCAGCTGCCTGCCGCTAGGCTTAAGTTGTGCAGCCCAGAGGTTCTCTGGGCAGGGGCAAGTGGGAGCCGCTGCCCCAGCTCATAGCTCACCTGCCTCTTCTGCTTCTCTTGCAAGGGGCTGGTGGATAATTAATCCTCTTTGAGCCCTGTGCCCTGCTGCTTCTCCAGCCTGCCCCAGCTTCAGTTCAGAGAGATTTCCCCTGTTCACATACCCGGCCCTCCTGTGCAAGAGGCAAGGGGAGTGGGGAGCCCTGGAGGCCAGCTACCCCCAACGCTGGGACCCCACTCC